>NW_028295671.1:488595-1198748 GCF_964341445.2 Mesoplodon mirus
GATTTTCATGTGCGTACTGGCCATCGCTCTGTCTTCTTGGAAAAAATGTCTATTTAGATCTTCCATTTTTGTATTGGGTTGTTTGTTTTATTAATATTGAGCTGCATGAGCTGTTTATATATATTGGAGATTAATCATTTGTCCATTGATTCGTTTGCAAATATTTTCTGCCATTCTGAGGGTTGTCTTTTCGTCTTGCTTGTAGTTTCCTTCGCTTTGCAAAAGCTTTTACATTTCATTAGGTCCCATCTGTTTAGTTTTCTTTTTTATTTCATTACTATAGGAGGTGGATCAAAAAAGATCTTGCTCTGATTTACGTCAGAGTATCCTTCGTAAGTTTTCCTCTCAGAGTTTTATACTGTCTGGTCTTACATTAAGGTCTCTAATCCATTTTGAATATATTTTTATGTATGGTGTTGGGGAGTGTTCTAATTTCATTATTTTACATGTAGCTCTCCATATTTCCCAGCATCAATGATTGAAGAGACTGTCTTATCTCCATTGTATAGTCTTGCCTCCTTTGTCATAGATTAGTTGACCATAAGTGTGTAGGTTTATCCTTGGGCTTTTTTTTTTTTTTTCCTTTTACACGTTTATTGAAGTATAATTGCTTTACAATGGAGTGTTCCTTTCTGCCGTCTAACAAAGTGAATCAGCTATACATATACAAATATCACCAGATCCCCTCCCTCTTGCATCTCCCTTCCACACTCCATATCCTACCCCTTTATGTGGTCACAAAGCACCGAGCTGATCTCCCTGTTCTATGTGGCTGCTTCCCAGTACCTATCGGTGTTACATTTGGTAATGTATTTATGTCCATGCCACTCTCTCACTTCGTCCCAGCTTACCCATCCCCTTTCCGCTGTCCTCAAGTCCTTTCTCTATGCCTGTGTCCTTAATCCTGTCTTGCCACTAGGTTCTTCAGAATCTTTTTTTTTCTTCATTAGATTCCGTATATCTCTGTTAACATACAGTATTTGTTTTTCCCTTTCTGACTTACTTCACTGTGTAGGACAGATTCTAAGTCCACCCACCTCAGTACAAAAAACTCAGTTTTGCTTCTTTTTATGGCTGAGTAATACTCCATTGTATATATGTGCCAGATCTTCTTTAAATATTCATCTATCGATGGACACTTAGGCTGCTTCCATGTCCTGACTATTGTAAATAGAGCTGCAATGAACATTTTTCTACATAACTCTTTTTGAATTATGGTTTTCACAAGGCAAATGCCCAGTAGTTGGATTGTTGTGTCATATGGTACTTCTATTGTTAGTTATTTAAAGGAACCTCCATACTGTTCTCCCTAGTGCCCATATCAATTTACATTCCCACCCACAGTGCAAGTGTGTTCCCTTTTCTCCACTAAAGGCCTCTCCAGCATTTATTGTTTTGTAGATTTTTTTTGATGATTGCCACTCTGACTGCTGTGAGGTGATACCTCACGGTAGTTTTGATTTGCATTTCTCTAATGATTAGTAATTTTCAACATCCTTTCATGTGTTTCTTGGTAATCTGTATATCTTCTTTGAAGAAATGTCTATTTAGGTCTTCTGCCCGTTTTTGGATTGGGTTGTTTGTTTTTGTGATATTGAGCTACATGAGGTGCTTGTAAAGTTTGGAGATTAATCCTTTGTCAATTGCTTCATTTGAAAATATTTTCTCCCATTCTGAGGGTTGTTTTTGCATCTTGTTTATGTTTTCCTGTACTGTGTAAAAGCTTTTAAGTTTCATTATGTCCCATTTGTTGATTTCTGTTTTTATTTCCATTTCTCTAGGAGGTGGGTCAAAAAGGATCTTGCTGTGATTTATGTCATAGAGTGTTCCGCCTATGGTTTCCTCTAAGTTTTTTATAATGTCTGGTCTTATATTTAGATCTCTAATCATTTTAGAGTTTATTTTTGTGTATAGTGTTATGGAGTGTTCTAATTTCATTCTTTTATGTGTAGGGGTCCAGGTTATCCAGCACCAATTACTGAAGAGCCTGTCTTTCCTCCATTGTATATCCTTAGCTCCTTTGTCATAGATGAGATAGCCATAGGTATGTAGGTTTATCTCTGGGCTTTCTGTCCTGTTCCATTGATCTGTGTTTATGCCAATCTACATACACTTGATTCCATTATGCAGACATATAAATACATAGGTTTCAAGGTTATTACCAGTCAGATATATTCCTCTTCAGTGAATAGGGTGTTTTGTGTCCTGTTCATTGAGAAAGGAGTAGGTCTTGTCTATTACATATTTGGTATATGGAATGGGATCTGTGCTAATTTCAAACTCTTCTTTTACACATCACCCACGTCACCTTTCCCCTTAAGGAGGCATAAGTGTGTTTTCTAAATGTGTAACTCTGTTCACATTTGAAATTCAGTTCATGTGTAGCCATGTTTACATTCCCTCTATAAGTGATATATTACAATAATTTTTTTTTCTTTGTGGCTCATTTCACTTAGCATCATCATACCTAAAGCCACTCATTAAGCTGCTATTGGCCTTATGACATTGATTTTATGTCTGAGTGACATTCCATTGTATATAAGTACCACAACATCTATATCCATTTTCTTCCCTTTCCTGGGATATTTAAAGTGTACCGAAGTCGAGGTTCTTGTAAACAGAGCAGCCCTAAAGTTTGGGCTGGCTGTGTGTTGTGGATTTTTAGTTTTCACAAAATACACGTCCATGAGTGGAAGTGTGCTATGCTCTGTAGCTCTGTTTTAGAAAACAACATACAGTTCTCCAGAGAGGCTGTTGGCAATTTACATCCTGTCCATCGGCATAACCAGACTCCCTTTTCTCCATGGCTTGTCCTGCATTTGTGGTTTTTACACTATTTGTGGATGGCCCTTTTGACTGGAGGTAAGGGACACTTCTATGTAGTGTGGATTTGCAATGCCTGATGGCTTGCTTGCCCAAAAAGGGTGTATGCATTTTTTCCCGAATATATTCAAGAAAATACACATACTCCCTTTTCGGCCAAGGGCAAAATTGTCGAAGTTCTGTCACTTTTCATGTGCTTTAAAGACAACTCCAATCTACCTCTTGAAATCTGTTTCCTTCAATTCTGCCTTGCATTCAAATCCTCTTCACTGCCTTACCTCAATATATTTCTGGATGATAGTTGTCCTTTATAACTCTGCAAGTTTGTGAATTGCTGTGCCCCTGATTTCTCTTTTTCAACTGTCCTCTTTGTGAGCTGGCTGCAATACCGCAGGATGGCTGTAGGCCCTAGTCTGTTTCTGGGGTGTCAGGCTGAGCCTTTGGTTAATTCTTCTTGATGATGGGAACCTAGAGTGACATGTGCCCATCCAAACACCTACAGCTAATCTCTCATTTGATTCCGCTCTTCCTGTTCATCCTCTGCACAATTTGCAAACGGTGCATAACAGGAGGGTAAAGGCGCTGACACTCCAAGTGGGGGGATTTTTAGTAATGCAGATGGAATGGCGAAGCCGAGCATGACAAAAGAAAAATGAGGTACCTTTTAGAAAACTTTCCCAATTACACAGTGTACCATCCACTGGGTTTCCCAAGCATGCTTTAACTGTAGGAAGATTCCCCTAAACTTGGAGAGTTGGGACCACTAGAATGGGTAGTACACAGTATTGCTCTAAGTGGTGTTCTTTTGCTCACACAACCTCAACAATCTTGTCAGCCCCAAGTGTCCAGCTTTATGTCTCATCCAGCTGTGGGTGTAAAGGTGGACAATCCAGGTTGCATCACAGGCCCTGAACGTAATTCTTAAGGCTTTCCCTCTGTTTCGCTGTTTTTGCATTTTGCTTTTGAAATTTATTTTTATAAGGGTATTTAGCTGAATTTCAGTGCTGTGTTCATGCCGTTAAACACACACATGACTCCTTTATGGAGATATGATAATACATATGTTTTAAAATTCTTGGAGTCAGATATATTCCTCTGCAATGAATAGGGGGTGTTGAGTCGAGTTCATGGTGCGGGGAGTAGGTGATGTCTATTACAAACTTGGTTTATGTAACGGTATCTGTGCTAATTTAAAACTGTGGTTTTATGCATGAACTCACCTCACCTTTCCCGATAAGAAGGCAGAATATTGTTTTCTAAGTGTGTGCCTCTGTTGTGTTTGTAATTCAGTTCATTCGTAGCCAAGTGTACATTCCCAAAATAGTGATATCTTATGATAAGTTTTGGTACTCTGTTATCTTTCCTAACTCAGTTCATATGTAGCCATGTTTACAGGATCTTCATAAGTGATATCTTATGATAAGTTTCTTTTTCTGTGTGACTTATTTCACTTAGAATCATCGTACCTGAATCCACTCATTTTGCTGCTACTGGCCTTATGACATTGATTTCATGGCTGAGGGGTATTCCATCGTATGTAAGTAACACAATTTTTTGAACCATTTTAATCTTTCCTGGGATATTTATGTTGTACGCAAGTTGAGGTTCTTGTAAGCAGTGCAGCCCTAAACTTTGGGGTGGCTCTGTCTTATTGATTTTCAGTTTTCCCAAGGTATATTCCCTAGACTGGAAGTGCCCTTGGCTCTGTAGCTCGGTTGTTTACTTGTTTATGGAACACAATGCACTCGTCCAGTGAGGCAGTTGGCAATTTATATCCCGCCCATCAGCATAACAAGGCTCCGTGTTCTCCAGGGCCTGTCTTGCCTTTCTGCTTTTTATAAATTTTGTAGATGTGCATTTTGACTGGTGAGAAGTGATACTTCTTTGGAGTGCAGATTTGCATTGCCCGCTTGCTTGTTTGGCCAAAAAGGGCGTATGGGTTTTCCCTTGAATATATTCATGAAAAAACGCATACGCCCTTTTTGGCCAAGTGCATCATTGTCGAAGTAGTGCCCCTCTTCCTGTGCTTTAAAGGCGATTCCAACGTACCTATGGTAATCTGTTTCCTGCTATGCTGCCTCGCTTTCATGTCCGCCTCGTTGCCTTCCCTCAACAGATTATTGGACGATAGTTGTCCTTTATTACTCTGCCAGTTTGTGAAGTGCTGTGCCCCAGAGCTCCATTTTTTACTCGTTTTTTGTGAGCTGAATGCAAGTCCAAAATTTTGGTTCAGGAACTCTACTGGTTCCCGGTGGGTGGCGGAGACTTTGGTTAATTCTTCTTCCAACCGGGATATAAGAGTGACATGTGCCCGCCCAAATGCCTAACAGCTACGCTCTCATTGGTTCTCCCTCTTCCCTTTTATCCTCTGCGAAATTGGCAACCTGTGTGAACCAGGAGGTTAAAGTGGCTGTCTCTCCAAAATGGGTGATTGATAGAAAAGCAGTTGGAAATTCAAACTGGAGCACCAGGAGAGAGAGTATTAGGTGAGTTTTAGAAACCTTTCGTATTCACACTGTGTCCATTCTCTAGGTTTCCCGTACATGTTATATCTGTAGTAATATTCCCTTCAACCTGGAGAGTTGGGACCCATGGAATGGGTGCCATGCATTATTGCTTTAAACGGTCTGCATTTGCTCACCCAATCTCACCAATCCTCTCAGTCCAATGTGTCCAGCCTTAAGCCACATCCAGCTGTCGTTGTAGATAGGGTCATTCCAGGTTTCATCAGAGACCCTGAAGGAATTGTAAAGAATTTCCCTTTTTTTTGTTTTTCAAATTCCTTTTTATATTGGGTTTGAGCTGATTCTCGCTGCCATGTTTATGCCAGTCTAGACACACTTGATTCCCAAAAAGAGACATATCAATACATAGGTTTTAAGATTCTCACTTCTCAGATATATTCCTCTGTGGGAAATATGGTGTTTTGAGTCCCTTTCACTGAGGAAGGTGTAGGTCTTGTCTATTCCATACTTGGTTCTTGGAACGGTACGTGTGCTTATATCAAACACTGGGATTATGCATCACCCCACCTCTCCTTCCCCCTTAAGCAGGCATAAGAGTGTTTTCTAAATGTGAGACTCTCTTCTCTTTCCTAACTCAGTTCATGTGTAGCCATGTTTACAGGATCTTCATAAGTGATATCTTATGATAAGTTTCTTTTTCTGTGTGACTTATTTCACTTAGAATCATCGTACCTGAATCCACTCATTTTGCTGCTACTGGTCTTAAGACATTGATTACATGGCTGAGGGATATTCCATCGTATGTAAGTACCACAATTTTTTGAACCATTTTTATATTTCCTGGGATATTTAAGGTGTACCCAAGTTGACGTTCTTGTAAGCAGTGCAGGCCTAAATTTGGGGGTGGCTCTGTCTTATTGATATTCAGTTTTCCCAAGGTATATTCCCTAGACTGGAAGTGCCTTTGGCTCTGTAGCTCTGTTGATTACTTGTTTTAGGGAACACAATGCACTCCTCCAGAGAAGCAGTTGGCAATTTACATCCCGCCCATCAGCATAACAAGGCTCCCTGTTCTCCAGGGCCTGTCTTGAATTTCTGGTTTTTACCCTTTTTGTGGATGTCCCTTTGGACCGGTGGGAAGTGATACTTCTTTGTAGTGCAGACTTACATTGTCTGCTTGCTTGCTTGGCCAAAATGGGCGTATGCGTTTTCTCCTCAATATACTCAGGAAAAAACGAATACGCCCTTTTTGGACAAGTGCATCATTGTCGAAGTTGTGCCCCTCTTCCTGTGCTTTAAAGGCGATTCCAACATACCTCTTGAAATATGTTTCCTGCTATTCTGCCTCACATTCAAGTCTGCCTCGTTGCCTTCCCTCAACAGATTTTTGGTTGATAGTTGTCCTTTATTACTCTGCCAGTTTGTGAATTGCTCTGCCCTATAGCTCCATTTTTTAAGTCGTTTTTTTGAGCTGAACGCAAGTCCCATATTTTGGTTTAGGACCTATACTGGTTCCCGGTGGGTGGCTGAGACTTTGGTTAATCCTTCTTCCTCCCGGGAAATAAGAGTGACATGTGCCCGTCCAAATGCCTAACAGCTACTCTCTCTTTGGTTCTCCCTATTCGCTTTCATCCTTTGCCAAATTGGCAACCTGTGCGAACCAGGAGGTTAAAGGTGCTGTCTCTCCAAGTTGGGAGATTGATAGTAAAGCAGTTAGAAAGTGAAACTGGAGCACCAGGAGTGGGACTATTCTTTGAGATTTAGAAACCTTTCGTATTCACAGTGTGTGCATTCTCTAGGATTCCCATACATACTATAGCTGTAGTAATATTCCCTAAAACCTGGAGAGTTGGGACCCATGGAATGTGTGCCATGCATTATTGCTTTAAAGGGTCTGCATTTGCTCACGAATCTCACCAATCCTCTCAGTCCCATGTGTCCAGCCTTATGCCACCTCCAGCTGTCGTTCTACATAGGGTCATTCCAAGTTTCATCAGAGAGCCTGAAGGAATTGTAAAGAATTTTGCTGTTTTTTTGTTTTGTTTTTGAAATTCCTTTTTATAGTGGGTTTGAGCTGATTCTCGCTGCCATCTTTATGCCAGTCTACACACACTTGATTCCCTTACAGAGACATATCAATACATAGGTTTTATGATTCTTACTAGTCAGATATATTCCTCTGCGGGAAATATGGGGTTTTGAGTCCCTTTCACTGAGGAAGGTGTAGGTCTTGCCTATTCCATAGTTGGGTTTTGGAACGGTACCTGTGCTTATATCAACCTCTGGTTTTATGCATCACCCCACCTCTCCTACCCTCTTAAGCAGGCATAAGAGTGTTTTCTAAATGTGAGACTCTCTTCTCTTTCCTAACTCAGTTCATGTGTAGCCATGTTTACAGGACCTTCATAAGTGATATCTTATGATAAGTTTCTTTTTCTGTGTGACTTATTTCACTTACAATCATCGAACCTGAATCCACTCATTTTGCTGCTACTGGTCTTATGACATTGATTTCATGGCTGAGGGATATTCCATCATATGTAAGTATCACAATTTTTTGAACCATTTTTATCTTTCCTGGGATACTTAAGGTGTCCCCTATTTGAGGTTCTTGTAAGCAGTGCATTCCTAAATTTTGTGGTGGCTCTGTCTTATTGATTTTCAGTTTTCCCATGGTATATTCCCTAGACTGGAAGTGCCCTTGGCTCTGTAGCTCTGTTGTTTACTTGTTTTAGGGAACACAATGCACTCCTCCAGAGAGGCAGTTGGCAATTTACATCCCGCCCATCAGCATAACAAGGCTCCCTGTTCTCCAGGGCCTGTCTTGAATTTCTGGTTTTTACCGTTTTTGTGGATGTCCCTTTGGACCGGTGGGAAGTGATACTTCTTTGTAGTGCAGACTTACATTGTCCGCTAGCTTGCTTGGCCAAAATGGGCGTATGCGTTTTCTCCTGAATATACTCAGGAGAAAACGCATACGCCCTTTTTGGACAAGTGTATCATTGTCGAAGTTGTGCCCCTCTTCCTGTGCTTTAAAGGCGATTCTAATATACCTCTTGAAATCTGTTTCCTGCTATTCTGCCTCACTTTCAAGTCCGCCTCGTTGCCTTCCCTCAACAGATTTTTGGATGATAGTTGTCCTTTATTACTCTGTCAGTTTGTGAATTGCTCTGCCGTATAGCTCCATTTTTTAACTCGTTTTTTTGAGCTGAACGCAAGTCCCATATTTTGGTTTAGGACCTATACTGGTTCCCGTTGGGTGGCTGAGACTTTGGTTAATTCTTCTTCCTCCCGGGAAATAAAAGTGACATGTGCCCGTCCAAATGCCTAACAGCTACTCTCTCTTTGGTTCTCCCTCTTCCCTTTCATCCTTTGCCAAATTGGCAACCTGTGCGAACCAGGAGGTTAAAGGTGCTGTCTCTCCAAGTTGGGAGATTGATAGTAAAGCTGTTAGAAAGTGAAACTGGAACACCAGGAGAGGGACTATTCGTTGAGATTTAGAAACCTTTCGTATTCACAGTGTTTCCATTCTCTAGGTTTCCCATACATGTTATAGCTGTAGTAATATTCCCTACAACCTGGAGAGTTGGGACCCATGGAATGGGTGCCATGCATTATTGCTTTAAAGGGTCTGCATTTGCTCACGAATCTCACCAATCCTCTCAGTCCCATGTGTCCAGCCTTATGCCACCTCCAGCTGTCGTTCTAGATAGGGTCATTCCAAGTTTCATCAGAGACCCTGAGGAATTGTAAAGAATTTTGCTGTTTTATTGTTTTGTTTTTGAAATTCCTTTTTATAGTGGGTTTGAGCTGATTCACACTGCCATCTTTATGCCAGTCTACACACACTTGATTCCCTTATGGAGACATATCAATACATAGGTTTTAAGATTCTTATTAGTCAGATATATTCCTCTGCGGGAAATATGGGGATTTGAGTCCCTTTCACTGAGGAAGGTGTAGGTCTTGTCTATTCCATACTTGGTTTTTGGAACGGTACCTGTGCTTATATCAACCTCTGGTTTTATGCATCACCCCACCTCTCCTTCCCCTTTAAGCAGGCATAAGAGTGTTTTCTAAATGTGAGACTCTCTTCTCTTTCCTAACTCAGTTCATGTGTAGCCATGTTTACAGGATCTTCATAAGTGATATCTTATGATAAGTTTCTTTTTCTGTGTGACTTATTTCACTTACAATCATTGTACCTGAATCCACTCATTTTGCTGCTACTGGTCATATGATATTGATTTCATGGCTGAGGGATATTCCCTAGTACGTAAGTAACACAACTTTTTCAACCATTTTTATATTTCCTGGGATATTAAGGTGTACCCAAGTTGAGGTTCTTGTAAGCAGTGCAGGCCTAAATTTGGGGGTGGCTCTGTCTTATTGATTTTCAGTTTTCCCAAGGTATATTCCCTAGTCTGGAAGTGCCCTTGGCTCTGTAGCTCTGTTGTTTATTTTTTTAGGGAACACAATGCACTCCTCCAGAGAGGCAGTTGGCAATTTACATCCCGCCCATCAGCATAACAAGGCTCCCTGTTCTCCAGGGCCTGTCTTGAATTTCTGGTTTTTACCCTTTTTGTGGATGTCCTTTTTGACCGGTGGGAAGTGATACTTCTTTGTAGTGCAGACTTACATTTTCCGCTTGCTTGCTTGGCCAAAATTGGCGTATGCGTTTTCTCCTCAATATACTCAGGAGAAAACGCACACGCCCTTTTTGGACAAGTGCATCATTGTCGAAGTTGTTCCCCTCTTCCTGTGCTTTAAAGGTGATTCCAACGTACCTCTTGAAATCTGTTTCCTGCTATTCTGCCTCGCATTCAAGTCCGCCTCGTTGCCTTCCCTCAACAGATTTTTGGATGATAGTTGTCCTTTATTACTCTGCCAGTTTGTGAATTGCTCTGCCCTATAGCTCCATTTTTTAACTCGTTTTTTGTGAGCTGAACGCAAGTCCCATATTTTGGTTTAGGAACTATACTGGTTCCCGGTGGGTGGCTGAGACTTTGGTTAATTCTTCTTCCTCCCGGGAAATAAGAGTGACATGTGCCCGTCCAAATGCCTAACAGCTACTCTCTCTTTGGTTCTCCCTCTTCCCTTTCATCCTTTGCCAAATTGGCAACCTGTGCGAACCAGGAGATTAAAGGTGCTGTCTCTCCAAGTTGGGAGATTGATAGTAAAGCAGTTAGAAAGTGAAACTGGAGCACCAGGAGAGGGACTATTCGTTGAGATTTAGAAACCTTTCGTATTCACAGTGTTTTCATTCACTAGGTTTCCCATACATTTTGTAGCTGTAGTAATATTCCCTAAAACCTGGAGAGTTGGGACCCATGGAATGGGTGCCATGCATTATTGCTTTAAAGGGTCTGCATTTGCTCACGAATCTCACCAATCCTCTCAGTCCCATGTGTCCATCCTTATGCCACCTCCAGCTGTCGTTCTAGATAGCGTCATTCCAAGTTTCATCAGAGACCGTGAGGAATTGTAAAGAATTTCGCTGTTTTTTTGTTTTGTTTTTGAAATTCCTTTTTATACTGGGTTTGAGCTGATTCTCGCTGCCATCTTTATGCCAGTCTACACACACTTGATTCCCTTACGGAGATATATCAATACATAGGTTTTAAGATTCTTATTAGTCAGATATATTCCTCTGCGGGAAGTATGGGTTTTTGAGTCCCTTTCACTGAGGAAGGTGTAGGTCTCGTCTATTCCATAGTTGGTTTTTGGAACGGTACCTGTGCTTATATCAACCTCTGGTTTTATGCAACACCCCACCTCTCCTTCCCCCTTAAGCAGGCATAAGAGTGTTTACTAAATGTGAGACTCTCTTCTCTTTCCTAACTCAGTTCATGTGTAGCCATGTTTACAGGATCTTCATAAGTGATATCTTATGATAAGTTTCTTTTTCTGTGTGACTTATTTCACTTAGAATCATCATACCTGAATCCACTCATTTTGCTGCTACTGGTCTTAAGACATTGATTACATGGCTGAGGGATATTCCATCGTATGTAAGTACCACAATTTTTTGAACCATTTTTATATTTCCTGGGATATTTAAGGTGTACCCAAGTTGACATTCTTGTAAGCAGTGCAGGCCTAAATTTGGGGGTGGCTCTGTCTTATTGATATTCAGTTTTCCCAAGGTATATTCCCTAGACTGGAAGTGCCTTTGGCTCTGTAGCTCTGTTGATTACTTGTTTTAGGGAACACAATGCACTCCTCCAGAGAAGCAGTTGGCAATTTACATCCCGCCCATCAGCATAACAAGGCTCCCTGTTCTCCAGGGCCTGTCTTGAATTTCTGGTTTTTACCCTTTTTGTGGATGTCCCTTTGGACCGGTGGGAAGTGATACTTCTTTGTAGTGCAGACTTACATTGTCCGCTTGCTTGCTTGGCCAAAATGGGCGTATGCGTTTTCTCCTCAATATACTCAGGAAAAAACGAATACGCCCTTTTTGGACAAGTGCATCATTGTCGAAGTTGTGCCCCTCTTCCTGTGCTTTAAAGGCGATTCCAACATACCTCTTGAAATATGTTTCCTGCTATTCTGCCTCACATTCAAGTCTGCCTCGTTGCCTTCCCTCAACAGATTTTTGGATGATAGTTGTCCTTTATTACTCTGCCAGTTTGTGAATTGCTCTGCCCTATAGCTCCATTTTTTAAGTCGTTTTTTTGAGCTGAACGCAAGTCCCATATTTTGGTTTAGGACCTATACTGGTTCCCGGTGGGTGGCTGAGACTTTGGTTAATCCTTCTTCCTCCCGGGAAATAAGAGTGACATGTGCCCGTCCAAATGCCTAACAGCTACTCTCTCTTTGGTTCTCCCTATTCGCTTTCATCCTTTGCCAAATTGGCAACCTGTGCGAACCAGGAGGTTAAAGGTGCTGTCTCTCCAAGTTGGGAGATTGATAGTAAAGCAGTTAGAAAGTGAAACTGGAGCACCAGGAGTGGGACTATTCGTTGAGATTTAGAAACCTTTCGTATTCACAGTGTGTGCATTCTCTAGGATTCCCATACATACTATAGCTGTAGTAATATTCCCTAAAACCTGGAGAGTTGGGACCCATGGAATGTGTGCCATGCATTATTGCTTTAAAGGGTCTGCATTTGCTCACGAATCTCACCAATCCTCTCAGTCCCATGTGTCCAGCCTTATGCCACCTCCAGCTGTCGTTCTACATAGGGTCATTCCAAGTTTCATCAGAGAGCCTGAAGGAATTGTAAAGAATTTTGCTGTTTTTTTGTTTTGTTTTTGAAATTCCTTTTTATAGTGGGTTTGAGCTGATTCTCGCTGCCATCTTTATGCCAGTCTACACACACTTGATTCCCTTACAGAGACATATCAATACATAGGTTTTATGATTCTTACTAGTCAGATATATTCCTCTGCGGGAAATATGGGGTTTTGAGTCCCTTTCACTGAGGAAGGTGTAGGTCTTGCCTATTCCATAGTTGGGTTTTGGAACGGTACCTGTGCTTATATCAACCTCTGGTTTTATGCATCACCCCACCTCTCCTACCCCCTTAAGCAGGCATAAGAGTGTTTTCTAAATGTGAGACTCTCTTCTCTTTCCTAACTCAGTTCATGTGTAGCCATGTTTACAGGACCTTCATAAGTGATATCTTATGATAAGTTTCTTTTTCTGTGTGACTTATTTCACTTACAATCATCGAACCTGAATCCACTCATTTTGCTGCTACTGGTCTTATGACATTGATTTCATGGCTGAGGGATATTCCATCATATGTAAGTACCACAATTTTTTGAACCATTTTTATCTTTCCTGGGATACTTAAGGTGTCCCCTATTTGAGGTTCTTGTAAGCAGTGCATTCCTAAATTTTGTGGTGGCTCTGTCTTATTGATTTTCAGTTTTCCCATGGTATATTCCCTAGACTGGAAGTGCCCTTGGCTCTGTAGCTCTGTTGTTTACTTGTTTTAGGGAACACAATGCACTCCTCCAGAGAGGCAGTTGGCAATTTACATCCCGCCCATCAGCATAACAAGGCTCCCTGTTCTCCAGGGCCTGTCTTGAATTTCTGGTTTTTACCGTTTTTGTGGATGTCCCTTTGGACCGGTGGGAAGTGATACTTCTTTGTAGTGCAGACTTACATTGTCCGCTAGCTTGCTTGGCCAAAATGGGCGTATGCGTTTTCTCCTGAATATACTCAGGAGAAAACGCATACGCCCTTTTTGGACAAGTGTATCATTGTCGAAGTTGTGCCCCTCTTCCTGTGCTTTAAAGGCGATTCTAATATACCTCTTGAAATCTGTTTCCTGCTATTCTGCCTCACTTTCAAGTCCGCCTCGTTGCCTTCCCTCAACAGATTTTTGGATGATAGTTGTCCTTTATTACTCTGTCAGTTTGTGAATTGCTCTGCCGTATAGCTCCATTTTTTAACTCGTTTTTTTGAGCTGAACGCAAGTCCCATATTTTGGTTTAGGACCTATACTGGTTCCCGTTGGGTGGCTGAGACTTTGGTTAATTCTTCTTCCTCCCGGGAAATAAAAGTGACATGTGCCCGTCCAAATGCCTAACAGCTACTCTCTCTTTGGTTCTCCCTCTTCCCTTTCATCCTTTGCCAAATTGGCAACCTGTGCGAACCAGGAGGTTAAAGGTGCTGTCTCTCCAAGTTGGGAGATTGATAGTAAAGCTGTTAGAAAGTGAAACTGGAACACCAGGAGAGGGACTATTCGTTGAGATTTAGAAACCTTTCGTATTCACAGTGTTTCCATTCTCTAGGTTTCCCATACATGTTATAGCTGTAGTAATATTCCCTACAACCTGGAGAGTTGGGACCCATGGAATGGGTGCCATGCATTATTGCTTTAAAGGGTCTGCATTTGCTCACGAATCTCACCAATCCTCTCAGTCCCATGTGTCCAGCCTTATGCCACCTCCAGCTGTCGTTCTAGATAGGGTCATTCCAAGTTTCATCAGAGACCCTGAGGAATTGTAAAGAATTTTGCTGTTTTATTGTTTTGTTTTTGAAATTCCTTTTTATAGTGGGTTTGAGCTGATTCACACTGCCATCTTTATGCCAGTCTACACACACTTGATTCCCTTATGGAGACATATCAATACATAGGTTTTAAGATTCTTATTAGTCAGATATATTCCTCTGCGGGAAATATGGGGTTTTGAGTCCCTTTCACTGAGGAAGGTGTAGGTCTTGTCTATTCCATACTTGGTTTTTGGAACGGTACCTGTGCTTATATCAACCTCTGGTTTTATGCATCACCCCACCTCTCCTTCCCCTTTAAGCAGGCATAAGAGTGTTTTCTAAATGTGAGACTCTCTTCTCTTTCCTAACTCAGTTCATGTGTAGCCATGTTTACAGGATCTTCATAAGTGATATCTTATGATAAGTTTCTTTTTCTGTGTGACTTATTTCACTTACAATCATTGTACCTGAATCCACTCATTTTGCTGCTACTGGTCATATGATATTGATTTCATGGCTGAGGGATATTCCCTAGTACGTAAGTAACACAACTTTTTCAACCATTTTTATATTTCCTGGGATATTAAGGTGTACCCAAGTTGAGGTTCTTGTAAGCAGTGCAGGCCTAAATTTGGGGGTGGCTCTGTCTTATTGATTTTCAGTTTTCCCAAGGTATATTCCCTAGTCTGGAAGTGCCCTTGGCTCTGTAGCTCTGTTGTTTACTTTTTTAGGGAACACAATGCACTCCTCCAGAGAGGCAGTTGGCAATTTACATCCCGCCCATCAGCATAACAAGGCTCCCTGTTCTCCAGGGCCTGTCTTGAATTTCTGGTTTTTACCCTTTTTGTGGATGTCCTTTTTGACCGGTGGGAAGTGATACTTCTTTGTAGTGCAGACTTACATTTTCCGCTTGCTTGCTTGGCCAAAATTGGCGTATGCGCTTTCTCCTCAATATACTCAGGAGAAAACGCACACGCCCTTTTTGGACAAGTGCATCATTGTCGAAGTTGTTCCCCTCTTCCTGTGCTTTAAAGGTGATTCCAACGTACCTCTTGAAATCTGTTTCCTGCTATTCTGCCTCGCATTCAAGTCCGCCTCGTTGCCTTCCCTCAACAGATTTTTGGATGATAGTTGTCCTTTATTACTCTGCCAGTTTGTGAATTGCTCTGCCCTATAGCTCCATTTTTTAACTCGTTTTTTGTGAGCTGAACGCAAGTCCCATATTTTGGTTTAGGAACTATACTGGTTCCCGGTGGGTGGCTGAGACTTTGGTTAATTCTTCTTCCTCCCGGGAAATAAGAGTGACATGTGCCCGTCCAAATGCCTAACAGCTACTCTCTCTTTGGTTCTCCCTCTTCCCTTTCATCCTTTGCCAAATTGGCAACCTGTGCGAACCAGGAGATTAAAGGTGCTGTCTCTCCAAGTTGGGAGATTGATAGTAAAGCAGTTAGAAAGTGAAACTGGAGCACCAGGAGAGGGACTATTCGTTGAGATTTAGAAACCTTTCGTATTCACAGTGTTTTCATTCACTAGGTTTCCCATACATTTTGTAGCTGTAGTAATATTCCCTAAAACCTGGAGAGTTGGGACCCATGGAATGGGTGCCATGCATTATTGCTTTAAAGGGTCTGCATTTGCTCACGAATCTCACCAATCCTCTCAGTCCCATGTGTCCATCCTTATGCCACCTCCAGCTGTCGTTCTAGATAGCGTCATTCCAAGTTTCATCAGAGACCGTGAGGAATTGTAAAGAATTTCGCTGTTTTTTTGTTTTGTTTTTGAAATTCCTTTTTATACTGGGTTTGAGCTGATTCTCGCTGCCATCTTTATGCCAGTCTACACACACTTGATTCCCTTACGGAGATATATCAATACATAGGTTTTAAGATTCTTATTAGTCAGATATATTCCTCTGCGGGAAGTATGGGTTTTTGAGTCCCTTTCACTGAGGAAGGTGTAGGTCTCGTCTATTCCATAGTTGGTTTTTGGAACGGTACCTGTGCTTATATCAACCTCTGGTTTTATGCAACACCCCACCTCTCCTTCCCCCTTAAGCAGGCATAAGAGTGTTTACTAAATGTGAGACTCTCTTCTCTTTCCTAACTCAGTTCATGTGTAGCCATGTTTACAGGATCTTCATAAGTGATATCTTATGATAAGTTTCTTTTTCTGTGTGACTTATTTCACTTAGAATCATCATACCTGAATCCACTCATTTTGCTGCTACTGGTCTTAAGACATTGATTACATGGCTGAGGGATATTCCATCGTATGAAAGTACCACAATTTTTTGAACCATTTTTATATTTCCTGGGATATTTAAGGTGTACCCAAGTTGACATTCTTGTAAGCAGTGCAGGCCTAAATTTGGGGGTGGCTCTGTCTTATTGATATTCAGTTTTCCCAAGGTATATTCCCTAGACTGGAAGTGCCTTTGGCTCTGTAGCTCTGTTGATTACTTGTTTTAGGGAACACAATGCACTCCTCCAGAGAAGCAGTTGGCAATTTACATCCCGCCCATCAGCATAACAAGGCTCCCTGTTCTCCAGGGCCTGTCTTGAATTTCTGGTTTTTACCCTTTTTGTGGATGTCCCTTTGGACCGGTGGGAAGTGATACTTCTTTGTAGTGCAGACTTACATTGTCCGCTTGCTTGCTTGGCCAAAATGGGCGTATGCGTTTTCTCCTCAATATACTCAGGAAAAAACGAATACGCCCTTTTTGGACAAGTGCATCATTGTCGAAGTTGTGCCCCTCTTCCTGTGCTTTAAAGGCGATTCCAACGTACCTCTTGAAATATGTTTCCTGCTATTCTGCCTCACATTCAAGTCCGCCTCGTTGCCTTCCCTCAACAGATTTTTGGATGATAGTTGTCCTTTATTACTCTGCCAGTTTGTGAATTGCTCTGCCCTATAGCTCCATTTTTTAAGTCGTTTTTTTGAGCTGAACGCAAGTCCCATATTTTGGTTTAGGACCTATACTGGTTCCCGGTGGGTGGCTGAGACTTTGGTTAATCCTTCTTCCTCCCGGGAAATAAGAGTGACATGTGCCCGTCCAAATGCCTAACAGCTACTCTCTCTTTGGTTCTCCCTATTCGCTTTCATCCTTTGCCAAATTGGCAACCTGTGCGAACCAGGAGGTTAAAGGTGCTGTCTCTCCAAGTTGGGAGATTGATAGTAAAGCAGTTAGAAAGTGAAACTGGAGCACCAGGAGTGGGACTATTCGTTGAGATTTAGAAACCTTTCGTATTCACAGTGTGTGCATTCTCTAGGATTCCCATACATACTATAGCTGTAGTAATATTCCCTAAAACCTGGAGAGTTGGGACCCATGGAATGTGTGCCATGCATTATTGCTTTAAAGGGTCTGCATTTGCTCACGAATCTCACCAATCCTCTCAGTCCCATGTGTCCAGCCTTATGCCACCTCCAGCTGTCGTTCTACATAGGGTCATTCCAAGTTTCATCAGAGAGCCTGAAGGAATTGTAAAGAATTTTGCTGTTTTTTTGTTTTGTTTTTGAAATTCCTTTTTATAGTGGGTTTGAGCTGATTCTCGCTGCCATCTTTATGCCAGTCTACACACACTTGATTCCCTTACAGAGACATATCAATACATAGGTTTTATGATTCTTACTAGTCAGATATATTCCTCTGCGGGAAATATGGGGTTTTGAGTCCCTTTCACTGAGGAAGGTGTAGGTCTTGCCTATTCCATAGTTGGGTTTTGGAACGGTACCTGTGCTTATATCAACCTCTGGTTTTATGCATCACCCCACCTCTCCTACCCCCTTAAGCAGGCATAAGAGTGTTTTCTAAATGTGAGACTCTCTTCTCTTTCCTAACTCAGTTCATGTGTAGCCATGTTTACAGGACCTTCATAAGTGATATCTTATGATAAGTTTCTTTTTCTGTGTGACTTATTTCACTTACAATCATCGAACCTGAATCCACTCATTTTGCTGCTACTGGTCTTATGACATTGATTTCATGGCTGAGGGATATTCCATCATATGTAAGTACCACAATTTTTTGAACCATTTTTATCTTTCCTGGGATACTTAAGGTGTCCCCTATTTGAGGTTCTTGTAAGCAGTGCATTCCTAAATTTTGTGGTGGCTCTGTCTTATTGATTTTCAGTTTTCCCATGGTATATTCCCTAGACTGGAAGTGCCCTTGGCTCTGTAGCTCTGTTGTTTACTTGTTTTAGGGAACACAATGCACTCCTCCAGAGAGGCAGTTGGCAATTTACATCCCGCCCATCAGCATAACAAGGCTCCCTGTTCTCCAGGGCCTGTCTTGAATTTCTGGTTTTTACCGTTTTTGTGGATGTCCCTTTGGACCGGTGGGAAGTGATACTTCTTTGTAGTGCAGACTTACATTGTCCGCTAGCTTGCTTGGCCAAAATGGGCGTATGCGTTTTCTCCTGAATATACTCAGGAGAAAACGCATACGCCCTTTTTGGACAAGTGTATCATTGTCGAAGTTGTGCCCCTCTTCCTGTGCTTTAAAGGCGATTCTAATATACCTCTTGAAATCTGTTTCCTGCTATTCTGCCTCACTTTCAAGTCCGCCTCGTTGCCTTCCCTCAACAGATTTTTGGATGATAGTTGTCCTTTATTACTCTGTCAGTTTGTGAATTGCTCTGCCGTATAGCTCCATTTTTTAACTCGTTTTTTTGAGCTGATCGCAAGTCCCATATTTTGGTTTAGGACCTATACTGGTTCCCGGTGGGTGGCTGAGACTTTGGTTAATTCTTCTTCCTCCCGGGAAATAAAAGTGACATGTGCCCGTCCAACTGCCTAACAGCTACTCTCTCTTTGGTTCTCCCTCTTCCCTTTCATCCTTTGCCAAATTGGCAACCTGTGCGAACCAGGAGGTTAAAGGTGCTGTCTCTCCAAGTTGGGAGATTGATAGTAAAGCTGTTAGAAAGTGAAACTGGAACACCAGGAGAGGGACTATTCGTTGAGATTTAGAAACCTTTCGTATTCACAGTGTTTCCATTCTCTAGGTTTCCCATACATGTTATAGCTGTAGTAATATTCCCTACAACCTGGAGAGTTGGGACCCATGGAATGGGTGCCATGCATTATTGCTTTAAAGGGTCTGCATTTGCTCACGAATCTCACCAATCCTCTCAGTCCCATGTGTCCAGCCTTATGCCACCTCCAGCTGTCGTTCTAGATAGGGTCATTCCAAGTTTCATCAGAGACCCTGAGGAATTGTAAAGAATTTTGCTGTTTTATTGTTTTGTTTTTGAAATTCCTTTTTATAGTGGGTTTGAGCTGATTCACACTGCCATCTTTATGCCAGTCTACACACACTTGATTCCCTTATGGAGACATATCAATACATAGGTTTTAAGATTCTTATTAGTCAATTATATTCCTCTGCGTGAAATATGGGGTTTTGAGTCCCTTTCACTGAGGAAGGTGTAGGTCTTGTCTATTCCATACTTGGTTTTTGGAACGGTACCTGTGCTTATATCAACCTCTGGTTTTATGCATCACCCCACCTCTCCTTCCCCCTTAAGCAGGCATAAGAGTGTTTTCTAAATGTGAGACTCTCTTCTCTTTCCTAACTCAGTTCATGTGTAGCCATGTTTACAGGATCTTCATAAGTGATATCTTATGATAAGTTTCTTTTTCTGTGTGACTTATTTCACTTACAATCATTGTACCTGAATCCACTCATTTTGCTGCTACTGGTCATATGATATTGATTTCATGGCTGAGGGATATTCCCTAGTACGTAAGTAACACAACTTTTTCAACCATTTTTATATTTCCTGGGATATTAAGGTGTACCCAAGTTGAGGTTCTTGTAAGCAGTGCAGGCCTAAATTTGGGGGTGGCTCTGTCTTATTGATTTTCAGTTTTCCCAAGGTATATTCCCTAGTCTGGAAGTGCCCTTGGCTCTGTAGCTCTGTTGTTTACTTTTTTAGGGAACACAATGCACTCCTCCAGAGAGGCAGTTGGCAATTTACATCCCGCCCATCAGCATAACAAGGCTCCCTGTTCTCCAGGGCCTGTCTTGAATTTCTGGTTTTTACCCTTTTTGTGGATGTCCTTTTTGACCGGTGGGAAGTGATACTTCTTTGTAGTGCAGACTTACATTTTCCGCTTGCTTGCTTGGCCAAAATTGGCGTATGCGCTTTCTCCTCAATATACTCAGGAGAAAACGCACACGCCCTTTTTGGACAAGTGCATCATTGTCGAAGTTGTTCCCCTCTTCCTGTGCTTTAAAGGTGATTCCAACGTACCTCTTGAAATCTGTTTCCTGCTATTCTGCCTCGCATTCAAGTCCGCCTCGTTGCCTTCCCTCAACAGATTTTTGGATGATAGTTGTCCTTTATTACTCTGCCAGTTTGTGAATTGCTCTGCCCTATAGCTCCATTTTTTAACTCGTTTTTTGTGAGCTGAACGCAAGTCCCATATTTTGGTTTAGGAACTATACTGGTTCCCGGTGGGTGGCTGAGACTTTGGTTAATTCTTCTTCCTCCCGGGAAATAAGAGTGACATGTGCCCGTCCAAATGCCTAACAGCTACTCTCTCTTTGGTTCTCCCTCTTCCCTTTCATCCTTTGCCAAATTGGCAACCTGTGCGAACCAGGAGATTAAAGGTGCTGTCTCTCCAAGTTGGGAGATTGATAGTAAAGCAGTTAGAAAGTGAAACTGGAGCACCAGGAGAGGGACTATTCGTTGAGATTTAGAAACCTTTCGTATTCACAGTGTTTTCATTCACTAGGTTTCCCATACATTTTGTAGCTGTAGTAATATTCCCTAAAACCTGGAGAGTTGGGACCCATGGAATGGGTGCCATGCATTATTGCTTTAAAGGGTCTGCATTTGCTCACGAATCTCACCAATCCTCTCAGTCCCATGTGTCCATCCTTATGCCACCTCCAGCTGTCGTTCTAGATAGCGTCATTCCAAGTTTCATCAGAGACCGTGAGGAATTGTAAAGAATTTCGCTGTTTTTTTGTTTTGTTTTTGAAATTCCTTTTTATACTGGGTTTGAGCTGATTCTCGCTGCCATCTTTATGCCAGTCTACACACACTTGATTCCCTTACGGAGATATATCAATACATAGGTTTTAAGATTCTTATTAGTCAGATATATTCCTCTGCGGGAAGTATGGGTTTTTGAGTCCCTTTCACTGAGGAAGGTGTAGGTCTCGTCTATTCCATAGTTGGTTTTTGGAACGGTACCTGTGCTTATATCAACCTCTGGTTTTATGCAACACCCCACCTCTCCTTCCCCCTTAAGCAGGCATAAGAGTGTTTACTAAATGTGAGACTCTCTTCTCTTTCCTAACTCAGTTCATGTGTAGCCATGTTTACAGGATCTTCATAAGTGATATCTTATGATAAGTTTCTTTTTCTGTGTGACTTATTTCACTTAGAATCATCATACCTGAATCCACTCATTTTGCTGCTACTGGTCTTATGACATTGTTTTCATGGCTGAGGGATATTCCATCATACGTAAGTACCACTATTTTTTGAACCATTTTTATCTTTCCTGGGATACTTAAGGTGTACCCAAGTTGAGGTTCTTGTACGCAGTGCAGCCCTAAATTTTTGGGTGGCTCTGTCTTATTGATTTTCAGTTTTCCCATGGTATATTCCCTAGACTGGAAGTGCCCTTGGCTCTGTAGCTCTGTTGTTTACTTGTTTTAGGGAACACAATGCACTCCTCCAGAGAGGCAGTTGGCAATTTACATCCCGCCCATCAGCATAACAAGGCTCCCTGTTCTCCAGGGCCTGTCTTGAATTTCTGGTTTTTACCCTTTTTGTGGATGTCCCTTTGGACCTGTGGGAAGTGATACTTCTTTGTAGTGCAGACTTACATTGTCCGCTTGCTTGCTTGGCCAAAATGGGCGTATGCATTTTCTCCTGAATATACTCAGGAGAAAATGCATACGCCCTTTTTGGACAAGTGCATCATTGTCGAAGTTGTGCCCCTCTTCCTGTGCTTTAAAGGCGATTCCAACGTACCTCTTGAAATCTGTTTCCTGCTATTCTGCCTCATTTTCAAGTCCGCCTCGTTGCCTTCCCTCAACAGATTTTTGGATGATAGTTGTCCTTTATTACTCTGCCATTTTGTGAATTGCTGTGCCCTTGAGCTCCATTTTTCAAGTCGTTTTTTGTGAGCTGAACGCATGTCCAAAATTTTCGTTCAGGACCTATATTGGTTCCCAGTGGGTGGCTGCAAATTTGGTTAATTCTTCTTCCTGCCAGGAAATTAGAGTGACATATGCCCGTCCAAATGCCTAACAGCTACTCTCTCATTGGTTCTCCCTCTTCCCTTTCATCCTCTGCCAAATTGGCAACCTGTGAGAGCCAGGAGGTTAAAGGGGCTAGCTCTCCAAGTTGGGAGATTGATAGTAAAGCAGTTGGAATGTCAAACCGGAGCACCAGGAGAGGGACTATTCATTGAGTTTTATAGACCTTTCATATTCACAGTGTGTCCATTCTCTAGGTTTCCCGTACATGTTATAGCTCTAGTAATATTCCCTTCAACCTGGAGAGTTGGGACCCAAGGAATGGGTGCCATGCATTATTGCTTTAAAGGGTCTGCATTTGCTCACACAATCACACCGTTCCCCTCAGTCCCAACTGTCCAGCTTTATGCCACATCCAGCTGTCATTGTAGACAGGGTCATTCCACCTTTCATCAGAGACCCTGAAGGAATTGTAAAGAATTTCCCTGTTTTTTTGTTTTGTTTTAGAACTTCCTTTTTATAGTGGGTTTGAGCTGATTCTCGCTGCGATGCTTATGCCAGTCTAGACACACTTGATTCCCTTACGGAGACATATCAATACATAGGTTTTAAGATTCTTACTATTCAGATATATTCCGCTGCATGAAATATGGGGTTTTGAGTCCCTTTCACTGAGGAAGGTATAGGTAGGTCTTGTCTATTCCCTAGTTGGTTTTTGGAACGGTACCTGTGCTTATATCAAACTCTGGTTTTATGCATTACCCCACCTCTCCTTCCCCCTTAAGCAGGCATAAGAGTGTTTTCTAAATGTGAGACTCTGTTCTCTTTCCTAACTCAGTTCATGTTTAGCCATGTTTACAGGATCTTCATAAGTGATATCTTATGATAAGCTTCTTTTTCTGTGTGACTTATTTTATTTAGAATCACCGTACCTGAGTCCTCTCATATTGATGCTACTGGTCTTATGACATTGATTTCATGGCTGAGGGATATTCCATCGTACGTAAGTACCACAATTTTTGGAACCATTTTTATATTTCCTGGGATATTTAAGGTGTACCCAAGTTGAGGTTCTTTTAAGCAGTGCAGCCCTAAATTTGGAGGTGGCTCTGTCTTACTGATTTTCAGTTTTCCCAAGGTATATTCTGTAGACTGGAAGTGCCCTTGGCTCTGTAGCTCTGTTGTTTACTTGTTTTAGGGAACACAGTGCACTCCTCCAGTGAGGCAGTTGGCAATTTACATCCCGCCCATCAGCATAACAAGGCTCACTGTTCTCCAGGGCCTGTCTTGCCTCTCTGGTATTTACACATTTTTTGGATATCCCTTTTGACCAGTGGGAAGTGACAATTCTTTGTTGTGCAGATTTGCATTGCCCGCTTGCTTGCTTGGCCAGAAAGGGCGTATGCGTTTTCTCCTGCATATATTCAGGAGAAAATGCATACGCCCTTTTTGGCCAAGTGCATCATTGTCGAAGTTGTGCCCCTCTTCCTGTGCTTTACAGACGATTCCAACGTACCTCGTGAAATCTGTTTCCTCTATTCGGCCTCACTTTCAAGTCCCCTTGGTTGCCTTCCCTCAACAGATTTCTGGACGATAGTTGGCTTTTATTACTATGCCTAATTGTGAATTGCTCTGCCGCTGAGCTCCATTTTTCAACTCGTTTTTTGTGAGCTGAATGCAAGTCCAAAGTTTTGTTTCAGGAGCTATACTGGTTCCCAATGTGTGGTTGAGACTTTGGTTAATTCTTCTTCCTGCCGGGAAATTAGAGTGACATATGCCCGTCCAAGTGCCTAACAGCCACTCTCCCATTGGTTCTCCCTCTTCCCTTTCATCCTCTCCCAAATTGTCAAACTGTGAGAACCAGGAGGTTAAAGGGGCTGTCTCTCCAAGTTGGGAGATTGATAGTAAAGCAGTTGGAAAGTCAAACCGGAGCACCAGGAGAGGGACTATTCGTTGAGTTTTAGAAACCTTTCGTATTCACAGTGTGTCCATTCTCTAGGTTTCCCGTACATGTTATAGCTGTAGTAATAATCCCTTCCACCTGGAGACTTGGAACCCATGGAATGGGTGCCATGAATTATTGCTTTAAAGGGTCTGCATTTGTTCACCCAATCTCACCAATCCTCTCAGTCCAATGTGTCCAGCCTTAAGCCACATCCAGCTGTCGTTGTAGATAGGGTCATTCCAGGTTTCATCAGAGACCCTGAAGGAATTGTAAAGAATTTCCCTTTTTTTTGTTTTTCAAATTCCTTTTTATATTGGGTTTGAGCTGATTCTCGCTGCCATGTTTATGCCAGTCTAGACACACTTGATTCCCAAAAAGAGACATATCAATACATAGGTTTTAAGATTCTCACTACTCAGATATATTCCTCTGTGGGAAATATGGTGTTTTGAGTCCCTTTCACTGAGGAAGGTGTAGGTCTTGTCTATTCCATACTTGGTTCTTGGAACGGTACGTGTGCTTATATCAAACACTGGGATTATGCATCACCCCACCTCTCCTTCCCCCTTAAGCAGGCATAAGAGTGTTTTCTAAATGTGAGACTCTCTTCTCTTTCCTAACTCAGTTCATGTGTAGCCATGTTTACAGGATCTTCATAAGTGATATCTTATGATAAGTTTCTTTTTCTGTGTGACTTATTTCACTTAGAATCATCGTACCTGAATCCACTCATTTTGCTGCTACTGGTCTTAAGACATTGTTTTCATGGCTGAGGGATATTCCATCGTATGTAAGTACCACAATTTTTTGAACCATTTTTATATTTCCTGGGATATTTAAGGTGTACCCAAGTTGACGTTCTTGTAAGCAGTGCAGGCCTAAATTTGGGGGTGGCTCTGTCTTATTGATATTCAGTTTTCCCAAGGTATATTCCCTAGACTGGAAGTGCCTTTGGCTCTGTAGCTCTGTTGATTACTTGTTTTAGGGAACACAATGCACTCCTCCAGAGAAGCAGTTGGCAATTTACATCCCGCCCATCAGCATAACAAGGCTCCCTGTTCTCCAGGGCCTGTCTTGAATTTCTGGTTTTTACCCTTTTTGTGGTTGTCCCTTTGGACCGGTGGGAAGTGATACTTCTTTGTAGTGCAGACTTACATTGTCCGCTTGCTTGCTTGGCCAAAATGGGCGTATGCGTTTTCTCCTGAATATACTCAGGAGAAAACGCATACGCCCTTTTTGGACAAGTGCATCATTGTCGAAGTTGTGCCCCTCTTCCTGTGCTTTAAAGGCGATTCCAACATACCTCTTGAAATATGTTTCCTGCTATTCTGCCTCACATTCAAGTCTGCCTCGTTGCCTTCCCTCAACAGATTTTTGGATGATAGTTGTCCTTTATTACTCTGCCAATTTGTGAATTGCTCTGCCCTATAGCTCCATTTTTTAAGTCGTTTTTTTGATCTGAACGCAAGTCCCATATTTTGGTTTAGGACATATACTGGTTCCCGGTGGGTGGCTGAGACTTTGGTTAATCCTTCTTCCTCCCGGGAAATAAGAGTGACATGTGCCCGTCCAAATGCCTAACAGCTACTCTCTCTTTGGTTCTCCCTCTTCCCTTTCATCCTTTGCCAAATTGGCAACCTGTGCGAACCAGGAGGTTAAAGGTGCTGTCTCTCCAAGTTGGGAGATTGATAGTAAAGCAGTTAGAAAGTGAAACTGGAGCACCAGGAGTGGGACTATTCGTTGAGATTTAGAAACCTTTCATATTCACAGTGTGTGCATTCTCTAGGATTCCCATACATGTTATAGCTGTAGTAATATTCCCTAAAACCTGGAGAGTTGGGACCCATGGAATGTGTGCCATGCATTATTGCTTTAAAGGGTCTGCATTTGCTCACGAATCTCACCAATCCTCTCAGTCCCATGTGTCCAGCCTTATGCCACCTCCAGCTGTCGTTCTACATAGGGTCATTCCAAGTTTCATCAGAGAGCCTGAAGGAATTGTAAAGAATTTTGCTGTTTTTTTGTTTTGTTTTTGAAATTCCTTTTTATAGTGGGTTTGAGCTGATTCTCGCTGCCATCTTTATGCCAGTCTACACACACTTGATTCCCTTACAGAGACATATCAATACATAGGTTTTATGATTCTTACTAGTCAGATATATTCCTCTGCGGGAAATATGGTGTTTTGAGTCCCTTTCACTGAGGAAGGTGTAGGTCTTGTCTATTCCATACTTGGTTCTTGGAACGGTACGTGTGCTTATATCAAACACTGGGATTATGCATCACCCCACCTCTCCTTCCCCCTTAAGCAGGCATAAGAGTGTTTTCTAAATGTGAGACTCTCTTCTCTTTCCTAACTCAGTTCATGTGTAGCCATGTTTACAGGATCTTCATAAGTGATATCTTATGATAAGTTTCTTTTTCTGTGTGACTTATTTCACTTAGAATCATCGAACCTGAATCCACTCATTTTGCTGCTACTGGTCTTATGACATTGATTTCATGGCTGAGGGATATTCCATCATACGTAAGTACCACAATTTTTTGAACCATTTTTATCTTTCCTGGGATACTTAAGGTGTCCCCTATTTGAGGTTCTTGTAAGCAGTGCATTCCTAAATTTTGTGGTGGCTCTGTCTTATTGATTTTCAGTTTTCCCATGGTATATTCCCTAGACTGGAAGTGCCCTTGGCTCTGTAGCTCTGTTGTTTACTTGTTTTAGGGAACACAATGCACTCCTCCAGAGAGGCAGTTGGCAATTTACATCCCGCACATCAGCATAACAAGGCTCCCTGTTCTCCAGGGCCTGTCTTGAATTTCTGGTTTTTACCCTTTTTGTGGATGTCCCTTTGGACCGGTGGGAAGTGATACTTCTTTGTAGTGCAGACTTACATTGTCCGCTTGCTTGCTTGGCCATAATGGGCGTATGCGTTTTCTCCAGAATATACTCAGGATAAAACGCATACGCCCTTTTTGGACAAGTGCATCATTGTCGAAGTTGTGCCCCTCTTCCTGTGCTTTAAAGGCGATTCCAACGTACCTCTTGAAATCTGTTTCCTGCTATTCTGCCTCACTTTCAAGTCCGCCTCGTTGCCTTCCCTCAACAGATTTTTGGATGATAGTTGTCCTTTATTACTCTGTCAGTTTGTGAATTGCTCTGCCGTATAGCTCCATTTTTTAACTCGTTTTTTTGAGCTGATCGCAAGTCCCATATTTTGGTTTAGGACCTATACTGGTTCCCGGTGGGTGGCTGAGACTTTGGTTAATTCTTCTTCCTCCCGGGAAATAAAAGTGACATGTGCCCGTCCAACTGCCTAACAGCTACTCTCTCTTTGGTTCTCCCTCTTCCCTTTCATCCTTTGCCAAATTGGCAACCTGTGCGAACCAGGAGGTTAAAGGTGCTGTCTCTCCAAGTTGGGAGATTGATAGTAAAGCTGTTAGAAAGTGAAACTGGAACACCAGGAGAGGGACTATTCATTGAGATTTAGAAACCTTTCGTATTCACAGTGTTTCCATTCTCTAGGTTTCCCATACATGTTATAGCTGTAGTAATATTCCCTACAACCTGGAGAGTTGGGACCCATGGAATGGGTGCCATGCATTATTGCTTTAAAGGGTCTGCATTTGCTCATGAATCTCACCAATCCTCTCAGTCCCATGTGTCCAGCCTTATGCCACCTCCAGCTGTCGTTCTAGATAGGGTCATTCCAAGTTTCATCAGAGACCCTGAGGAATTGTAAAGAATTTTGCTGTTTTATTGTTTTGTTTTTGAAATTCCTTTTTATAGTGGGTTTGAGCTGATTCACACTGCCATCTTTATGCCAGTCTACACACACTTGATGCCCTTATGGAGACATATCAATACATAGGTTTTAAGATTCTTATTAGTCAGATATATTCCTCTGTGGGAAATATGGGGTTTTGAGTCCCTTTCACTGAGGAAGGTGTAGGTCTTGTCTATTCCATACTTGGTTTTTGGAACGGTACCTGTGCTTATATCAACCTCTGATTTTATGCATCACCCCACCTCTCCTTCCCCCTTAAGCAGGCATAAGAGTGTTTTCTAAATGTGAGACTCTCTTCTCTTTCCTAACTCAGTTCATGTGTAGCCATGTTTACAGGATCTTCATAAGTGATATCTTATGATAAGTTTCTTTTTCTGTGTGACTTATTTCACTTACAATCATTGTACCTGAATCCACTCATTTTGCTGCTACTGGTCATATGATATTGATTTCATGGCTGAGGGATATTCCCTAGTACGTAAGTAACACAACTTTTTCAACCATTTTTATATTTCCTGGGATATTAAGGTGTACCCAAGTTGAGGTTCTTGTAAGCAGTGCAGGCCTTAATTTGGGGGTGGCTCTGTCTTATTGATTTTCAGTTTTCCCAAGGTATATTCCCTAGTCTGGAAGTGCCCTTGGCTCTGTAGCTCTGTTGTTTACTTTTTTTAGGGAACACAATGCACTCCTCCAGAGAGGCAGTTGGCAATTTACATCCCGCCCATCAGCATAACAAGGCTCCCTGTTCTCCAGGGCCTGTCTTGAATTTCAGGTTTTTACCCTTTTTGTGGATGTCCTTTTTGACCGGTGGGAAGTGATACTTCTTTGTAGTGCAGACTTACATTTTCCGCTTGCTTGCTTGGCCAAAATTGGCGTATGCGTTTTCTCCTCAATATACTCAGGAGAAAACGCACACGCCCTTTTTGGACAAGTGCATCATTGTCGAAGTTGTTCCCCTCTTCCTGTGCTTTAAAGGTGATTCCAACGTACCTCTTGAAATCTGTTTCCTGCTATTCTGCCTTGCATTCAAGTCCGCCTCGTTGCCTTCCCTCAACAGATTTTTGGATGATAGTTGTCCTTTATTACTCTGCCAGTTTGTGAATTGCTCTGCCCTATAGCTCCATTTTTTAACTCGTTTTTTGTGAGCTGAACGCAAGTCCCATATTTTGGTTTAGGAACTATACTGGTTCCCGGTGGGTGGCTGAGACTTTGGTTAATTCTTCTTCCTCCCTGGAAATAAGAGTGACATGTGCCCGTCCAAATGCCTAACGGCTACTCTCTCTTTGGTTCTCCCTCTTCCCTTTCATCCTTTGCCAAATTGGCAACCTGTGCGAACCAGGAGGTTAAAGGTGCTGTCTCTCCAAGTTGGGAGATTGATAGTAAAGCAGTTAGAAAGTGAAACTGGAGCACCAGGAGAGGGACTATTCGTTGAGATTTAGAAACCTTTTGTATTCAGAGTGTTTTCATTCACTAGGTTTCCCATACATGTTGTAGCTGTAGTAATATTCCCTAAAACCTGGAGAGTTGGGACCCATGGAATGGGTGCCATGCATTATTGCTTTAAAGGGTCTGCATTTGCTCACGAATCTCACCAATCCTCTCAGTCCCATGTGTCCATCCTTATGCCACCTCCAGCTGTCGTTCTAGATAGCGTCATTCCAAGTTTCATCAGAGACCGTGAGGAATTGTAAAGAATTTCGCTGTTTTTTTGTTTTGTTTTTGAAATTCCTTTTTATACTGGGTTTGAGCTGATTCTCGCTGCCATCTTTATGCCAGTCTACACACACTTGATTCCCTTACGGAGACATATCAATACATAGGTTTTAAGATTCTTATTAGTCAGATATATTCCTCTGCGGGAAATATGGGTTTTTGAGTCCCTTTCACTGAGGAAGGTGTAGGTCTCGTCTATTCCATAGTTGGTTTTTGGAACGGTACCTGTGCTTATATCAACCTCTGGTTTTATGCATCACCCCACCTCTCCTTCCCCCTTAATCAGGCATAAGAGTGTTTACTAAATGTGAGACTCTCTTCTCTTTCCTAACTCAGTTCATGTGTAGCCATGTTTACAGGATCTTCATAAGTGATATCTTATGATAAGTTTCTTTTTCTGTGTGACTTATTTCACTTAGAATCATCATACCTGAATCCACTCATTTTGCTGCTACTGGTCTTATGACATTGTTTTCATGGCTGAGGGATATTCCATCATACGTAAGTACCACTATTTTTTGAACCATTTTTATCTTTCCTGGGATACTTAAGGTGTACCCAAGTTGAGGTTCTTGTACGCAGTGCAGCCCTAAATTTTTGGGTGGCTCTGTCTTATTGATTTTCAGTTTTCCCATGGTATATTCCCTAGACTGGAAGTGCCCTTGGCTCTGTAGCTCTGTTGTTTACTTGTTTTAGGGAACACAATGCACTCCTCCAGAGAGGCAGTTGGCAATTTACATCCCGCCCATCAGCATAACAAGGCTCCCTGTTCTCCAGGGCCTGTCTTGAATTTCTGGTTTTTACCCTTTTTGTGGATGTCCCTTTGGACTGGTGGGAAGTGATACTTCTTTGTAGTGCAGACTTACATTGTCCGCTTGCTTGCTTGGCCAAAATGGGCGTATGCATTTTCTCCTGAATATACTCAGGAGAAAACGCATACGCCCTTTTTGGACAAGTGCATCATTGTCGAAGTTGTGCCCCTCTTCCTGTGCTTTAAAGGCGATTCCAACGTACCTCTTGAAATCTGTTTCCTGCTATTCTGCCTCATTTTCAAGTCCGCCTCGTTGCCTTCCCTCAACAGATTTTTGGATGATAGTTGTCCTTTATTACTCTGCCATTTTGTGAATTGCTGTGCCCTTGAGCTCCATTTTTCAAGTCGTTTTTTGTGAGCTGAACGCATGTCCAAAATTTTCGTTCAGGACCTATATTGGTTCCCAGTGGGTGGCTGCAAATTTGGTTAATTCTTCTTCCTGCCAGGAAATTAGAGTGACATATGCCCGTCCAAATGCCTAACAGCTACTCTCTCATTGGTTCTCCCTCTTCCCTTTCATCCTCTGCCAAATTGGCAACCTGTGAGAGCCAGGAGGTTAAAGGGGCTAGCTCTCCAAGTTGGGAGATTGATAGTAAAGCAGTTGGAATGTCAAACCGGAGCACCAGGAGAGGGACTATTCATTGAGTTTTATAGACCTTTCATATTCACAGTGTGTCCATTCTCTAGGTTTCCCGTACATGTTATAGTTCTAGTAATATTCCCTTCAACCTGGAGAGTTGGGACCCATGGAATGGGTGCCATGCATTATTGCTTTAAAGGGTCTGCATTTGCTCACACAATCACACCGTTCCCCTCAGTCCCAACTGTCCAGCTTTATGCCACATCCAGCTGTCATTGTAGACAGGGTCATTCCACCTTTCAACAGAGACCCTGAAGGAATTGTAAAGAATTTCCCTGTTTTTTTGTTTTGTTTTAGAACTTCCTTTTTATAGTGGGTTTGAGCTGATTCTCGCTGCGATGCTTATGCCAGTCTAGACACACTTGATTCCCTTACGGAGACATATCAATACATAGGTTTTAAGATTCTTACTATTCAGATATATTCCGCTGCATGAAATATGGGGTTTTGAGTCCCTTTCACTGAGGAAGGTATAGGTAGGTCTTGTCTATTCCCTAGTTGGTTTTTGGAACGGTACCTGTGCTTATATCAAACTCTGGTTTTATGCATTACCCCACCTCTCCTTCCCCCTTAAGCAGGCATAAGAGTGTTTTCTAAATGTGAGACTCTGTTCTCTTTCCTAACTCAGTTCATGTTTAGCCATGTTTACAGGATCTTCATAAGTTATATCTTATGATAAGCTTCTTTTTCTGTGTGACTTATTTTATTTAGAATCACCGTACCTGTATCCTCTCATATTGATGCTACTGGTCTTATGACATTGATTTCATGGCTGAGGGATATTCCATCGTACGTAAGTACCACAATTTTTGGAACCATTTTTATATTTCCTGGGATATTTAAGGTGTACCCAAGTTGAGGTTCTTTTAAGCAGTGCAGCCCTAAATTTGGAGGTGGCTCTGTCTTACTGATTTTCAGTTTTCCCAAGGTATATTCTGTAGACTGGAAGTGCCCTTGGCTCTGTAGCTCTGTTGTTTACTTGTTTTAGGGAACACAGTGCACTCCTCCAGTGAGGCAGTTGGCAATTTACATCCCGCCCATCAGCATAACAAGGCTCACTGTTCTCCAGGGCCTGTCTTGCCTCTCTGGTATTTACACATTTTTTGGATATCCCTTTTGACCAGTGGGAAGTGACAATTCTTTGTTGTGCAGTTTTGCATTGCCCGCTTGCTTGCTTGGCCAGAAAGGGCGTATGCGTTTTCTCCTGCATATATTCAGGAGAAAATGCATACGCCCTTTTTGGCCAAGTGCATCATTGTCGAAGTTGTGCCCCTCTTCCTGTGCTTTACAGACGATTCCAACGTACCTCGTGAAATCTGTTTCCTCTATTCGGCCTCACTTTCAAGTCCCCTTGGTTGCCTTCCCTCAACAGATTTCTGGACGATAGTTGGCTTTTATTACTATGCCTAATTGTGAATTGCTCTGCCACTGAGCTCCATTTTTCAACTCGTTTTTTGTGAGCTGAATGCAAGTCCAAAGTTTTGTTTCAGGAGCTATACTGGTTCCCAGTGTGTGGTTGAGACTTTGGTTAATTCTTCTTCCTGCCGGGAAATTAGAGTGACATATGCCCGTCCAAGTGCCTAACAGCCACTCTCCCATTGGTTCTCCCTCTTCCCTTTCATCCTCTCCCAAATTGTCAAACTGTGAGAACCAGGAGGTTAAAGGGGCTGTCTCTCCAAGTTGGGAGATTGATAGTAAAGCAGTTGGAAAGTCAAACCGGAGCACCAGGAGAGGGACTATTCGTTGAGTTTTAGAAACCATTCGTATTCACAGTGTGTCCATTCTCTAGGTTTCCCGTACATGTTATAGCTGTAGTAATAATCCCTTCCACCTGGAGACTTGGAACCCATGGAATGGGTGCCATGAATTATTGCTTTAAAGGGTCTGCATTTGTTCACCCAATCTCACCAATCCTCTCAGTCCAATGTGTCCAGCCTTAAGCCACATCCAGCTGTCGTTGTAGATAGGGTCATTCCAGGTTTCATCAGAGACCCTGAAGGAATTGTAAAGAATTTCCCTTTTTTTTGTTTTTCAAATTCCTTTTTATATTGGGTTTGAGCTGATTCTCGCTGCCATGTTTATGCCAGTCTAGACACACTTGATTCCCAAAAAGAGACATATCAATACATAGGTTTTAAGATTCTCACTACTCAGATATATTCCTCTGTGGGAAATATGGTGTTTTGAGTCCCTTTCACTGAGGAAGGTGTAGGTCTTGTCTATTCCATACTTGGTTCTTGGAACGGTACGTGTGCTTATATCAAACACTGGGATTATGCATCACCCCACCTCTCCTTCCCCCTTAAGCAGGCATAAGAGTGTTTTCTAAATGTGAGACTCTCTTCTCTTTCCTAACTCAGTTCATGTGTAGCCATGTTTACAGGATCTTCATAAGTGATATCTTATGATAAGTTTCTTTTTCTGTGTGACTTATTTCACTTAGAATCATCGTACCTGAATCCACTCATTTTGCTGCTACTGGTCTTAAGACATTGTTTTCATGGCTGAGGGATATTCCATCGTATGTAAGTACCACAATTTTTTGAACCATTTTTATATTTCCTGGGATATTTAAGGTGTACCCAAGTTGACGTTCTTGTAAGCAGTGCAGGCCTAAATTTGGGGGTGGCTCTGTCTTATTGATATTCAGTTTTCCCAAGGTATATTCCCTAGACTGGAAGTGCCTTTGGCTCTGTAGCTCTGTTGATTACTTGTTTTAGGGAACACAATGCACTCCTCCAGAGAAGCAGTTGGCAATTTACATCCCGCCCATCAGCATAACAAGGCTCCCTGTTCTCCAGGGCCTGTCTTGAATTTCTGGTTTTTACCCTTTTTGTGGTTGTCCCTTTGGACCGGTGGGAAGTGATACTTCTTTGTAGTGCAGACTTACATTGTCCGCTTGCTTGCTTGGCCAAAATGGGCGTATGAGTTTTCTCCTGAATATACTCAGGAGAAAACGCATACGCCCTTTTTGGACAAGTGCATCATTGTCGAAGTTGTGCCCCTCTTCCTGTGCTTTAAAGGCGATTCCAACATACCTCTTGAAATCTGTTTCCTGCTATTCTGCCTCACATTCAAGTCTGCCTCGTTGCCTTCCCTCAACAGATTTTTGGATGATAGTTGTCCTTTATTACTCTGTCAGTTTGTGAATTGCTCTGCCGTATAGCTCCATTTTTTAACTCGTTTTTTTGAGCTGATCGCAAGTCCCATATTTTGGTTTAGGACCTATACTGGTTCCCGGTGGGTGGCTGAGACTTTGGTTAATTCTTCTTCCTCCCGGGAAATAAAAGTGACATGTGCCCGTCCAACTGCCTAACAGCTACTCTCTCTTTGGTTCTCCCTCTTCCCTTTCATCCTTTGCCAAATTGGCAACCTGTGCGAACCAGGAGGTTAAAGGTGCTGTCTCTCCAAGTTGGGAGATTGATAGTAAAGCTGTTAGAAAGTGAAACTGGAACACCAGGAGAGGGACTATTCGTTGAGATTTAGAAACCTTTCGTATTCACAGTGTTTCCATTCTCTAGGTTTCCCATACATGTTATAGCTGTAGTAATATTCCCTACAACCTGGAGAGTTGGGACCCATGGAATGGGTGCCATGCATTATTGCTTTAAAGGGTCTGCATTTGCTCACGAATCTCACAAATCCTCTCAGTCCCATGTGTCCAGCCTTATGCCACCTCCAGCTGTCGTTCTAGATAGGGTCATTCCAAGTTTCATCAGAGACCCTGAGGAATTGTAAAGAATTTTGCTGTTTTATTGTTTTGTTTTTGAAATTCCTTTTTATAGTGGGTTTGAGCTGATTCACACTGCCATCTTTATGCCAGTCTACACACACTTGATTCCCTTATGGAGACATATCAATACATAGGTTTTAAGATTCTTATTAGTCAATTATATTCCTCTGCGTGAAATATGGGGTTTTGAGTCCCTTTCACTGAGGAAGGTGTAGGTCTTGTCTATTCCATACTTGGTTTTTGGAACGGTACCTGTGCTTATATCAACCTCTGGTTTTATGCATCACCCCACCTCTCCTTCCCCCTTAAGCAGGCATAAGAGTGTTTTCTAAATGTGAGACTCTCTTCTCTTTCCTAACTCAGTTCATGTGTAGCCATGTTTACAGGATCTTCATAAGTGATATCTTATGATAAGTTTCTTTTTCTGTGTGACTTATTTCACTTACAATCATTGTACCTGAATCCACTCATTTTGCTGCTACTGGTCATATGATATTGATTTCATGGCTGAGGGATATTCCCTAGTACGTAAGTAACACAACTTTTTCAACCATTTTTATATTTCCTGGGATATTAAGGTGTACCCAAGTTGAGGTTCTTGTAAGCAGTGCAGGCCTAAATTTGGGGGTGGCTCTGTCTTATTGATTTTCAGTTTTCCCAAGGTATATTCCCTAGTCTGGAAGTGCCCTTGGCTCTGTAGCTCTGTTGTTTACTTTTTTTAGGGAACACAATGCACTCCTCCAGAGAGGCAGTTGGCAATTTACATCCCGCCCATCAGCATAACAAGGCTTCCTGTTCTCCAGGGCCTGTCTTGAATTTCTGGTTTTTACCCTTTTTGTGGATGTCCTTTTTGACCGGTGGGAAGTGATACTTCTTTGTAGTGCAGACTTACATTTTCCGCTTGCTTGCTTGGCCAAAATTGGCGTATGCGTTTTCTCCTCAATATACTCAGGAGAAAACGCACACGCCCTTTTTGGACAAGTGCATCATTGTCGAAGTTGTTCCCCTCTTCCTGTGCTTTAAAGGTGATTCCAACGTACCTCTTGAAATCTGTTTCCTGCTATTCTGCCTCGCATTCAAGTCCGCCTCGTTGCCTTCCCTCAACAGATTTTTGGATGATAGTTTTCCTTTATTACTCTGCCAGTTTGTGAATTGCTCTGCCCTATAGCTCCATTTTTTAACTCGTTTTTTGTGAGCTGAACGCAAGTCCCATATTTTGGTTTAGGAACTATACTGGTTCCCGGTGGGTGGCTGAGACTTTGGTTAATTCTTCTTCCTCCCTGGAAATAAGAGTGACATGTGCCCGTCCAAATGCCTAACGGCTACTCTCTCTTTGGTTCTCCCTCTTCCCTTTCATCCTTTGCCAAATTGGCAACCTGTGCGAACCAGGAGGTTAAAGGTGCTGTCTCTCCAAGTTGGGAGATTGATAGTAAAGCAGTTAGAAAGTGAAACTGGAGCACCAGGAGAGGGACTATTCGTTGAGATTTAGAAACCTTTCGTATTCACAGTGTTTTCATTCACTAGGTTTCCCATACATTTTGTAGCTGTAGTAATATTCCCTAAAACCTGGAGAGTTGGGACCCATGGAATGGGTGCCATGCATTATTGCTTTAAAGGGTCTGCATTTGCTCACGAATCTCACCAATCCTCTCAGTCCCATGTGTCCATCCTTATGCCACCTCCAGCTGTCGTTCTAGATAGCGTCATTCCAAGTTTCATCAGAGACCGTGAGGAATTGTAAAGAATTTCGCTGTTTTTTTGTTTTGTTTTTGAAATTCCTTTTTATACTGGGTTTGAGCTGATTCTCGCTGCCATCTTTATGCCAGTCTACACACACTTGATTCCCTTACGGAGACATATCAATACATAGGTTTTAAGATTCTTATTAGTCAGATATATTCCTCTGCGGGAAATATGGGTTTTTGAGTCCCTTTCACTGAGGAAGGTGTAGGTCTCGTCTATTCCATAGTTGGTTTTTGTAACGGTACCTGTGCTTATATCAACCTCTGGTTTTATGCATCACCCCACCTCTCCTACCCCCTTAAGCAGGCATAAGAGTGTTTTCTAAATGTGAGACTCTCTTCTCTTTCCTAACTCAGTTCATGTGTAGCCATGTTTACAGGATCTTCATAAGTGATATCTTATGATAAGTTTCTTTTTCTGTGTGACTTATTTCACTTAGAATCATCGTACCTGAATCCACTCATTTTGCTGCTACTGGTCTTATGACGTTGATTTCATGGCTGATGGATATTCCATCATACGTAAGTACCACTATTTTTTGAACCATTTTTATCTTTCCTGGGATACTTAAGGTGTACCCAAGTTGAGGTTCTTGTACGCAGTGCAGCCCTAAATTTTTGGGTGGCTCTGTCTTATTGATTTTCAGTTTTCCCATGGTATATTCCCTAGACTGGAAGTGCCCTTGGCTCTGTAGCTCTGTTGTTTACTTGTTTTAGGGAACACAATGCACTCCTCCAGAGAGGCAGTTGGCAATTTACATCCCGCCCATCAGCATAACAAGGCTCCCTGTTCTCCAGGGCCTGTCTTGAATTTCTGGTTTTTACCCTTTTTGTGGATGTCCCTTTGGACCGGTGGGAAGTGATACTTCTTTGTAGTGCAGACTTACATTGTCCGCTTGCTTGCTTGGCCAAAATGGGCGTATGCATTTTCTCCTGAATATACTCAGGAGAAAACGCATACGCCCTTTTTGGACAAGTGCATCATTGTCGAAGTTGTGCCCCTCTTCCTGTGCTTTAAAGGCGATTCCAACGTATCTCTTGAAATCTGTTTCCTGCTATTCTGCCTCATTTTCAAGTCCGCCTCGTTGCCTTCCCTCAACAGATTTTTGGATGATAGTTGTCCTTTATTACTCTGCCATTTTGTGAATTGCTGTGCCCTTGAGCTCCATTTTTCAAGTCGTTTTTTGTGAGCTGAACGCATGTCCAAAATTTTCGTTCAGGACCTATATTGGTTCCCAGTGGGTGGCTGCAAATTTGGTTAATTCTTCTTCCTGCCAGGAAATTAGAGTGACATATGCCCGTCCAAATGCCTAACAGCTACTCTCTCATTGGTTCTCCCTCTTCCCTTTCATCCTCTGCCAAATTGGCAACCTGTGAGAGCCAGGAGGTTAAAGGGGCTAGCTCTCCAAGTTGGGAGATTGATAGTAAAGCAGTTGGAATGTCAAACCGGAGCACCAGGAGAGGGACTATTCATTGAGTTTTATAGACCTTTCATATTCACAGTGTGTCCATTCTCTAGGTTTCCCGTACATGTTATAGCTCTAGTAATATTCCCTTCAACCTGGAGAGTTGGGACCCATGGAATGGGTGCCATGCATTATTGCTTTAAAGGGTCTGCATTTGCTCACACAATCACACCGTTCCCCTCAGTCCCAACTGTCCAGCTTTATGCCACATCCAGCTGTCATTGTAGACAGGGTCATTCCACCTTTCATCAGAGACCCTGAAGGAATTGTAAAGAATTTCCCTGTTTTTTTGTTTTGTTTTAGAACTTCCTTTTTATAGTGGGTTTGAGCTGATTCTCGCTGCGATGCTTATGCCAGTCTAGACACACTTGATTCCCTTACGGAGACATATCAATACATAGGTTTTAAGATTCTTACTATTCAGATATATTCCGCTGCATGAAATATGGGGTTTTGAGTCCCTTTCACTGAGGAAGGTATAGGTAGGTCTTGTCTATTCCCTAGTTGGTTTTTGGAACGGTACCTGTGCTTATATCAAACTCTGGTTTTATGCATTACCCCACCTCTCCTTCCCCCTTAAGCAGGCATAAGAGTGTTTTCTAAATGTGAGACTCTGTTCTCTTTCCTAACTCAGTTCATGTTTAGCCATGTTTACAGGATCTTCATAAGTGATATCTTATGATAAGCTTCTTTTTCTGTGTGACTTATTTTATTTAGAATCACCGTACCTGAATCCTCTCATATTGATGCTACTGGTCTTATGACATTGATTTCATGGCTGAGGGATATTCCATCGTACGTAAGTACCACAATTTTTGGAACCATTTTTATATTTCCTGGGATATTTAAGGTGTACCCAAGTTGAGGTTCTTTTAAGCAGTGCAGCCCTAAATTTGGAGGTGGCTCTGTCTTACTGATTTTCAGTTTTCCCAAGGTATATTATGTAGACTGGAAGTGCCCTTGGCTCTGTAGCTCTGTTGTTTACTTGTTTTAGGGAACACAGTGCACTCCTCCAGTGAGGCAGTTGGCAATTTACATCCCGCCCATCAGCATAACAAGGCTCACTGTTCTCCAGGGCCTGTCTTGCCTCTCTGGTATTTACACATTTTTTGGATATCCCTTTTGACCAGTGGGAAGTGACAATTCTTTGTTGTGCAGATTTGCATTGCCCGCTTGCTTGCTTGGCCAGAAAGGGCGTATGCGTTTTCTCCTGCATATATTCAGGAGAAAATGCATACGCCCTTTTTGGCCAAGTGCATCATTGTCGAAGTTGTGCCCCTCTTCCTGTGCTTTACAGACGATTCCAACGTACCTCGTGAAATCTGTTTCCTCTATTCGGCCTCACTTTCAAGTCCCCTTGGTTGCCTTCCCTCAACAGATTTCTGGACGATAGTTGGCTTTTATTACTATGCCTAATTGTGAATTGCTCTGCCGCTGAGCTCCATTTTTCAACTCGTTTTTTGTGAGCTGAATGCAAGTCCAAAGTTTTGTTTCAGGAGCTATACTGGTTCCCAGTGTGTGGTTGAGACTTTGGTTAATTCTTCTTCCTGCCGGGAAATTAGAGTGACATATGCCCGTCCAAGTGCCTAACAGCCACTCTCCCATTGGTTCTCCCTCTTCCCTTTCATCCTCTCCCAAATTGTCAAACTGTGAGAACCAGGAGGTTAAAGGGGCTGTCTCTCCAAGTTGGGAGATTGATAGTAAAGCAGTTGGAAAGTCAAACCGGAGCACCAGGAGAGGGACTATTCGTTGAGTTTTAGAAACCTTTCGTATTCACAGTGTGTCCATTCTCTAGGTTTCCCGTACATGTTATAGCTGTAGTAATAATCCCTTCCACCTGGAGACTTGGAACCCATGGAATGGGTGCCATGAATTATTGCTTTAAAGGGTCTGCATTTGTTCACCCAATCTCACCAAACCTCTCAGTCCCAAGTGTCCAGCCTTATGCCACATCGAGCTGTCATTGTAGACAGGGACATTCCAGGTTTCATCAGAGACCCTGAAGGAATTGAAAAGAATTTCCCTGTTTTTTTGTTTTGTTTTTGAAATTCCTTTTTATAGTGAGTTTGAGCTGATTCTCGCTGCCATGTTTATGCCAGTCTAGACACACTTGATTCCCTTATGGAGACATATCAATACATAGATTTTAAGATTCTTATTGTCAGATATATTCCTCTGCGGGAAATATGGGGTTTTGAGACCCTTGCACTGAGGATGGTGTAAGTAGGTCTTGTCTATACCATAGTTGGTTTTTGGAACAGTACCTGTGCTTATATCAAACTCTGGTTTTATGCATCACCCCACCTCTCCTTCCCCCTTAAGCAGGCATAAGAGTGTTTTCTAAATGTGAGACTCTCTTCTCTTTCCTAATTCAGTTCATGTGTAGCCATGTTTACAGGATCTTCATAAGTGATATCTTATGATAAGATTCTTTTTCTGTGTGACTTATTTCACTTAGAATCATCGTACATGAATCCACTCATATTGATGCTATTGCTCTTATGACATTGATTTCATGGCTGAGGGATATTCCATCGTACGTAACTTCCACAATTTTTTGAACCATTTTTATCTTTCCTGGGATATTTAAGGTGTACCCAAGTTGAGGTTCTTGTAAGCAGTGCAGCCCTAAATTTGGGGGTGGCTCTGTCTTATTGATTTTCAGTTTTCCCAAGGTATATTCCCTAGACTGGAAGTGCCCTTGGCTCTGTAGCTCTTTTGTTTACTTGTTTTAGGGGACACAGTGCACTCCTCCAGAGAGGCAGTTGGCAGTTTACATCCCGCCCATCAGCATAACAAGGCTCCCTGTTCTCCAGGGACTGTCTTGCCTTTCTGGTATTTACACATTTTGTGGATGTCCCTTTTGACCAGTGGGGAGTGATACTTCTTTATAATGCAGATTTGCATTGCCCCCATGCTTGCTTGGCCAAAAAGTGCGTATGCGTTTTGTCCTTAATATATTCAGGAGAAAACGCATACACCGTTTTTGGCCAAGTGCAGCATTGTCGAAGTTGTGCCCCTTTTCATGTGCTTTACAGATGATTCCAACGTACCTCTTGAAATCTGTTACCTGCTATTCTGCCTCGCCTTCAATTCCCCCTCATTGCCTTCCCTCAACAGATTTTTGGACGATAGTTGTCCTTTAATACTCTGCCAGTTTGTGAATTGCTGTGCCCCTTAGCTTCATTTTTCAACTCGTTTTTTTGTGAGCTGAACGCAAGTCCACAATTTTGTTTCAGGACGTAATCTGGATCCCGGGCGGTGGCTGAGACTTTGGTTAATTCTTCTTCTTGCCGGGAAATTAGAGTGACATATGCCCGTCCAAATGCCTAATAGCTACTCTCTCATTGGTTCTCCCTCTTCCCTTTTATCCTCTGCCAAATTGCAACCTGTGCGGACCAGGAGGATAAAGGGGCTGTCTCTCTAAGTTGGGAGCTTGATAGTAAAGCAGTTGGAAAGTCAAACCGGAGCACCAGGAGAGGGACTATTAGTTGAGTTTTAGAAACCTTTCGTATTTACAGTGTGTCCATTCTCTCGGTTTCCCGTACATGTTATAGCTGTAGTAATATTGACTTCAATCTGGAGAGTTGGGGCAAATGGAATGGGTGCCACACATTAGTGCTTTAAAGGGTGTGCATTTGCTGAACCAATCTCACCAATCCTCTCAGTCCCAAGTGTCCAGCCATATGCCATATCCAGCTGTCATTGTAGATAGGGTCATTCCAGGTTTCATTAGAGCCCCTAAAGGAATTGTAATGAATTTCCATGTTTTTTGTTTTTTTTTTTTGAAATTCCTTTTTATAGTGGGTTTGAGCTGATTCTCACTGCAATGATTATGCCAGTCTAGACACACTTGATTCCATTACGGAAACATATCGATACATAGGTTTTAATATTCTTACTAGTCAGATATATTCCTCTGGGGGAAATATCGTGTTTTGAGTTCCTTTCACTGAGGAAGGTGTAGGTCTTGTATATTCCATAGTTGGTTTTTGAAATGGTACGTGTGGCTATATCAAAGGCTGGTTTTCTGCACCACCCCACCTCATATTCCCCCTTAAGCAGGCATAAGAGTGTTTTCTAAATGTGAGTCTCTGTTCACTTTCCTAACTCTGTTCATGTGTAGCCATGTTTAGAGGACCTTCATAAGTGATATCTTATGATAAGTTTCTTTTTCTGTGTGACTTATTTCACTTAGAATCATCTTACCTGAATCCACTCATTTTGCTGCTACTGGTCTTATGACATTGATTTCATGGCTGAGGGATATTCCATCATACGTAACTACCAAAATATTTTAAACCATATTTATATTTCCTGGGATATTTAAGCTGTACCCAAGTTGAGGTTCTTGTAATCAGTGCAGCCTTAAATTTTGGGGTGGCTCTGTCTTATTGAATTTCTGCTTTCCCAAGGTATATTCCCCAGACTGAAAGTACCCTTGGCTCTGTAGCTGTGTTGTTTACTTGTTTTAGGGAACACAATGCACTCCTCCAGAGAGGCAGTTGGCAATTTACATCCTGCCCATCAGCATAACAAGCCTCCCTGTTCTCCAGGGCCTGTCTTGCCTGTTTGGTTTTTACCCATTTTGTGCATGTACCTTTTGAAAAGTGGGAAGTGATACTTTGTAGTGCAGATTTGCATTGCCAGCATGCTTGCTTGGCCAAAAAGGGTGTATGCGTTTTGTCCTGAATATATTCAGGAGAAAACGCATACACACTTTTTGGCCAAGTGCATCATTGTCGATGTTGTGCCCCTCTTCCTGTGCCTTAAATGCGATTCCAACGTACCTCTTGAAATCTGTTTCCTGCTATTCTGCCTTGCTTTCAAGTCTGCCTCGTTGCCTTCCCTCAACAGATTTTTGGACGATAGTTGTCCTTTATTACTCTGCCTGTTTGTGAATTGTTGTGCACTGAGCTACATTATTTAACTCGCTTTTTTTGTGAGCTGAACGCAGGTCCAATATTTTGGTTCAGGACCTATACTGGTTCCCGGTGGGTGGCTGAGGCTTTGGTTATTTCTTCTTCTTCCCGCGAAGTAAGAGTGACATGTGCCCGTACAAATGTCTAACAGCTACTCTCTCACTGGTCTCCCTCTTCCCTTTCATCCTCTGCCAAATTGGCAACCTGTGCGAACCAGGAGGTTAAAGGTGCTGTCTCTCCATGTTGGGAGATTAATAGTAAAGCAGTTGGAAAGTCAAACTGGAGCACAAGTAGAGGGACTGTTCGTTGAGATTTAGAAACCTTTCGTATTCACACTGTGTCCATTCTCTAGGGTTCCCGTACATATTATAGCTGTAGTAATATGCCCTTAAACCTGGCCTGTTGGGACCGATGGAATGGGTGCCACACATTATTGCTTTAAAGGGTCTACATTTGCTCACCCAATCTCACCAATCCTCTCAGTCCCAAGTGTCCAGCCTTATGACACATCCAGCTGTCGTTTTAGATATGGTCATTCCAGGTTTCATCAGCGACCCTGAAGGTATTGTGTAAGAATTGTTCTGTTTTTATGTTTTGTTTTGAATTTCATTTCTATATTGGGTTTGAGCTGATTCTCCCTGCCATGTTTATGTCATACTAGACACACTTAGTTACCTTACAGAGACATATCAATACATAGGTTTTAAAATTCTTACTAGTCAGATATATTTCTCTGCGGGGAATAGGGATGTTGAGTTCTGTTCACTGAGGAAGGAGTAGGGCTTGTCTCTTTTGTTTTTGGATTATGGAACCGTACCTTTGCTAATATCAATATTTTTTTTTGTGCATCTCCCCACCTGTCTTTCCCCTTAAGCAGCGTTAGAGTGTTTTCTAAATCTGAGACTCTGTTCTCTTCCCTAAATCAGTTCATATGTAGCCATGTTTACATTCCCTTCATAAGTGATATCTTATGTCAGAATGCACCATGGCCCTTGTCATAATAATGCTTCATGACCCCTGTCATCACAATGATCCATGCCCTGGTTATCAAAATGCTCCATGTCCCTTGTCATCAAAATTCTCCACGTACTTGTCATCACAATTCTACATGACACTTCTCATCAAAATGTTACATGCTCTTGTCATCACAATTCTCCATTCTCTTGACATTGCAATGCTCCATGCCCTTGTCATCACAATGCTCCATGGCTTTGTCATCACATTGCTCCCTGACAACTGTCATCACAATGCTTCATGCCCCTTGTCATTACAGTGCTCCATGATGCTCGACATCACAATTACCCAAGGTCTTCTCATCACAATGCTCCACGGTTTTGCCATCACCATGCTCCATGCCTTGTCATCTCAAATCTCAATGTCCCTTGTCCTCACAATTCTCCACGTCCTTGTCATTACAATGATCCATGGCACTTCACATCACAATGTTATATGCTCTTGTCATCACAATACTCCATGCACTTGTCATCGCAATGCTCCATGACCCCTGTCATAGGAAGCTCCATGCGCTTTTCATCAAATTTGTTTCACGACCAGGGCATTATAATTCTCAATGGCCCTTGATATCACGATGTCCCATGCCCTTGTCATCACAATGCTCCTTTACTTTGTCACAACAATCCTCCATAACAATTGGCATCACAATGCTCCATGATATTGTCATCAAACTGGAACATGACATATTTCATCACAATGCTCCCTGACACCTTTCTTCACAATAATCCATGACCTTGTCATCACAGTGCTCCATGACCTTGTCATCACAATATGCCATGCCCATTCTTATCACAATAATCCAAGAAACTTGTCAGACCAATGCTCCATGACACTTTTCATCACAATGCCCCATGAACGCTGTCATCAAAATGCACCATGCCCATCATCATAATGCTTCATGCTATTGTCATCACAATGAAATCAAAAAGCTCCATGACATCTGTCACCACAATGCTGCAAACCCTTGTGATCACAATGTCCCATAACACTTGTCATCACAATGCCCCATGAAGCTGGTCACCACAGTTATCCATGGGCATCTCATCACAATGCACCATGACTTTTGTCAACACAATGTTCAATACCCTTGTCAACACAATGCTCTCTGACTATTGACCTCAGTATGCACCGTGCACTATTTCATGGCAAGGCTCCATGCCTATTTCATCATAATGATCCATGCCCTTTTCATCAAAATGTTCCAAGACACCTGTGATCACAATGCTCCTTGCACTTGTCATCACAAAGCTCCATGACGAATGTCATCAGAATGCTCCATGGCCTTCTCATCATAATGTTCCATGCCCTTGTCATCAAAATGCTCCAAGACCCCTGTAATCAGAATGATCCCTGCGCCTTTTCATCAGAATGCTCCATGAGACTTGTCATCACAAGGTTCCATGGTCTTCACATCACAGTGCTCCAGGACCTTGTCATCACAGTGCTCCATTCCCTTGTCATCACAATGCTCCATGACCCCTGTCATCACAATAATCCATAAATATTTTCAGCCCAAGGCTCTACGAAATTCTCATCACAATGCTCCATAGCCCATATCACCACAATGCTCCATGACCACTGTCATCAAAACACTCCATGACACCTAACAACACAATGATCCGGGACACTTGTCATCACAATGCTAAATTCCCTTGTCATCACAATGCTCCATGACCCCTGTCATCACAAAACTCCATGAACATTTTCAGCCCAGTGCTCCATGACACTTGTCATCACAATGATCCATGCCCTTTTCATCCCAATGCTCCATGACCCCTGTATTCACAATGCTCAGTAACGCTTGTCATCACAGTGCTCCATGACACCTGTCATCACAATGTTCCATGCCTTTGTCAGCAAAATGCTACATGACCTTGTCATTACAATACTCTATGCACTTGTCATCACAATACTCCATTTCCATTGTCATCACAATCCTCCATGAAACTTGGGATCACATTGCTTCCTGCCATTGTCATCACAATGCTCCATGCTCCTTGAAATCAAAATGATCCATGACCTCTGTCATCACAATGCTCCAAAACCTTGTGATCACAATGTTCCATAACACTTGTCATCCCAACGCTCCATGATGCCTGTCATCACAATAATCCATGCCCTTTACATCACAATGCTCCATGACCTTTGTCATCACAATTCTCAATACACTTGTCATCAAAATGCTCCCTGACACTTGTCATCAGAATGCTCCTTGAAACCTGTCACGAAAAGGCTCAATGCCGTTTTCAACACAATGCACCATGCCGTTTTCATCACAATGGTCCAGGCCATTTTAATCAATATCCTCCACAAGCTTGTCATCAGAATGCTCCATGACCCTTCTCATCACAATTCTCCATGCACTTGTCAGCACAATGCTCCCTGACCCTTGTCATCACAATGCTCCAAGCCATTGTCATCACAATGCTCCATAACATTTGTCATCAGAATTCTCCATGACACTTGGCTTCACAATGCTCCATGCCATTGTCATCACAATGGGCCATGCCAAATATCATTGCAATAATCCATGAAACATATTAGACCAATATTCCATGCCCTTGTCATCACAATGCTCCATGCCCTTGTTATCACATGCTCCATGACACCTGTCATCACAATGCTCCGTGACTCCCGTCATCACAATGCTTCATGACCTTTGTCATCACAATGGTCCATGCCGTCGTCATCAACAGTCTCTGACCTTTTTAACCAAAATGCTCTATGAACTTTTCATCACAATGCTCTTTGACCCTTGTCATCACAATGCTCCAAGTGCTTGTCAGCACAATGCTCCATGACACATGTCATCACAATGCACCATGCGCTTGTCATCACAGTGCTCCACAATCTTGTCATCATATTCTCCTTAAAATTTGTCATCACAATGCTCCATGCACTTCTCATCAAAATGCTCTCTCACCACTGATATCACAATGCTACATCACTATTTGTCACAATACTCCCTCACCCCTGTCATCACAATGTTCCATGACTCCTGTCATCACAATGTTACATGCACTTATCATCAAAATGTTCGATGACCCCTGACATCACAATGTTCCATAACACCTGTCATCAAAATGTTCCATGACACTTTTCATCCAATTGCTCCATGACCCTGTTATAACAATGCTCCCTGCCATTCTCATCACAATGCACAATGCCCTTGCTATCAAAATGCTCCATGACTTTTTTCATCACAAAGATCCATGACCCTTGGCATCACAATGCTCCATGTCATTGTCATCACAATGCTCCATGAACGCTCTCATCACATTGCTCCATGCCCTTGTCTTCACAAAGCTCCATGACACATGTCATCAGGAATGTTCCATGGCCTTCTCATCACAATGCTCCACTCCCTTGCCATCAGAATGCTCCATTACACCTGACATAACAATGCTCCATGACCCCTGCCATCACGATGTTCCATGGCTTAGTCATCACAAAGCTCCATGATCTTTCTCATCACAATGCTCCAGGAACCCTGTAATCACAATGCTCTATGCCCCTTTTCATCTCAATGATCCATGAACCCTGTCATCACAATGCACCATGCCCATCATCATAATGCTTCATGCTATTGTCATCACAATGAAATCAAAATGCTCCAGGACCTCTGTCATAACAATGCTCCAAACCCTTGTGATCACAATATTACATATCACTTGTCATCACATTGCCCCATGATGCTCGTCATCACAATTATCAATGGTCTTCTCATCACAATGCTCCATGACCTTTGTCCTCACAATGCTCAATACACTTGTCATTAACATGCTCCCTGACACTTGTTGTCTGTATCCTCCTTGAATCCTGTCATGACAAGTCTCCATGACTTTTTCATCACAATAATCCATGTCCTTTTCATCACAATGCTCCAAGACACATGTAATCTCAATGCTCCATGCCCTTGTCATCACAAAGCTCAATGACGCAGGCCATCAGAATGCTCCTTGGTCTTCTCCTCACAATGCTTCATGCCCTTGTCATCACAATGTTCCAAGACCCCTGTAATCACAATGCTCCATGCACTTGTCATCAAACAACTCCATGACTCATGTCATCAGAAGGCTCTATGGCCTTCTCATCACAATGCTCCATGCCCTAGTCATCACAATGCTCCAAGACACCTGTAATCACAATGCTCCATGCCCCTTTTCATCAGAATGCTCCATGAGACCTGTCATCACAAGTCTCCATGGTCTTCTCATCACAATGCTCCAGGACCTTGTCATCACCATGCTCCTTTCCCTTGTCATCACAATCCTCCATGACCCCTGTCATCACAATAATCCATGAACATTTTCAGCCCAATGCTCCACGACCTACTCATCACAATGCTCCATGGCCAATATCATCACAATGTTCCATGACCACTGTCATCACAACACTCCATCACACCTGACAACACAATGATCCGGGACTCTTGTCATCACAATGCTCCATTCCCTAGTCATCACAATGCTCCATGACCCCTGTCATCACAACACTCCATGAACATTTTCAGCCCAGTGCTCCATGACCCTTGTCATCACAATGATCAATGCCCTTGTCATCCCAATGCTCCATGACCTCTGTATTCACAATGCTCCGTGAGGCTTGTCATCACAGTGCTCCATGACACATGTCATCACAATGATCCATGCTTTGTCAGCAAAATGCTACTTGACCTTCTCATTACAATGCTCTATGCGCTTGTCATCACAATACTCCATTGCCATTGTCATCACAATCCTCCATGAACCTTGGGATCACATTGTTTCATGCCCTTGTCATCACAATGCTCCATGCTCCTTGAAATCAAAATGATCCATGACCTCTCTCATCACAATGCTCCAATCCCTTGTGATAACAGTGTTCCATAACACTTGTCATCAAAATGCTCCATGATGCCTGTCATCACAATAATCCATGCCCTTATCATCACAATGCTCCATGAACTTTGTCATCACAATTCTCAATACACTTGTCCTCACAATTCTCAATACACTTGTCCTCACAATGCTCCCTGACACTTTTCATCAGAATGCTCCTTGAACCCTGTCACGAAAAGGCTCCATGCCTTTTTCATCACAATGCCCCATGCCGTTTTCATCAAAATTCTCCGTGCCATTGTCATCAAAATACTCCACAAGCTTATCATCAGAGTGCTCCATGACCCTTGTCATCACAATTCTCCATGCACTTGTCAGCACAATGCTCCCTGGCCCTTGTCATAACAATGCTCCAAGCCATTGTCATCACAGTGCACCATTACCTTTGTCTTCAGAATCCTCCATGACACTTGGCATCACAATGCTCCAAGCCATTGTCATCAAAATGGTCCATTACTTATGTCATCACAATGCTCCCTGACACCTCTCTTCACAATACTGCATGACCTGGTCATCACAATGCTCCATGCCCTTGTCATCACAATGCGCCATTCCAACTGTCATCGCAATAATCCATGAAACTTATTAGACCAATGTTCCATGCCCTTGTCATCACAGTGCTCCATGCCCTTGTTATCACAATGCTCCATGACCCCTGTCATCACCATTCTCCGTGACTCCAGTCATCACAATGCTTCATAACGTTTGTCATCACAATGGTCCATGCCCTCGTCTTCAACAGTCTCTGTGACCTTTTTAACCACAAAGCTCCATGAACTTTTCATCACAATGCTCTTTGATCCTTGTCATCACAGTGCTCCATGTGCTTGTCAGCACAATGCTCCATGACACATGTCATCACAATGCACCATGCACTTGTCATCACAGTGCTCCACAATCTTGTCATCACATTCTCCTTAAAATTTGTCATCACAAAGCTCCATGCACTTTTCATCAAAATGCTCTCTCAACACTGATATCACAATGCTACATCACTATTTGTCACAATACTCCCTCACCCCTGTCATCACAATGTTCCATGACTCCAGTCATCACAATGCTACATGCAATTATCATCACAATGTTTGATGACCCCTGACATCACAATGTTCCATAACACCTGTCATCAAAATGTTCCATGACACTTTTCATCAAATTGCTCCATGACCGTGTCATCACAGTGCTCCCTGCCCTTCTCATCACAATGCACAACGCCCTTGTTATCAAAATGCTCCATGACTGTTTTCATCACAAAGATCCATGACTTTTGACATCACAATGCTCCATGTCATTGTCATCACAATGCTCCGTGAAAGCTCTCATCACATTGCTCCATGCCCTTGTCTTCACAAAGCTCCATGACACATGTCATCAGAATGCTCCATGGCCTTCTCATCACAATGCTCCACGCTCTTCCCGTCAGAATGCTCCATTACACCTAACATAACAATGCTCCATGACCCCTGCCATCACGATGTTCCATGGCCTTGTCATCACAAAGCTCCATGATCCTTCTCATCACAATGCTCCAAGAACCCTGTAATCACAATGCTCTATGCCCCTTTTCATCTCAATGATCCATGAACCCTGTCATCACAATGCACCATGCCCATCATCATAATGCTTCATGCTATTGTCATCACAATGAAATCCAAAAGCTCCATGACCTCTGTCATAACAATGCTCCAAACCCTTGTGATCACAATATTCCATATCACTTGTCATCACAATGCCCCATGACGCTCGTCATCACAGTTATCAATGGTCTTCTCATCACAATGCTCCATGAAGTTTGTCATCACAATGCTCAATACACTTGTCATCAAAATGCTCCCTGACACTTGTTGTCTGTATGCTCCTTGAATACTGTCATGACAAGGCTCCATGCCTTTTTCATCACAATAATCCATGTCCTTTTCATCACAATGCTCCAAGACACATGTAATCTCAATGCTCCAAGCCCTTGTCATCACAAAGCTCAATGTCGCAGGCCATCAGAATGCTCCTGGGTCTTCTGCTCTCATTGCTCCATGCCCTTGTCATCACAATGTTCCAAGACCCCTGTAATCACAATGCTCCATGCCCTTGTCATCAAAAAACTCCATGACACATGTCATCAGAATGCTCCATGGCCTTCTCATCACAATGCTCCATGCCCTAGTCATCACAATGCTCCAAGACGCCTGTATTCACAATGCTCCATGCCCCTTTTCATCAGAATGCTCCATGAGACTTGTCATCACCAGTCTCCATGGTCTTCTCATCACAATGCTCCAGGAACTTGTCATCACCATGCTCCATTCCCGTGTCATCACAATGCTCCATGAGCCCTGTCATCACAATAATCCATGAACATTTTCAGCCCAATGCTTCACGACCTACTCATCACAATGCTCCATGGCCAATATCACAAAGCTCCATGACCACTCTCATCACAACACTCCATGACTCCTGACAACACAATGACCCGGGACAATTGTCATCACAATGCTCCATTCCCTAGTTATCACAATGCTCCATGAGCCCTGTCATCACAACACTCCATGAACATTTTCAGCCCAGTGCTCCATGACCCTTGTCATCACAATGATCCATGCCTTTGTCATCCCAATGCTGCATGACCCCTGTATTCACAATGCTCCATGACGCTTGTCATCACAGTGCTCCATGACTTCTGTCATCACAATGCTCCATGCGTTTGTCAGCAAAATGCTACATGACCTTGTCATTACAATGCTCTATGCGTTTGTCATCGCAATACTCCATATCCATTGTCATCGCAATACTCCATATCCATTGTCATCACAATCCTCCATGAAATTTGCGATCACATTGCTTCATGCCCTTGTCATCACAATGCTCCATGCTCCTTGAAATCAAAATGATCCATGACCTTTGTCATAACAATGATCCAAACCCTTGTGATCACAATGTTCCATAACACTTGTCATCAAAATGCTCCATGATGCCTGTCATCACAATACTCCATGCCCTTTTCATCACAATGCTCCATGACCTTTGTCATCACAATTCTCAATACACTTGTCATCACAATGCTCCCTGACACTTGTCATCAGAATGCTCCTTGAACCCTGTCACGAAAAGGCTCCATGCCTTTTTCATCACAAAGTCCCATGCCGTTTTCATCACAATGCTCCATGCCATTGTCAACAAAATACTCCACAAGCTTGTCATCAGAATGCTCCATGACCCTTGTCATCACAATTCTCCATGCACTTGTCAGCACAATGCTCCCTGACACTTGTCATAACAATGTTGCAAGCCATTGTCATCACAATGATCCATGACATTTGGCATCACAATGCTCCATGCCATTGTCATCGCAATGGGCCATTACATATGTCATCCCAATGCTCCCGGACACCTGTCTTCACAATACTGCATGACCTGGTCATCACAATGCTCCATGCCCTTGTCATCACAATGTGCCATTCCAACTGTCATCGTAATAATCCAAGAAACTTATTAGACCAATGTTCCATGCCCCTCTCATCACAATGCTCCATGCCCTTGTTATCACAATGCTCCATGACGCAGGTCATCACCATTCTCCGTGACTCCAGTCATCTCAATGCTTCATAACGTTTGTCATCATAATGGTCCATGCCCGCGTCATCACAAGGCTCTCTGACATTTTTAACCACAATGCTCCATGAAATTTTCATCACAGTGCTCTTTGACACTTGTCATCACAGTGCTCCATGCGCTTGTCATACAGTACTGCACAATTTTGTCATCACAATGCTCCATAAAATTTGTCATCACAATGCTCCTTGCACATCTCATCAAAATGCTCTCTCTCCACTGATATCACAATGCTACATCACTATTTGTCACAATACTCCCTCACCCCTGTCATCACAAAGTTCCATGATTCCTCTCATCACAATGCTACATGCACTTATCAACACAGTGTTCGATGACCCCTGACATCACAATGTTCCATAACACCTGTCATCAAAATGTTCCATGACACTTTTCATCAAATTGCTCCATGACCCTGTCATCACAGTGCTCCCTGCCCTTCTCATCACAATGCACAACGCCCTTGCTATCAAAATGCTCCATGACCTTTTTCAGCAAAAATATCCATGACCCTTGGCATCACAATACTCCATGTCATTATCATCAAAATTGTCCATGAACGCTCTCATCACATTGCTCCATGCCCTTGTCTTCACAAAGCTCCATGACGCATGTCATCACAATGCTCCATGGCCTTCTCATCACAATGCTCCACGACATTGCCATCACAATGCTCCATTACCACTTTCATAACAATGCTCCATGAACCCTGCCATCACGATGTTCCATGGCCTTGTCATCACAAAGCTCCATGAACCTTCTCATCACAATGCTCCAAGAACCCTGTAATCACAATGCTCTATGCCCCTTTTCGTCTCAATGATCCATGAACCCTATCATCACAATACACCATGCCCATCATCATAATGCTTCATGCTATTGTCATCACAATGAAATCAAGATGCTCCATGACCTCTGTCATAACAATGCTCCAAACCCTTGTGATCACAATATTCCATATCACTTGTCATCACAATGCCCCATGACACTCGTCATCACAATTATCCATGGTCTTCTCATCACAATGTTCCATGACCTTTGTCATCACAATGCTCAATACACTTGTCATCAAAATGCTCCCTGACATTTGTTGTCTGTATGCTCCTTGAATCCTGTCACGACAAGGCTCCATGCTTTTTTCATCTCAATGTTCCATGCACTTTTCATCACAATGCTCCAAGACCCATGTAATCACAGTGCTCCATGCCCTTGTCATCACAAAGCACAATGACGCATGCCGTCAGAATGTTCCTTGGTCTTCTCCTCACAATGCTCCATGCCCTTGTCATCACAATGTTCCAAGACCCCTGTAATCACAATACTCCATGCCCCTTTTCATCAGTATGCTCCAAGAGACTTGTCATCACAAGGCTCCATGGTTTTGTCATCACAGTGCTCCAGGAATTATTCATCACAATGCTTCACGACCTTGTCATGAAAATATTCAATGGCCCTTATCATCATAATGCTCCAAGCCGTAACCATCACAATGATCCATTATAGTTGTCATCACAATCCTCCATTACATTTGGCATCACAGTGCTCCATGCCATTGTCATCGCAGTGGACTATGACATATGTCATCACAATGCTCCCTGACACCTGTCTTCACAGTACTCCATGACCTTCTCATCACAATGTTCCATGCCCCTGTCATCACAATGCACCATGCCCACTGTCATCACAATAATCTATGAAACTTGTCAGACCAATGCTCCATTCCCCTGTCAACACAATGCTCCATGCCCTTGTCATCACAATTTTCAATGAACCCTGTCATCACAATGCTCCTTGACTCCAGTCATCTCAATCCTTCATAACGTTTGTCATCAAAATGGACCATGCCCACGTCATCACAAGGCTCTGTGACCTTTGTAACCACAATGCTCCATGAACTTTTCATCACAATGCTCCGTGACCCTTGTCATGACAATGCTCCATGCGTTTTTCAGAACAATGCTCCATGACCCTTGTCATCACAATGTGCAATGCGCTTTTCATCACAAAGATCCACCACTTTGTCATCTCTATGCTCCATAAACATTGTAATCACAATGCTCCATGCACTTCTCATCCAAATGCTCTCTCACATGAGATATCACAATGTTCCATCACTAGTCATCACAATCCACCCTCACCCATGTTATCACAATGTTCCATGACCCCTGTCATCACAATGCTACATCCCATTATCAGCACAATGTTCCATGACCCCTGACATCACAATGATCCATAACCGCTGTCATCAAAATGCTCCATGACCCTTTTAATTCCAAAGCTCCAAGACCCCGGGCATCACAATGTTCTATAACCCCTGCCATCAAAATGTTCCATTACACTTTTCTTCAAATTGCTGCATGACCCGGTCATCAAAATGCTCCCTGCCCTTCTCATCACAATGCACCACACCCTTGTCATCAAAATGCTCCATGACATTTGTCATCACAAAGCTCCATGACCCTTGGCATCACAATGCTCCATGTCATTGGCATCACAATGCTCCATGAACCCTCTCATCACATGTCTCCATGCCATTTCATCACAAAGCTCCATGACACTTGTCATCACAATGCTCGATGCCCGTCTCATCACAATGCTCCATGCCCTTGTCATTACAGTCCTCCATGACCCATGTATAACAGTGTTCCGTGCCCTTCTCATCACAATGCTCCATGCCCACTCTCATCACAATAATCCGTGAAACTTTTCAGACCAATCCTCAATGCCCTTCTCATCACAATGCTCCATTACCTCTGTCATAACAATGCTCCATGACCCGTGCCATCACAATGTTCCATGGCCTTGTCATCACAAGGCTCCATGACACTTGTCATCACAATGCTCCAAGACCCCTGTAATCACAATTCTCCATGCCCTTGTCTTCACAAAGCTCCATGACACATGCCATCAGAATATTCCATGGCCTTCTCATCACAATGCTCCATGCCCTTGTCATGACGATGCTGCAAGACCCCTGTAATCACAATGCTCCATGCCCCTTTTCATCTCAATGCTCCATGAACCCTGTAATCAAAATGCACCATGCCCATCATCACAATGCTTCAGGCTCTTGTCATCACAATGAAATCAAATTTCTCCATGACCACTCTCATCATAATGCTCCAAACCCTTGTGATCACAATGTTCCTTAACACTTATCATCACAACACCCTATGACGCTCATCATCACAATTATCCATGGTCTTCTCATCACAATGCTCCATGATCTTTGTCATCACAATTCTCAATACACTTGTCATCACAATGCTCCCTGACACTTGTCGTCAGTATGCTACTTGAACCCTGTAATGACATGGCTCCATGCCTTTTCATCACAATGAACCATGCCCTTTTCATCACAATGCTCCAAGACCACTGTAATCACAATGCTACATGCCCTTGTCATCACAAAGCTCCATGACGCATGTCATCGGAATGCTCCATGGCCTCCTCCTCACAATTCTCCATGCACTTGTCATCACAATGCTCCATGTCCCGTGTAATCACAATGCTCCATGCCCCTTTTCATCACAATGCTCCATGAGATTTGTCATCACAAGTCTCCATGGTCTTCCCATCACAATGCTCCAGGACCTTGTCATCACCATGCTCCATTCCCTTGTCATCACAATGCTCCATGACCCATCTCATCACAATACTCCATGAACATTTTCAGCCCAGTGCTCCATGAAATTCTCATCACAATGCTCAATGACAAATATCATCAAAATACTCCATGACAACTGTCATCACAACACTCCATGACACATGACAACACAATGACCCGAGACTCTTGCCATCACAATGCTCCATTCCCTAATTATCAAAATGCTCCATGACCCCTGTCATCACAGTACTCCATGAACATTTTCAGCCCAATGATCCATGACCCTTGTCATCACAATCATCCATGCCCTTGTCATCCCAATTCTCCTTGACACTTTTAATCACAATGCTCCAAGAACCCTTAATCACAATGCTCCATGCCCCTGTCATCACAAAGCTCCATGACGCATGTCATCAGAATGTTCCATGGCCTTCTCATCAATATGTTCCATGCCCTTGTCATCACAATGCTCCCAGACACCTGTAATCACAATGCTCCATGCCTTTTTTCATCTCAATGCTCCATGAACCCTGTCATCACAATGCATCATGCCCATCATAATAATGCTTCCGGCTATTTTCAGCACAATAAAATCAAAATTCTCCATGACCTCTGTCATCACAATTCTCCATGACCCCTGTCATCACAATACTCCATGAACATTTTCAGCCCAATGCTCCATGACACTTGTCTGCACAATGATCCATGCCCTTGTCATCCCAATTCCCCATGACACATGTATTCACAATGCTCCGTGACGTTTCTCATCACAGTGCTCCATGACACCTGTCATCACAATGCTCCAGGCCTTTGTCAGCAAAATGCTACGTGACATTTTCATTACAATGCTATATGCGCTTGTCATCACAATACTCCATTAACATTGTCATCACAATCCTCCATGTACTTAAGATCACATTGCTTCATGCCCTTGTCATCACAATGCTCCATGCTCATTGAAATCAAAATGATCCATTTCCTCTGTCATTGCAATGCTCCAAAACCTTTTGATCACAATGTTCCAAAACACTTGTCATCACAACGCCCCATGATGCCTGTCATCACAATACACCATGCCCTTTTCATCACAATGTTCCCTGAATATTGTCATCACAATTCTCAATAAACTTGTCATCACAATGCTCCCTGACACTTGTCGTCAGAATGCTCCTTGAAACCTGTCACGAAAAGGCTCCATGCCGTTTGCATCAAAAAGCGCCATTCCATTTCCTTCACAATGTTCCATGCCATTGTCTTCAAAATACTCCTCAAGCTTGTCATCCGAATGCTCCCTGACCCTTGTCATCACAATGCTCCAAGCCATTGTCATCACAATGCTCCATTACCTTTGTCATCAGAATCCTCCATGAGACTTGGCATCACAATGCTCCATGCCATTGTCATTACAATGGGCCATTACATATGTCATCACAATGCTCCCTGATAACTCTCTTCACAATACTGCATGACCTGGTCATCACAATGCTCCAAGCCATTGTCATCACAATGCTCCATTACCTTTCTGATCAGAATCCTCCATGACATTTGGCATCACAATGCTCCATGCCATTGTCATCACAATGGGCCCTTACAAATGTCATCACATTTCTCCCTGATACCTCTCTTCACAATACTGAATGACCTGGTCATCACAGTGCTCAATGCCCTGGTCATCACAATGCGCCATTCCTACTGTCATCACAATAATCCATGAAACATATTAGACCAATGTTCCATGCCCTTGTCATCACAATGCTCCATGCCCTTGTTATCACAAAGTTCCAACACCCCTGTAATCAGAATGATCCATGCCCCTTTTAATCAGTATGCTCCATGAGACTTGTCATCACAAGGCTCCATGGTTTTCTCATCACAATGCTCAAGAACCTTGTCATCACAATGCTTCACGGCATTGTCATGAAAATTCTCAATGGCCCTTGTCATCATAATGCTCCAAGCCCTAGTCATTACAATGCTCCATTATATTTGTCATCACATCCTCCATTACATTTGGCATCACAATGCTCCATGCCATTGTCATCGCAATGGACCATGGCATATTTCATCACAATGCTCCCTGACACCTGTCTTCACAATACTCCATTCCCTTGTCTTCACAATGCTCCATGCCCCTGTCATCACAATGCACGATGTCCACTGTCATCACAATAATCTATGAAACTTGTCAGACCAATGCTCCATGCCCCTGTCATCACAATGCTCCATGCCCTTGTCATCACAATGCTCCATGACCCCTTTCATCACAATGTTCCGTGACTCCAGTCATCACAATGCTTCATAACGTTTGCCATCACAACGGTCCATGCCAGTATCATCACAAGGCTCTGTGACTTATGTAACCACAGTGCTCCATGAACTTTTCATCACAATGCTCCGTGATCCTTGTCATCACAATGCTCCATGCCTGTGTCAGTACAATGCTCCAGGACCCTTGTCATCACAATGTGCCATGCGCTTTTCATCACAATGTTCCACAACCTTGTCATCGCTATGCTCCATGAACCTTGTAATCACAATGCTCCATGCACTTCTCATCCATATGCTCTCTCTCATGAGATGTCTCAATGTTCCATCACTAGTCATCACAATCCTCCCTCACCCCTGTTATCACAATATTCCATGACCCCTATCATCACAATGCTATATCCCCTTATCAGCACAATGTTCCATGACCCCTGACATCACAATGTTCCATAACCCCTGTCATCAAAGTGCTCCATGACACTTTTCATCCCAAAGCTCCATGAACCATGGCATCACAATGTTCTATAACCCCTGTCATCAAAATATTCTCTTACACTTTTCATCAAATTGCTGCATGACCCTGTCATCAAAATGCTCCCTGCAATTCTCATCACAATGCACCACACACTTGTCATCAAAAAGCTCCATGAACTATGTCATCACAAACTCCATGACCGTTGGCATCACAATGCTCCATGTCATTGTCATCACGATGCTCCATGAACCCTCTCATCACATTGCTCCATGCCCTTGTCATCACAAAGCTCTATGACACTTGTCATCACAATGCTCGATGCCCTTCTCATCACAATGCTCCATGCCCTTGATATTACAATTGTCCATGACCCAAGTATCACAGTGTTCCATGCCCTTCTCATCACAATGCTCCATATCCAATCTCATCACAATAATCATTGAAATATTTCAGACCAATGCTCAATGCCCTTCTCATCACAATGCTCCATTACCTCTGTCATAACAATGCTCCATGACCCATGCCATCACAAGGTTCCACGGCCTTGTCATCACAAGGCTCCATGACCCTTGTCATCACAATGCTCCAAGACCCCTGTAATCACAAAGCTCCATGCACTTGTCATCACAAAGCTCCATGACACATGTCATCAGAATGTGCCATGGCCTTCTCCTCACAATGCTCCATGCACTTGTAATCACAATGCTCCAAGTCCCCTGTAGTCACAGTGATCCATGCACCTTTTCATCAGAATGCTCCATGAGACTTGTCATCACAATTCTCTATGGTCATCTCATCACAATGCCCCAGGATATTGTCATCACCATGCTCCATGCACTTGTCATCACAATGCTCCAAGACCCCTGTAATCACAATGCTCCATGCCCCTTTTCATCAGAATGCTCCATGAGACTTGTCATCACAAGTCTCCATGGTCTTCTCATCACAACTCTCCAGGACATTGTTATCACCATGCTCCATTCCCTTGTCATCACAATGCTCCATGACCCCTGTCATCATAATACTCTATGAATATATTCAGCCAAATGCTCCATGACCTTCTCATCACAATGCTCCATGACCAATATCACCACAATGATCCATGAACACTGTCATCACAACACTCCATGACACCTGACAACACAGTGATCCGGGACTCTTGTAATCACAATGCTCCAAGTCCCCTGTAATCAGAGTGATCCATGACCCCTGTCATCACAATAATCCATTAACATTTTCAGCCCAATGCTCCATGACACTTGTCATCACAATGATCCATGCCCTTGTCATCCCAATGCTCCATGACCACTGTATTCACAATGCTCCGTGATGCTTTTCATCACAGTGCTCCATGACACATGTCATCACACTGCTCCATGCCTTTGTCAGCAAAATGATACATGACCTTGTCATCACAATGCTTCACGACCTTGTCATGAAAATTTTCAATGGCCCTTGTCATCATAATGCTCCAAGCCCTAGTCATCACAATGCTCCATTATATTTGTCATCACAATCCTCCATTACATTTGGCATCACAATGCTCCATGCCATTGTCATCGCAATGGACCATGACATATGTCATCACAATGCTCCCTAACACCTGTCTTCACAATACTCCATGACCTTCTCATTACAATGATCCATGCCCTTGTCCTCACAATGCACCATGCCCACTGTCATTACAATAATCTATGAAACTTGTCAGACCAAGGCTCCATGCCCCTGTCATCACAATGCTCCATGCCCTTGTCCTCACAATGCTCCATGACCCCTTTCATCACAATGCTCCATGAACCCAGTCATCACAATGCTTCATAACGTTTGTCATCACAATGGTCCCTGCCCGCGTCATCACAAGGCTCTGTGAGCTTTGTAACCACAATACTCCATGAACTTTTCATCACAATTCTCTGTGACCCTTGTCATCACAATGCTCCATGTCTTTGTCAGATCAATGCTCCATGACCATTGTCATCATGATGTGCCCCGGGCAATTCATCACAACGGTCCACAGCCTTGTCATTGCAATGCTCCATAAACATTGTAATCACAATGCTCCATGCAATTCTCATTAAAATGCTCTCTCACCAGTGATATCACAGTGTTCCATCACTAGTCATCACAGTACACCCTCACCCCTGTAATCACAATGTTCCATGACCCTGTCATCACACAGCAACATCCGCTTATCATCACAAAGTTCCATGACCCCTGACATCACAATGTTCCATAACCCCTGTCATCAAAATGCTCCATGACCCTTTTCATCCCAAAGCTCCAAGACCCCTGACATCACAATGTTCTATAACCCCTGCCATAAAAATGTTCCATTACACTTTTCATCAATTTGCTGCATGACACGGTCATCAAAATGCTCCCTTCCCTTCTCATCACAATGTACCATGCACTTGTCATCAAAATGCTCCATGACTTGTCATCACAAAGCTCCATGACCCTTGGCATCACAATGCTCCATGTCATTGTCATCACAATGCTCCATGAACACTCTCATTACATTGCTCAATGCCCTTGTCATCACAAAGCTCCATGACACTTCTCATCACAATGTTCGATGCCCTTCTCATCACAATGCTCCATGCCCTTGTCATTACAATCCCGCATGACCCATGTATCATAGTGTTCCGTACCCTTGTCATCACAATGCTCCATGCCCACTCTCATCACATTAATCCATGAAACATTTGAGACCAATTTTCCATGCCATTCTCATCACAATGCTCCATTACCTCTGTCATAACAATGCACCATGACTCCTGCCATCACAATGTTCCACGGCCTAGTAATCACAAGGCTCCATGACACTTGTCATCACAATTCTGAAGGCCCCTGTAATCACAATGCTCCATGCCCTTGTCATCACAGAGCTCCATGACGCATGTCATCAGAATTTTCCATGGCCTTCTCATCACAATGCTCCATGACCTTGTCATCACAATGCTCCAAGACCCCTGTAAACACAATGTTCCATGCCCCTTTTCATCTCAATGCTCCATGAACCCTGTCATCACAATGCAACATGCCCATCATCATAATGCTTCAGGCTATTGTCATCACAATGAAATCAATATTCTCCATGACCTCTGTCATCATAATGCACCAAACCCTTGTGATCACAATGTTGCATAACACTTATATCACAACACCCCATGACGCTCATCATGACAATTATCCATGGCCTTCTCATCACAATGCTCCATGATCTTTGTCATCACAATGCTCAATACACTTGTTATCAAAATGCTCCCTGACACTTGTCGTCAGTATGCTCCTTGAACCATGTCATGACTAGGCTCCATGCCTTTTTCATCACAATAATCCATGCCCTTTTCATCACAATGCTCCAAGATCCCTGTAATCACAATGCTCCATGCCCTTGTCATCACAAAGCTCCATGACGCATGTCATCAGAATGCTTCATGGCCTTATCATCACAATGCTCCATGTCATTGTCATCACAATGCTCCATGAACACTCTCATTACATTGCTCCATGCACTTATCTTCACAAAGCTCCATGACACATGTCATCAGAATGCTCTGTGGCCTTCTCATCACAATGCTCCATGCCCTTGCCATCACAATGCTCCATTACCACTTTCTTACCAATGCTCCATGACCCCTGCCATCACGATATTCCATGGCCTTGTCATCACAAGGCTCGATCACCCTTCTCATCACAATGCTCCAAGAACCCTGTAATCACAATGCTCTATGCCCCTTTTCATCTCAATGATCCATGAACCCTGTCATCACAATGCACCATGCCCATCATCATAATGCTTCATGCTATTGTCATCACAATGAAATCAAAATGCTCCATGACCTCTGTCATAACAATGCTCAAAACCCTTGTGATCACAATATTCCATAACACTTGTCATCACAATGACCCATGACGCTCGTCATCACAGTAATCCATGGTCTTCTCATCAGAATGTTCCATGACCTTTGTCATCACAATGCTCAAAACACTTGTCTTCAAAATTCTCACTGACACTTGTTTTATGTAAGCTCCTTGAAACCTGTCATGACAAGGCTCCATGCCTTTTTCATCACAATGATCCATGCCCTTTTCATCACAATGCTTCAAGACCACTGTAATCACAGTGCTCCATGCCTTTGTCATCACAAAGCTCAATGACACATGTCATCAGAATGCTCCTTGGCCTTCTGCTCACAATGCTCCATGCCCTTGTCATCACAATGCTCCATGCCCTTGTCATCACAAAACTCAATGACACATGTCATCAGAATGCTCCTTGGCCTTCTGCTCACAATGCTCATTGGCCTTGTCATCACAATGTGGCAAGACCCCTGTAATCACAATGCTCCATGCCCTTTTTCATCAGTATGCTCCATGAGACTTGTCATCACAAAGCCTCATGTTTCTCTCCTCACAATGCTCCAGGATCTTGTCATCACAATGCTTCACGACCTTGTCATGAAAATTCTCAATGGCCCTTGTCATCATAATGCTCTAAGCCCTAGTCATCACAATGCTCCATTATATATTCGTCATCACAATCCTCCATTACATTTGGCATCACATAACTCCCTGCCATTGTCATCGAAATGGACCATGACATATGTCATCACAATGCTCCCTGACACCTGTCTTCACAATACTCCATGAGCTTCTCTTCACAATGCTCCATGCCATTGTCATCACCATGCACTATGTCCACTGTCATCACAATTATCTATGAAACTTGTCAAACCAATGCTCCATGCCCCGGTCATAACAATGCTCCATGTCCCTGTCATCACAATGCTCCATGCCCTTGTCATCACAATGCTCTATGATTTTTCATCACAAAGCTCCTTGACACATGACCCATGTATCACAGTGTTCCGTGCCCTTGTCATCACAATGCACCATGCCACTCTCATCACAATACTCCATGAAATATTTCAGACCTATGTTCCATGCCGTTCTCATCAAAATGCTCCATTACCCCTGTCATAACAGTGCTCCATGACCCCTGCCATCAAAATGTTACACGGCCTTGTCACCACAAGGCTCCATGAAACTTGTCATCACAATGCCGCATGACGCTAGTCATCACAATTATCCATGGACTTCTCATCAAAATGTTCCATGATCTTTGTCATCACAATGCTCAAAACACTTGTCATCACAATGCTCAATGACAGTTGTCGTCAGTATGCGCCTTGAACCATGTCATTACAAGGCTCCATGCCTTTTTCATCACAATAATCCATGCCATTTCATCACAATGCTCCAAGATCCCTGTAATCACAATGCTTCCTACCCTTGTCATCACAAAGCTCCATGACGCATGTCATCAGAATGCTCCATGGACTTCTCATCACCATGATTCATGCCCTTGTCATCACAATGCTCCAAGACCCCTGTAATCACAATGCTCCATGCCCCTTTTCAACAGAATGCTCCATGAGACTTCTCACCAAAAGTCTCCATGGTCTTCTCATCACAATGCTGCAGGAATTTGTCATCACCATGGTCCATTCCCTTGTCATCGCAATGCACCATGACCAATATCATCACAATTCTCCATGACCACTGTCATCACAACACTCCATGACACATGACAACACAATGATCCGAGACTCTTGTCATCATAATGCTCCATTCCCTAGTCATCACAATGCTCCATGACACTTGTCAACACAATGATCCATGCCCTTGTCATCCCAATGCTCCATAACCCCTGTATACACAATGCTCTGTGACGCTTGTCATCACAGTGCTCCATGACACCTGTCATCACAATGCTCCATGCCTTTGTCAACAAAATGCTACATGACCTTGTCATTACAATGCTCTATGTGCTTGTCATCACAACACTCCATTTCCATTGTCATCACAATCCTCCATGAAACTTGGGATCACATTGCTTCATGCCCTTTTCATCACAATGCTCCATGCTCCTTGAAATCAAAATGATCCATGACCTCTGTCATCACAGTGCTCCAAACACTTGTGATCACAATGTTCCATAACATTTGTCATCACAATGCTCCATGATGCCTGTCATCACAATACTGCATGACCTGGTCATCAAAATGCTCCATGCCCTTGTCATCACAATGCGCCATTCCAACTCTCATCTCAATAATTCATGAAACTTATTAGACCAGTGTTCCATGCCCTTGTGATCACAATGCTCCATGCCCTTGTTGTCACAATGCTCCATGACCCCTGTCATCTTTATGCTCCGTGACTCCAGTCATCACAATGCTTCATGACCTTTGTCATCACATTGGTCCATGCACTCGTCATCAACAGTCTCTGTGACCATTTTAACCACAGTGCTTCATGAACTTTTCATCTCAATGCTCTTTGACCCTTGTCATCAAAATGCTCTATTCCTTTCTCAGCACAATGCGCCATGACCCTTGTCATCACAATGCTCCAGGCGCTTGTCAGCACAATGCTCCATGACACATGTCATCACAATGCACCATGCGCTTGTCATCACAGTGCTCCACCATCTTGTCATCACAATGCTCCATGCACTTCTCATCAAAATGCTCTCTCACCACTGATATCACAATGCTACATCACTATTTGTTACAATACTCCCTCACCCCTGTCATCACAATGTTCCATGACTCCTGTCATCACAATGCTACATGCACTTATCATCACAATGTTCGATAACCCATGACATCACAATGTTCCATAACACCTGTCATCAAAATGCTCCATGACCCTTTTCATCAAAATGCTCCATGACCCCTGACATCACAATGTTCCATAACACCTGTCATCAAAATGTTCCATGACACTTTTCATTAAATTTCTCCATGACCCTGTCATCACAATGATCCCTGCCCTTCTCATCAAAATGCACAGCGCCCTTGCCATCAAAATGCTCCATGACCTTTGTCGTCACAAATATCCATGACCCTTGGCATCACAATGTTCCATGTCATTGTCATCACACTGCTCCATGAACGCTCTCATCACATTGCTCCATGCACTTGTCTTCATAAAGCTCCATGACACATGTCATCAGAATGATCAATGGCCTTCTCCTCACAATTCTCCATGCCCTTACAATCACAATGCTCCATTAAACCTGTCATAACAATGCTCCATGACCCCTGCCATCACGATGTTCCATGGCCTTGTCATCACAAGGCTCCATGACCCTTCTCATCACAATGTTCCAAGACCCCTGTAATCACAATGAACTATGCCCCTTTTCATCTCAATGATCCATGAACCCTGTCATCACAATGTGCAATGCCCATCATCATGCTTCATGCTATTGTCATCACAATGAAATCAAAATGCTCCATGACCTCTGTCATAAAAATGTTCCAAACCCTTGTGATCCCAATATTCCATAACACTTGTCATCACAATGCCACATGACGCTCGTCATCACAATTATCCATGGTTTCTCATCACAATGCTCCATGACTTTTGTCATCACAATCCTCAATACACTTGTCATCAAAATGCTCCCTGACACTTGTTGTCTGTATGCTCCTTGAACCCTGTCATGACAAGCCTCCATGCATTTTTCATCACAATGATCCATGCCCATTTCATCACAATGCTCCAAGACCCCTGTAATCACAATGCTCCATGCCCTTGTCATCACAAATCTCAATGACACATGTCATCAGAATGCTCCTTGGCCTTCTGCTCACAATGATCCATGCCCTTGTCATCAAAATGTGCCAAGACCCCTGTAATCACAATGCTCCGTGCCCCTTTTCATTAGTATGCTCCATGAGACTTGTCATCACAAGGCTCCATGGTTTTCTCATCACAATGCTCCAGGACATTTTCATCACAATGCTTCACGACGTTGTCATGAAAATTCTCAATGGCCCTTGTCATCATAATGCTCCAAGCACTAATCATCACAATGCTCCATTATATTTGTCATCACAATCCTCCATTACATTTGGCATCACAATACTACCTGCTATTGTCATCGCAATGGACCATGACCTATGTCATCACAATGCTCCCTGGCACCTGTCTTCAAAATACTCCATGACCTTCTCTTCACAATGATCCATGCCCTTGTCATCACAATGTACTATGTCCACTGTCATCACAATAATCTATGAAAATTATCAGACCAATGCTCCATGCCCCTGTCATAACAATGCTCCATGCCCCTGTCATCACAATGCTCCATGCCCTTGTCATCACAATGCTCCATTACTTGCCATCACAAAGCTTCATAACCCCTGACCCATGTATCACAGTGTTCTGTGCCGTTGTCATCACAATGCTCCATGCCCACTCTCATCACAATAATCCATGAAATATTTCAGACCAATGTTCCATGCCCTTCTCATCAAAATGCTCCATTACACCTGTCATAACAGTGCTTCATGAACTCTACTATCACAATGATCCACGGCTTTGTCATCACAAGGCTCCATGACACTTGTCATCACAATGCCCATGACGCTCGTCATCACAATTATCCATGGTCTTCTCATCACAATGTTCCATGAACTTTGTCATCACAATGCTCAATACACTTGTCATCACTATGACCCCTGACACTTGTCGTCAGTATGCTCCTTGAACCCTGTCATGACAAGGCTGCATGCCATTTTCATCACAATGATCAATGCCCTTTTCATAACAATGCTCCAAGACCACTGTAATCACAATGCTCCATGTCCTTTGTCATCACAAAGCTCCATGACGCATGTCATCAGAATGCTCTACGGCATTCTCATCACCATGATCCATGCCCTTGTCATCACAATGCTCCAATAACCCTATAATCACAATGGTCCATGCCCCTTTTCAACAGAATGCTCCATGAGACTTCTCACCAAAAGTCTCCATGGTCTTCTCATCACAATGCTCCAGGACTTTGTCATCACCATGCTCCATTCCCTTGTCATCACAATGCTCCATGACCAATATCATCACAGTTCTCCATGACCACTGTCATCACAACACTCCATGACACCTGACAACACAATGATCTGGGACTCTTGTCATCACAATCCTCAATTCCCTACTCATCACAATGCTCAATGACACTTGTCATCACAATGATCATTGCCCTTGTCATCCCAATGTGCCATAACCCCTGTATTCACAATGCTCCATGACGCTTGTCATGACAGTACTCCATGACACCTGTCATCACAATGCTCCATGCCTTTGCAGCAAAATGCTACATGACCTTGTCATTACAATGCTCTATGTGATTGTCATCAAAATATTCCATTACCATTGTCATCACAATCCTCCAAGAAACTTGGGGTCACATTGCTTCATTCCCTTGTCATCACAATGTTCCATGCTCCTTGAAATCGAAATGATCCATGACCTCTGTCATCACAATGCTCCAAACCCTTGTGATCACAATGTTCCATAACACTTGTCATCACAATGCTCCATGATGCCTGTCATCACAATACTCCATGCCCTTTTCATCACAATGCTCCATGACCTTTGCCATCACAATTCGCAAAACACTTGTCATCACAATGCTCCCTGAAACTTGTCGTCAGAATGCTCCTTGAAACCTGTCACGAAAAGTCTCCGTGCCTTTTTCATCACAATGTCCCATGCCATTTAAATCACAATGCTCCATGCCATTGTCATCAAAATACTCCACAAGTTTGTCATCAGAATGCTCCATGACCCTTGTAATCACAAATGTCCATGCACTTGTCTGCATAATGCTCCCTGACACTTGTCATCACAATGCTCCAAGCCATTGTCATCACAATACTCCATTACCTTTGTCATCAGAATCCTCCATGACACTTGGCATCACAATGCTCCATGGCATTGTCATCACAATGGGCCATGACATATGTCATCACAATGCTCGATGACACCTGTCTTCACAACACTGCATGACCTGGTCATCAAAATGCTCCATGCCCCTTTCATCACAATGTGCCATTCCCACTGTCATCGCAATAATTCATGAAACTTATTTGACCAATGTTCCATGCCCTTGTCGTCACAATGCTCCATGCCCTTGTTATCACAATGCTCCATGACCACTGTCATCACAATGCTCCGTGACGCCACTCATAACATTGATTCATGACCTTTGTCATGAAAATGGTCCATGTCCTCATCATCAACTGTCTCTGTGACATTTTTTACCACAAATTTCCATGAATTTTCATCACAATGCTCTTTGACCCTTGTCATCAAAATGCTCTATGCCTTTCTCAGCACAATGCTCCATGACCCTTGTCATCACAATGCTCCATGCGCTTGTCAGCACAATGCTCCATGACACAGATCATCACAATGCACCATGCGCTTGTCATCACAGTGCTCCACAATTTGTCATCACAATGCTCCATGCACATCTCATCAAAATGCTCTCTCACCACTGATATCACAATGCGACATCACTATTTGTCACAATACTCCCTCACCCATGTCATCAAAATGTTCCATGACTCCTGTCATCACAATGCTACATGCACTTATTATCATAATGTTCGATGACCCCTGACATCACAATGTTCCATAACACCTGTCATCAAAATGTTCCATGACACATTTCATCCAATTGCTCCATGACCATGTCATCACAATGCTCCCTGCCCTTCTCATCACAATGCACAACGCCCTTGCCATCAAAATGCTCCATGACCTTTGTCATCACAAAGATCCATGCCCCTTGGCATCACAATGCTCCATGTCATTGTCATCACAATGCTCCATGTACGCTCTCATCACATTGCTCCATGCCCTTGTCATCAAAAATCTCCATGACACTTGTCATCAGAATGCTCCATGGCCTTCTCATCACAATGTTCCATGCCCTTGCCATCACAATGCTCCATTACCACTGTCATAACAATGCTCCATGACCCCTGCCATCACGATGTTCCATGGCCTTGTCTTCACAAGGCTCCATGACCCTTCTCATCACAATGCTCCAAGAACCCTGTAATCACAATGCTCGATGCCCTTTTTCATCTCAATGATCCATGAACCCTGTTATCACTATGCACCATGCCCATCATCATAATGCTTCATGCTATTGTCATCACAATGAAATCAAGATGCTCCATGACCTCTGTCATAACAATGCTCCAAAACCTTGAGATCACAATATTCCATAAGACTTGTCATCACAAATTCACATTGGGCTCGTCATCACAATTACCCATGGTCTTCTCATCACAATGCTCCATGACCTTTGTCATCACAATGCTCAATACACTTGTCATCAAAATGCTCCCTGACACTTGTTGTCTGTATGCTCCTTGAACCCTATCATGACAAGGCTCCATGCCTGTTTCATCACAATGATCCATGCCCTTTTCATCAAAATGCTCCAAGACCCATGTAATCACAATGCTCCATGCCCTTGTCATCACAAAGCTCAATGACACATGCCATCAGAATGCTCCTTGGTCTTCTGCTCACAATGATCCATGCCCTTGTCATCACAATGTTCCAAGACCCCTGTAATCACAATGCTCCATGCCCCTTTTCATCAGTATGCTCCATGAGACTTGTCATCACAAGGCTCTATGGCCTTCTCATCACAGTGCTCCAGGAACTTGTCATCACAATGCTTCATGACATTGTCATGAAAAATCTCAATGGCCATTTTCATCATAATGCTCCAAGCCCTAGTCATCACAGTGCTCCTTTATATTTGTCATCACAATCCTCCATTTCATTTGGCATCACAGTGCTCCATGCCATTGTCATCGCAATGGACCATGACATATATCATCACAATGCTCCCTGACACCTGTCTTCACAATACTCCAAGACCTTCTCATCACAATGCTCCATGCCCTTGTCATCACAATGCACCATGGCCACTGTCATCACAATAATCTATGAAACTTGTCAGACCAATGCTCCATGCCCCTGTCATCACAATGCTCCATGCCCTTCTCCTCACAATGCTCCATGCGCTTGTCAGCACAATGCTCCATGACTCATGTCATCACAATGCACCATGCGCTTGTCATCACAGTGCTCCACCATCTTGTCATCACAATGCTCCATAGAACTTGTCATCACAATGCTCCATGCACTTCTCATCAAAATGCTCTCTCACCACTGATATCACAATGCTACATCACTATTTGTCACAGTACTCCCTCTTCCCTGTCATCACAATGTTCCATGACTCCTGTCACCACAATGCTACATGCACTTATCATCACAATGTTCGATGACCCCTGACATCACAATGTTCCATAACACCTGTCATCAAAATGCTCCATGACACTTTTCATCAAAATGCTCCATGACCCCTGACATCACAATGTTCCATAACTCCTGTCATCAAAATGTTCCATGACACATTTCATCCAATTGCTCCATGACCCTGTCATCACAATGTTCCCTGGCCTTCTCATCACAATGCACAACGCCCTTGCCATCAAAATACTCCATGACCTTTCTCATCACAAAGACCCATGACCCTTGGCATCACAATGTTCCATGTCATTGTCATCACAATGCTCCATGAAGGCTCTCATCACATGGCTCCATGCCCTTGTCTTCACAAAGCTCCATGACGCATGTCATCACAATGCTCCATGGCCTTCTCATCACAATGCTCCACGACATTGCCATCACAATGCTCCATTACCACTTTCATAACAATGCTCCATGACCCCTGCCATCACGATGTTCCATGGCCTTGTCATCACAAAGCTCCATGAACCTTCTCATCACAATGCTCCAAGAACCCTGTAATCACAATGCTCTATGCCCCTTTTCGTCTCAATGATCCATGAACCCTATCATCACAATACACCATGCCCATCATCATAATGCTTCATGCTATTGTCATCACAATGAAATCAAGATGCTCCATGACCTCTGTCATAACAATGCTCCAAACCCTTGTGATCACAATATTCCATATCACTTGTCATCACAATGCCCCATGACACTCGTCATCACAATTATCCATGGTCTTCTCATCACAATGTTCCATGACCTTTGTCATCACAATGCTCAATACACTTGTCATCAAAATGCTCCCTGACATTTGTTGTCTGTATGCTCCTTGAATCCTGTCACGACAAGGCTCCATGCTTTTTTCATCTCAATGTTCCATGCACTTTTCATCACAATGCTCCAAGACCCATGTAATCACAGTGCTCCATGCCCTTGTCATCACAAAGCACAATGACGCATGCCGTCAGAATGTTCCTTGGTCTTCTCCTCACAATGCTCCATGCCCTTGTCATCACAATGTTCCAAGACCCCTGTAATCACAATACTCCATGCCCCTTTTCATCAGTATGCTCCAAGAGACTTGTCATCACAAGGCTCCATGGTTTTGTCATCACAGTGCTCCAGGAATTATTCATCACAATGCTTCACGACCTTGTCATGAAAATATTCAATGGCCCTTATCATCATAATGCTCCAAGCCGTAACCATCACAATGATCCATTATAGTTGTCATCACAATCCTCCATTACATTTGGCATCACAGTGCTCCATGCCATTGTCATCGCAGTGGACTATGACATATGTCATCACAATGCTCCCTGACACCTGTCTTCACAGTACTCCATGACCTTCTCATCACAATATTCCATGCCCCTGTCATCACAATGCACCATGCCCACTGTCATCACAATAATCTATGAAACTTGTCAGACCAATGCTCCATTCCCCTGTCAACACAATGCTCCATGCCCTTGTCATCACAATTTTCAATGAACCCTGTCATCACAATGCTCCTTGACTCCAGTCATCTCAATCCTTCATAACGTTTGTCATCAAAATGGACCATGCCCACGTCATCACAAGGCTCTGTGACCTTTGTAACCACAATGCTCCATGAACTTTTCATCACAATGCTCCGTGACCCTTGTCATGACAATGCTCCATGCGTTTTTCAGAACAATGCTCCATGACCCTTGTCATCACAATGTGCAATGCGCTTTTCATCACAAAGATCCACCACTTTGTCATCGCTATGCTCCATAAACATTGTAATCACAATGCTCCATGCACTTCTCATCCAAATGCTCTCTCACATGAGATATCACAATGTTCCATCACTAGTCATCACAATCCACCCTCACCCATGTTATCACAATGTTCCATGACCCCTGTCATCACAATGCTACATCCCATTATCAGCACAATGTTCCATGACCCCTGACATCACAATGATCCATAACCGCTGTCATCAAAATGCTCCATGACCCTTTTAATTCCAAAGCTCCAAGACCCCGGGCATCACAATGTTCTATAACCCCTGCCATCAAAATGTTCCATTACACTTTTCTTCAAATTGCTGCATGACCCTGTCATCAAAATGCTCCCTGCCCTTCTCATCACAATGCACCACACCCTTGTCATCAAAATGCTCCATGACATTTGTCATCACAAAGCTCCATGACCCTTGGCATCACAATGCTCCATGTCATTGGCATCACAATGCTCCATGAACCCTCTCATCACATGTCTCCATGCCATTTCATCACAAAGCTCCATGACACTTGTCATCACAATGCTCGATGCCCGTCTCATCACAATGCTCCATGCCCTTGTCATTACAGTCCTCCATGACCCATGTATAACAGTGTTCCGTGCCCTTCTCATCACAATGCTCCATGCCCACTCTCATCACAATAATCCGTGAAACTTTTCAGACCAATCCTCAATGCCCTTCTCATCACAATGCTCCATTACCTCTGTCATAACAATGCTCCATGACCCGTGCCATCACAATGTTCCATGGCCTTGTCATCACAAGGCTCCATGACACTTGTCATCACAATGCTCCAAGACCCCTGTAATCACAATGCTCCATGCCCCTTTTCATCTCAATGCTCCATGAACCCTGTAATCAAAATGCACCATGCCCATCATCACAATGCTTCAGGCTCTTGTCATCACAATGAAATCAAATTTCTCCATGACCACTCTCATCATAATGCTCCAAACCCTTGTGATCACAATGTTCCTTAACACTTATCATCACAACACCCTATGACGCTCATCATCACAATTATCCATGGTCTTCTCATCACAATGCTCCATGATCTTTGTCATCACAATTCTCAATACACTTGTCATCACAATGCTCCCTGACACTTGTCGTCAGTATGCTACTTGAACCCTGTAATGACATGGCTCCATGCCTTTTCATCACAATGAACCATGCCCTTTTCATCACAATGCTCCAAGACCACTGTAATCACAATGCTCCATGCCCTTGTCATCACAAAGCTCCATGACGCATGTCATCGGAATGCTCCATGGCCTCCTCCTCACAATTCTCCATGCACTTGTCATCACAATGCTCCATGTCCCGTGTAATCACAATGCTCCATGCCCCTTTTCATCACAATGCTCCATGAGATTTGTCATCACAAGTCTCCATGGTCTTCCCATCACAATGCTCCAGGACCTTGTCATCACCATGCTCCATTCCCTTGTCATCACAATGCTCCATGACCCATCTCATCACAATACTCCATGAACATTTTCAGCCCAGTGCTCCATGAAATTCTCATCACAATGCTCAATGACAAATATCATCAAAATACTCCATGACAACTGTCATCACAACACTCCATGACACATGACAACACAATGACCCGAGACTCTTGCCATCACAATGCTCCATTCCCTAATTATCAAAATGCTCCATGACCCCTGTCATCACAGTACTCCATGAACATTTTCAGCCCAATGATCCATGACCCTTGTCATCACAATCATCCATGCCCTTGTCATCCCAATTCTCCTTGACACTTTTAATCACAATGCTCCAAGAACCCTTAATCACAATGCTCCATGCCCCTGTCATCACAAAGCTCCATGACGCATGTCATCAGAATGTTCCATGGCCTTCTCATCAATATGTTCCATGCCCTTGTCATCACAATGCTCCCAGACACCTGTAATCACAATGCTCCATGCCTTTTTTCATCTCAATGCTCCATGAACCCTGTCATCACAATGCATCATGCCCATCATAATAATGCTTCCGGCTATTTTCAGCACAATAAAATCAAAATTCTCCATGACCTCTGTCATCACAATTCTCCATGACCCCTGTCATCACAATACTCCATGAACATTTTCAGCCCAATGCTCCATGACACTTGTCTGCACAATGATCCATGCCCTTGTCATCCCAATTCCCCATGACACATGTATTCACAATGCTCCGTGACGTTTCTCATCACAGTGCTCCATGACACCTGTCATCACAATGCTCCAGGCCTTTGTCAGCAAAATGCTACGTGACATTTTCATTACAATGCTATATGCGCTTGTCATCACAATACTCCATTAACATTGTCATCACAATCCTCCATGTACTTAAGATCACATTGCTTCATGCCCTTGTCATCACAATGCTCCATGCTCATTGAAATCAAAATGATCCATTTCCTCTGTCATTGCAATGCTCCAAAACCTTTTGATCACAATGTTCCAAAACACTTGTCATCACAACGCCCCATGATGCCTGTCATCACAATACACCATGCCCTTTTCATCACAATGTTCCCTGAATATTGTCATCACAATTCTCAATAAACTTGTCATCACAATGCTCCCTGACACTTGTCGTCAGAATGCTCCTTGAAACCTGTCACGAAAAGGCTCCATGCCGTTTGCATCAAAAAGCGCCATTCCATTTCCTTCACAATGTTCCATGCCATTGTCTTCAAAATACTCCTCAAGCTTGTCATCCGAATGCTCCCTGACCCTTTTCATCACAATGCTCCAAGCCATTGTCATCACAATGCTCCATTACCTTTGTCATCAGAATCCTCCATGAGACTTGGCATCACAATGCTCCATGCCATTGTCATTACAATGGGCCATTACATATGTCATCACAATGCTCCCTGATAACTCTCTTCACAATACTGCATGACCTGGTCATCACAATGCTCCAAGCCATTGTCATCACAATGCTCCATTACCTTTCTGATCAGAATCCTCCATGACATTTGGCATCACAATGCTCCATGCCATTGTCATCACAATGGGCCCTTACAAATGTCATCACATTTCTCCCTGATACCTCTCTTCACAATACTGAATGACCTGGTCATCACAGTGCTCAATGCCCTGGTCATCACAATGCGCCATTCCTACTGTCATCACAATAATCCATGAAACATATTAGACCAATGTTCCATGCCCTTGTCATCACAATGCTCCATGCCCTTGTTATCACAAAGTTCCAACACCCCTGTAATCAGAATGATCCATGCCCCTTTTAATCAGTATGCTCCATGAGACTTGTCATCACAAGGCTCCATGGTTTTCTCATCACAATGCTCAAGAACCTTGTCATCACAATGCTTCACGGCATTGTCATGAAAATTCTCAATGGCCCTTGTCATCATAATGCTCCAAGCCCTAGTCATTACAATGCTCCATTATATTTGTCATCACATCCTCCATTACATTTGGCATCACAATGCTCCATGCCATTGTCATCGCAATGGACCATGGCATATTTCATCACAATGCTCCCTGACACCTGTCTTCACAATACTCCATTCCCTTGTCTTCACAATGCTCCATGCCCCTGTCATCACAATGCACGATGTCCACTGTCATCACAATAATCTATGAAACTTGTCAGACCAATGCTCCATGCCCCTGTCATCACAATGCTCCATGCCCTTGTCATCACAATGCTCCATGACCCCTTTCATCACAATGTTCCGTGACTCCAGTCATCACAATGCTTCATAACGTTTGCCATCACAACGGTCCATGCCAGTATCATCACAAGGCTCTGTGACTTATGTAACCACAGTGCTCCATGAACTTTTCATCACAATGCTCCGTGATCCTTGTCATCACAATGCTCCATGCCTGTGTCAGTACAATGCTCCAGGACCCTTGTCATCACAATGTGCCATGCGCTTTTCATCACAATGTTCCACAACCTTGTCATCGCTATGCTCCATGAACCTTGTAATCACAATGCTCCATGCACTTCTCATCCATATGCTCTCTCTCATGAGATGTCTCAATGTTCCATCACTAGTCATCACAATCCTCCCTCACCCCTGTTATCACAATATTCCATGACCCCTATCATCACAATGCTATATCCCCTTATCAGCACAATGTTCCATGACCCCTGACATCACAATGTTCCATAACCCCTGTCATCAAAGTGCTCCATGACACTTTTCATCCCAAAGCTCCATGAACCATGGCATCACAATGTTCTATAACCCCTGTCATCAAAATATTCTCTTACACTTTTCATCAAATTGCTGCATGACCCTGTCATCAAAATGCTCCCTGCAATTCTCATCACAATGCACCACACACTTGTCATCAAAAAGCTCCATGAACTATGTCATCACAAACTCCATGACCGTTGGCATCACAATGCTCCATGTCATTGTCATCACGATGCTCCATGAACCCTCTCATCACATTGCTCCATGCCCTTGTCATCACAAAGCTCTATGACACTTGTCATCACAATGCTCGATGCCCTTCTCATCACAATGCTCCATGCCCTTGATATTACAATTGTCCATGACCCAAGTATCACAGTGTTCCATGCCCTTCTCATCACAATGCTCCATATCCAATCTCATCACAATAATCATTGAAATATTTCAGACCAATGCTCAATGCCCTTCTCATCACAATGCTCCATTACCTCTGTCATAACAATGCTCCATGACCCATGCCATCACAAGGTTCCACGGCCTTGTCATCACAAGGCTCCATGACCCTTGTCATCACAATGCTCCAAGACCCCTGTAATCACAAAGCTCCATGCACTTGTCATCACAAAGCTCCATGACACATGTCATCAGAATGTGCCATGGCCTTCTCCTCACAATGCTCCATGCACTTGTAATCACAATGCTCCAAGTCCCCTGTAGTCACAGTGATCCATGCACCTTTTCACCAGAATGCTCCATGAGACTTGTCATCACAATTCTCTATGGTCATCTCATCACAATGCCCCAGGATATTGTCATCACCATGCTCCATGCACTTGTCATCACAATGCTCCAAGACCCCTGTAATCACAATGCTCCATGCCCCATTTCATCAGAATGCTCCATGAGAATTGTCATCACAAGTCTCCATGGTCTTCTCATCACAACGCTCCAGGACATTGTTATCACCATGCTCCATTCCCTTGTCATCACAATGCTCCATGACCCCTGTCATCATAATACTCTATGAATATATTCAGCCAAATGCTCCATGACCTTCTCATCACAATGCTCCATGACCAATATCACCACAATGATCCATGAACACTGTCATCACAACACTCCATGACACCTGACAACACAGTGATCCGGGACTCTTGTAATCACAATGCTCCAAGTCCCCTGTAATCAGAGTGATCCATGACCCCTGTCATCACAATAATCCATTAACATTTTCAGCCCAATGCTCCATGACACTTGTCATCACAATGATCCATGCCCTTGTCATCCCAATGCTCCATGACCACTGTATTCACAATGCTCCGTGATGCTTTTCATCACAGTGCTCCATGACACATGTCATCACACTGCTCCATGCCTTTGTCAGCAAAATGATACATGACCTTGTCATCACAATGCTTCACGACCTTGTCATGAAAATTTTCAATGGCCCTTGTCATCATAATGCTCCAAGCCCTAGTCATCACAATGCTCCATTATATTTGTCATCACAATCCTCCATTACATTTGGCATCACAATGCTCCATGCCATTGTCATCGCAATGGACCATGACATATGTCATCACAATGCTCCCTAACACCTGTCTTCACAATACTCCATGACCTTCTCATTACAATGATCCATGCCCTTGTCCTCACAATGCACCATGCCCACTGTCATTACAATAATCTATGAAACTTGTCAGACCAAGGCTCCATGCCCCTGTCATCACAATGCTCCATGCCCTTGTCCTCACAATGCTCCATGACCCCTTTCATCACAATGCTCCATGAACCCAGTCATCACAATGCTTCATAACGTTTGTCATCACAATGGTCCCTGCCCGCGTCATCACAAGGCTCTGTGAGCTTTGTAACCACAATACTCCATGAACTTTTCATCACAATTCTCTGTGACCCTTGTCATCACAATGCTCCATGTCTTTGTCAGATCAATGCTCCATGACCATTGTCATCATGATGTGCCCCGGGCAATTCATCACAACGGTCCACAGCCTTGTCATTGCAATGCTCCATAAACATTGTAATCACAATGCTCCATGCAATTCTCATTAAAATGCTCTCTCACCAGTGATATCACAGTGTTCCATCACTAGTCATCACAGTACACCCTCACCCCTGTAATCACAATGTTCCATGACCCTGTCATCACACAGCAACATCCGCTTATCATCACAAAGTTCCATGACCCCTGACATCACAATGTTCCATAACCCCTGTCATCAAAATGCTCCATGACCCTTTTCATCCCAAAGCTCCAAGACCCCTGACATCACAATGTTCTATAACCCCTGCCATAAAAATGTTCCATTACACTTTTCATCAATTTGCTGCATGACACGGTCATCAAAATGCTCCCTTCCCTTCTCATCACAATGTACCATGCACTTGTCATCAAAATGCTCCATGACTTGTCATCACAAAGCTCCATGACCCTTGGCATCACAATGCTCCATGTCATTGTCATCACAATGCTCCATGAACACTCTCATTACATTGCTCAATGCCCTTGTCATCACAAAGCTCCATGACACTTCTCATCACAATGTTCGATGCCCTTCTCATCACAATGCTCCATGCCCTTGTCATTACAATCCCGCATGACCCATGTATCATAGTGTTCCGTACCCTTGTCATCACAATGCTCCATGCCCACTCTCATCACATTAATCCATGAAACATTTGAGACCAATTTTCCATGCCATTCTCATCACAATGCTCCATTACCTCTGTCATAACAATGCACCATGACTCCTGCCATCACAATGTTCCACGGCCTAGTAATCACAAGGCTCCATGACACTTGTCATCACAATTCTGAAGGCCCCTGTAATCACAATGCTCCATGCCCTTGTCATCACAGAGCTCCATGACGCATGTCATCAGAATTTTCCATGGCCTTCTCATCACAATGCTCCATGACCTTGTCATCACAATGCTCCAAGACCCCTGTAAACACAATGTTCCATGCCCCTTTTCATCTCAATGCTCCATGAACCCTGTCATCACAATGCAACATGCCCATCATCATAATGCTTCAGGCTATTGTCATCACAATGAAATCAATATTCTCCATGACCTCTGTCATCATAATGCACCAAACCCTTGTGATCACAATGTTGCATAACACTTATATCACAACACCCCATGACGCTCATCATGACAATTATCCATGGCCTTCTCATCACAATGCTCCATGATCTTTGTCATCACAATGCTCAATACACTTGTTATCAAAATGCTCCCTGACACTTGTCGTCAGTATGCTCCTTGAACCATGTCATGACTAGGCTCCATGCCTTTTTCATCACAATAATCCATGCCCTTTTCATCACAATGCTCCAAGATCCCTGTAATCACAATGCTCCATGCCCTTGTCATCACAAAGCTCCATGACGCATGTCATCAGAATGCTTCATGGCCTTATCATCACAATGCTCCATGTCATTGTCATCACAATGCTCCATGAACACTCTCATTACATTGCTCCATGCACTTATCTTCACAAAGCTCCATGACACATGTCATCAGAATGCTCTGTGGCCTTCTCATCACAATGCTCCATGCCCTTGCCATCACAATGCTCCATTACCACTTTCTTACCAATGCTCCATGACCCCTGCCATCACGATATTCCATGGCCTTGTCATCACAAGGCTCGATCACCCTTCTCATCACAATGCTCCAAGAACCCTGTAATCACAATGCTCTATGCCCCTTTTCATCTCAATGATCCATGAACCCTGTCATCACAATGCACCATGCCCATCATCATAATGCTTCATGCTATTGTCATCACAATGAAATCAAAATGCTCCATGACCTCTGTCATAACAATGCTCAAAACCCTTGTGATCACAATATTCCATAACACTTGTCATCACAATGACCCATGACGCTCGTCATCACAGTAATCCATGGTCTTCTCATCAGAATGTTCCATGACCTTTGTCATCACAATGCTCAAAACACTTGTCTTCAAAATTCTCACTGACACTTGTTTTATGTAAGCTCCTTGAAACCTGTCATGACAAGGCTCCATGCCTTTTTCATCACAATGATCCATGCCCTTTTCATCACAATGCTTCAAGACCACTGTAATCACAGTGCTCCATGCCTTTGTCATCACAAAGCTCAATGACACATGTCATCAGAATGCTCCTTGGCCTTCTGCTCACAATGCTCCATGCCCTTGTCATCACAATGCTCCATGCCCTTGTCATCACAAAACTCAATGACACATGTCATCAGAATGCTCCTTGGCCTTCTGCTCACAATGCTCATTGGCCTTGTCATCACAATGTGGCAAGACCCCTGTAATCACAATGCTCCATGCCCTTTTTCATCAGTATGCTCCATGAGACTTGTCATCACAAAGCCTCATGTTTCTCTCCTCACAATGCTCCAGGATCTTGTCATCACAATGCTTCACGACCTTGTCATGAAAATTCTCAATGGCCCTTGTCATCATAATGCTCTAAGCCCTAGTCATCACAATGCTCCATTATATATTCGTCATCACAATCCTCCATTACATTTGGCATCACATAACTCCCTGCCATTGTCATCGAAATGGACCATGACATATGTCATCACAATGCTCCCTGACACCTGTCTTCACAATACTCCATGAGCTTCTCTTCACAATGCTCCATGCCATTGTCATCACCATGCACTATGTCCACTGTCATCACAATTATCTATGAAACTTGTCAAACCAATGCTCCATGCCCCGGTCATAACAATGCTCCATGTCCCTGTCATCACAATGCTCCATGCCCTTGTCATCACAATGCTCTATGATTTTTCATCACAAAGCTCCTTGACACATGACCCATGTATCACAGTGTTCCGTGCCCTTGTCATCACAATGCACCATGCCACTCTCATCACAATACTCCATGAAATATTTCAGACCTATGTTCCATGCCGTTCTCATCAAAATGCTCCATTACCCCTGTCATAACAGTGCTCCATGACCCCTGCCATCAAAATGTTACACGGCCTTGTCACCACAAGGCTCCATGAAACTTGTCATCACAATGCCGCATGACGCTAGTCATCACAATTATCCATGGACTTCTCATCAAAATGTTCCATGATCTTTGTCATCACAATGCTCAAAACACTTGTCATCACAATGCTCAATGACAGTTGTCGTCAGTATGCGCCTTGAACCATGTCATTACAAGGCTCCATGCCTTTTTCATCACAATAATCCATGCCATTTCATCACAATGCTCCAAGATCCCTGTAATCACAATGCTTCCTACCCTTGTCATCACAAAGCTCCATGACGCATGTCATCAGAATGCTCCATGGACTTCTCATCACCATGATTCATGCCCTTGTCATCACAATGCTCCAAGACCCCTGTAATCACAATGCTCCATGCCCCTTTTCAACAGAATGCTCCATGAGACTTCTCACCAAAAGTCTCCATGGTCTTCTCATCACAATGCTGCAGGAATTTGTCATCACCATGGTCCATTCCCTTGTCATCGCAATGCACCATGACCAATATCATCACAATTCTCCATGACCACTGTCATCACAACACTCCATGACACATGACAACACAATGATCCGAGACTCTTGTCATCATAATGCTCCATTCCCTAGTCATCACAATGCTCCATGACACTTGTCAACACAATGATCCATGCCCTTGTCATCCCAATGCTCCATAACCCCTGTATACACAATGCTCTGTGACGCTTGTCATCACAGTGCTCCATGACACCTGTCATCACAATGCTCCATGCCTTTGTCAACAAAATGCTACATGACCTTGTCATTACAATGCTCTATGTGCTTGTCATCACAACACTCCATTTCCATTGTCATCACAATCCTCCATGAAACTTGGGATCACATTGCTTCATGCCCTTTTCATCACAATGTTCCATGCTCCTTGAAATCAAAATGATCCATGACCTCTGTCATCACAGTGCTCCAAACACTTGTGATCACAATGTTCCATAACATTTGTCATCACAATGCTCCATGATGCCTGTCATCACAATACTGCATGACCTGGTCATCAAAATGCTCCATGCCCTTGTCATCACAATGCGCCATTCCAACTCTCATCGCAATAATTCATGAAACTTATTAGACCAGTGTTCCATGCCCTTGTGATCACAATGCTCCATGCCCTTGTTGTCACAATGCTCCATGACCCCTGTCATCTTTATGCTCCGTGACTCCAGTCATCACAATGCTTCATGACCTTTGTCATCACATTGGTCCATGCACTCGTCATCAACAGTCTCTGTGACCATTTTAACCACAGTGCTTCATGAACTTTTCATCTCAATGCTCTTTGACCCTTGTCATCAAAATGCTCTATTCCTTTCTCAGCACAATGCGCCATGACCCTTGTCATCACAATGCTCCAGGCGCTTGTCAGCACAATGCTCCATGACACATGTCATCACAATGCACCATGCGCTTGTCATCACAGTGCTCCACCATCTTGTCATCACAGTGCTCCATAAAGCTTGTCATCACAATGCTCCATGCACTTCTCATCAAAATGCTCTCTCACCACTGATATCACAATGCTACATCACTATTTGTTACAATACTCCCTCACCCCTGTCATCACAATGTTCCATGACTCCTGTCATCACAATGCTACATGCACTTATCATCACAATGTTCGATAACCCATGACATCACAATGTTCCATAACACCTGTCATCAAAATGCTCCATGACCCTTTTCATCAAAATGCTCCATGACCCCTGACATCACAATGTTCCATAACACCTGTCATCAAAATGTTCCATGACACTTTTCATTAAATTTCTCCATGACCCTGTCATCACAATGATCCCTGCCCTTCTCATCAAAATGCACAGCGCCCTTGCCATCAAAATGCTCCATGACCTTTGTCGTCACAAATATCCATGACCCTTGGCATCACAATGTTCCATGTCATTGTCATCACACTGCTCCATGAACGCTCTCATCACATTGCTCCATGCACTTGTCTTCATAAAGCTCCATGACACATGTCATCAGAATGATCAATGGCCTTCTCCTCACAATTCTCCATGCCCTTACAATCACAATGCTCCATTAAACCTGTCATAACAATGCTCCATGACCCCTGCCATCACGATGTTCCATGGCCTTGTCATCACAAGGCTCCATGACCCTTCTCATCACAATGTTCCAAGACCCCTGTAATCACAATGAACTATGCCCCTTTTCATCTCAATGATCCATGAACCCTGTCATCACAATGTGCAATGCCCATCATCATGCTTCATGCTATTGTCATCACAATGAAATCAAAATGCTCCATGACCTCTGTCATAAAAATGTTCCAAACCCTTGTGATCCCAATATTCCATAACACTTGTCATCACAATGCCACATGACGCTCGTCATCACAATTATCCATGGTTTCTCATCACAATGCTCCATGACTTTTGTCATCACAATCCTCAATACACTTGTCATCAAAATGCTCCCTGACACTTGTTGTCTGTATGCTCCTTGAACCCTGTCATGACAAGCCTCCATGCATTTTTCATCACAATGATCCATGCCCATTTCATCACAATGCTCCAAGACCCCTGTAATCACAATGCTCCATGCCCTTGTCATCACAAATCTCAATGACACATGTCATCAGAATGCTCCTTGGCCTTCTGCTCACAATGATCCATGCCCTTGTCATCAAAATGTGCCAAGACCCCTGTAATCACAATGCTCCGTGCCCCTTTTCATTAGTATGCTCCATGAGACTTGTCATCACAAGGCTCCATGGTTTTCTCATCACAATGCTCCAGGACATTTTCATCACAATGCTTCACGACGTTGTCATGAAAATTCTCAATGGCCCTTGTCATCATAATGCTCCAAGCACTAATCATCACAATGCTCCATTATATTTGTCATCACAATCCTCCATTACATTTGGCATCACAATACTACCTGCTATTGTCATCGCAATGGACCATGACCTATGTCATCACAATGCTCCCTGGCACCTGTCTTCAAAATACTCCATGACCTTCTCTTCACAATGATCCATGCCCTTGTCATCACAATGTACTATGTCCACTGTCATCACAATAATCTATGAAAATTATCAGACCAATGCTCCATGCCCCTGTCATAACAATGCTCCATGCCCCTGTCATCACAATGCTCCATGCCCTTGTCATCACAATGCTCCATTACTTGCCATCACAAAGCTTCATAACCCCTGACCCATGTATCACAGTGTTCTGTGCCGTTGTCATCACAATGCTCCATGCCCACTCTCATCACAATAATCCATGAAATATTTCAGACCAATGTTCCATGCCCTTCTCATCAAAATGCTCCATTACACCTGTCATAACAGTGCTTCATGAACTCTACTATCACAATGATCCACGGCTTTGTCATCACAAGGCTCCATGACACTTGTCATCACAATGCCCATGACGCTCGTCATCACAATTATCCATGGTCTTCTCATCACAATGTTCCATGAACTTTGTCATCACAATGCTCAATACACTTGTCATCACTATGACCCCTGACACTTGTCGTCAGTATGCTCCTTGAACCCTGTCATGACAAGGCTGCATGCCATTTTCATCACAATGATCAATGCCCTTTTCATAACAATGCTCCAAGACCACTGTAATCACAATGCTCCATGTCCTTTGTCATCACAAAGCTCCATGACGCATGTCATCAGAATGCTCTACGGCATTCTCATCACCATGATCCATGCCCTTGTCATCACAATGCTCCAATAACCCTATAATCACAATGGTCCATGCCCCTTTTCAACAGAATGCTCCATGAGACTTCTCACCAAAAGTCTCCATGGTCTTCTCATCACAATGCTCCAGGACTTTGTCATCACCATGCTCCATTCCCTTGTCATCACAATGCTCCATGACCAATATCATCACAGTTCTCCATGACCACTGTCATCACAACACTCCATGACACCTGACAACACAATGATCTGGGACTCTTGTCATCACAATCCTCAATTCCCTACTCATCACAATGCTCAATGACACTTGTCATCACAATGATCATTGCCCTTGTCATCCCAATGTGCCATAACCCCTGTATTCACAATGCTCCATGACGCTTGTCATGACAGTACTCCATGACACCTGTCATCACAATGCTCCATGCCTTTGCAGCAAAATGCTACATGACCTTGTCATTACAATGCTCTATGTGATTGTCATCAAAATATTCCATTACCATTGTCATCACAATCCTCCAAGAAACTTGGGGTCACATTGCTTCATTCCCTTGTCATCACAATGTTCCATGCTCCTTGAAATCGAAATGATCCATGACCTCTGTCATCACAATGCTCCAAACCCTTGTGATCACAATGTTCCATAACACTTGTCATCACAATGCTCCATGATGCCTGTCATCACAATACTCCATGCCCTTTTCATCACAATGCTCCATGACCTTTGCCATCACAATTCGCAAAACACTTGTCATCACAATGCTCCCTGAAACTTGTCGTCAGAATGCTCCTTGAAACCTGTCACGAAAAGTCTCCGTGCCTTTTTCATCACAATGTCCCATGCCATTTAAATCACAATGCTCCATGCCATTGTCATCAAAATACTCCACAAGTTTGTCATCAGAATGCTCCATGACCCTTGTAATCACAAATGTCCATGCACTTGTCTGCATAATGCTCCCTGACACTTGTCATCACAATGCTCCAAGCCATTGTCATCACAATACTCCATTACCTTTGTCATCAGAATCCTCCATGACACTTGGCATCACAATGCTCCATGGCATTGTCATCACAATGGGCCATGACATATGTCATCACAATGCTCGATGACACCTGTCTTCACAACACTGCATGACCTGGTCATCAAAATGCTCCATGCCCCTTTCATCACAATGTGCCATTCCCACTGTCATCGCAATAATTCATGAAACTTATTTGACCAATGTTCCATGCCCTTGTCGTCACAATGCTCCATGCCCTTGTTATCACAATGCTCCATGACCACTGTCATCACAATGCTCCGTGACGCCACTCATAACATTGATTCATGACCTTTGTCATGAAAATGGTCCATGTCCTCATCATCAACTGTCTCTGTGACATTTTTTACCACAAATTTCCATGAATTTTCATCACAATGCTCTTTGACCCTTGTCATCAAAATGCTCTATGCCTTTCTCAGCACAATGCTCCATGACCCTTGTCATCACAATGCTCCATGCGCTTGTCAGCACAATGCTCCATGACACAGATCATCACAATGCACCATGCGCTTGTCATCACAGTGCTCCACAATTTGTCATCACAATGCTCCATGCACATCTCATCAAAATGCTCTCTCACCACTGATATCACAATGCGACATCACTATTTGTCACAATACTCCCTCACCCATGTCATCAAAATGTTCCATGACTCCTGTCATCACAATGCTACATGCACTTATTATCATAATGTTCGATGACCCCTGACATCACAATGTTCCATAACACCTGTCATCAAAATGTTCCATGACACATTTCATCCAATTGCTCCATGACCATGTCATCACAATGCTCCCTGCCCTTCTCATCACAATGCACAACGCCCTTGCCATCAAAATGCTCCATGACCTTTGTCATCACAAAGATCCATGCCCCTTGGCATCACAATGCTCCATGTCATTGTCATCACAATGCTCCATGTACGCTCTCATCACATTGCTCCATGCCCTTGTCATCAAAAATCTCCATGACACTTGTCATCAGAATGCTCCATGGCCTTCTCATCACAATGTTCCATGCCCTTGCCATCACAATGCTCCATTACCACTGTCATAACAATGCTCCATGACCCCTGCCATCACGATGTTCCATGGCCTTGTCTTCACAAGGCTCCATGACCCTTCTCATCACAATGCTCCAAGAACCCTGTAATCACAATGCTCGATGCCCTTTTTCATCTCAATGATCCATGAACCCTGTTATCACTATGCACCATGCCCATCATCATAATGCTTCATGCTATTGTCATCACAATGAAATCAAGATGCTCCATGACCTCTGTCATAACAATGCTCCAAAACCTTGAGATCACAATATTCCATAAGACTTGTCATCACAAATTCACATTGGGCTCGTCATCACAATTACCCATGGTCTTCTCATCACAATGCTCCATGACCTTTGTCATCACAATGCTCAATACACTTGTCATCAAAATGCTCCCTGACACTTGTTGTCTGTATGCTCCTTGAACCCTATCATGACAAGGCTCCATGCCTGTTTCATCACAATGATCCATGCCCTTTTCATCAAAATGCTCCAAGACCCATGTAATCACAATGCTCCATGCCCTTGTCATCACAAAGCTCAATGACACATGCCATCAGAATGCTCCTTGGTCTTCTGCTCACAATGATCCATGCCCTTGTCATCACAATGTTCCAAGACCCCTGTAATCACAATGCTCCATGCCCCTTTTCATCAGTATGCTCCATGAGACTTGTCATCACAAGGCTCTATGGCCTTCTCATCACAGTGCTCCAGGAACTTGTCATCACAATGCTTCATGACATTGTCATGAAAAATCTCAATGGCCATTTTCATCATAATGCTCCAAGCCCTAGTCATCACAGTGCTCCTTTATATTTGTCATCACAATCCTCCATTTCATTTGGCATCACAGTGCTCCATGCCATTGTCATCGCAATGGACCATGACATATATCATCACAATGCTCCCTGACACCTGTCTTCACAATACTCCAAGACCTTCTCATCACAATGCTCCATGCCCTTGTCATCACAATGCACCATGGCCACTGTCATCACAATAATCTATGAAACTTGTCAGACCAATGCTCCATGCCCCTGTCATCACAATGCTCCATGCCCTTCTCCTCACAATGCTCCATGCGCTTGTCAGCACAATGCTCCATGACTCATGTCATCACAATGCACCATGCGCTTGTCATCACAGTGCTCCACCATCTTGTCATCACAATGCTCCATAGAACTTGTCATCACAATGCTCCATGCACTTCTCATCAAAATGCTCTCTCACCACTGATATCACAATGCTACATCACTATTTGTCACAGTACTCCCTCTTCCCTGTCATCACAATGTTCCATGACTCCTGTCACCACAATGCTACATGCACTTATCATCACAATGTTCGATGACCCCTGACATCACAATGTTCCATAACACCTGTCATCAAAATGCTCCATGACACTTTTCATCAAAATGCTCCATGACCCCTGACATCACAATGTTCCATAACTCCTGTCATCAAAATGTTCCATGACACATTTCATCCAATTGCTCCATGACCCTGTCATCACAATGTTCCCTGGCCTTCTCATCACAATGCACAACGCCCTTGCCATCAAAATACTCCATGACCTTTCTCATCACAAAGACCCATGACCCTTGGCATCACAATGTTCCATGTCATTGTCATCACAATGCTCCATGAAGGCTCTCATCACATGGCTCCATGCCCTTGTCTTCACAAAGCTCCATGACGCATGTCATCACAATGCTCCATGGCCTTCTCATCACAATGCTCCACGACATTGCCATCACAATGCTCCATTACCACTTTCATAACAATGCTCCATGACCCCTGCCATCACGATGTTCCATGGCCTTGTCATCACAAAGCTCCATGAACCTTCTCATCACAATGCTCCAAGAACCCTGTAATCACAATGCTCTATGCCCCTTTTCGTCTCAATGATCCATGAACCCTATCATCACAATACACCATGCCCATCATCATAATGCTTCATGCTATTGTCATCACAATGAAATCAAGATGCTCCATGACCTCTGTCATAACAATGCTCCAAACCCTTGTGATCACAATATTCCATATCACTTGTCATCACAATGCCCCATGACACTCGTCATCACAATTATCCATGGTCTTCTCATCACAATGTTCCATGACCTTTGTCATCACAATGCTCAATACACTTGTCATCAAAATGCTCCCTGACATTTGTTGTCTGTATGCTCCTTGAATCCTGTCACGACAAGGCTCCATGCTTTTTTCATCTCAATGTTCCATGCACTTTTCATCACAATGCTCCAAGACCCATGTAATCACAGTGCTCCATGCCCTTGTCATCACAAAGCACAATGACGCATGCCGTCAGAATGTTCCTTGGTCTTCTCCTCACAATGCTCCATGCCCTTGTCATCACAATGTTCCAAGACCCCTGTAATCACAATACTCCATGCCCCTTTTCATCAGTATGCTCCAAGAGACTTGTCATCACAAGGCTCCATGGTTTTGTCATCACAGTGCTCCAGGAATTATTCATCACAATGCTTCACGACCTTGTCATGAAAATATTCAATGGCCCTTATCATCATAATGCTCCAAGCCGTAACCATCACAATGATCCATTATAGTTGTCATCACAATCCTCCATTACATTTGGCATCACAGTGCTCCATGCCATTGTCATCGCAGTGGACTATGACATATGTCATCACAATGCTCCCTGACACCTGTCTTCACAGTACTCCATGACCTTCTCATCACAATATTCCATGCCCCTGTCATCACAATGCACCATGCCCACTGTCATCACAATAATCTATGAAACTTGTCAGACCAATGCTCCATTCCCCTGTCAACACAATGCTCCATGCCCTTGTCATCACAATTTTCAATGAACCCTGTCATCACAATGCTCCTTGACTCCAGTCATCTCAATCCTTCATAACGTTTGTCATCAAAATGGACCATGCCCACGTCATCACAAGGCTCTGTGACCTTTGTAACCACAATGCTCCATGAACTTTTCATCACAATGCTCCGTGACCCTTGTCATGACAATGCTCCATGCGTTTTTCAGAACAATGCTCCATGACCCTTGTCATCACAATGTGCAATGCGCTTTTCATCACAAAGATCCACCACTTTGTCATCGCTATGCTCCATAAACATTGTAATCACAATGCTCCATGCACTTCTCATCCAAATGCTCTCTCACATGAGATATCACAATGTTCCATCACTAGTCATCACAATCCACCCTCACCCATGTTATCACAATGTTCCATGACCCCTGTCATCACAATGCTACATCCCATTATCAGCACAATGTTCCATGACCCCTGACATCACAATGATCCATAACCGCTGTCATCAAAATGCTCCATGACCCTTTTAATTCCAAAGCTCCAAGACCCCGGGCATCACAATGTTCTATAACCCCTGCCATCAAAATGTTCCATTACACTTTTCTTCAAATTGCTGCATGACCCTGTCATCAAAATGCTCCCTGCCCTTCTCATCACAATGCACCACACCCTTGTCATCAAAATGCTCCATGACATTTGTCATCACAAAGCTCCATGACCCTTGGCATCACAATGCTCCATGTCATTGGCATCACAATGCTCCATGAACCCTCTCATCACATGTCTCCATGCCATTTCATCACAAAGCTCCATGACACTTGTCATCACAATGCTCGATGCCCGTCTCATCACAATGCTCCATGCCCTTGTCATTACAGTCCTCCATGACCCATGTATAACAGTGTTCCGTGCCCTTCTCATCACAATGCTCCATGCCCACTCTCATCACAATAATCCGTGAAACTTTTCAGACCAATCCTCAATGCCCTTCTCATCACAATGCTCCATTACCTCTGTCATAACAATGCTCCATGACCCGTGCCATCACAATGTTCCATGGCCTTGTCATCACAAGGCTCCATGACACTTGTCATCACAATGCTCCAAGACCCCTGTAATCACAATGCTCCATGCCCCTTTTCATCTCAATGCTCCATGAACCCTGTAATCAAAATGCACCATGCCCATCATCACAATGCTTCAGGCTCTTGTCATCACAATGAAATCAAATTTCTCCATGACCACTCTCATCATAATGCTCCAAACCCTTGTGATCACAATGTTCCTTAACACTTATCATCACAACACCCTATGACGCTCATCATCACAATTATCCATGGTCTTCTCATCACAATGCTCCATGATCTTTGTCATCACAATTCTCAATACACTTGTCATCACAATGCTCCCTGACACTTGTCGTCAGTATGCTACTTGAACCCTGTAATGACATGGCTCCATGCCTTTTCATCACAATGAACCATGCCCTTTTCATCACAATGCTCCAAGACCACTGTAATCACAATGCTCCATGCCCTTGTCATCACAAAGCTCCATGACGCATGTCATCGGAATGCTCCATGGCCTCCTCCTCACAATTCTCCATGCACTTGTCATCACAATGCTCCATGTCCCGTGTAATCACAATGCTCCATGCCCCTTTTCATCACAATGCTCCATGAGATTTGTCATCACAAGTCTCCATGGTCTTCCCATCACAATGCTCCAGGACCTTGTCATCACCATGCTCCATTCCCTTGTCATCACAATGCTCCATGACCCATCTCATCACAATACTCCATGAACATTTTCAGCCCAGTGCTCCATGAAATTCTCATCACAATGCTCAATGACAAATATCATCAAAATACTCCATGACAACTGTCATCACAACACTCCATGACACATGACAACACAATGACCCGAGACTCTTGCCATCACAATGCTCCATTCCCTAATTATCAAAATGCTCCATGACCCCTGTCATCACAGTACTCCATGAACATTTTCAGCCCAATGATCCATGACCCTTGTCATCACAATCATCCATGCCCTTGTCATCCCAATTCTCCTTGACACTTTTAATCACAATGCTCCAAGAACCCTTAATCACAATGCTCCATGCCCCTGTCATCACAAAGCTCCATGACGCATGTCATCAGAATGTTCCATGGCCTTCTCATCAATATGTTCCATGCCCTTGTCATCACAATGCTCCCAGACACCTGTAATCACAATGCTCCATGCCTTTTTTCATCTCAATGCTCCATGAACCCTGTCATCACAATGCATCATGCCCATCATAATAATGCTTCCGGCTATTTTCAGCACAATAAAATCAAAATTCTCCATGACCTCTGTCATCACAATTCTCCATGACCCCTGTCATCACAATACTCCATGAACATTTTCAGCCCAATGCTCCATGACACTTGTCTGCACAATGATCCATGCCCTTGTCATCCCAATTCCCCATGACACATGTATTCACAATGCTCCGTGACGTTTCTCATCACAGTGCTCCATGACACCTGTCATCACAATGCTCCAGGCCTTTGTCAGCAAAATGCTACGTGACATTTTCATTACAATGCTATATGCGCTTGTCATCACAATACTCCATTAACATTGTCATCACAATCCTCCATGTACTTAAGATCACATTGCTTCATGCCCTTGTCATCACAATGCTCCATGCTCATTGAAATCAAAATGATCCATTTCCTCTGTCATTGCAATGCTCCAAAACCTTTTGATCACAATGTTCCAAAACACTTGTCATCACAACGCCCCATGATGCCTGTCATCACAATACACCATGCCCTTTTCATCACAATGTTCCCTGAATATTGTCATCACAATTCTCAATAAACTTGTCATCACAATGCTCCCTGACACTTGTCGTCAGAATGCTCCTTGAAACCTGTCACGAAAAGGCTCCATGCCGTTTGCATCAAAAAGCGCCATTCCATTTCCTTCACAATGTTCCATGCCATTGTCTTCAAAATACTCCTCAAGCTTGTCATCCGAATGCTCCCTGACCCTTGTCATCACAATGCTCCAAGCCATTGTCATCACAATGCTCCATTACCTTTGTCATCAGAATCCTCCATGAGACTTGGCATCACAATGCTCCATGCCATTGTCATTACAATGGGCCATTACATATGTCATCACAATGCTCCCTGATAACTCTCTTCACAATACTGCATGACCTGGTCATCACAATGCTCCAAGCCATTGTCATCACAATGCTCCATTACCTTTCTGATCAGAATCCTCCATGACATTTGGCATCACAATGCTCCATGCCATTGTCATCACAATGGGCCCTTACAAATGTCATCACATTTCTCCCTGATACCTCTCTTCACAATACTGAATGACCTGGTCATCACAGTGCTCAATGCCCTGGTCATCACAATGCGCCATTCCTACTGTCATCACAATAATCCATGAAACATATTAGACCAATGTTCCATGCCCTTGTCATCACAATGCTCCATGCCCTTGTTATCACAAAGTTCCAACACCCCTGTAATCAGAATGATCCATGCCCCTTTTAATCAGTATGCTCCATGAGACTTGTCATCACAAGGCTCCATGGTTTTCTCATCACAATGCTCAAGAACCTTGTCATCACAATGCTTCACGGCATTGTCATGAAAATTCTCAATGGCCCTTGTCATCATAATGCTCCAAGCCCTAGTCATTACAATGCTCCATTATATTTGTCATCACATCCTCCATTACATTTGGCATCACAATGCTCCATGCCATTGTCATCGCAATGGACCATGGCATATTTCATCACAATGCTCCCTGACACCTGTCTTCACAATACTCCATTCCCTTGTCTTCACAATGCTCCATGCCCCTGTCATCACAATGCACGATGTCCACTGTCATCACAATAATCTATGAAACTTGTCAGACCAATGCTCCATGCCCCTGTCATCACAATGCTCCATGCCCTTGTCATCACAATGCTCCATGACCCCTTTCATCACAATGTTCCGTGACTCCAGTCATCACAATGCTTCATAACGTTTGCCATCACAACGGTCCATGCCAGTATCATCACAAGGCTCTGTGACTTATGTAACCACAGTGCTCCATGAACTTTTCATCACAATGCTCCGTGATCCTTGTCATCACAATGCTCCATGCCTGTGTCAGTACAATGCTCCAGGACCCTTGTCATCACAATGTGCCATGCGCTTTTCATCACAATGTTCCACAACCTTGTCATCGCTATGCTCCATGAACCTTGTAATCACAATGCTCCATGCACTTCTCATCCATATGCTCTCTCTCATGAGATGTCTCAATGTTCCATCACTAGTCATCACAATCCTCCCTCACCCCTGTTATCACAATATTCCATGACCCCTATCATCACAATGCTATATCCCCTTATCAGCACAATGTTCCATGACCCCTGACATCACAATGTTCCATAACCCCTGTCATCAAAGTGCTCCATGACACTTTTCATCCCAAAGCTCCATGAACCATGGCATCACAATGTTCTATAACCCCTGTCATCAAAATATTCTCTTACACTTTTCATCAAATTGCTGCATGACCCTGTCATCAAAATGCTCCCTGCAATTCTCATCACAATGCACCACACACTTGTCATCAAAAAGCTCCATGAACTATGTCATCACAAACTCCATGACCGTTGGCATCACAATGCTCCATGTCATTGTCATCACGATGCTCCATGAACCCTCTCATCACATTGCTCCATGCCCTTGTCATCACAAAGCTCTATGACACTTGTCATCACAATGCTCGATGCCCTTCTCATCACAATGCTCCATGCCCTTGATATTACAATTGTCCATGACCCAAGTATCACAGTGTTCCATGCCCTTCTCATCACAATGCTCCATATCCAATCTCATCACAATAATCATTGAAATATTTCAGACCAATGCTCAATGCCCTTCTCATCACAATGCTCCATTACCTCTGTCATAACAATGCTCCATGACCCATGCCATCACAAGGTTCCACGGCCTTGTCATCACAAGGCTCCATGACCCTTGTCATCACAATGCTCCAAGACCCCTGTAATCACAAAGCTCCATGCACTTGTCATCACAAAGCTCCATGACACATGTCATCAGAATGTGCCATGGCCTTCTCCTCACAATGCTCCATGCACTTGTAATCACAATGCTCCAAGTCCCCTGTAGTCACAGTGATCCATGCACCTTTTCACCAGAATGCTCCATGAGACTTGTCATCACAATTCTCTATGGTCATCTCATCACAATGCCCCAGGATATTGTCATCACCATGCTCCATGCACTTGTCATCACAATGCTCCAAGACCCCTGTAATCACAATGCTCCATGCCCCATTTCATCAGAATGCTCCATGAGACTTGTCATCACAAGTCTCCATGGTCTTCTCATCACAACGCTCCAGGACATTGTTATCACCATGCTCCATTCCCTTGTCATCACAATGCTCCATGACCCCTGTCATCATAATACTCTATGAATATATTCAGCCAAATGCTCCATGACCTTCTCATCACAATGCTCCATGACCAATATCACCACAATGATCCATGAACACTGTCATCACAACACTCCATGACACCTGACAACACAGTGATCCGGGACTCTTGTAATCACAATGCTCCAAGTCCCCTGTAATCAGAGTGATCCATGACCCCTGTCATCACAATAATCCATTAACATTTTCAGCCCAATGCTCCATGACACTTGTCATCACAATGATCCATGCCCTTGTCATCCCAATGCTCCATGACCACTGTATTCACAATGCTCCGTGATGCTTTTCATCACAGTGCTCCATGACACATGTCATCACACTGCTCCATGCCTTTGTCAGCAAAATGATACATGACCTTGTCATCACAATGCTTCACGACCTTGTCATGAAAATTTTCAATGGCCCTTGTCATCATAATGCTCCAAGCCCTAGTCATCACAATGCTCCATTATATTTGTCATCACAATCCTCCATTACATTTGGCATCACAATGCTCCATGCCATTGTCATCGCAATGGACCATGACATATGTCATCACAATGCTCCCTAACACCTGTCTTCACAATACTCCATGACCTTCTCATTACAATGATCCATGCCCTTGTCCTCACAATGCACCATGCCCACTGTCATTACAATAATCTATGAAACTTGTCAGACCAAGGCTCCATGCCCCTGTCATCACAATGCTCCATGCCCTTGTCCTCACAATGCTCCATGACCCCTTTCATCACAATGCTCCATGAACCCAGTCATCACAATGCTTCATAACGTTTGTCATCACAATGGTCCCTGCCCGCGTCATCACAAGGCTCTGTGAGCTTTGTAACCACAATACTCCATGAACTTTTCATCACAATTCTCTGTGACCCTTGTCATCACAATGCTCCATGTCTTTGTCAGATCAATGCTCCATGACCATTGTCATCATGATGTGCCCCGGGCAATTCATCACAACGGTCCACAGCCTTGTCATTGCAATGCTCCATAAACATTGTAATCACAATGCTCCATGCAATTCTCATTAAAATGCTCTCTCACCAGTGATATCACAGTGTTCCATCACTAGTCATCACAGTACACCCTCACCCCTGTAATCACAATGTTCCATGACCCTGTCATCACACAGCAACATCCGCTTATCATCACAAAGTTCCATGACCCCTGACATCACAATGTTCCATAACCCCTGTCATCAAAATGCTCCATGACCCTTTTCATCCCAAAGCTCCAAGACCCCTGACATCACAATGTTCTATAACCCCTGCCATAAAAATGTTCCATTACACTTTTCATCAATTTGCTGCATGACACGGTCATCAAAATGCTCCCTTCCCTTCTCATCACAATGTACCATGCACTTGTCATCAAAATGCTCCATGACTTGTCATCACAAAGCTCCATGACCCTTGGCATCACAATGCTCCATGTCATTGTCATCACAATGCTCCATGAACACTCTCATTACATTGCTCAATGCCCTTGTCATCACAAAGCTCCATGACACTTCTCATCACAATGTTCGATGCCCTTCTCATCACAATGCTCCATGCCCTTGTCATTACAATCCCGCATGACCCATGTATCATAGTGTTCCGTACCCTTGTCATCACAATGCTCCATGCCCACTCTCATCACATTAATCCATGAAACATTTGAGACCAATTTTCCATGCCATTCTCATCACAATGCTCCATTACCTCTGTCATAACAATGCACCATGACTCCTGCCATCACAATGTTCCACGGCCTAGTAATCACAAGGCTCCATGACACTTGTCATCACAATTCTGAAGGCCCCTGTAATCACAATGCTCCATGCCCTTGTCATCACAGAGCTCCATGACGCATGTCATCAGAATTTTCCATGGCCTTCTCATCACAATGCTCCATGACCTTGTCATCACAATGCTCCAAGACCCCTGTAAACACAATGTTCCATGCCCCTTTTCATCTCAATGCTCCATGAACCCTGTCATCACAATGCAACATGCCCATCATCATAATGCTTCAGGCTATTGTCATCACAATGAAATCAATATTCTCCATGACCTCTGTCATCATAATGCACCAAACCCTTGTGATCACAATGTTGCATAACACTTATATCACAACACCCCATGACGCTCATCATGACAATTATCCATGGCCTTCTCATCACAATGCTCCATGATCTTTGTCATCACAATGCTCAATACACTTGTTATCAAAATGCTCCCTGACACTTGTCGTCAGTATGCTCCTTGAACCATGTCATGACTAGGCTCCATGCCTTTTTCATCACAATAATCCATGCCCTTTTCATCACAATGCTCCAAGATCCCTGTAATCACAATGCTCCATGCCCTTGTCATCACAAAGCTCCATGACGCATGTCATCAGAATGCTTCATGGCCTTATCATCACAATGCTCCATGTCATTGTCATCACAATGCTCCATGAACACTCTCATTACATTGCTCCATGCACTTATCTTCACAAAGCTCCATGACACATGTCATCAGAATGCTCTGTGGCCTTCTCATCACAATGCTCCATGCCCTTGCCATCACAATGCTCCATTACCACTTTCTTACCAATGCTCCATGACCCCTGCCATCACGATATTCCATGGCCTTGTCATCACAAGGCTCGATCACCCTTCTCATCACAATGCTCCAAGAACCCTGTAATCACAATGCTCTATGCCCCTTTTCATCTCAATGATCCATGAACCCTGTCATCACAATGCACCATGCCCATCATCATAATGCTTCATGCTATTGTCATCACAATGAAATCAAAATGCTCCATGACCTCTGTCATAACAATGCTCAAAACCCTTGTGATCACAATATTCCATAACACTTGTCATCACAATGACCCATGACGCTCGTCATCACAGTAATCCATGGTCTTCTCATCAGAATGTTCCATGACCTTTGTCATCACAATGCTCAAAACACTTGTCTTCAAAATTCTCACTGACACTTGTTTTATGTAAGCTCCTTGAAACCTGTCATGACAAGGCTCCATGCCTTTTTCATCACAATGATCCATGCCCTTTTCATCACAATGCTTCAAGACCACTGTAATCACAGTGCTCCATGCCTTTGTCATCACAAAGCTCAATGACACATGTCATCAGAATGCTCCTTGGCCTTCTGCTCACAATGCTCCATGCCCTTGTCATCACAATGCTCCATGCCCTTGTCATCACAAAACTCAATGACACATGTCATCAGAATGCTCCTTGGCCTTCTGCTCACAATGCTCATTGGCCTTGTCATCACAATGTGGCAAGACCCCTGTAATCACAATGCTCCATGCCCTTTTTCATCAGTATGCTCCATGAGACTTGTCATCACAAAGCCTCATGTTTCTCTCCTCACAATGCTCCAGGATCTTGTCATCACAATGCTTCACGACCTTGTCATGAAAATTCTCAATGGCCCTTGTCATCATAATGCTCTAAGCCCTAGTCATCACAATGCTCCATTATATATTCGTCATCACAATCCTCCATTACATTTGGCATCACATAACTCCCTGCCATTGTCATCGAAATGGACCATGACATATGTCATCACAATGCTCCCTGACACCTGTCTTCACAATACTCCATGAGCTTCTCTTCACAATGCTCCATGCCATTGTCATCACCATGCACTATGTCCACTGTCATCACAATTATCTATGAAACTTGTCAAACCAATGCTCCATGCCCCGGTCATAACAATGCTCCATGTCCCTGTCATCACAATGCTCCATGCCCTTGTCATCACAATGCTCTATGATTTTTCATCACAAAGCTCCTTGACACATGACCCATGTATCACAGTGTTCCGTGCCCTTGTCATCACAATGCACCATGCCACTCTCATCACAATACTCCATGAAATATTTCAGACCTATGTTCCATGCCGTTCTCATCAAAATGCTCCATTACCCCTGTCATAACAGTGCTCCATGACCCCTGCCATCAAAATGTTACACGGCCTTGTCACCACAAGGCTCCATGAAACTTGTCATCACAATGCCGCATGACGCTAGTCATCACAATTATCCATGGACTTCTCATCAAAATGTTCCATGATCTTTGTCATCACAATGCTCAAAACACTTGTCATCACAATGCTCAATGACAGTTGTCGTCAGTATGCGCCTTGAACCATGTCATTACAAGGCTCCATGCCTTTTTCATCACAATAATCCATGCCATTTCATCACAATGCTCCAAGATCCCTGTAATCACAATGCTTCCTACCCTTGTCATCACAAAGCTCCATGACGCATGTCATCAGAATGCTCCATGGACTTCTCATCACCATGATTCATGCCCTTGTCATCACAATGCTCCAAGACCCCTGTAATCACAATGCTCCATGCCCCTTTTCAACAGAATGCTCCATGAGACTTCTCACCAAAAGTCTCCATGGTCTTCTCATCACAATGCTGCAGGAATTTGTCATCACCATGGTCCATTCCCTTGTCATCGCAATGCACCATGACCAATATCATCACAATTCTCCATGACCACTGTCATCACAACACTCCATGACACATGACAACACAATGATCCGAGACTCTTGTCATCATAATGCTCCATTCCCTAGTCATCACAATGCTCCATGACACTTGTCAACACAATGATCCATGCCCTTGTCATCCCAATGCTCCATAACCCCTGTATACACAATGCTCTGTGACGCTTGTCATCACAGTGCTCCATGACACCTGTCATCACAATGCTCCATGCCTTTGTCAACAAAATGCTACATGACCTTGTCATTACAATGCTCTATGTGCTTGTCATCACAACACTCCATTTCCATTGTCATCACAATCCTCCATGAAACTTGGGATCACATTGCTTCATGCCCTTTTCATCACAATGCTCCATGCTCCTTGAAATCAAAATGATCCATGACCTCTGTCATCACAGTGCTCCAAACACTTGTGATCACAATGTTCCATAACATTTGTCATCACAATGCTCCATGATGCCTGTCATCACAATACTGCATGACCTGGTCATCAAAATGCTCCATGCCCTTGTCATCACAATGCGCCATTCCAACTCTCATCTCAATAATTCATGAAACTTATTAGACCAGTGTTCCATGCCCTTGTGATCACAATGCTCCATGCCCTTGTTGTCACAATGCTCCATGACCCCTGTCATCTTTATGCTCCGTGACTCCAGTCATCACAATGCTTCATGACCTTTGTCATCACATTGGTCCATGCACTCGTCATCAACAGTCTCTGTGACCATTTTAACCACAGTGCTTCATGAACTTTTCATCTCAATGCTCTTTGACCCTTGTCATCAAAATGCTCTATTCCTTTCTCAGCACAATGCGCCATGACCCTTGTCATCACAATGCTCCAGGCGCTTGTCAGCACAATGCTCCATGACACATGTCATCACAATGCACCATGCGCTTGTCATCACAGTGCTCCATAAAGCTTGTCATCACAATGCTCCATGCACTTCTCATCAAAATGCTCTCTCACCACTGATATCACAATGCTACATCACTATTTGTTACAATACTCCCTCACCCCTGTCATCACAATGTTCCATGACTCCTGTCATCACAATGCTACATGCACTTATCATCACAATGTTCGATAACCCATGACATCACAATGTTCCATAACACCTGTCATCAAAATGCTCCATGACCCTTTTCATCAAAATGCTCCATGACCCCTGACATCACAATGTTCCATAACACCTGTCATCAAAATGTTCCATGACACTTTTCATTAAATTTCTCCATGACCCTGTCATCACAATGATCCCTGCCCTTCTCATCAAAATGCACAGCGCCCTTGCCATCAAAATGCTCCATGACCTTTGTCGTCACAAATATCCATGACCCTTGGCATCACAATGTTCCATGTCATTGTCATCACACTGCTCCATGAACGCTCTCATCACATTGCTCCATGCACTTGTCTTCATAAAGCTCCATGACACATGTCATCAGAATGATCAATGGCCTTCTCCTCACAATTCTCCATGCCCTTACAATCACAATGCTCCATTAAACCTGTCATAACAATGCTCCATGACCCCTGCCATCACGATGTTCCATGGCCTTGTCATCACAAGGCTCCATGACCCTTCTCATCACAATGTTCCAAGACCCCTGTAATCACAATGAACTATGCCCCTTTTCATCTCAATGATCCATGAACCCTGTCATCACAATGTGCAATGCCCATCATCATGCTTCATGCTATTGTCATCACAATGAAATCAAAATGCTCCATGACCTCTGTCATAAAAATGTTCCAAACCCTTGTGATCCCAATATTCCATAACACTTGTCATCACAATGCCACATGACGCTCGTCATCACAATTATCCATGGTTTCTCATCACAATGCTCCATGACTTTTGTCATCACAATCCTCAATACACTTGTCATCAAAATGCTCCCTGACACTTGTTGTCTGTATGCTCCTTGAACCCTGTCATGACAAGCCTCCATGCATTTTTCATCACAATGATCCATGCCCATTTCATCACAATGCTCCAAGACCCCTGTAATCACAATGCTCCATGCCCTTGTCATCACAAATCTCAATGACACATGTCATCAGAATGCTCCTTGGCCTTCTGCTCACAATGATCCATGCCCTTGTCATCAAAATGTGCCAAGACCCCTGTAATCACAATGCTCCGTGCCCCTTTTCATTAGTATGCTCCATGAGACTTGTCATCACAAGGCTCCATGGTTTTCTCATCACAATGCTCCAGGACATTTTCATCACAATGCTTCACGACGTTGTCATGAAAATTCTCAATGGCCCTTGTCATCATAATGCTCCAAGCACTAATCATCACAATGCTCCATTATATTTGTCATCACAATCCTCCATTACATTTGGCATCACAATACTACCTGCTATTGTCATCGCAATGGACCATGACCTATGTCATCACAATGCTCCCTGGCACCTGTCTTCAAAATACTCCATGACCTTCTCTTCACAATGATCCATGCCCTTGTCATCACAATGTACTATGTCCACTGTCATCACAATAATCTATGAAAATTATCAGACCAATGCTCCATGCCCCTGTCATAACAATGCTCCATGCCCCTGTCATCACAATGCTCCATGCCCTTGTCATCACAATGCTCCATTACTTGCCATCACAAAGCTTCATAACCCCTGACCCATGTATCACAGTGTTCTGTGCCGTTGTCATCACAATGCTCCATGCCCACTCTCATCACAATAATCCATGAAATATTTCAGACCAATGTTCCATGCCCTTCTCATCAAAATGCTCCATTACACCTGTCATAACAGTGCTTCATGAACTCTACTATCACAATGATCCACGGCTTTGTCATCACAAGGCTCCATGACACTTGTCATCACAATGCCCATGACGCTCGTCATCACAATTATCCATGGTCTTCTCATCACAATGTTCCATGAACTTTGTCATCACAATGCTCAATACACTTGTCATCACTATGACCCCTGACACTTGTCGTCAGTATGCTCCTTGAACCCTGTCATGACAAGGCTGCATGCCATTTTCATCACAATGATCAATGCCCTTTTCATAACAATGCTCCAAGACCACTGTAATCACAATGCTCCATGTCCTTTGTCATCACAAAGCTCCATGACGCATGTCATCAGAATGCTCTACGGCATTCTCATCACCATGATCCATGCCCTTGTCATCACAATGCTCCAATAACCCTATAATCACAATGGTCCATGCCCCTTTTCAACAGAATGCTCCATGAGACTTCTCACCAAAAGTCTCCATGGTCTTCTCATCACAATGCTCCAGGACTTTGTCATCACCATGCTCCATTCCCTTGTCATCACAATGCTCCATGACCAATATCATCACAGTTCTCCATGACCACTGTCATCACAACACTCCATGACACCTGACAACACAATGATCTGGGACTCTTGTCATCACAATCCTCAATTCCCTACTCATCACAATGCTCAATGACACTTGTCATCACAATGATCATTGCCCTTGTCATCCCAATGTGCCATAACCCCTGTATTCACAATGCTCCATGACGCTTGTCATGACAGTACTCCATGACACCTGTCATCACAATGCTCCATGCCTTTGCAGCAAAATGCTACATGACCTTGTCATTACAATGCTCTATGTGATTGTCATCAAAATATTCCATTACCATTGTCATCACAATCCTCCAAGAAACTTGGGGTCACATTGCTTCATTCCCTTGTCATCACAATGTTCCATGCTCCTTGAAATCGAAATGATCCATGACCTCTGTCATCACAATGCTCCAAACCCTTGTGATCACAATGTTCCATAACACTTGTCATCACAATGCTCCATGATGCCTGTCATCACAATACTCCATGCCCTTTTCATCACAATGCTCCATGACCTTTGCCATCACAATTCGCAAAACACTTGTCATCACAATGCTCCCTGAAACTTGTCGTCAGAATGCTCCTTGAAACCTGTCACGAAAAGTCTCCGTGCCTTTTTCATCACAATGTCCCATGCCATTTAAATCACAATGCTCCATGCCATTGTCATCAAAATACTCCACAAGTTTGTCATCAGAATGCTCCATGACCCTTGTAATCACAAATGTCCATGCACTTGTCTGCATAATGCTCCCTGACACTTGTCATCACAATGCTCCAAGCCATTGTCATCACAATACTCCATTACCTTTGTCATCAGAATCCTCCATGACACTTGGCATCACAATGCTCCATGGCATTGTCATCACAATGGGCCATGACATATGTCATCACAATGCTCGATGACACCTGTCTTCACAACACTGCATGACCTGGTCATCAAAATGCTCCATGCCCCTTTCATCACAATGTGCCATTCCCACTGTCATCGCAATAATTCATGAAACTTATTTGACCAATGTTCCATGCCCTTGTCGTCACAATGCTCCATGCCCTTGTTATCACAATGCTCCATGACCACTGTCATCACAATGCTCCGTGACGCCACTCATAACATTGATTCATGACCTTTGTCATGAAAATGGTCCATGTCCTCATCATCAACTGTCTCTGTGACATTTTTTACCACAAATTTCCATGAATTTTCATCACAATGCTCTTTGACCCTTGTCATCAAAATGCTCTATGCCTTTCTCAGCACAATGCTCCATGACCCTTGTCATCACAATGCTCCATGCGCTTGTCAGCACAATGCTCCATGACACAGATCATCACAATGCACCATGCGCTTGTCATCACAGTGCTCCACAATTTGTCATCACAATGCTCCATGCACATCTCATCAAAATGCTCTCTCACCACTGATATCACAATGCGACATCACTATTTGTCACAATACTCCCTCACCCATGTCATCAAAATGTTCCATGACTCCTGTCATCACAATGCTACATGCACTTATTATCATAATGTTCGATGACCCCTGACATCACAATGTTCCATAACACCTGTCATCAAAATGTTCCATGACACATTTCATCCAATTGCTCCATGACCATGTCATCACAATGCTCCCTGCCCTTCTCATCACAATGCACAACGCCCTTGCCATCAAAATGCTCCATGACCTTTGTCATCACAAAGATCCATGCCCCTTGGCATCACAATGCTCCATGTCATTGTCATCACAATGCTCCATGTACGCTCTCATCACATTGCTCCATGCCCTTGTCATCAAAAATCTCCATGACACTTGTCATCAGAATGCTCCATGGCCTTCTCATCACAATGTTCCATGCCCTTGCCATCACAATGCTCCATTACCACTGTCATAACAATGCTCCATGACCCCTGCCATCACGATGTTCCATGGCCTTGTCTTCACAAGGCTCCATGACCCTTCTCATCACAATGCTCCAAGAACCCTGTAATCACAATGCTCGATGCCCTTTTTCATCTCAATGATCCATGAACCCTGTTATCACTATGCACCATGCCCATCATCATAATGCTTCATGCTATTGTCATCACAATGAAATCAAGATGCTCCATGACCTCTGTCATAACAATGCTCCAAAACCTTGAGATCACAATATTCCATAAGACTTGTCATCACAAATTCACATTGGGCTCGTCATCACAATTACCCATGGTCTTCTCATCACAATGCTCCATGACCTTTGTCATCACAATGCTCAATACACTTGTCATCAAAATGCTCCCTGACACTTGTTGTCTGTATGCTCCTTGAACCCTATCATGACAAGGCTCCATGCCTGTTTCATCACAATGATCCATGCCCTTTTCATCAAAATGCTCCAAGACCCATGTAATCACAATGCTCCATGCCCTTGTCATCACAAAGCTCAATGACACATGCCATCAGAATGCTCCTTGGTCTTCTGCTCACAATGATCCATGCCCTTGTCATCACAATGTTCCAAGACCCCTGTAATCACAATGCTCCATGCCCCTTTTCATCAGTATGCTCCATGAGACTTGTCATCACAAGGCTCTATGGCCTTCTCATCACAGTGCTCCAGGAACTTGTCATCACAATGCTTCATGACATTGTCATGAAAAATCTCAATGGCCATTTTCATCATAATGCTCCAAGCCCTAGTCATCACAGTGCTCCTTTATATTTGTCATCACAATCCTCCATTTCATTTGGCATCACAGTGCTCCATGCCATTGTCATCGCAATGGACCATGACATATATCATCACAATGCTCCCTGACACCTGTCTTCACAATACTCCAAGACCTTCTCATCACAATGCTCCATGCCCTTGTCATCACAATGCACCATGGCCACTGTCATCACAATAATCTATGAAACTTGTCAGACCAATGCTCCATGCCCCTGTCATCACAATGCTCCATGCCCTTCTCCTCACAATGCTCCATGCGCTTGTCAGCACAATGCTCCATGACTCATGTCATCACAATGCACCATGCGCTTGTCATCACAGTGCTCCACCATCTTGTCATCACAATGCTCCATAGAACTTGTCATCACAATGCTCCATGCACTTCTCATCAAAATGCTCTCTCACCACTGATATCACAATGCTACATCACTATTTGTCACAGTACTCCCTCTTCCCTGTCATCACAATGTTCCATGACTCCTGTCACCACAATGCTACATGCACTTATCATCACAATGTTCGATGACCCCTGACATCACAATGTTCCATAACACCTGTCATCAAAATGCTCCATGACACTTTTCATCAAAATGCTCCATGACCCCTGACATCACAATGTTCCATAACTCCTGTCATCAAAATGTTCCATGACACATTTCATCCAATTGCTCCATGACCCTGTCATCACAATGTTCCCTGGCCTTCTCATCACAATGCACAACGCCCTTGCCATCAAAATACTCCATGACCTTTCTCATCACAAAGACCCATGACCCTTGGCATCACAATGTTCCATGTCATTGTCATCACAATGCTCCATGAAGGCTCTCATCACATGGCTCCATGCCCTTGTCTTCACAAAGCTCCATGACGCATGTCATCACAATGCTCCATGGCCTTCTCATCACAATGCTCCACGACATTGCCATCACAATGCTCCATTACCACTTTCATAACAATGCTCCATGACCCCTGCCATCACGATGTTCCATGGCCTTGTCATCACAAAGCTCCATGAACCTTCTCATCACAATGCTCCAAGAACCCTGTAATCACAATGCTCTATGCCCCTTTTCGTCTCAATGATCCATGAACCCTATCATCACAATACACCATGCCCATCATCATAATGCTTCATGCTATTGTCATCACAATGAAATCAAGATGCTCCATGACCTCTGTCATAACAATGCTCCAAACCCTTGTGATCACAATATTCCATATCACTTGTCATCACAATGCCCCATGACACTCGTCATCACAATTATCCATGGTCTTCTCATCACAATGTTCCATGACCTTTGTCATCACAATGCTCAATACACTTGTCATCAAAATGCTCCCTGACATTTGTTGTCTGTATGCTCCTTGAATCCTGTCACGACAAGGCTCCATGCTTTTTTCATCTCAATGTTCCATGCACTTTTCATCACAATGCTCCAAGACCCATGTAATCACAGTGCTCCATGCCCTTGTCATCACAAAGCACAATGACGCATGCCGTCAGAATGTTCCTTGGTCTTCTCCTCACAATGCTCCATGCCCTTGTCATCACAATGTTCCAAGACCCCTGTAATCACAATACTCCATGCCCCTTTTCATCAGTATGCTCCAAGAGACTTGTCATCACAAGGCTCCATGGTTTTGTCATCACAGTGCTCCAGGAATTATTCATCACAATGCTTCACGACCTTGTCATGAAAATATTCAATGGCCCTTATCATCATAATGCTCCAAGCCGTAACCATCACAATGATCCATTATAGTTGTCATCACAATCCTCCATTACATTTGGCATCACAGTGCTCCATGCCATTGTCATCGCAGTGGACTATGACATATGTCATCACAATGCTCCCTGACACCTGTCTTCACAGTACTCCATGACCTTCTCATCACAATATTCCATGCCCCTGTCATCACAATGCACCATGCCCACTGTCATCACAATAATCTATGAAACTTGTCAGACCAATGCTCCATTCCCCTGTCAACACAATGCTCCATGCCCTTGTCATCACAATTTTCAATGAACCCTGTCATCACAATGCTCCTTGACTCCAGTCATCTCAATCCTTCATAACGTTTGTCATCAAAATGGACCATGCCCACGTCATCACAAGGCTCTGTGACCTTTGTAACCACAATGCTCCATGAACTTTTCATCACAATGCTCCGTGACCCTTGTCATGACAATGCTCCATGCGTTTTTCAGAACAATGCTCCATGACCCTTGTCATCACAATGTGCAATGCGCTTTTCATCACAAAGATCCACCACTTTGTCATCGCTATGCTCCATAAACATTGTAATCACAATGCTCCATGCACTTCTCATCCAAATGCTCTCTCACATGAGATATCACAATGTTCCATCACTAGTCATCACAATCCACCCTCACCCATGTTATCACAATGTTCCATGACCCCTGTCATCACAATGCTACATCCCATTATCAGCACAATGTTCCATGACCCCTGACATCACAATGATCCATAACCGCTGTCATCAAAATGCTCCATGACCCTTTTAATTCCAAAGCTCCAAGACCCCGGGCATCACAATGTTCTATAACCCCTGCCATCAAAATGTTCCATTACACTTTTCTTCAAATTGCTGCATGACCCTGTCATCAAAATGCTCCCTGCCCTTCTCATCACAATGCACCACACCCTTGTCATCAAAATGCTCCATGACATTTGTCATCACAAAGCTCCATGACCCTTGGCATCACAATGCTCCATGTCATTGGCATCACAATGCTCCATGAACCCTCTCATCACATGTCTCCATGCCATTTCATCACAAAGCTCCATGACACTTGTCATCACAATGCTCGATGCCCGTCTCATCACAATGCTCCATGCCCTTGTCATTACAGTCCTCCATGACCCATGTATAACAGTGTTCCGTGCCCTTCTCATCACAATGCTCCATGCCCACTCTCATCACAATAATCCGTGAAACTTTTCAGACCAATCCTCAATGCCCTTCTCATCACAATGCTCCATTACCTCTGTCATAACAATGCTCCATGACCCGTGCCATCACAATGTTCCATGGCCTTGTCATCACAAGGCTCCATGACACTTGTCATCACAATGCTCCAAGACCCCTGTAATCACAATGCTCCATGCCCCTTTTCATCTCAATGCTCCATGAACCCTGTAATCAAAATGCACCATGCCCATCATCACAATGCTTCAGGCTCTTGTCATCACAATGAAATCAAATTTCTCCATGACCACTCTCATCATAATGCTCCAAACCCTTGTGATCACAATGTTCCTTAACACTTATCATCACAACACCCTATGACGCTCATCATCACAATTATCCATGGTCTTCTCATCACAATGCTCCATGATCTTTGTCATCACAATTCTCAATACACTTGTCATCACAATGCTCCCTGACACTTGTCGTCAGTATGCTACTTGAACCCTGTAATGACATGGCTCCATGCCTTTTCATCACAATGAACCATGCCCTTTTCATCACAATGCTCCAAGACCACTGTAATCACAATGCTCCATGCCCTTGTCATCACAAAGCTCCATGACGCATGTCATCGGAATGCTCCATGGCCTCCTCCTCACAATTCTCCATGCACTTGTCATCACAATGCTCCATGTCCCGTGTAATCACAATGCTCCATGCCCCTTTTCATCACAATGCTCCATGAGATTTGTCATCACAAGTCTCCATGGTCTTCCCATCACAATGCTCCAGGACCTTGTCATCACCATGCTCCATTCCCTTGTCATCACAATGCTCCATGACCCATCTCATCACAATACTCCATGAACATTTTCAGCCCAGTGCTCCATGAAATTCTCATCACAATGCTCAATGACAAATATCATCAAAATACTCCATGACAACTGTCATCACAACACTCCATGACACATGACAACACAATGACCCGAGACTCTTGCCATCACAATGCTCCATTCCCTAATTATCAAAATGCTCCATGACCCCTGTCATCACAGTACTCCATGAACATTTTCAGCCCAATGATCCATGACCCTTGTCATCACAATCATCCATGCCCTTGTCATCCCAATTCTCCTTGACACTTTTAATCACAATGCTCCAAGAACCCTTAATCACAATGCTCCATGCCCCTGTCATCACAAAGCTCCATGACGCATGTCATCAGAATGTTCCATGGCCTTCTCATCAATATGTTCCATGCCCTTGTCATCACAATGCTCCCAGACACCTGTAATCACAATGCTCCATGCCTTTTTTCATCTCAATGCTCCATGAACCCTGTCATCACAATGCATCATGCCCATCATAATAATGCTTCCGGCTATTTTCAGCACAATAAAATCAAAATTCTCCATGACCTCTGTCATCACAATTCTCCATGACCCCTGTCATCACAATACTCCATGAACATTTTCAGCCCAATGCTCCATGACACTTGTCTGCACAATGATCCATGCCCTTGTCATCCCAATTCCCCATGACACATGTATTCACAATGCTCCGTGACGTTTCTCATCACAGTGCTCCATGACACCTGTCATCACAATGCTCCAGGCCTTTGTCAGCAAAATGCTACGTGACATTTTCATTACAATGCTATATGCGCTTGTCATCACAATACTCCATTAACATTGTCATCACAATCCTCCATGTACTTAAGATCACATTGCTTCATGCCCTTGTCATCACAATGCTCCATGCTCATTGAAATCAAAATGATCCATTTCCTCTGTCATTGCAATGCTCCAAAACCTTTTGATCACAATGTTCCAAAACACTTGTCATCACAACGCCCCATGATGCCTGTCATCACAATACACCATGCCCTTTTCATCACAATGTTCCCTGAATATTGTCATCACAATTCTCAATAAACTTGTCATCACAATGCTCCCTGACACTTGTCGTCAGAATGCTCCTTGAAACCTGTCACGAAAAGGCTCCATGCCGTTTGCATCAAAAAGCGCCATTCCATTTCCTTCACAATGTTCCATGCCATTGTCTTCAAAATACTCCTCAAGCTTGTCATCCGAATGCTCCCTGACCCTTGTCATCACAATGCTCCAAGCCATTGTCATCACAATGCTCCATTACCTTTGTCATCAGAATCCTCCATGAGACTTGGCATCACAATGCTCCATGCCATTGTCATTACAATGGGCCATTACATATGTCATCACAATGCTCCCTGATAACTCTCTTCACAATACTGCATGACCTGGTCATCACAATGCTCCAAGCCATTGTCATCACAATGCTCCATTACCTTTCTGATCAGAATCCTCCATGACATTTGGCATCACAATGCTCCATGCCATTGTCATCACAATGGGCCCTTACAAATGTCATCACATTTCTCCCTGATACCTCTCTTCACAATACTGAATGACCTGGTCATCACAGTGCTCAATGCCCTGGTCATCACAATGCGCCATTCCTACTGTCATCACAATAATCCATGAAACATATTAGACCAATGTTCCATGCCCTTGTCATCACAATGCTCCATGCCCTTGTTATCACAAAGTTCCAACACCCCTGTAATCAGAATGATCCATGCCCCTTTTAATCAGTATGCTCCATGAGACTTGTCATCACAAGGCTCCATGGTTTTCTCATCACAATGCTCAAGAACCTTGTCATCACAATGCTTCACGGCATTGTCATGAAAATTCTCAATGGCCCTTGTCATCATAATGCTCCAAGCCCTAGTCATTACAATGCTCCATTATATTTGTCATCACATCCTCCATTACATTTGGCATCACAATGCTCCATGCCATTGTCATCGCAATGGACCATGGCATATTTCATCACAATGCTCCCTGACACCTGTCTTCACAATACTCCATTCCCTTGTCTTCACAATGCTCCATGCCCCTGTCATCACAATGCACGATGTCCACTGTCATCACAATAATCTATGAAACTTGTCAGACCAATGCTCCATGCCCCTGTCATCACAATGCTCCATGCCCTTGTCATCACAATGCTCCATGACCCCTTTCATCACAATGTTCCGTGACTCCAGTCATCACAATGCTTCATAACGTTTGCCATCACAACGGTCCATGCCAGTATCATCACAAGGCTCTGTGACTTATGTAACCACAGTGCTCCATGAACTTTTCATCACAATGCTCCGTGATCCTTGTCATCACAATGCTCCATGCCTGTGTCAGTACAATGCTCCAGGACCCTTGTCATCACAATGTGCCATGCGCTTTTCATCACAATGTTCCACAACCTTGTCATCGCTATGCTCCATGAACCTTGTAATCACAATGCTCCATGCACTTCTCATCCATATGCTCTCTCTCATGAGATGTCTCAATGTTCCATCACTAGTCATCACAATCCTCCCTCACCCCTGTTATCACAATATTCCATGACCCCTATCATCACAATGCTATATCCCCTTATCAGCACAATGTTCCATGACCCCTGACATCACAATGTTCCATAACCCCTGTCATCAAAGTGCTCCATGACACTTTTCATCCCAAAGCTCCATGAACCATGGCATCACAATGTTCTATAACCCCTGTCATCAAAATATTCTCTTACACTTTTCATCAAATTGCTGCATGACCCTGTCATCAAAATGCTCCCTGCAATTCTCATCACAATGCACCACACACTTGTCATCAAAAAGCTCCATGAACTATGTCATCACAAACTCCATGACCGTTGGCATCACAATGCTCCATGTCATTGTCATCACGATGCTCCATGAACCCTCTCATCACATTGCTCCATGCCCTTGTCATCACAAAGCTCTATGACACTTGTCATCACAATGCTCGATGCCCTTCTCATCACAATGCTCCATGCCCTTGATATTACAATTGTCCATGACCCAAGTATCACAGTGTTCCATGCCCTTCTCATCACAATGCTCCATATCCAATCTCATCACAATAATCATTGAAATATTTCAGACCAATGCTCAATGCCCTTCTCATCACAATGCTCCATTACCTCTGTCATAACAATGCTCCATGACCCATGCCATCACAAGGTTCCACGGCCTTGTCATCACAAGGCTCCATGACCCTTGTCATCACAATGCTCCAAGACCCCTGTAATCACAAAGCTCCATGCACTTGTCATCACAAAGCTCCATGACACATGTCATCAGAATGTGCCATGGCCTTCTCCTCACAATGCTCCATGCACTTGTAATCACAATGCTCCAAGTCCCCTGTAGTCACAGTGATCCATGCACCTTTTCACCAGAATGCTCCATGAGACTTGTCATCACAATTCTCTATGGTCATCTCATCACAATGCCCCAGGATATTGTCATCACCATGCTCCATGCACTTGTCATCACAATGCTCCAAGACCCCTGTAATCACAATGCTCCATGCCCCATTTCATCAGAATGCTCCATGAGACTTGTCATCACAAGTCTCCATGGTCTTCTCATCACAACGCTCCAGGACATTGTTATCACCATGCTCCATTCCCTTGTCATCACAATGCTCCATGACCCCTGTCATCATAATACTCTATGAATATATTCAGCCAAATGCTCCATGACCTTCTCATCACAATGCTCCATGACCAATATCACCACAATGATCCATGAACACTGTCATCACAACACTCCATGACACCTGACAACACAGTGATCCGGGACTCTTGTAATCACAATGCTCCAAGTCCCCTGTAATCAGAGTGATCCATGACCCCTGTCATCACAATAATCCATTAACATTTTCAGCCCAATGCTCCATGACACTTGTCATCACAATGATCCATGCCCTTGTCATCCCAATGCTCCATGACCACTGTATTCACAATGCTCCGTGATGCTTTTCATCACAGTGCTCCATGACACATGTCATCACACTGCTCCATGCCTTTGTCAGCAAAATGATACATGACCTTGTCATCACAATGCTTCACGACCTTGTCATGAAAATTTTCAATGGCCCTTGTCATCATAATGCTCCAAGCCCTAGTCATCACAATGCTCCATTATATTTGTCATCACAATCCTCCATTACATTTGGCATCACAATGCTCCATGCCATTGTCATCGCAATGGACCATGACATATGTCATCACAATGCTCCCTAACACCTGTCTTCACAATACTCCATGACCTTCTCATTACAATGATCCATGCCCTTGTCCTCACAATGCACCATGCCCACTGTCATTACAATAATCTATGAAACTTGTCAGACCAAGGCTCCATGCCCCTGTCATCACAATGCTCCATGCCCTTGTCCTCACAATGCTCCATGACCCCTTTCATCACAATGCTCCATGAACCCAGTCATCACAATGCTTCATAACGTTTGTCATCACAATGGTCCCTGCCCGCGTCATCACAAGGCTCTGTGAGCTTTGTAACCACAATACTCCATGAACTTTTCATCACAATTCTCTGTGACCCTTGTCATCACAATGCTCCATGTCTTTGTCAGATCAATGCTCCATGACCATTGTCATCATGATGTGCCCCGGGCAATTCATCACAACGGTCCACAGCCTTGTCATTGCAATGCTCCATAAACATTGTAATCACAATGCTCCATGCAATTCTCATTAAAATGCTCTCTCACCAGTGATATCACAGTGTTCCATCACTAGTCATCACAGTACACCCTCACCCCTGTAATCACAATGTTCCATGACCCTGTCATCACACAGCAACATCCGCTTATCATCACAAAGTTCCATGACCCCTGACATCACAATGTTCCATAACCCCTGTCATCAAAATGCTCCATGACCCTTTTCATCCCAAAGCTCCAAGACCCCTGACATCACAATGTTCTATAACCCCTGCCATAAAAATGTTCCATTACACTTTTCATCAATTTGCTGCATGACACGGTCATCAAAATGCTCCCTTCCCTTCTCATCACAATGTACCATGCACTTGTCATCAAAATGCTCCATGACTTGTCATCACAAAGCTCCATGACCCTTGGCATCACAATGCTCCATGTCATTGTCATCACAATGCTCCATGAACACTCTCATTACATTGCTCAATGCCCTTGTCATCACAAAGCTCCATGACACTTCTCATCACAATGTTCGATGCCCTTCTCATCACAATGCTCCATGCCCTTGTCATTACAATCCCGCATGACCCATGTATCATAGTGTTCCGTACCCTTGTCATCACAATGCTCCATGCCCACTCTCATCACATTAATCCATGAAACATTTGAGACCAATTTTCCATGCCATTCTCATCACAATGCTCCATTACCTCTGTCATAACAATGCACCATGACTCCTGCCATCACAATGTTCCACGGCCTAGTAATCACAAGGCTCCATGACACTTGTCATCACAATTCTGAAGGCCCCTGTAATCACAATGCTCCATGCCCTTGTCATCACAGAGCTCCATGACGCATGTCATCAGAATTTTCCATGGCCTTCTCATCACAATGCTCCATGACCTTGTCATCACAATGCTCCAAGACCCCTGTAAACACAATGTTCCATGCCCCTTTTCATCTCAATGCTCCATGAACCCTGTCATCACAATGCAACATGCCCATCATCATAATGCTTCAGGCTATTGTCATCACAATGAAATCAATATTCTCCATGACCTCTGTCATCATAATGCACCAAACCCTTGTGATCACAATGTTGCATAACACTTATATCACAACACCCCATGACGCTCATCATGACAATTATCCATGGCCTTCTCATCACAATGCTCCATGATCTTTGTCATCACAATGCTCAATACACTTGTTATCAAAATGCTCCCTGACACTTGTCGTCAGTATGCTCCTTGAACCATGTCATGACTAGGCTCCATGCCTTTTTCATCACAATAATCCATGCCCTTTTCATCACAATGCTCCAAGATCCCTGTAATCACAATGCTCCATGCCCTTGTCATCACAAAGCTCCATGACGCATGTCATCAGAATGCTTCATGGCCTTATCATCACAATGCTCCATGTCATTGTCATCACAATGCTCCATGAACACTCTCATTACATTGCTCCATGCACTTATCTTCACAAAGCTCCATGACACATGTCATCAGAATGCTCTGTGGCCTTCTCATCACAATGCTCCATGCCCTTGCCATCACAATGCTCCATTACCACTTTCTTACCAATGCTCCATGACCCCTGCCATCACGATATTCCATGGCCTTGTCATCACAAGGCTCGATCACCCTTCTCATCACAATGCTCCAAGAACCCTGTAATCACAATGCTCTATGCCCCTTTTCATCTCAATGATCCATGAACCCTGTCATCACAATGCACCATGCCCATCATCATAATGCTTCATGCTATTGTCATCACAATGAAATCAAAATGCTCCATGACCTCTGTCATAACAATGCTCAAAACCCTTGTGATCACAATATTCCATAACACTTGTCATCACAATGACCCATGACGCTCGTCATCACAGTAATCCATGGTCTTCTCATCAGAATGTTCCATGACCTTTGTCATCACAATGCTCAAAACACTTGTCTTCAAAATTCTCACTGACACTTGTTTTATGTAAGCTCCTTGAAACCTGTCATGACAAGGCTCCATGCCTTTTTCATCACAATGATCCATGCCCTTTTCATCACAATGCTTCAAGACCACTGTAATCACAGTGCTCCATGCCTTTGTCATCACAAAGCTCAATGACACATGTCATCAGAATGCTCCTTGGCCTTCTGCTCACAATGCTCCATGCCCTTGTCATCACAATGCTCCATGCCCTTGTCATCACAAAACTCAATGACACATGTCATCAGAATGCTCCTTGGCCTTCTGCTCACAATGCTCATTGGCCTTGTCATCACAATGTGGCAAGACCCCTGTAATCACAATGCTCCATGCCCTTTTTCATCAGTATGCTCCATGAGACTTGTCATCACAAAGCCTCATGTTTCTCTCCTCACAATGCTCCAGGATCTTGTCATCACAATGCTTCACGACCTTGTCATGAAAATTCTCAATGGCCCTTGTCATCATAATGCTCTAAGCCCTAGTCATCACAATGCTCCATTATATATTCGTCATCACAATCCTCCATTACATTTGGCATCACATAACTCCCTGCCATTGTCATCGAAATGGACCATGACATATGTCATCACAATGCTCCCTGACACCTGTCTTCACAATACTCCATGAGCTTCTCTTCACAATGCTCCATGCCATTGTCATCACCATGCACTATGTCCACTGTCATCACAATTATCTATGAAACTTGTCAAACCAATGCTCCATGCCCCGGTCATAACAATGCTCCATGTCCCTGTCATCACAATGCTCCATGCCCTTGTCATCACAATGCTCTATGATTTTTCATCACAAAGCTCCTTGACACATGACCCATGTATCACAGTGTTCCGTGCCCTTGTCATCACAATGCACCATGCCACTCTCATCACAATACTCCATGAAATATTTCAGACCTATGTTCCATGCCGTTCTCATCAAAATGCTCCATTACCCCTGTCATAACAGTGCTCCATGACCCCTGCCATCAAAATGTTACACGGCCTTGTCACCACAAGGCTCCATGAAACTTGTCATCACAATGCCGCATGACGCTAGTCATCACAATTATCCATGGACTTCTCATCAAAATGTTCCATGATCTTTGTCATCACAATGCTCAAAACACTTGTCATCACAATGCTCAATGACAGTTGTCGTCAGTATGCGCCTTGAACCATGTCATTACAAGGCTCCATGCCTTTTTCATCACAATAATCCATGCCATTTCATCACAATGCTCCAAGATCCCTGTAATCACAATGCTTCCTACCCTTGTCATCACAAAGCTCCATGACGCATGTCATCAGAATGCTCCATGGACTTCTCATCACCATGATTCATGCCCTTGTCATCACAATGCTCCAAGACCCCTGTAATCACAATGCTCCATGCCCCTTTTCAACAGAATGCTCCATGAGACTTCTCACCAAAAGTCTCCATGGTCTTCTCATCACAATGCTGCAGGAATTTGTCATCACCATGGTCCATTCCCTTGTCATCGCAATGCACCATGACCAATATCATCACAATTCTCCATGACCACTGTCATCACAACACTCCATGACACATGACAACACAATGATCCGAGACTCTTGTCATCATAATGCTCCATTCCCTAGTCATCACAATGCTCCATGACACTTGTCAACACAATGATCCATGCCCTTGTCATCCCAATGCTCCATAACCCCTGTATACACAATGCTCTGTGACGCTTGTCATCACAGTGCTCCATGACACCTGTCATCACAATGCTCCATGCCTTTGTCAACAAAATGCTACATGACCTTGTCATTACAATGCTCTATGTGCTTGTCATCACAACACTCCATTTCCATTGTCATCACAATCCTCCATGAAACTTGGGATCACATTGCTTCATGCCCTTTTCATCACAATGTTCCATGCTCCTTGAAATCAAAATGATCCATGACCTCTGTCATCACAGTGCTCCAAACACTTGTGATCACAATGTTCCATAACATTTGTCATCACAATGCTCCATGATGCCTGTCATCACAATACTGCATGACCTGGTCATCAAAATGCTCCATGCCCTTGTCATCACAATGCGCCATTCCAACTCTCATCGCAATAATTCATGAAACTTATTAGACCAGTGTTCCATGCCCTTGTGATCACAATGCTCCATGCCCTTGTTGTCACAATGCTCCATGACCCCTGTCATCTTTATGCTCCGTGACTCCAGTCATCACAATGCTTCATGACCTTTGTCATCACATTGGTCCATGCACTCGTCATCAACAGTCTCTGTGACCATTTTAACCACAGTGCTTCATGAACTTTTCATCTCAATGCTCTTTGACCCTTGTCATCAAAATGCTCTATTCCTTTCTCAGCACAATGCGCCATGACCCTTGTCATCACAATGCTCCAGGCGCTTGTCAGCACAATGCTCCATGACACATGTCATCACAATGCACCATGCGCTTGTCATCACAGTGCTCCACCATCTTGTCATCACAGTGCTCCATAAAGCTTGTCATCACAATGCTCCATGCACTTCTCATCAAAATGCTCTCTCACCACTGATATCACAATGCTACATCACTATTTGTTACAATACTCCCTCACCCCTGTCATCACAATGTTCCATGACTCCTGTCATCACAATGCTACATGCACTTATCATCACAATGTTCGATAACCCATGACATCACAATGTTCCATAACACCTGTCATCAAAATGCTCCATGACCCTTTTCATCAAAATGCTCCATGACCCCTGACATCACAATGTTCCATAACACCTGTCATCAAAATGTTCCATGACACTTTTCATTAAATTTCTCCATGACCCTGTCATCACAATGATCCCTGCCCTTCTCATCAAAATGCACAGCGCCCTTGCCATCAAAATGCTCCATGACCTTTGTCGTCACAAATATCCATGACCCTTGGCATCACAATGTTCCATGTCATTGTCATCACACTGCTCCATGAACGCTCTCATCACATTGCTCCATGCACTTGTCTTCATAAAGCTCCATGACACATGTCATCAGAATGATCAATGGCCTTCTCCTCACAATTCTCCATGCCCTTACAATCACAATGCTCCATTAAACCTGTCATAACAATGCTCCATGACCCCTGCCATCACGATGTTCCATGGCCTTGTCATCACAAGGCTCCATGACCCTTCTCATCACAATGTTCCAAGACCCCTGTAATCACAATGAACTATGCCCCTTTTCATCTCAATGATCCATGAACCCTGTCATCACAATGTGCAATGCCCATCATCATGCTTCATGCTATTGTCATCACAATGAAATCAAAATGCTCCATGACCTCTGTCATAAAAATGTTCCAAACCCTTGTGATCCCAATATTCCATAACACTTGTCATCACAATGCCACATGACGCTCGTCATCACAATTATCCATGGTTTCTCATCACAATGCTCCATGACTTTTGTCATCACAATCCTCAATACACTTGTCATCAAAATGCTCCCTGACACTTGTTGTCTGTATGCTCCTTGAACCCTGTCATGACAAGCCTCCATGCATTTTTCATCACAATGATCCATGCCCATTTCATCACAATGCTCCAAGACCCCTGTAATCACAATGCTCCATGCCCTTGTCATCACAAATCTCAATGACACATGTCATCAGAATGCTCCTTGGCCTTCTGCTCACAATGATCCATGCCCTTGTCATCAAAATGTGCCAAGACCCCTGTAATCACAATGCTCCGTGCCCCTTTTCATTAGTATGCTCCATGAGACTTGTCATCACAAGGCTCCATGGTTTTCTCATCACAATGCTCCAGGACATTTTCATCACAATGCTTCACGACGTTGTCATGAAAATTCTCAATGGCCCTTGTCATCATAATGCTCCAAGCACTAATCATCACAATGCTCCATTATATTTGTCATCACAATCCTCCATTACATTTGGCATCACAATACTACCTGCTATTGTCATCGCAATGGACCATGACCTATGTCATCACAATGCTCCCTGGCACCTGTCTTCAAAATACTCCATGACCTTCTCTTCACAATGATCCATGCCCTTGTCATCACAATGTACTATGTCCACTGTCATCACAATAATCTATGAAAATTATCAGACCAATGCTCCATGCCCCTGTCATAACAATGCTCCATGCCCCTGTCATCACAATGCTCCATGCCCTTGTCATCACAATGCTCCATTACTTGCCATCACAAAGCTTCATAACCCCTGACCCATGTATCACAGTGTTCTGTGCCGTTGTCATCACAATGCTCCATGCCCACTCTCATCACAATAATCCATGAAATATTTCAGACCAATGTTCCATGCCCTTCTCATCAAAATGCTCCATTACACCTGTCATAACAGTGCTTCATGAACTCTACTATCACAATGATCCACGGCTTTGTCATCACAAGGCTCCATGACACTTGTCATCACAATGCCCATGACGCTCGTCATCACAATTATCCATGGTCTTCTCATCACAATGTTCCATGAACTTTGTCATCACAATGCTCAATACACTTGTCATCACTATGACCCCTGACACTTGTCGTCAGTATGCTCCTTGAACCCTGTCATGACAAGGCTGCATGCCATTTTCATCACAATGATCAATGCCCTTTTCATAACAATGCTCCAAGACCACTGTAATCACAATGCTCCATGTCCTTTGTCATCACAAAGCTCCATGACGCATGTCATCAGAATGCTCTACGGCATTCTCATCACCATGATCCATGCCCTTGTCATCACAATGCTCCAATAACCCTATAATCACAATGGTCCATGCCCCTTTTCAACAGAATGCTCCATGAGACTTCTCACCAAAAGTCTCCATGGTCTTCTCATCACAATGCTCCAGGACTTTGTCATCACCATGCTCCATTCCCTTGTCATCACAATGCTCCATGACCAATATCATCACAGTTCTCCATGACCACTGTCATCACAACACTCCATGACACCTGACAACACAATGATCTGGGACTCTTGTCATCACAATCCTCAATTCCCTACTCATCACAATGCTCAATGACACTTGTCATCACAATGATCATTGCCCTTGTCATCCCAATGTGTCATAACCCCTGTATTCACAATGCTCCATGACGCTTGTCATGACAGTACTCCATGACACCTGTCATCACAATGCTCCATGCCTTTGCAGCAAAATGCTACATGACCTTGTCATTACAATGCTCTATGTGATTGTCATCAAAATATTCCATTACCATTGTCATCACAATCCTCCAAGAAACTTGGGGTCACATTGCTTCATTCCCTTGTCATCACAATGTTCCATGCTCCTTGAAATCGAAATGATCCATGACCTCTGTCATCACAATGCTCCAAACCCTTGTGATCACAATGTTCCATAACACTTGTCATCACAATGCTCCATGATGCCTGTCATCACAATACTCCATGCCCTTTTCATCACAATGCTCCATGACCTTTGCCATCACAATTCGCAAAACACTTGTCATCACAATGCTCCCTGAAACTTGTCGTCAGAATGCTCCTTGAAACCTGTCACGAAAAGTCTCCGTGCCTTTTTCATCACAATGTCCCATGCCATTTAAATCACAATGCTCCATGCCATTGTCATCAAAATACTCCACAAGTTTGTCATCAGAATGCTCCATGACCCTTGTAATCACAAATGTCCATGCACTTGTCTGCATAATGCTCCCTGACACTTGTCATCACAATGCTCCAAGCCATTGTCATCACAATACTCCATTACCTTTGTCATCAGAATCCTCCATGACACTTGGCATCACAATGCTCCATGGCATTGTCATCACAATGGGCCATGACATATGTCATCACAATGCTCGATGACACCTGTCTTCACAACACTGCATGACCTGGTCATCAAAATGCTCCATGCCCCTTTCATCACAATGTGCCATTCCCACTGTCATCGCAATAATTCATGAAACTTATTTGACCAATGTTCCATGCCCTTGTCGTCACAATGCTCCATGCCCTTGTTATCACAATGCTCCATGACCACTGTCATCACAATGCTCCGTGACGCCACTCATAACATTGATTCATGACCTTTGTCATGAAAATGGTCCATGTCCTCATCATCAACTGTCTCTGTGACATTTTTTACCACAAATTTCCATGAATTTTCATCACAATGCTCTTTGACCCTTGTCATCAAAATGCTCTATGCCTTTCTCAGCACAATGCTCCATGACCCTTGTCATCACAATGCTCCATGCGCTTGTCAGCACAATGCTCCATGACACAGATCATCACAATGCACCATGCGCTTGTCATCACAGTGCTCCACAATTTGTCATCACAATGCTCCATGCACATCTCATCAAAATGCTCTCTCACCACTGATATCACAATGCGACATCACTATTTGTCACAATACTCCCTCACCCATGTCATCAAAATGTTCCATGACTCCTGTCATCACAATGCTACATGCACTTATTATCATAATGTTCGATGACCCCTGACATCACAATGTTCCATAACACCTGTCATCAAAATGTTCCATGACACATTTCATCCAATTGCTCCATGACCATGTCATCACAATGCTCCCTGCCCTTCTCATCACAATGCACAACGCCCTTGCCATCAAAATGCTCCATGACCTTTGTCATCACAAAGATCCATGCCCCTTGGCATCACAATGCTCCATGTCATTGTCATCACAATGCTCCATGTACGCTCTCATCACATTGCTCCATGCCCTTGTCATCAAAAATCTCCATGACACTTGTCATCAGAATGCTCCATGGCCTTCTCATCACAATGTTCCATGCCCTTGCCATCACAATGCTCCATTACCACTGTCATAACAATGCTCCATGACCCCTGCCATCACGATGTTCCATGGCCTTGTCTTCACAAGGCTCCATGACCCTTCTCATCACAATGCTCCAAGAACCCTGTAATCACAATGCTCGATGCCCTTTTTCATCTCAATGATCCATGAACCCTGTTATCACTATGCACCATGCCCATCATCATAATGCTTCATGCTATTGTCATCACAATGAAATCAAGATGCTCCATGACCTCTGTCATAACAATGCTCCAAAACCTTGAGATCACAATATTCCATAAGACTTGTCATCACAAATTCACATTGGGCTCGTCATCACAATTACCCATGGTCTTCTCATCACAATGCTCCATGACCTTTGTCATCACAATGCTCAATACACTTGTCATCAAAATGCTCCCTGACACTTGTTGTCTGTATGCTCCTTGAACCCTATCATGACAAGGCTCCATGCCTGTTTCATCACAATGATCCATGCCCTTTTCATCAAAATGCTCCAAGACCCATGTAATCACAATGCTCCATGCCCTTGTCATCACAAAGCTCAATGACACATGCCATCAGAATGCTCCTTGGTCTTCTGCTCACAATGATCCATGCCCTTGTCATCACAATGTTCCAAGACCCCTGTAATCACAATGCTCCATGCCCCTTTTCATCAGTATGCTCCATGAGACTTGTCATCACAAGGCTCTATGGCCTTCTCATCACAGTGCTCCAGGAACTTGTCATCACAATGCTTCATGACATTGTCATGAAAAATCTCAATGGCCATTTTCATCATAATGCTCCAAGCCCTAGTCATCACAGTGCTCCTTTATATTTGTCATCACAATCCTCCATTTCATTTGGCATCACAGTGCTCCATGCCATTGTCATCGCAATGGACCATGACATATATCATCACAATGCTCCCTGACACCTGTCTTCACAATACTCCAAGACCTTCTCATCACAATGCTCCATGCCCTTGTCATCACAATGCACCATGGCCACTGTCATCACAATAATCTATGAAACTTGTCAGACCAATGCTCCATGCCCCTGTCATCACAATGCTCCATGCCCTTCTCCTCACAATGCTCCATGCGCTTGTCAGCACAATGCTCCATGACTCATGTCATCACAATGCACCATGCGCTTGTCATCACAGTGCTCCACCATCTTGTCATCACAATGCTCCATAGAACTTGTCATCACAATGCTCCATGCACTTCTCATCAAAATGCTCTCTCACCACTGATATCACAATGCTACATCACTATTTGTCACAGTACTCCCTCTTCCCTGTCATCACAATGTTCCATGACTCCTGTCACCACAATGCTACATGCACTTATCATCACAATGTTCGATGACCCCTGACATCACAATGTTCCATAACACCTGTCATCAAAATGCTCCATGACACTTTTCATCAAAATGCTCCATGACCCCTGACATCACAATGTTCCATAACTCCTGTCATCAAAATGTTCCATGACACATTTCATCCAATTGCTCCATGACCCTGTCATCACAATGTTCCCTGGCCTTCTCATCACAATGCACAACGCCCTTGCCATCAAAATACTCCATGACTTTTCTCATCACAAAGACCCATGACCCTTGGCATCACAATGTTCCATGTCATTGTCATCACAATGCTCCATGAAGGCTCTCATCACATGGCTCCATGCCCTTGTCATCACAAAGCTCCATGACACATGTCATCAGAATGCTCCATGGCCTTCTCATCACAATGTTCCATGCCCTTGTCATCACAATGCTCCATGCCCACTCTCATAACAATAATCCATGAAATATTTCAGACCAATGTTCCATGTCCTTCTCATCACAATGCTCCATTACCTCTGCCATAACAATGCACCATGACCCCTGCCATCACAAGGATCCACGGCCTAGTCATCACAAGGCTCCATGACAATTGTCATCACAATGATGAAGGCCCCTGTAATCACAATGCTCCATGCCCTTGTCATCACAAAGCTCCATGACGCATGTCATCAGAATGTTCCATGGCCTTCTCATCACAATGCTCCATGCCCTTGTCATCACAATGCTCCAAGACCCCTGTAAACACAATGCTCAATGCTCCTTTTCATCTCAATGCTCCATGAACCCTGTCATCACAATGCACCATGCCCATCATCATAATGCTTCAGGCTATTGTCATCACAATGAAGTCAATATTATCAATGACCTCTGTCATCATAATACTCCAAACCCTTGTGATCACAATGTTCCATAACTCTTATCATCACAACACCCCATGACGCTCATCATCACAATTATCCATGGCCTTCTCATCACAATGCTCCATGATCTTTGTCATCACAATGCTCAAAACACTTGTCATCACAATGCTCCCTGACACTTGTCGTCAGTATGCTCCTTGAACCCTGTCATGACAAGGCTCCATGCCTTTTTCATCACAATAATCCATGCCCTTTTCATCACAATGCTCCAAGATCCCTGTAATCACAATGCTCCCTTCCCTTGTCATCAAAAAGCTCCATGACGCATGTCATCAGAATGCTTCATGTCCTTCTCATCACAATGCTCCATGTCATTGTCATCACAATGCTCCATGAACGCTCTCATCACATTGCTCCATGCACTTACCTTCACAAAGATCCATGACACATGTCATCAGAATGCTCCATGGCCTTCTCATCACAATGTTCCATGCCCTTGCCATCACAATGCTCCATTACCACTGTCATAACAATGCACCATGACCCCTGCCATCACGATGTTCCATGGCCATGTCTTCACAAGGCTCCATGACACTTCTCATCACAATGCTCCAAGAACCCTGTAATCACAGTGCTCTATGCCCTTTTTCATCTCAATGATCCATGAACCCTGTCATCACTATGCACCATGCCCATTATCATAATGCTTCATGCTTTTGTCATCACAATGAAATCAAGATGCTCCATGACCTCTGTCATAACAATGCTCCAAAACCTTGAGATCACAATATTCCATAAGACTTGTCATCACAATTTCACATGACGCTTGTCATCACAATTATCCATGGTCTTCTCATCACAATGCTCCATGACCATTGTCATCACAATGTTCAATACACTTGTCATCAAAATGCTCCCTGACACTTGTTGTCTGTATGCTCCTTGAACCGTGTCATGACAAGGCTCCATGCCTTTTTCATCACAATGATCCATGCCCTTTTCACCAAAATGCTCCAAGACACATGTAATCACAATGCTCCATGCCCTTGTCATCACAAAGCTCAATGACGCATGCCATCAGAATGCTCCTTGGTCTTCTGCTCAAAATGTTCCATGCCCTTGTCATCACAATGTTCCAAGACCCCTGTAATCACAATGCTCCATGCCCCTTTTCATCAGTATTGTCCATGAGACTTGTCATCAAAAGGCTCCATGGTTTTGTCAACACAATGCTCCAGGAACTTGTCATCACAATGCTTCACGACATTGTCGTGAAAATTCTCAATGGCCCTTGTCTTCATAATGCTCCAAGCCCTAGTCATCACAATGCTCCATTATATTTGTCATCACAATCCTCCATTACGTTTGGCATCACAATGCTCCATGCCATTGTCATCGCAATGGACCATGACATATATCATCACAATGCTCCCTGACACCTGTCTTCACAATACTCCATGACCTTCTCATCACAATGGTCCATGCCCTTGTCATCACAATGCACCATGCCCACTGTCATCACAATAATCTATGAAACTTGTCAGACCAATGCTCCATGCCCCTGTCATCACAATGCTCCATGCCATTGTCCTCAAAATGCTCCATGCCCCCGTCATCACAATGCTCCATGACCCCAGTCATCACAATGCTTCATAACGTTTGTCATCACAATGGTCCATGCCAGCGTCATCACAAGGCTCTGTGACCTTTGTAACCACAATGCTTCATGAACTTTTCATCACACATCTCTGTGACCCTTGTCATCACAATGCTCCATGTCATTGTCAGAACAATGCTGCATGACCATTGTCATCACAATGTGCCACGCGCATTTCATCACAACGTTCCACAACCTTGTCATTGCAATGTTCCATAAATCTTTTACTCACAATGCTCCATGCACTTCTCATCAAAATGCTCTCTCAGCAGAGATATCACAGTGTTCCATCGCTAGTCATCAGAAAACTCCCTCACCCCTGTAATCACAATGTTCCATGACACTGTCATCACACTGCTACATCCCCTTATCATCACAATGTTCCATGACCCCTGCCATCACAATGTTCCATAACCCCTGTCATCAAAATGCTCCATGACCCTTTTCATCCCAAAGCTCCAAGACCACTGACATCACAATATTCTATAACCCCTGCCATCAAAATGTTCCATTATACTTTTCATCAAATAGCTGCCTGACCCGGTCATCAGAATTCTCCCTGCCCTTCTCATCACAATGAGGCATGCCCTTGTCATCAAACTGCTCCTTGACGCATGTCATCAGAATGCTTCATGGCCTTCTCATCACAGTGCTCCATGATCTTTGTCATCACAATGCTCAATACACTTGTCATCACAATGCTCCCTGACACCTGTCGTCAGTATGCTCCTTGAACCATGTCATGACAAGGCTCCATGCCTTTTTCATCACAATAATCCATTCCCTTTTCATCACAATGCTTCAAGGCCCCAGTAATCACAATGCTCCATTCCCTTCTCATCACAAAGCTCAATGACACTTGTCATCAGAATGCTCCTTGGCCCTCTGCTCACAATGCTCCTTGCCCTTGTCATCACAATGTGGCAAGACCCCTGTAATCACAATGCTCCATGCCCCTTTTCTTCAGTATGCTCCATGAGACTTCTCATCACAAACCTCCATCGTTTTCTCATCAAAATGCTTCACGACCTTGTCATGAAAATTCTCAATGGCCCTTGTCATCATAATGCTCCAAGCCCTAGTCATCACAATACTCCATTATATTTGTCATCACAATCCTCCATTACATTTGGCATCACAATAAACCCTGCCATTGTCATCGCAATGGACCATGACATATGTCATCACAATGCTCCCTGACACCGGTCTTCACAATAATCCATGACCTTCTCTTCACAAGGCTCCATGCCATTGTCATCACAATGCACTATGTCCAATGTCATCACAATAAACTATGAAAATTGTCAGACCAATGCTCCATGCCCCTGTCATAACAATGCTCCATGTCCCTGTCATCACAATGCTCCATGCCCTTGTCATCACAATGCTCCATGACTTGTCATCACAATGTTCCATGATCTTTGTCATCACAATGCTCAGTACACTTGTCTTCACAATGATCCCTGACACTTGTCGTCAGTATGCTCCTTGAAACATGTCATGACAAGGCTGCATGCATTTTTCATCAGAAAGTTCCATGCCTTTTTCATAGCAATGCTCCAAGACCCCTGTAATCACAATGCTCCATGCCCTTCTCATCACAAAATTCCATGACGCATGTCCTCAGAATGCTCCATGGCCTTCTCATCACCATGATCCATGCCATTGTCATCACAATGCTCCAAGACCCCTGTAATCACAATGCTCCATGCCCCTTTTCAACAGAAGGCTCCATGAGACTTCTCATCAGAAGTCTCCATGGTCTTCTCATCACAATGCTCCAGGACTTTGTCATCACCATGCTCCATTCCCTTGTCATCACAATGCTCCATGACCAATATCATCACAATTCTCCATGACCACTGTCATCACAACACTCCATGACACCTGACAACACAATGATCCGGGACTCTTGTCATCACAATGCTCCATTCCCTAGTCATCCCAATGCTCCATGACACTTGTCATCAAAATGATCCATGCCCTTGTCATCCCAATGCTCCATAACCTCTGTATTCACAATGCTCTGTGACGCATGTCATCACAGTGCTCCATGACACCTGTCATCACAATGCTCCATGCCTTTGTCAGCAAAATGCTACATGACCTTGTCATTACAATGCTCTCTGTGCTGGTCATCACAATACACCATTACCATTGTCATCACAATCCTCCATGAACCTTGGGATCACATTGCTTCATTCCCTTGTCATCACAATGCTCCATGCTCCTTGAAATCAAAATGATCCATGATCTCTGTCATCACAATGCTCCAAACCCTTGTGATCACAATGTTCCATAACACTTGTCATGACAACGCTCCATGATGCTTGTCATCACAATACTCCATGCCCTTTTCATCACAATGCTCCATAACCTTTGTCATCACAATTCTCAATACACTTGTCATCACAATGCTCCCTGACAATTGTCGTCAGAATGCTCCTTGAACCCTGTCATTAAAAGGCTCCATGTCTTTTCATCACAATACCCCATGCCGTTTACATCACAATGCTCCATGCCATTGTCATCAAAATACTCCACAAGCTTGTCATCAGAATGTTTCATGACATTTGTCATCACAATTCTCCATGCACTTGTCAGCACAATGCTCTCTGACCCTTGACATCACAATGCTCCAAGCCATTGTCGTCACAATGCTCCATTACCTTTGTCATCAGAATCCTCCATGACACTTGGCATCACAATGCTCCATGCCAATTTCATCACAATGGGCCATTACATATGTCATCACAATGCTCCCTGTCGCCTGTCTTCACAATACTGCATGACGTGGACATCACAATGCTCCATGCCCTTGTTATCACAATGCTCCATGACCCCTGTCATCACAATGCTCCATAACTCCAGTCATCACAATGCTCCATGACCTTTGTCATCACAATGGTCCATGCCCTCATCATCAACAGTCTCTGTGACCTTTTTAACCACAATGCTCCTTGAACATTTGATCACAATGCTCTTTGACCTGTGTCATTAAAATTCTCTATGCCTTTCTCAGCACAATTCTCCATGACCCTTGTCATCACAATGCTCCATGCGCTTGTCAGCACAATGCTCCATGACACAGGTCATCACAATGCACCATGCGCTTGTCATCACAGTGCTCCACCATCTTGTCATCACAATGCTCCATAAAATTTGTCATCACAATGCTCCATGCACTTCTCATCAAAATGCTCTCTCACAACTGATATCACAATGATACATCATTATTTGTCACAGTACTCCCTCATCCCTGTCATCACAATGTTCCATGACTCCTGTCACCACAGTGCTACATGCAATTATCATCACAATGTTCGATGACCCCTGACATCACAATGTTCCATAACACCTGTCATCAAAATGCTCCATGACACTTTTCATCAAAATGCTCCAAGACCCCTGACATCACAATGTTCCATAACTCCGGTCATCAAAATATTCCATGACACATTTCATCCAATTGCTCCATGACCCTGTCATCACAATGCTCCCTGGCCTTCACATCACAATGCACAAAGCCCTTGCCATCAAAATGCTCCATGAGATTTGTCATCACAAAGATCCATGACCCTTGGCATCACAATGCTCCATGTCATTGTCATCACAAGGCTCCATGAACGCTCTCATCACATGGCTCCATGCCCTTGTCATCACAAAGCTCCATGACACATGTCATCAGAATGCTCCATAGCCTTCTCATCACAATGTTCCATGCCCTTGCCATCACAATGCTCCATTACCACTATCATAACATTGCTCCATGACCCCTGCCATCACGATATTCCATTGCCTTGTCATCACAATACTCCATCACCCTTCTCTTCACAATGCTCCAAGAACCCTGTAATCACAATGCTCTATGCCCCTTTTCATTTCAATGATCCATGAACCCTGTCATCACAATGCACCATGCACATCATCATAATGCTTCATGCTATTTTCATCACAGTGAAATCAAAGTGCTCCATGACCTCTGTCATAGCAATGCTACAAACCCTTGTGAATACAATATTCCATAACACTTGTCATCACAATACCCCATGACGCTCGTCATCACGATTATCCATGGTCTTCTCATCACAATGCTCCATGACTTTTGTCATCACAATGCTCAATACACTTGTCATCAAAATGCTCCCTGACACTTGTTGTCTGTATGCTCCTTGAACACTGTCATGACAAGGCTCCATGCCTTTTTCATCACAATGATCCATGCCCTTTTCATCACAATGCTCCAAGACCCATGTAATCACAATGCTCCACGCCCTTGTCATCACAAATCTCAATGACACATGCCATGAGGATGCTCCTTGGTCTTCTCCTCAAAATGCTCCATGCTCTTGTCATCAGAATGTTCCAAGATCCCTGTTATCACAATGTTCCATGCCCCTTTCCATCAGTATGCTCCATGAGACTTGTCATCACAAGGCTCCATGGTTTTGTCATCACAATGCTCCAGGACCTTGTCATCACAATGCTTCACGACATTGTCATGAAAGTTGTCAATGGCCCTTGTCATCATAATGCTCCAAGCCCTAGTCATCACAATGCTCCATTATATTTGTCATCACAATCCTCCATTACATTTGGCATCACAATGCTCCATGCCATTGTCATCGCAATGGACCCTGACATATGTCATCACAATGCTCCCTGACACCTGTCTTCACAATACTCCATGACCTTCTCATCACAATGCTCCATGCCCTTGTCAGCACAATGCACCATGCCCACTGTCATCACAATAATCTATGAAACTTGTCAAACCAATGCTCCATGCCACTGTCATCACAATGCTCCATGCCCTTGTCATCACAATGCTCCATGACCCCACTCATCACAATGATTCATAACGTTTGTCATCACAATGGTCCATGCCCGTGTCATCACAAGGCTCTGTGACCTTTGTAACCACAATGCTCCATTAACTTTTCATCACAATTCTCTGTGACCCTTGTCATCACAATGCTCCATGTCTTTGTGACAACAATGCTCCATGACCATTGTCATCACAATGTGCCACACACATTTCATCACAACGGTCCACAACCTTGTCATTGCAATGCTCCATAAATCTTTTAAACACAATGCTCCATGCACTTCTCATCAAAATGCTCTCTCACTAGAGATATCACAGTGTTCCATCACTAGTCATCACAATACTCCCTCACCCCTGTTATCACAATGTTCCATGACACTGTCATCACAGTGCTACATCCACTTATCTTCACAATGTTCCATGACCGCTGACATCACAATATTCCATAACACGTGTCACCAAAATGCTCCATGACCCTTTTCATCCCAAAGCTCCAAGACCCCTGACATCACAATGTTCTATAAACACAGCCATCAAAATGTTCCATTACACTTTTCATCAAATTGCTGCATGACACGGTCATCAAAACGCTCCCTGCCCTTCACATCACAATGCACCATGCCCTTGTCATCAAAATGCTCCATGACTTGTCATCACAAAGCTCCATGACCATTGACATCACAGTGCTCCATGTCATTGTCATCATAATGCTCCATGAACACTCTCATTACATTGCTCAATGCCCTTGTCATCACAAAGCTCCATGACACTTGTCATCACAATGCTCGATGCCCTTCTCATCACAATGCTCCATGCCCTTGTCATTACAATCCTGCATGACCCATGTATCATAGTGTTCCGTACCCTTGTCATCACAATGCTCCATGCCCACTCTCATCACAATAATCCATGAAACATTTCTGACCAATGTTCCATGTCCTTCTCATCACAATGCTCCATTACCTCTGTCATAACAATGCACCATGACCACTGCCATCACAATGATCCACGGCCTAGTTATCACAAGGCTCCATGACACTTGACTTCACAATGCTGAAGGCCCCTGTAATCACAATGCTCCATGCCCTTGTCATCACAAAGCTACATGATGCATGTCATCAGAATGTTCCATGGCCTTCTCATCACAATGCTCCATGCTCTTGTCATCACAATGCTCCAAGACCCCTGTAAACACAATGATCAATGCCCCTTTTCATCTCAGTGCTCCATGAACACTGTCATCACAATGCACCATGCCCATCATCATAATGCTTCAGGCTATTGTCATCACAATGAAATCAATATTCTCCATGACCTCTGTCATCATAATGCTCCAAACCCTTGTGATCACAATGTTCCATAACACTTATCATCACAACACCCCATGACGCTCATCATCACAATTATCCATGGCCTTCTCATCACAATGTTCCATGATCTTTGTCATCACAATGCTCAAAACACTTGTCATCACAATGCTCCCTGACACTTGTCGTCAGTATGCTCCTTGAACCCTGTCATGACAAGGCTCCATGCCTTTGTCATCACAATAATCCATGCCCTTTTCATCACAATGCTCCAAGATACCTGTAATCACAATGCTCCATGCCCTTGTCATCAAAAAGCTCCATGTCACATGTCATCAGAATGCTTCATGTCCTTCTCATCACAATGCTCCATGAACGCTCTCATCACATTGCTCCATGCACATATCTTCACAAAGTTCCATGACACATGTCATCAGAATGTTCCATGGCCTTCTCCTCACAATGCTCCATGCCCTTGTCATCACAATGCTCCATGACACCTGTCATCACAATACTCCATGAATATTTTCAGCCCAGTGTTCCATGACTTTCTCAACTCAATGCTCCATGACCAATATCATCACAATGATCCATGACCACTGTCATCACAACACTCCATGACACCTGACAATACAATGATACGGGACTCTTGTCATCACAATGCTCCAAGACCCCTGTAATCACAATGCTCCATGACCCCTGTCATCACAATACTCCATGAATATTTTCAGCCCAATGTTCCATGACACTTGTCATCACAATGATCCATGCCTTGTCATCACAAAGATCCATGACACATGTCATCAGAATTTTAGATGGCCTTCTCATCACAATGTTCCATGCCATTGTCATCACACTGCTCCATGCACTTGTAATCACAATGTGCCTAGACCCCTGTAATCACAATGCTCCATGCCCCTTTCCATCAGTATGCTGCATGAGATTTGTCATCACAAGGCTCCATGATTTTCTCAACACAATGCTCCAGGACCTTTTCATCACAATGCTTCACGACCTTGTCATGAAAATTCTCAATGGCCCTTGTCATCATAATGCTCCAATCCGTAGTCATCACAATGCTACATTATATTTGTCATCACAATCCTCCATTACATTTGGCATCACAATACTCCCTGCCGTTGTCATCTCAGTTTATCTTGACATATGTCATCACAATGCTCCCTGACACCTGTCTTCACAATACTCCATGACCTTCTCTTCACAATGCTCCATGCCATAGTCATCACAATGCACTATGTCCACTGTCATCACAATAATCTATGAAACTTGTCAGCCCAATGCTCCATGCCCCTGTCATAACAATGCTCCATGTCCCTGTCATCACAATGCTCAAAGAACATTTTCAGCCCAGTGCTCCAAGACCCTTATCATCACAATGATCCATGCCCTTGTCATCCCAATGCTCCATGACCCCTGTATTCATAATGCTCCGTGATGCTTGTCATCACAGTGCCCCATGACACATGTCATCACAATGCTCCATGCCTCTGTCAGCAAAATGCTAAATGACCTTGTCATTGCAATGCTCTATGCGCTTGTCATCACAATACTCCATTTCCATTGTCATAACAATCCTACATGAACCTTGGGATCACATTGCTTCATGCCCCTGTCATCAAAATGTTCAATGCTCCTTGAAAGCAAAATGATCCATGACCTCTGTCATCACAATGATCCAAGCCATTGTGATCACAATGTTCCATAACACTTGTCATGACAACGCTCCATGATGCCTGTCATCACAATACTCCATGCCCTTTTCATCACAATGCTCCATGACCTTTGTCATCACAATTCTCAATACACTTGTCATCACAATGCTCCCTGACACTTGTCATTAGAATGCTCCTTGAAACCTGTCACGAAAAGGCTCCATGTCTCTTTCATCAAAAGGCCCCATGCCGTTTTCATCACAATGCTCCATGCCATTGTCATTAAAATACTCCACAAGCTTATCATCAGAATGCTCCTTGACCCTTGTCATCACAATTCTCCATGCACTTGTCAGCACAATGCTCCCTGACCCTTGTCATCACAATGATCCAAGCCATTGTCATCACAAAGCTCCATTACCTTTGTCATCAGAATCCTCCATGACACTTGGCATCACAATGCTCCATGCCATTGTCATCACAACGGGCCATTACATATATCATCACAATGCTCCCTGACACCTGTCTTCACAATACTGCATGACCTGGTCATCACAATGCTCCATGCCCTTGTCATCACAATGTGCCATTCCAACTGTCATCGCAATAATCCATGAAACTTATTAGACCAATGTTCCATGCCCTTGTCATCACAGTGCTCTATGCCCTTGTTATCACAATCCTCCATGACCCCTGTCATCACAATGCTCCGTGACTCCAGTCATCACAATGCTTCATGACCTTTGTCATCACAATGGTCCATGCCCTCGTCATCAACAGTCTCTGTGACCTTTTTAACCACAATGCTCCATGAACATTTCATAACAATGCTCTTTGACCCTTGTCATCACAATGCTCTATGCCTTTCTCAGCACAATGCTACATGCGCTTGTCAGCACAATGCTCCATGCGCTTGTCAGCACAATGCTCCATGACACATGCCATCACAATGCTCCATGACCCCTGTCATCACAATGCTCTGTGACTCCAGTCATCACAATGCTTCATAACGTTTGTCATCACAATGGTCCATGTGCGCATCATCACAAGGCTCTGTGACCTTTGTAACCACAATGCTCCTTGAACTTTTCATCACAATTCTCTGTGACCCTTGTCATCACAATGCTGCCTGTCTTTGTCAGAACAATGCTCCATGACCATTGTCTTCACAATGTGCCACGCACATTTCATCAGAACGGTCCACAACCTTGTCATTGCAATGCTCTATAAACCTTGAAATCACAATGCTCCATGCACATCTCATCAAAATGCTCTCTCACCAGAGATATCACAGTGTTACATCACTAGTCATCACAATACTACCTCACCCCTGTAATCACAATGTTCCATGACACTGTCATCACAATGCTACATCCCCTTGTCATCACAATGTTCCATGACACCTGTCATCAAATTGCCCCATGACCCTTTTCATCCCAACGCTCCAAATCCCCTGACATCACAATGTCCTATAACCCCTGCCATCAAAATATTCCATTACACTTTTCATCAAATTGCTGCATGACCCGGTCATCAAAATGCTCCCTGCCCTTCTCATCACAATGCACCTTGCCCTTGTCATCAAAATGCACCATTACTTGTCATGACAAAGCCCCATGACACTTGGCATCACAATGCTCCATGTCATTGTCATCACAATGCTCCATGAACCCTCTCATAACATTGCTCAATGCTCTTGTCATCAAAAAGCTCCATGACACTATTAATCACAATGCTCGATGCCCTTCTCATCACAATGCTCCAGGCCCTTGTCATTACAATCCTGCATGACCCATGTATCATAGTGTTCTGTACACTTGTCATCAGAAGTCTCCATGCCCACACTCATCACAATAATCCATGAAACTTTTCAGACCAATGTCCCATGCCCTTCTCATCACAATGCTCCTTTACCTCTGTCATAACAATCCACCATGACCCCTGCCATCACAATGTTCCACGGCCTAGTCATCACAAGGTTCCATGACACTTGTTATCACAATGCTGAAAACCCATGTAATCACAATGCTCCATGCCCTTGTCATCACAAACCTCCATGACTCATGTGGTCAGAATATTCCATGGCCTTCTCATCACAATGCTCCATGCCCTTGTCATCACAATGCCCCAAAACCCATGTAAACACAATGCTCCATGCCCCTTTTCATCTCAATGCTCCATGAACCCTTTCATCACAATGCACCATGCCCATCATCATAATGCTTCAGGCTATTGTAATCACAATGAAATCAATATTCTCCTTGACCTCTGTCATCATAATGCTCCAAAACCTTGTGATCACAATGTTCCATAACACTTATCATCACAACACCCCATGACACTCATCATCACAATTATCCATGGTCTTCTCATCACAATATTCCATGATCTTTGTCATCACAATGCTCAATACACTTGTCATCACAATGCTAACAGACACTTGTCGTCAGTATGCCCCTTGATTCCTGTCATGACAAGGCACCATGCATTTTTCATCACAATAATCCATGTCCTTTTCAGCACAATGCTCCAAGATCCATGTAATCACAATGCTCCATGCCCTTGTCATAAAAAAGCTCCATGACGCATGTCATCACAATGCTTCATGGCCTTCTCATCACAATGCTCCATGTCCTTGTCATCAAAATGCTCCAAGACCACTGTAATCATAATGCTCCATGCCCCTTTTCATCAGAATGCTCCATGTGAGTTGTCATCACAAGTCTACATGGTCTTCTCATCACAATTCTCCAGGACCTTGTCATCACCATGCTCCATTCCCTTGTCATCACAATGCTTCATGACCCCTGTCATCACAATAATCCATGAGCATTTTCAGCCCAATGCTCCACGACCTACTCATCACAATGCTCCATGGCCAATATCATCACAGTGTTCCATGACCACTGTCATCACAACACTCCATGACACCTGACTACACAATGATCCAGGACTCTTGTCATCACATTGCTCCATTCCTTGGTCATCACAATGCTCCATGACCCCAGTCATCACAACACTCCATGAACATTTTCAGCTCAGTGCTCCATGACCCTTGTCATCACAATGATCCATGTCCTTGTCATCCCAATGCTCCATGACCCGTGTATTCACAATGCTCCATGACGCTTGTCATCACAGTGCTGCATGACACATGTCATCACAATGCTCCATGCCTTTGTCAGCAAAATGCTACATGACCTTGTCATTGCAATGCTCTATGCGCTTGTCATCACAATACTCCATTTCCATTGTCATCATAATCCTCCATGAACCTTGGGATCACATTGCTTCATGCCCTTGTCATCACAGTGCTCCATGCTCCTTGAAATCAAAATGATCCATGACCTCTGTCATCACAATGCTCCAAACACTTTTGATCACAATGTTCCATAACCCGTGTCATCACAACGCTCTATGATGCCTGTCATCACAATACTCCATGTCCTTTTCATCACAATGCTCCATGACAATTGACATCACAATTCTCAATACACTTGTCATCACAGTGCTCCCTGACACTTGTCATCAGAATGTTCCTTGAACCCTGTCACGAAAAGGCTCCATGCCTTTTTCATCACAATGCCCCATGCCGTTTTCATCACAATGCTCCATGCCATTGTCATCAAAATACTCCTCAAGTTGTCATCAGAATGCTCCATGACCCTTGTCATCACAATTCTCCATGCACTTGTCAGCACAGTGCTCCCTGACCCTTGTCATCACAATGCTCCAAGCCATGGTCATCACAATGCTCCATTACCTTTGTCATCAGAATCCTCCATGACACTTGGCATCACAATGCTCCATGCCATTGTCATCACAATGGGCCATTACATATGTCATCACAATGCTCCCTGACACCTGTCTTCACAATACTGCATGACCTGGTCAACACAATGCTCCATGCCCTTGTCATCACAATGCGCCATACCAACTGTCATCACAGTAATCTATGAAACATATTAGACCAATGTTCCATGCCTTTGTCATCACAGTGCTCCATGCCCTTGTTATCACAGTGTTCCATGACCCCTCTCATCACAATGCTCCGTGACTCCAGTCATCCCAATGCTTCATGACCTTTGTCAGCACAATGGTCCATGCCCTCGTCATCAATAGACTCTGTGACCTTTTTAACCACAATGCTCCATGAAATTTTCATCACAATGCTCTTTCACCCTTGTCATCACAATGATCTCTGCCTTTCTCTGCACAATGCTCCATGACCCTTGTCATTACTATGCTACATGCGCTTGTCAGCACAATGCTCCGTGACACATGTCATCGCAATGCACCATGCGCCTGTCATCAAAGTGCTCCACAATCTTGTCATCACAATGCTCCAAAAAAATTGTCCTCACAATGCTCCATGCACTTCTCATCAAAATGCTCTCTCACAACTGATATCACAATGCTACATCAGTATTTGTCACAATACTCCCTCACCCCTGTCATCAGAATGTCCCATGACTCCTGTCATCACAATGCTACATGCTCTTATCATCACAATGTTCTATGAACCATGACATCACAATGTTCCATAATACCAGTCATCAAAATGTTCCATGACACTTTTCATCCAATTGCTCCATGACCCTGTCATCACAATGCTCCCTGCCCTTCTCATCACAATGCACAACGCCCTTGCCATCAAAATGCTCCATGACCTTTGTCATCACAAAGATCCATGACCCTTGGCATCACAATGCTCCATGGCATTGTCATCACATTGTTCCATGCCCTTGTCTTCACATAGCTCCATGACACAAGTCATCAGAATGCTCCATGGCCCTCATCACAATGCTGAATGCCCTTGCCATCACAATGCTCCATTACCACTGTCTTAATAATGCTCCATGACCCCTGCCACCACGATGTTCCATGGCCTTGTCATCACAAAGATCCATGACCCTTCTCATCACAATGCTCCAAGAACACTGTAATCACAATGCTCTATGCCCCGTTTCATCTCAATGATACATGAACCCTATCATCAAAATGCACCATGCCCATCATCATAATGCTTCATGCTATTGTCATCACAAAGAAATCAAAATGCTCCATGACCTCTGTCATAACAATGCTCCAAACCCTTGTGATCACAATATTCCATAACACTTGTCATCACAATGCCACATGACGCTCGTCATCACAATTATTCATGGTCTTCTCATCACAATGCTCCATGACCTTCTTCATCACAATGCTCAATAAAATTGTCATCAAAATGCTCCCTGACACTTGTTGTCTGTATGCTCCTTGAACCCTGTCATGACAAGGCTCCATGCCTTTTTCATCACAATGATCCATGCCCTTTTCATCACAATGCTCCAAGACCCATGTAATCACAATGCTCCATGCCCTTGTCATCACAAAGCTCAATGACACATGCCATCAGGATTCTCCTTTGTCTTCTACTCACTATGCTCGATGCCCTTGTCATTACAATGTTCCAAGACCCCTGTAATCACAATGCTCCATTCCCCTTTTCTTTAGTATGCCCCATGAGACTTGTCATCACAAGGCTCCATGGTTTTGTCATCACAATGCTCCAGGATATTGTCATCACAATGCTTCACGACCTTGTCATGAAAATTTTCAATGGCCCTTGTCATCATAATACTCCAAGCCCTAATCATCACAATGCTCTATTATATTTGTCTTCACAATTCTCCATTACATTTGGCATCACAATGCTCCATGCCATTTTCATCACAATGGCCCTTGACATATGTCATAAGAATGCTCCCTGTCACCTGTCTTCACAATACTCCATCACCTTATCATCACAATCCTCCATGTCCTTGTCATCACAATGCACCATGCACACTCTCATCACAGTAATCTATGAAATTTCTCAGACCAATGCTCCATGCCCGTGTCATCACAATGCTCCATGACCCCTGTCATCACAATGTTCCGTGACTCCAGTCATCACAATGCTTCATAACGTTTGTCATCAGAATGGTCCATGCCCGTGTCATCACAAGGCTCTGTGACCTTTGTAACCACAATGCTCCATGTAATTTTAATCACAATTCTGTGACAATTGTCATCACAGTGTGCCATGTCTTTGTCAGAACAATGCTCCATGACCATTTTCATCACAATGTGCCACGCGCATTTCATCACAACGGTCCACAACCTTGTCATTGCAATGCCCCATAAACGTTGTAATCACAATGTTCCATGCACTTCTCATCAAAATGCTCTCTCACCAGAGATATCACAATGTTCCATCACTAGTCATCACAATACTCCCTCATCCCTCTAATCACAATGTTCCATTAACCTGTCATCACAATGCTACATCCCCTTATCATCACAAAGTTCCATGACCCCTGCCATCACAATGTTCCATAACCCCTGTCATCAAAATGCTCCATGACCCTTTCCATCCGAAAGCTCCAAGTCCCCTGACATCACAATGTTCTATAACCCATGCCAGCAAAATGTTCCATTACAATTTTTATCAAATTGCTACATGAACCGGTCATCAAAATGCTCCCTGCACTTCTCATTACAATGCACCATGCCCTTGTCATGAAAATGCTCCATGACCTGTCATCACAAATCTCCATGACCCTTGGCATCACAATGCTCCATGTCATTGTCATCACAAGGCTCCATGAACACTCTCATAACATTGCTCAATGCACTTGTCATCAAAAAGCACCATGACACTTGTCATCACAATGCTCGATGCCCTTCTCATCACAATGCTCCATGCCCTTGTCATTACAGTCCTGCATGACCCATGTATCACAGTGTTCCGTGCCCTTGTCATCACAATGCTCCATGCCCACTCTCATCACAGTAATCCATGAAACATTTCAGACCAATGTTCCATACCCTTCTCATCACAATGCTCCATTACTCCTGTCATAACAATGCACCATGACCCCTGCCAACACAATGTTCCACGGCCTAGTCATCACAAGGTTCCATGACATTTCTCATCACAATGCTCAAGAACCCTGAATTCACAATGCTCCATGCCCTTGTCATCACAAAGCTCCATGACGCATGTCATCAGAATGATCCATGGCCTTCTCATCACAATGTTCCATGCCCTTGTCAGCACAATGCTCCAAGACCCTTGTAATCACAATGTTCCATGCCACTTTTCATCTCAATGCCCCATGAACCCTGGCATCACAATGCACCATGCCCATCATCATAATGCTTCAGGCTATTGTCATCACAATGAAATCAATATTCTGCATGTCCTCTGTCATCATAATGCTCCAAACCCTTGTGATCACAATTTTGCATAACACTTATCATCACAACACCCCATGACGCTCATCATCACAATTATCCATGGTCTTCTCATCACAGTGCTCCATGATCTTTGTCATCACAATGCTCAATACAATTGTCATCACAATGCTCCCTGACACTTGTCGTCAGTATGCTCTTTGAACCCTGTCATGACAAGGCTCCATGCCTTTTTCATCACAATGATCCATGCCCTTTTCATCACAATGCTCCAAGATCCCTGTAATCACAGTGCTCCTTGCCCTTGTCATCACAAAACTCCAGGAAACATGTCATCAGAATGCTCCATGGCCTTCTCATCACAATGATCCATGCCCTAGTCATCACAATGCTCCAAGACCCCTGTAATCACAGTGCTCCATGCCACTTTTCATCAGAATGCTCCATGAGACTTGTCATCACAAGCCTCCATGGTCTTCTCATCACAATGCTCCAGGACCTTGTCATCACCATGCTCCATTTCCTTGTCATCACAATGCTCCAGGACCCATATCATCACAATACTCCATGCACATTTTCAGCCCAATGCTCCACGGCCTACTCATTACAATGCTCCATGGCCAATATCATCACAATGCTCCATGACCACTGTCATCACAACACTCCATGACACCTCACAACACAATGATCCGGGACTATAGTTATCACAATGATCCATGCCCTTATCATCCCAATGCTCCATGACCCCTGTATTCACAATGCTCCATGACGCTTGTCATCACAGTGCTCCATGACACATGTCCTCACAATGCTCCATGCCTTTGTCAGCAAAATGCTACATGACAATGTCATTACAATGCTTTGTGTGTTTGTCATCACAATACTCCATTTCCATTGTCATCACAATCCTCCATGAAACTTGGGATCACATTGCTTCATTCCTTTGTAATCACAATGCTCCATGCTCCTTGAAATCAAAATGATCCATGACCTCTGTCATCACAATTCTCCAAAACCTTGTGATCACAGTGATCCATAACACTTGTCATCACAATGCGCCATGATGCCTGTCATCACAATACTCCATGACCTTTAAAACACAATGCTCCATGACCTTTTTCATCACAATTCTCAATATACATGTCATCACAATGCTCCCTGACACTTGTCATCAGAATGTTCCTTGAACCCTGTCACGAAAAGGCTCCATGCCTTTTTCATCACAAAGCCCCATACCGTTTTCATCACAATGCTCCATGCCATTGTCATCAAAATACTCCACAAGCTTGTCATCAGAATGCTCCATGACCCTTGTCATCACAATTCTCCATGCACTTGTCAGCACAATGCTCCCTGACCATTGTCATCACAATGCTCCAAGCCATTGTCATCAAAATGCTCCATTACCTTTGTCATCATAATCCTCCATGACACTTGGCATCACAATGCTCCATGCAATTGTCATCACAATGGGCCATTACATATGTCATCACAATGCTCCCTGACAACTGTCTTCACAATACTGCATGATCTGGTCAACACAATGCTCCATGCCCTTGTCATCACAATGCGCCATTCCAACTGTCATCGCAGTAATCCATGAAACTTATTAGACCAATGACCCATGCCCTTTTCGTCACAATGCTCCATGCCCTTGTTATCACAATGCTCCATGACACCTGTCATCACAATGCTCCGTGACTCCAGTCATCAAAATGCTTCATGACCTTTGTCATCACAATGGTCCATGCCTTCGTCATCAACAGTCTCTGTGACATTTTTATCCACAATGCTCCATGAACTTTTCATCACAATGCTCTTTGACCCTTGTCATCACAATGCTCTATGCCTTTCTCAGCACAATGCTCCATGACCATTGTCATCACAATATTCCAAGCCTTTGTCATCACAATGCTCCATTATATTTGTCATCAGAATCCTCCATGACACTTGTCATCACAATGCTCTTTGACACTTGTCATCAGAATCCTCCATGACACCTGGCATCACAATTCTCCATGCCATTTTCATCACAATGGACCATTATATATGTCATCACAATGCTCCCTCACACCTGTCTTCAGAATACTGCATGACCTGGTCATCACAATGCTCCATGCCCTTATCATCACAATGCGCCCTTCCATCTTTCATCACAATAATCCAGGAAACGTATTAGACCAATGCTCCATGCCATTGTCATCACAATGCTCCATGCCCTTGTTATCACAATGTTCCAAGACCCCTGTAATCAGAATGCTCCATGCCCCTTTTCATCAGTATGCTCCATGAGACTTGTCTTCACAAGGCTCCATGGTTTTCTAATCACATATCTCAAGGAACTTGTCATCACAATGCTTCAAGACCTTGTCATGAAAATTCTCAATTGCCCTTGTCATCATAATGCTCCAAGCCCTAGTCATCACAATGCTCCATTATATTTGTCATCACAATACTCCATTACCTTTGGCATCTCAATGCTCCCTGCCATTGTCATCGCAATGGACCATAACATATGTCATCACAATGCTCCCTGACACCTGTCTTTAAAATACTCCATGACCTTCTCATCAAAATGATCCATGCCATTGTCATCCCAATGCTCCATGACCCCTGTATTCACAATGCTCCGTGACCCTTGTCATCACAGTGCTCCATGACACCTGTCTTCACAATACTCCATGACCTTCTCATCACAATGCTCCATGCCCTTTTCATCACAATGCACCATGTCCACTGTCATCACAATAATCTATGAAACTTTTCAGACCAGTGCTCCATGCACCTGTCATCGCAATGCTCCATGCCCTTGTCATCACACTGCTCCATTACCCCTGTCATTACAATGCTCCGTGAATCCAGTTATCACAATTCTTCATAAAGTTTGTCAACACAACGGTCCATGCTTGCATCCTCAAAAGGCTCTGTGTCTTTTGTAACCTCAATGCTCCATGAAATTTTCATCACAATGCTCCATGACCCTTGTCATCACAATGCTCCATGCCTTTGTCAGAACAATACTCCATGACCCTTGTCATCACAATGTGCCACGTGCTTTTCATCACAATGATGCACAACCTTGTCATCACTATCCGCCATAAACCTTGTAATCACAATGCTCCATAAACTACTCATCCAAATGCTCTCTCACCTGAGATATCACAATGTTCTGTCACTAGTTATAACAATCCTCCCTCACCCCTGTAATCACAATGTTCCATGACCACTGTAATCAGAATGCTACATCCCCTTATCAGCACAAAGTTCCTTAACCCCTGACATCACAATCTTCCATAAGCCTGTCATCAAAATGCTCCATGACCCATTTCATCCCAAAGCTCCATGACACCTGGCATCAAAATGTTCTATAACCCCTTTCATCAAAATGTTCCATTACAATTTTCATCAAATTGCTGCATGACCCTCTCATCAAAATGCTCCCTGCCCTTCTCATCACAATGCACCACACACTTGTCATCAAAATGTTCTATGACCTTTGTCATCACAAAGCTCCATGACACTTGGCATCACAGTGCTCCATGTCATTGTCATCACACTGCTCCATAAACCCTCTCATCACATTGCTCCATGCCCTTGTCACTACAAAGCTCCATGACACTTGTCATCACAATGCTCGATGCCATTCTCATCACAATGCTCCTTGCCCTTGTCATTACAATCCTCCATGACCCATGTATCACAGAGTTCCGTGCCCTTGTCCTCACAATGCTCCATGCCCACTCTCATCAGAATAATCCATGAAACATTTCAGACCAATGCTCAATGCCCTTCTCATCACAATGATCCATTACCTCTGTCATAACAATGCTCCATGACCACTGCCATCACAATGTTCCATTACAATTTTCATCAAATTGCTGCATGACCCGGTCATCAAAATGCTTCCTGCCCTTCTCATCACAATGCACCATGCCCTTGTCATCAAAATGGTCCATGACTTGTCATCACAAAGCTCCATGACACCTGTCATCACAATGCTCCATGCATTTGTCAGCAAAATTCTACATGAACTTGTCATTAGAAAGCTCTATGCACTTGTCATTCAATGCTCCAAGAACCCTGTAATCACAATGCTCCATGCCCTTTTTCATCTCAGTGCTCCATGAACCCTGTCATCACAATGCACCATGTCCATCATCATAATGCTTCAGGCTATTCTCATCACAATGAAATCAAAATTCTCCATGACCTCTGTCATCATAATGCTCCAAACCCTTCTGATAACAATGTTCCATAACACTTATCATCACAACACCGCATGACGATCATCATCACAATTATCCATGGACTTCTCATCACAATGCTCCATGATCTTTCTCATCACAATGCTCAATACACTTGTCATCACTATGCTCCCTGACACTTGTCGTCAGTATGCTCCTTGAACCCTGTCATGACAAGGCTCCATGCCTTTTTCATCACAGTGATCCATGCCCTTTTCATCACAATGCACCATGACCCCTGTAATCACAATGCTCTATGCCCTTGTCATCACAAAGCTCCATGACGCAAGTCATCAGAATGCTCCATGGCCTTCTCCTCACAACGCTCGATGTCATTGTCAACACAATGCTCCATGAACCCTCTCATCACATTGCTCCTTGCCCTTGACATTACAATCCTCCATGACCCATGTATGACAGTGTTCCGTGCCCTTGTCATCACAATGCTCCATGCCCAATCTCATCACAATAATCCATGAAATATTTCAGACCAGTGCTCAATTCCCTTCTCATAACAATGCTCCATTACCTCTGTCATAACAATGCTCCATGACCATTGCCATCACAATGTTCCACCGCCTTGTCATCACAAGGCTCCATTACCCATGTCATCGCAATGATCCAAGACACGTGTAATAAAAATGCTCCATGAACTTGTCATAACAAAGCTCCGTGACGCATGTCATCAGTAGGTTCCGTGGCCTTCTCTTCACAATGTTCCATGCCCTTGTCATCACAATGCTCCATGACCCCTGTAATCACAATGCTCCTTGCCCTTTTTCATCTCAATGATCCATGAACCCTGTCATCAAAATGCACCATGCCAATCATCCTAATGTTTCATGCTATTGTCATCACAATGAAATCAAAATGCTCCATGACCTCTGTCATAACAATGTTCCAAACCCTTGTGATCACAATATTCCATAACAGTTGTCATCACAATGTCCCATGACGCTCGTCATCACAATTATGCATGGTTTTCTCATCACAATGCTCCATGTCCTTTGTCATCACAATGCTCAATACACTTGTCATCAAAATACTCCCTGACACTTGTTGTCTGTATGCTCCTTGAACCCAGTCACGAAAAGGCTCCTTGCCTATTTCTTCACAATTATCCATGCCCTTTTCATCACAATCCTCCCTCACCCATGTTATCACAATATTCCATGGCCCCTGTCATCACAATGCTACATCCCCTTATCAGCACAATGTTCGATGACCCCTGACATCACAATGTTCCATAACACCTGTCATCAATATGCTCCATGACCCATTTGATCCCAAAGCTCCATGACCCCTGGCATCACAATGCTCTATAACCCCTGTCATCAAAATGTTACATTACACTTTTCAGCAAATTACTGCATGACCCTGTCATCAAAATGCTCCCTGCCCTTCTCATCACAATGCACCACACCCTTGTCATCAAAATGCTCCATGACCTTTGCCATCACAAAGCTCCATGACCCACGGCATCACAATGATCCATGTCATTGTCATCATAATGCTCCATGAACCCTCTCATCACATTGCTCCATGCCCTTGTCATGACAAAGCTCCATGACACTTGTCATCACAATTCTCGATGCCCTTCTCATCACAATGCTCCATGCCCTTGTCATTACAATCCCCCTTGACCAATGTATCACAGTATACCCTGCCCTTGTCATCACAATAAACCATGAAATATTTCAGACCAATGCTCAATGCCCTTCTCATCACAATGCTCCATTACCTCTGTCATAACAATGCTCCATGACCCCTGCCATCACAATGTTCCACGGCCTTGTCATCACAAGGCTCCATGACCCTTGTCATCACAATGCTCCAAGACCCCTGTAATCACAATGCTCCATGCCCTTGTCATCACAAAGCTCCATGACGCATGTCATCAGAATGTTCCATGGACTTCTCCTCACAGTGCTCCATGCCATTGTCATCACAATGCTCCAAGACCCCGGTAATCACAATACTCCATGCACCTTTTCATCAGAATGCTCCATGAGACTTGTCATCACAAGTCTCCATGGTCATCTCATCACAATGCTCCAGGACCATGTCATCACCACGCTGCATTCCCTTGTCATTACAATGCTCCATGAACATTTTCAGCCCAGTGCTCCATGACCTTCTCTTCACAATGCTCCATGACCAATAGCATCACAATGATCCATGACCACTGTCATCACAACACTCCATGACATATGAACAACACAATGATCCGTGACTCTTGTCATCACAATGCTCCAAGACCCCTGTAATCACAATGCTACATGACCCCTGTCATCACAATACTCCATGAACTTTTTCAGCCCAATGTTCCATGACCCTTCTCATCACAATGAACCATGCCCTTGTCATCACAAAACTCGATGACACATGTCTTCAGAATTTTAGATGGCCTTCTCATCACAATGTTCCATGCCCTTGTCATCACAATGCTCCATGCCCTTGTCATCACAATGTGCCTAGACCCCTGTAATCACAATGCTCCATGCCCCTTTTCATCAGTATGCTCCATGAGGTTTGTCATCACAAGGCTCCATGATTTTCTCAACACAATGCTCCAGGACCTTGTCATCACAATGCTTCACGACCTTGTCATGAAAATTCTCAATGGCCCTTGTCATCATAATGCTCCAATCCCTAGTCTTCACAATGCTCCCTTATATTTGTCATCACAATCCTCCATTACATTTGGCACCACAATACTCCCTGCCATTGTCATCGCAATGGATCATGACATAAGTCATCACAATGCTCCCTGACACCTGTCTTCACAATACTCCATGACCTTCTCTTCACAATGCTCCATGCCATTGTCATCACAATGCACTATGCCCACTGTCATCACAATAATCTATGAAACTTGTCAGCCCAATGCTCCATTCCACTGTGATAACAATGCTCCATGTACCTATCATCACAATGCTCCATGCCCTTGTCATCACAATGCTCCATGACTTGTCATTACAAAGCTCCATGACCCATGACCCATGTATCACAGTGTTCCGTGCCCTTGTCATCACAATACACCATGCCACTCTCATCACAATAATCCATGAAATATTTCAGACCAATGTTCCATGCACTTCTCATCAAAATGCTCCATTACCCCTGTCATAACAATGCTCCATGACCCCTGCCATCACAATGTTCCACGGCTTGTCATCACAAGGCTCCATTACAGTTGTCATCACAATGCCCCATGACGCTCGTCATCACAATTATCCATGGTCTTCTCATCACAATGTTCCATGATCTTTGTCATCACAATGCTCAAAACACTTGTCATCACAATGATCCCTGACACTTGTCGTCAGTATGCTCCTTGAACCCTGTCATGACAAGGCTGCATGCCTTTTTCATCACAATGTTTCATGCCCTTTTCATAACAATGCTCCAAGACCCCTGTAATCACAATGATCCATGCCCTTGTCATCACAAAGCTCCATGACGCATGTCATCAGAATGCTCCATGGCCTTCTCATCACCATGATCCATGCCCTTGTCATAACAATGCTCCAAGACCCCTGTAATCACAATGCTCCATGCCCCTTTTCAACAGAATGCTCCATGAGACTTCTCATCAAAAGTCTCCATGGTCTTCTCATCACAATGCTCTAGGACTTGTCATCACCATGCTCCATTCCCTTGTCATCGCAATGCTCCATGACCAATATCATCACAATACTCCATGACCACTGTCATCACCACACTCCATGACACCTGACAACACAATGATCCGGGACTCTTGTCATCACAATGCTCCAAGACCCCTGTAATCACAATGCTCCATGCCCTTGTCATCACAAAGCTCAATGACACGTCATCAGAATGTTCCATGGCCTTTTCATCAAATGCTCCATGCCCTTGTCTTCACAATGCACCATGCACTTGTCAGCACAATTCTCACTGACCCTTGTCATCACAGTGCTCCAAGCCATTGTCATCACAATGCTCTATTACCTTTGTCATCAGAATCCTCCATGAAACTTGGCATCACAATGCTCCATGCCATTGTCATCACAATGGGCAATTACATATATCATCACAGTGCTCCCTGACAACTCTCTTCACAATAGAGCAAGACCTGGTCATCACAATTCTTCACGCCCTTGTCATCACAATGCTCCATGACCCCTTCCATCACAATGTTCCACGGCCTTGTCCTCACAAGGCTCCATGACCCTTGTCATCACAATGCTCCAAGACCCCTTTAATCACCATGCTTCATGCCCTTGTCATCACAAAGCTCCATGACACACGTCATCAGAATGTTCCATGGACTTCTCATCAAAAAGCTCCATGTCCTTGTCATCACAATTCACCATGTCCAATGTCATCACAATAGTCTATGAAACTTGTCAGACCAATGCTCCATGCCCCTGTCATCACAATGCTCAATGCCCTTGTCATCAAAATGCTCCATGACCCCTGTCATCACAATGCTCCGTGACTCCAGTCATCACAATGCTTCATAAGTTTGTCATCTGAACGGTCCATTCTCGCGTCATCACAAGGCTCTGTGAACTTTGTAACCACAATGCTCCATGAACTTTTCATCTCAATGCTCCGTGACCCTTGTCATCACAATGCTCCATGCCTTTGTCAGAACAATGCTCCATGACCCTTGTCATCACAATGTGCCATGCACTTTTCATCACAATGATCCACAACATTGTCATCGCTATGCTAAATAAACCATGTAATCACAATGCTCCATGCACTTCTCATCCAAATCTTCTCTCACATGAGATATCACAATGTTCCATCACTAGTCATCAGAATCCTCCCTCACCCCTGTTATCACAATGTTCCATGACCCCTCTCAACACAATGTTACATCCCCTTATCATCACAATGTTCCATGACCCATGACATCACAATGTTCCATAACCACTGTCATCAAAATGCTCCATGACACTTTTCATCCCAAAGCTCCATGACCCTTGGCATCACAATGTTCTATAACCCCTGTCATCAAAATGTTCCATTACATTTTTCATCAAATTTCTGCATGACCCAGTCATCAAAATGCTCCCTGCCTTTCTCATCACAATGCACCACACACTTGGCATCAAAATGCTCCATGACCTTTGTCTTCACAAATCTCCATGACCCTTGGCATCACAATGCTCCATGTCATTGTCATCACAGTGCTCCATGAACCCTCTCATCATATTGCTCCATGCCCTTGTCTTCACAAAGCTCCATGACACTTGTCATCGCAGTGCTCGATGCCCTTCTCTTCACAATGCTCCATGCCCTTGACATTACAGTCCTGCATGACTCATGTATCACGATGTTCCGTTCCCTTGTCATCAGAATGTTCCATGCCCACTCTCATCACAATAATCCATGAAATATTTCAGACCAATGGTCAATGCCATTCTCATCACAATGCTCCATTACCTCTGTCATAACATTGATCCATGACCCTTGCCATCACAATAATCCACGGCCTTGTCATCACAAGGCTCCATGACACTTGTCATCACAATGCTCCAAGACCCCTGTAATCACAATGCTCCATGCCCTTGTCAGCACAAAGCTCCTTGACACATGACATCAAAATGTTCCATGGCCTTCTCTTCACAATGCTCCATGCCCTTGTCATGACAATGCTCCAAGACCCCTGTAATCACAATGCTCCATGCTACTTTTCATCTCAATGCACCTTGAAGCCTGTCATCAAAATGCACCATGCCCATCATCATAATGCTTCAGGCTATTGTCATCACAATGAAATCAAAATTATCCATGACCACTGTCATCATAATGCTCCAAACCCTTGTGATCACAATGTATTATAACACTATTCATCACAACACCCTCTGACGCTCATCATCACAATTATCCATGGTCTTCTCATCACAATGCTCCATGATCTTTGCCATCACAATGCTCAATACACTTGTCATCACAATGCTCCCTGACACTTGTCATCAGTATGCTCTTTGAACCCTGTCATGACAAGACTCCATGCCTTTTCATCACAATGATCCATGCCCTTTTTATCACAGTGCTCCCAGACCCCTGTAATCACAATGCTCCATGCCCTTGTCATCACAAAGCTCCATGACACGTCATCAGAATGCTCCATTGCCTTCTCCTCACAATGCTCCATGCTTTTGTCATCACAATGCTCCAAGACCCCTGTAATCACAATGCTCCATGCCCCTTTTCATCAGAATGCTCCATGAGAGTTGTCATCACAAGTCTCCATGGTCTTATCATCACAATGCTCCAGAATCTTGTCATTAACATGCTCCATTCCCTTGTCTTCACAATGCTCCATGACCACTGTCATCACAATACTCCATGAATATTTTCAGCCCAAAGCTCCATGAAATTCTCATCACAATGCTCCATGACAAATATCATCAAAATGCTCCATGACCACTCTCATCACAACACTCCATGACACCTGACAACACAATGATCTGGGACTCTTGTCATCACAATGCTCCATTCCCTACTCATCACAATGTTCCATGACCCATGTCATCACAATACTCCATGAACACTTTCAGCCCAATGATCCATGACCCTTGTAATCACAATCATGAATGCACTTGTCATCCCAATTCTCCATGACCCCTGTATTCACAATGCTCCGTGACGCTTGTCATAACAGTGCTCCATGACACCTGTCATCACAATGCTCCATGCCTTTGTCAGCAAAATGCTACATGACCTTGTCATTACAATGCTCTATGCGCTTGTCATCACGATACTCCATTACCATTGTCATCACAATCCTCCATGAACCTTGGGATCACATTGCTTCATGCCCTTGTCATCACAATGCTCCATGATCCTTGAAATCAAAATGATCCATGACCTCTGTCATCACAATGCTCCAAACCCTTGTGATCACAATGTTCCATAACACTTGTCATCACAACGCTCCATGATGCCTGCCATCTCAACACTCCATGCCGTTTTCATCACAATGCTCCATGACCTTTGTCATCACAATTCTCAATAATCTTGTCATCACAATGCTCCCTGACACTTGTCGTCAGAATGCTCCTTGAACACTGTCACAAAATGTTTCCATGCCTTTTTCATCACAAAGCCCAATGCCATTTTCATCAAAATGCTCCATGCCATTGTAATCAAAACACTCCACAAGCTTGTCATCAGAATGCTTCATGACCCTTGTCATCACAATTCTCCATGCACTTGTCAGCACAATGCTCCCTGACCCTTGTCATCACAATGCTCCAAGCCATTGTCTTCACAATGCTCCATTACCTTTGTCATCAGAATCCTCCATGACACTTGGCCTCACAATGCTTCTTGCCATTGTAATCACAATGGGCCATTACATATGTCATCACAGTGCTCCCTGACACCTCTCTTCACAATACAGCAAGACCTGGTCATCACATTGCTCCATGCCCTTGTCATCACAATGCGCCATTCCAACTGTCATCGCAATACTCCATGAAACTTATTAGACCAATGCTCCATGCCCTTGTCATCACAATGCTCCATGCCCTTGTTATCACAATGTTCCATGACCCCTGTCATCACAATGCTCTGTGACTCATGTCATCACAATTCTCCATGACCTTTGTCATCACAATGGTCCATGCCCTCATCATCAACACTCTCTGTGACCTTTTTAAGCACAATGCTCCATGAACATTTCATCACAATGCTCTTTGACCCTTGTCATCACAATGCTCTATGCCTTTCTCAGGACAATGCTCCATGCCCTTGTCATCACATTGCTCCATGACCCCTGTCATCACAATGCTCCGTGACTCCAGTCATCACAATTCTTCAAAACATTTGTCATCACAATGGTCGATGCTCGTGTCATCAAAATGCTCTGTTACCTTTGTAACCACAATGTTCTATGAACTTTTCATCACAATGCTCCGAGACTCTTGTCATCAAAATGCTCCATGTCTTTGTCAGAAATATGCTCCTTGACCCTTGTCATCATAATGCTCCAAAACCCCTGTAATCACAATGCTCCATGCCCTTGTCATCACAAAGCTCCATGACATATGTCATCAGAATGTTCAATGGCCTTCTCATCAAAATGCTCCATGTTCTTGTCATCAAAATGCTCCCAAACCCCTGTAAACACAAGGCTCAATGCCCCTTTTCAAATCAATGGTCCATTAACCCTGTCATCACAATTCATCATGCCCATCATCATAATGCTTCCAGCTATTGCCAGCACAATGAAATCAAAATTCTCCATGACCTCTGTCATCACAATGCTCCATGACCCCTGTCATCACAGTACTCCATGAACATTTTCAGCCCACAGCTCCATGACACTTGTCATCACAATGAACCATGCCCTTGTCATCCAAATGCTCCATGACCCCTGTATTCACAGTGCTCTCTGACGCTTGTCATAACAGTGCTCCATGACACCTGTCATCACAATGCTTCATGCCTTTGTCAGCAAAATGCTACATGACCTTGTCATTACAATGCTCTATGTGCTTGTCATCACAATACTCCATTACCATTGTCATCACCATCCTCCTTGAAACTTTTGATCACATTGCTTCATGCCTTTGTCATCACAGTGCTCGATGCTCCTTGAAATCAAAATGATCCATCACCTCTGTCATCACAATGCTCCAAAACCTTGTGATCACAATGTTCCATAATACTTGTCATCACAACGCTCCATGATGCCTGTCATCACAATACTCCATGCCCTTTTCATCAAAATGCTCCATGACTTTTGTCATCACAATTCTCAATACATTTGTCATCACAATGCTCCCTGACACTTGTCGTCAAACTGCTCCTTGAAACATGTCATGAAAAGGCTCCATGCCTTTTTCATCACTATGCCCCATGCAATTTTCATAACAATGCTCCATGCCATTTTCATCAAAATACTCCACAAGCTTGTCATCAGAATGCTCCATGACCCTTGTTATCACAATTCTCCATGCACTTGTCAGCACAATTCTCACTGACCCTTGTCATCACAGTGCTCCAAGCCATTGTCATCACAATGCTCCATTACCTTTGTCATCAGAATCCTCCATGAAACTTGGCATCACAATGCTCCATGCCATTGTCATCACAATGGGTCATTACATATGTCTTCACAGGGCTCCCTGAGACCTCTCTTCACAATACTGCAAGACCTGGTCATCACAATGCTCCATGCCCTTGTCATCACAATGCGCCATTCCAACTGTCATCAAAATACTCCATGGAACTTATTAGAACAATGCTCCATGCCCTTGTCATCACAATGCTTCATGCCCTTGTTATCACAATGTTCCATGACACCTGTCATCACAATGCTCCGTGACTCCAGTCATCACAATGCTCCATGACCTTTGTCATCACAATGGTCCATGCCGTCATCATCAACAGTCTCTGTGACCAATTTAACCACAATGCTCCATGAACATTTCATCATAATGCTCTTTGACACTTGTCATCACAATGCTCTATGCCTTTCTTATCACAATGCTCCATGCCCTTCTCATCACAATGCTCCATGACACCTGTCATCAAAGTGCTCCGTGACTCCAGTCATCACAATTCTTCATAACATTTGTCATCACAATGGTCAATGCCCGCGTCATCACAAGGCTCTGTTACCTTTGTAACCACAATGCTCCATGAACTTTTCATCACAATGCTCCGTGACCCTTGTCATAACAATGCTCCATGCCTTTGTCAGAAAAATGCGCCATGGCCCTTGTCATCACAATGGGCCACGCGCATTTCATCCCAACGGTCCAGAAATTTGTCAATGCAATGCTCCATAAAACTTGTAATCACAAAGCTCCATGCCCTTCTTATCACAATGCTCCATTACACTTGTCATAACAATGCTCCATGACCCCTGCCATCAAAATGTTCCACGGCCTTGTCATCACAATGCTCCAAGACCCCTGTAATCAAAATGCTCCATGCCCTTGTCATCACAAAGCTCCATGACACATGTCATCAAAATATTCCATGGACTTCTCATCAAAATGCTCCATGCCCTTGTCATCACAATGCTCCCAGACCCCTGTAATCACAGTACTCCATGCCCCTTTTCCTATCAATGGTCCATGAACCCTGACATCACAGTGCATCATGCCAATCATCATAATGCTTCTGGCTATTGTCAGCACAATGAAATCAAAATTCTCTATGACCTCTGTCATCACAATGCTCCATGACCCAAAGCATCACAATACTCCATGAACATTTTCATCACAATGCTCCATGACATTTGTCATGAAAATGATCCATGCCCTTCTCATCCCAATGCTCCATGACCCCTGTATTCACAATGCTCCGTGACGCTTGTCATCAGAGTTCTCCATGACACCTGTCATCACAATGCTCCATGAATTTGTCAGAAAAATGCTACTTGACCTTGTCATTACAATGCTCTATGTGTTTGTCATCACAATACTCCATTTCCATTGTCATCACAATCCTCCATGAAACTTTTGATCAGATTGCTTCATGCCTTTTTCATCACAATGCTCCATGCTCCTTGAAATCAAAATGATCCAAGACCTCTCTCATCACAATGCTCCAAAACCTTGTGATCACAATGTTCCATAACACTTGTCATCACAACGCTCCATGATGCCTGTCATCACAATATTCCATGCCCTTTTCATCACAATGCACCATGACTTTTGTCATCACAATTCTCAATACACTTGTCATCACAATGCTCCCTGACACTTGTCGTCACAATGCTCCTTGAACCCTGTCACCAAAGGCTCCATGACATTTTCATCACAAGACCCCATGCCGTTTTCATCAAACTGATCGATGTCATTGTCATCAAAATACTCCACAAGCTTGTCATCAGAATGTTCCATGACCCTTGTCATCATAATTCTCGATGCACTTGTCAGCAAAATGCTCCCTGACCCTTGTCATCACAATGCTCCAAGCCATTGTCATCACAATGCTCCATTACCTTTGTCATCAGAATCCTCCATGACACTTGGCATCACAATGCTCCATGCCATTGTCATCACAATGGGCCATTACATATGTCATCACAATGCGCCCTGACACCTCTCTTCACAATACTGCATGACCTGGTCATCAAAATGCTCCATGCCCTTGTCATCACAAATCGCCATTCCAACTCTCATCGAATAATCTATGAAACTTATTAGACCAATGCTCCATGCCCTTGTCATCACAATGCTCCATGCCCTTCTTATCACAATGCTCCATGACCCCTGTCATCAAAATGTTCCGTGACTACTGTCATCAAAATGCTTCATGACCTTTGTCATCACAATGGTCCATGCCCTCATCATCAACAGTCTCTGTGACATTTTTAACCACAATGCTCCATGAACTTTTCATCACAGTGCTCTTTGGCCCTTGTCATCGCAATGCTCTATGCCTTTCTCAGCACAATGCTCCATGACCATTGTCATCACAATGCTCCATGCGCTTGTCATCACAGTGCTCCACAATCTTGTCATCACAATGCTCCATAAACCTTGTCATCACAATGCTCCATGCGCTTCTCATCACAATGCTCTCTCACAACTGATATCACAATGTTACATCACTATTCGTCACAATACTACCTCACCCCTGTCATCACAATGTTCCATGACTCCTGTCATCACAGTGCTACATGCATTATCATCACAATGTTCGATGACCACTGTCATCACAATGTTACATAACCCCTGTCATCAAAATACTCCATGACCATTTTCATCAAAATGCTCCATAACCCGTGACATCACAATGATCCATAACCCCTGTCATCAAAATATTCCATGACCTTTTTCATCAAATTGCTCCATGACCCTGTCATCACAATGCTTCCTGCCCTTCTCATCACAATGCAAAACGCCCTTGTCATCAAAATGCACCATGACCTTTGTCATCACAAAGATCCATGACCCTTGGCATAACAATGCTCCAAGTCATTGTCATCAAAATGCACCATGAACGCTCTCATCACATTGCTTCATGCCCATGTCATCACATAGCTCCATGACACATGTCAACAGAATGTTACATGGCCTTCTCATCACAGTGTTCCTTTCCCATGCCATCACAATGCTCCATTACCCCTGTCATAACAATGCTCCATGACCCCTGCAATCAAAATGTTCCACGGCCTTGTCATCACAAGGCTCCATGACACTTGTCTCCAAAATGATCCAAGACCCCTGTAATCACAATGATCCATGCCCCTTTTCAACACAATGCTCCATGAACCCTGTCATCACAATGCCTCATGCCCATCATCATAATGCTTCATGCTATTGTCAGCACAATTAAATCAAAATTCTTCATGACCTCTGTCATAACAATGATCCAAACACTTGTGATCACATTATTCCATAACACTTGTCATCACAATGCCCCATGACGCTCGTCACCACAATTATACATGGTCTTCTCATCACAATGCTCCATGACCTTTCTCATCACAATGCTCAATACACTTGTCATCAAAATGCTCCCTGACACTTGTCGTCAGTATGCTCCTTGAACCCTGTCATGACAAAGCTCCATGCCTTTTTCATCACAATGATCCATGCCCTTTTCATCACAATGCTCCTAGAACCCTGTAATCACAATGTTCCATGCCCTTGTCATCACAAAGCTCAATGATGCATATCTTCAGAATGCTCCTTCGCCTTCTCCTCACAATGCTCCATATCCGTGTCATCACAATGTTCCAAGACCCCTGTAATCACAATGGTGCATGCCCCTTTTTATCAGTATGCTCCAAGAGATTTGTCATCACAGTGCACCATGGTTTTCTCATCACAATGCTGCAGGAAATTATCATCACAATGCTTCACGACATTGTCCTGAAAATTCTCAATGGCCCTTGTCATCATAATGCTCCAAGCCCTAGTCCTCACAAGGCTCCATTATATTTGTCATCACAATCCTCCATTTCATTTGGCATCACAATGCTCCCTGCCTTTGTCATCGCAATGGACCATGACATATGTCATCACAATGCTCCCTGACACCTATCTTCACAATACTCCATGACCTTCTCATCACAATGATCCATGCCCTTGTAATCACAATGCACCATGTCCCCTGTCATCACAATAATCTATGAAACTTGTCAGAACAATGACCCATGCCCCTGTCATCAAAATGCTCCGTGCCCTTGTCATCACAATGTTCCATGCCCTTGTCATCACAGTACTCCATGACCCCTGTCATCACAATGCTCCATGACTCCAGTCAACACAATGCTTCATAAGATTTGTCATCACAATTGTCCATGCCCGCGTCATCACAAGGCTCTGTGACTTTGTAACCACAGTGCTCCATGAACATTTCATCACAATGCTCCGTGATCCTTGTCATCACAATGCTCCATGCCTTTGTCAGAAAAATGCTCCATGACCCTTGTCATCACAATGTGCCATGCGCTTTTCATCACAACGGTCCACATATTTGTCATAGCAATGCTCCATAAACCCTGTAATCACAATGCTCTATGCCCCTTTTCATCTCAATGAACCATGAACCCTGTCATCACAATGCACAATGCCCATCATCATAATGATTCACGCTATTGCCATCACAATGAATTCAAAATGCTCCATGATCTCTGTCATAACAATGCTCCAAACCCTTGGGATCATAATATTCCATAACACTTGTCATCAGAGTGCCCCATGACACTCGTCATCACAATTATCCATGGTCTTCTCATCACAATGCTCCATGACATTTGTCATCACAATGCTGAATACACTTGTCATCAAAATGCTCCCAGACACTTGTTGTCTGTATGCTCCTTTAACCCTGTCATGACAAGGCTCCATGCCTTTTTCATCACAATGATCCATGCCCTTTTCCTCACAATGCTCCAAGAACCCTTTAAACACAATGCTCCATGCCCTTGTCATCACAAAGCTCAATGAAACATGTCTTCAAATTGCTCCTTGGCCTTCTCCTCACAATGTTCCATGCCCATGTCATCACAATGTTCCAAGACCCCTGTAATCACAATGGTCCATGCCCCTATTCATCAGTATGCTCCATGAGATTTGTCATCACATGTCTCTATGGATTTCTCATCACAATGCTCCAGGACCTTGTCATCACAATGCTTCATGACCTTGTTCTGAAAATTCTCAATGGCCCTTGTCATCATAATGCTCCAAGCCCTAGTCATCACAATGCTCCATTTTATTTGTCATCAAAATCCTCCATTACATTTGGCATCACAATGCTCCCTGCCATTGTCATTGCAATGGACCATGACATATGTCATCACAATGCTCCATGACACCTGTCTTCACAATAATCCACGACCTTCCCATCACAATGATCCGTGCCCTTGTCATCACAATGCACCATGTCCACTGTCATCACAATAATCTATGAAATTTGTCAGACCAATAGTCCATGCCCCTGTCACCACAATGTTCCATGCCCTTGTCATCACAATGCTCCATGACCCCAGTCAACACATTGCTCCGTGACTCCAGTCATCACAATGCTTCATAACATTTGTCATCACAGTGGTCCATGCCCGCATCAGCAAAAGGCTCTGTGACCTTTATAACCACAATGCTCCATGAACTTTTCATCACAATTCTCCGTGACCTTTGTCATCAACATGCTCCATACCTTTGTCAGAAAAAAGCTCATTGACCCTTGTCATCACAATGTTCTACGCGCTTTTCATCACAACGGTCCACAAATTTGTCATGGTAATGCTCCATAAACCTTGTAATCACAATGCTCCATGCCCTTCTCATCACAATGCTCCATTACACCTGTCATAAAAATTCTCCATGACCCCTGCCATCACAATATTCCACGGCCTTGTCATCACAAGGCTCCATGACACTTGTCATCACAATGCTCCAAGACCCCTGTAATCACAATGCTCCATGCCCTTGTCATCACAAAGCTCCATGACACATGCCATCAGAATGTTCCATGTCCTTCTCATCAAAATGCTCCATGCCCTTGTCATCACAGTGCTCAAAGACCCCTGTAATCACAATGCTCCATGCCCCTTTTCATCTCAATGCTCCATGAACCCTGTCATCACAATGCACCATGCCCATCATCATAATGCTTCCGGCTATTGTCAGCACAATGAAATCAAAATTCTCCATGACCTCTGTCATCACAATACTCCATGAATATGTTCAGCCCAATGCTCCATGACCCTTGTCTTCAAAATGATCCATGCCCTTGTCATAGCAATGTTCCATGACCCCTGTATTCACAAAGCTCCGTGACGCTTGTCATCACAGTGCTCCATGACACATGTCATCACAATGCTCCATGACTTTGTCAGCAAAATGCTATATGACCTTGTCATTACAATGCTCTATGCACTTGTCATCACAATACTCCATTACCATTGTCATCACAATCCTCCATGAAACTTTGGATCACATTGCTTCATGCCCTTGTAATCAAAATGCTCCATGCTCCTTGAAATCAAAATGATCCATGACCTCTGTCATCACAATGCTCCAAACACTTTTGATCAAAATGTTCCATAACACTTGTCATCACAACGCTCCATGATGCCTCTCATTACAATACTCCATGCACTTTTCATCACAATTCTCCATGACCTTTGTCATCACAATTCTCAATACACTTGTCATCACAATGCTCCCTAACACTTGTCGTCAGAATGCTCCTTGAAACCTGTCACGAAAAGGCTCCATGACTTTTTCAACACAATGCCCCATGCCATTTTCATCACAGTGCTCCACGCCACTGTCATCAAAATTCTCCACAAGCTTGTCATGAAAATACTCCATGACCCTTGTCATCACAATTCTCCATGCACTTGTCAGCACAATGCTTTCTGACACTTGTCATCTCAATGCTCCAAGCCATTGTCATCACAATGCACCATTATCTTTGTCATCAAAATCCTCCCTGACACTTGGCATCACAATGCTCCATGCCATTGTCATCACAATGGGCCATTACATATGTCAACACAATGCTCCCTGACACCAGTCTTCACAATACTGCATGACCTGGTTATCACAATGCTCCATGCACTTGTCACCACAATGCACCATTCCAACAGTGATCGCAATAATCCATGAAACATATTAGACCAATGCTCCATGCCCTTGTCATCACAATGCTCCATGACCCTTGTCATCAGAATGCTCCATAAACTTTTCATCACAATGCTCTTTGATCCTTGTCATCACAATTCTCTATGCCTTTCTCAGCACGATGCTCCATGACACATGTCATCACAATGCACCATGTGCTTGTCATCACCGTGCTCCACAATCTTGTCATCACAGTGCTCCATAAAACTTCTCATCACAATGCTCCATGCACTTCTCATCAAAATGCTCTCTCACCACAGATATCACAATGTTACATCACTATTCGTCAAAATACTCCCTCACCCCTGTTATCACAATGTTCCATGACTCCTGTCATAACAGTGCTACATGCATTCTCATCACAATGTCCGATGACCACTGACATCACAATGCTCCATAAGCCCTGTCATCAAAATGCTCCATGACCCTTTTCATCAAAATGCTCCATGAACCCTGACATCACAGTGTTCCATAACACATGTCATCAAAATGTTCCATGACAATTTTCATTAAAATGCTCCATGACCCTGTCATCACAATGCTCCCTGCCCTTCTCATCACAATGCACAACACACTTGTCATCAAAATGCTCCATGATCTTTGTCATCATAAAGATCCATGACAATTGGCATCACAGTGCTCAATGTCATTGTCATCACAATTCTCCATGAAAACTCTCATCACATTGCTCCATGACCTTGTCATCACAAAGCTCCATGACACATGTCATCAGAATGCTCCATGGCCTTCTCATCACAATGCTCTATGTGCTTGCCATCACAATGCTCCATTACCCCTGTCATAACAATTCTCCATGACACCTGCCATCACGATGTTCTGTGGCCTTGTCATCACAAGGCTCCATGACCCTTCTCATCACAATGCTCCAAGACCAATGTAATCACAATTCTCCATGCCCATTTACATCTCAATGATCCATGAACCCTGTCATCACAATGCACCATGCCCATCATCATAATGCTTCATGCTATTGTCATCACAATGAAATTAAATTGCTCCATGACCTCTGTCATAACAATGCTCCAAGCCCTTGTGATCACAATATTCCATAACACTTGTCATCACAGTGCCCCATGACACTCGTCATCACAATTATCCATGGTCTTCTCATCACGATGCTCCATGACCTTTCTCATCACAATGCTCAATACACTTGTCATCAAAATGCTCCTTGACACTTGTTGACTGTATGCTCCTTGAACCCTGTCATGACAAGGCTCCATGCCTTTTTCATCACAATGATCCATGCCCTTTTCATCACAATGCTCCAAGACCCATTTAAACACAATGCTCCATGCCCTTATCATCACAAAGCTCCATGACACATGCCATCAGAATGTTCCATGTACTTCTCATCAAAATGCTCCATGCCCTTGTCATCACAGTGCTCCAAGACCCCTGTAATCACAATGCTCCATGCCCCTTTTCATCTCAATGCTCCATGAACCCTGTCATCAAAATGCTCCATGTCCATTATCATAATGCTTCCGGCTATTGTCAACACAATGAAATCAAAATTCTCCATGACCCCTGTCATCACAATACTCCATGAATATTTTCAGCCCAATGCTCCATGACACTTGTCATCACAATGATCCATGCCCTTGTCATCGCAATGATCCTTGACCCCTGTATTCACAATGCTCCGTGACACTTGTCATCACAGTGATCCATGACACCTGTCATCACAATGCTCCATGACTTTGTCAGCAAAATGCTACATGACCTTGTCATTACAATGCTCTATGCACTTGTCATCACAATACTCCATTACGATTGTCATCACAATCCTCCATGAACCTTGGGATCACATTGCTTCATGCCCTTGTCATCACAATGTTCCATGCTCCTTGAAATCAAAATGATCCATGACCTCTGTCATCACAGTGCTCCAAACACTTGTGATCAAAAGGTTCCATAACACGTGTCATCACAATGCTCCATGATGCCTGTCATCACAATACTCCATGCACTTTTCATCACAATTCTCCATGACCTTTGTCATCACAATTCTCAATAAACTTGACATCACAATGCTCCCTGACACTTGTCATCAGAATGCTCCTTGAAACCTGTCATGAAAAGGCTCCATGCCTTTTTCATCACAATGCCCCATGCCGTTTTCATCACAATGCTCCACGCCACTGTCATCAAAATACTCCACAAGCTTGTCATGAGAATGCTGCATGACTCTTGTCATCACAATTCTCCATGCACTTGTCAGCACAATGCTCCCTGACCCTTGTCATCTCAATGCTCCAAGCCATTGTAATCACAATGCACCATTACCTTTGTCATCAGAATCCTCCATGACACGTGGCATCACAATGCTCCATGCCATTGTCATCACAATGGGCCATTACATATGTCAACACAATGCTCCCTGACACCAGTCTTCAAAATACTGCATGACCTGGTCATCACAATGCTCCATGCCCTTGTTACCACAATGCACCATTCCAACAGTCATCACAATAATCCATGAAACTTATTAGACCAATGCTCCATGCCCTTGTCATCACAATGCTCCATGACCCATGTCATCACAATGCTCCATGAACTTTTCATCACAATGCTCTTTGATCCTTGTCATCACAATTCTCTATGCCTTTCTCAGCACAATGCTCCATGACCCTTGTCATCACAATGCTCCATGCGCTTGTCAGCACGATGCTCCATGACACATGTCATCAAAATGCACCATGCGTTTGTCATCACAGTGCTTCCCAATCTTGTCATCACAATGCTCCATAAACTTTGTCATCACAATGCTCCATGCACTTCTCATTAAAATGCTCTCTCACCACAGATATCACAATGTTACATCACTATTCGTCACAATACTCCCTCACCCCTGTTATCACAGTGTTCCATGACTCCTGTCATCAAAATGCTACATGCACTTATCATCACAATGTTCAATGACCCCTGATATCACAATGCTCCATAACCCCTGTCATCAAAATGCTCCATGACCCTTTTCATCAAAATGCTCCATGACCCCTGACATCACAATGTTCCAAAACCCCTGTCATCAAAATGTTCCATGACACTTTTCATCAAATTGCTTAATGACCCTGTCATCACAATGCTCCCTGCCCTTCTCATCACAATGCACAACGCACTTGTCATCAAAATGCTCCATGACATTTGTCATCAGAAAGATCCATGACCCTTGGCATCACAATGCTCCATGTTATTGTCATCACAGTGCTCCATGAACGCTCTCATCATATTGCTCCATGCCCTTGTCATCACAAAGCTCCATGACACATGCCATCAGAATGATCCATGGCCTTCTCATCACAATGCTCTATGCGCTTGCCATCACAATGCTCCCTTACACCTGTCATAAAAATCCTCCATGACACCTGCCATCACGATGTTCCGTGGCCTTGTCATCACAAGGCTCCATGACCCTTCTCATCACAATGCTCCAAGACCCCTGTAATCACAATGCTCCATGCCCCTTTTCATCTCAAAGATCCATGATCCCTGTCATCACAATGCACCATGCCCATCATCATAATGCTTCATGCTATTGTCATCACTTTGAAATCAAAATTCTCCATTACCTCTGTCATAACAATGCTCCAAAACCTTGTGATCACAATATTCCATAACACTTGTCATCACAGTGCCCCATGACACTCATCATCACAATTATCCATGGTCTTCTCATCACAATGCTCCATGACCTTTGTCATCACAATGCTCAATACACATGTCATCAAAATGCTCCCTGACACTTGTTGTCTGTATGCTCCTTGAACCCTGTCATGACAAGGCTCCATGCATTTTTCATCACAATGATCCATGTCCTTTTCCTCACAATGCTCCAAGACCCCATTAAACACAATGCTCCATGCCCTTGTCATCACAAAGCTCAATGAAACATGTCTTCAGAATGCTCCTTGGCCTTCTCCTCACAATGCTCCATGCCCATGTCATCACAATGTTCCAAGACCCCTGTAATCACAATGGTCCATGCCCCTTTTCATCAGTATGCTCCATGAGATTTGTCCTCACAAGTCTCTATGGATTTCTCATCACAATGCTTCAGGACCTTGTCATCACAATGCTTCACGACATTGTCATGAAAATTCTCAATGGCCCTTGTCATAATGCTCCAAGCCCTAGTCATCACAATGCTCCATTATATTTGTCGTCAAAATCCTCCATTACATTTGGCATCACGATGCTCCCTGCCATTGTCATTGCAATGGACCATGACATATGTCGTCACAATGCTCCCTGACACCTGTCTTCACAATACTCCATGACCTTCTCATCACAAAGATCCATGCCCTTGTCATCACAATGCACCATGTCCAATGTCATCACAATAATCTATGAAACTTGTCAGACCAGTGCTCCATGCCCCTGTCACCACAATGCTCCATGCCCTTGTCATCACAATGCTCCATGACCACTGTCATCACAATGCTCCGTGACTTCAGTCATCAAAATGCTTCATAACATTTGTCATCACAATGGTCCATGCCCGCGTCATCACAAGGCTCTGTGACCTTTATAACCACAATGCTCCATGAACTTTTCATCACAATGCTCCGTGACCCTTGTCATCAAAATGCTCCATGCGTTTGTCAGAAAAATGCTCCATGACCCTTGTCATCACAATGTGCTACGCGCTTTTCATCACAACGGTCCACAAATTTGTCATGGTAATGCTCCATAAACCTTGTAATCACAATGCTCCATGCCCTTCTCATCACAATGCTCCATTACCCCTGTCATAACAATGCTCCATGACCCCTGCCATCACAATATTCCACGGCCTGGTCATCACAAGGTTCCATGACACTTGTCATCACAATGCTCCAAGACCCCTGTAATCACAATGCTCCATGCCCTTGTCATCACAAAGCTCCATGACACATGCCATCAGAATGTTCCATGTCCTTCTCATCAAAATGCTCCATGCCCTTGTCATCACAGTGCTCCTAGACCCCTGTAAACACAACGCTCCACACCCCTTTTCATCTCCATGCTCCATGAACCCTGACATCGCAATGCACCATGCCCATCATCATAATGCTTCTGGCTATTGTCAGCACAATGAAATCATAATTCTCCATGACCTCTGTCATCACAATACTCCATGAATATTTTCAGCCCAATGCTCCATGACCCTTGTCATCACAATGATCCATGCCCTTGTCATCGCAATGCTCCATGACCCCTGTATTCACAAAGCTCCGTGACGCTTGTCATCACAGTGCTCCATGACACATATCATCACAATGCTCCATGACTTTGTCAGCAAAATGCTACATGACCTTGTCATTACAATGCTCTATGCACTTGTCATCACAATACTCCATTACCATTGTCATCACAATCCTCCATTAACCTTGGGTTCACATTGCATCATGCCATTGTAATTACAATGTTCCATGCTCCTTGAAATCAAAATGATCCGTGACTTCTGTCATCACAATGCTCCAAACCCTTGTGATCAAAATGTTCCATAATACTTGTCACCACTACGCTCCATGATGCCTGTATTCACAATACTCCATGCACTTTTCATCACAATGCTCCATGACCTTTGTCATCACAATTCTCAATACACTTGTCATCACAATGCTCCCTGAAACTTGTCATCAGGATGCTCCTTGAACCCTGTCACGAAAAGGCTCCATGCCTTTTTCATCACAAGTCCCCATGCCGTTTTCATCACAATGCTCCACGCCACTGTCATCCAAATACTCCACAAGCTTGTCATGAGAATGCTCCATGACCCTTGGCATCACAATTCTCCATGCACTTGTCAGCACATTGCTGCCTGATATTTGTGATAACAATGCTCCAAGACATTGCCATCACAATGCTCTATTACTTTATCATCAGAATCCTCCATGACATTTGGTATCACAATGCTCCATGCCATTGTCATCACAATGGGCCATTACATATGTCATCACAATGCTCCCTGACAACTGTCTTCACAATACTGCATGACCTGGTCATCACAATGCTCCATGCCCTTGTCATCACAATGTGCCATTCCAACTGTCATCACAATAATCCATGAAACTTATTAGAACAATGCTCAATGCCCTTGTCATCACAATGCTCCATGCCCTTGTTATCACAATGCTCCATGACCCCTGTCATCACAATGCTCCGTGACTCCAGTTATCACAATGCTTCATGACCTTTGTCACCACAATGGTCCATGCCCTCGTCATCAACAGTCTCTGTGTTATTTTTAACCACAATGCTACATGAACTTTTCATCAAAATGCTCTTTGACCCTTGTCATCACAATGCTCTGTGCACTTCTCATCAAAATGCTCTGTCACCACTGATATCACAATGTTACATCACTATTCGTAACAATATTCCCTCACCCCTGTCATCAAAATGTGCCATGACTCCTGTCATCACAATGCTACATGCACTTATCATCAGAATGTTCGATGACCCCTGGCATCACAATGTTCCATAACCCCTATCATCAAATTGTTCCATGACCCTTTTCATCAAATTGCTCCATGACACTGTCATCACAATGCTGCATGTCATTGTCATCACAGTGCTCCATGAAGGTTCTCATTACATTGCTCCATGTCCTTGTCTTCACAAACCTCCATGATACATGTTATCAGAATGCTGCATGGCCTTCTCATCACAATGCTCCATGCCCTTGCCGTCACAATGCTCCATTACCCCTGTCATAACAATGCTCCATGAACCCTGATATCACGATGTTCCATGGCCTTGTTATCACAAGGCTCCATGACCCTTCTCATCACAATGCTCCAAGACCCCTGTAATCACAATGCTCCATGCCCATTTTCATCTCAATGATCCATGAACTCTGTCATCACAATTAACCATGCCCATCATCATAATGCTTCATGCTATTGTCATCACAATGAAATCAAAATGCTCCATGACCTCTGTCATAACAATGCTCCAAACCCTTGTGATCACAATATTCCATAATACCTGTCATCACAATGCCCCATGAAGATCATCATCCCAATTATCCATGGTCTTCTCATCACAATGCTCCATGACCTTTGTCATCACAATGATCAATACACTTGTCATCAATATGCTCCCTGACACTTGTTGTCTGTATGCTCCTTGAATCCTTTCATGACAAGGTTCCATGCCTTTTTCATCACAATGATTCATGCACTTTTCATCAAAATGCTCCATGACCACTGACATCACAGTGTTCAATAACCCCTGTCATCAAAATGTTTCATGACCCTTTTCAACAAATTGCTCCATGACCCTGTCATCACAATGCTCCCTGCACTTCTCATCACAATGCACAACACACTTGTCATCAAAATGCTCCATGACCTTTGACATCACAAAGATCCATGACTCTTCGCAGCACAGTGCTCCATGTCATTGTCATCACAATGCTCCAAGAACACTCTCATCACATTGCTCCATGCCCTTGTCATCACAAAGCTCCTTGACACATGTCATCAGAATGCTCCATGGCCTTCTCATCACAATGCTCTATGCGCTTGCCATCACAATGCTCCATTACCTCTGTCATAACAATGCTCCATGACACCTGCCATCACGATGTTCCGTGGCCTTGTCATCACAAGGCTCCATGACCCTTCTCATCACAATGCTCCAAGACCCCTGTAATCACAATGCTCTATACCCCTTTTCATCTCAATGATCCATGAACCCTGTCATCAAAATGCACCCTGCCCATCATCATAATGCTTCATGCTATTCTCATCACAATGAAATCAAAATGCTCCATGACATCTGAAATAACAATGCTCCAAATCCTTGTGATCACAATATTCCATAACACTTGTCATCACAGTGCCCCATGACACTCATCATCACAATTATCCATGGTCTTCTCATCACAATGCTCCATGACCTTTGTCATCACAATGCTCAATACACTTGTCATCAAAATGCTCCCTGACACTTGTGGTCTGTATGCTCCTTGAACCCTGTCATGACAAGGCTCCATGCCTTTTTCATCACAATGATCCATGCCCATTTCTTCACAATGCTCCAAGACCCCTTTAAACACAATGCTCCATGCCCTTGTCATCACAAAGCTCAATGAAACATGTCTTCAGAATGCTCCTTGGCCTTCTCCTCACAATGCTCCATGCCCATGTCATCACAATGTTCCAAGACCCCTGTAATCACAATGGTCCATGCCCCTTTTCATCAGTATGCTCCATGAGATTTGTCATCACAAGTCTCTATGGATTTCTCATCACAATGCTCCAGGAACTTTTCATCACAATGCTGCACGACCATGTTCTGAAAATTCTCAATGGCCCTTGTCTTCATAATGCTCCAAGCCCTAGTCATCAAAATGCTCCATTATATTTGTCATCAAAATCCTCCATTACCTTTGGCATTACAATGCTCCCTGCCTTTGTCATTGCAATGGAAAATGACGTATGTCATCACAATGCTCCCTGACACCTGTCTTCACAATACTCCATGACCTTCTCATCACAATGATCCATGCCCTTGTCATCAAAATGCACCATGTCCACTCTCATCACAATAATCTATGAAATTTTTCAGAACAAAGCTCCATGCCCCTGTCACCACAACGCTCCATTCCCTTGTCATCACAATGCTCCATGATCACTGTCATCACAATGCTCCATGACTCCAGTCATCACAATGCTTCATAACGTTTGTCATCACAATGGTCCATGCCCACGTCATCACAAGGCTCTGTGACCTTTGTAACCACAATGCTCCATGAACAGTTCATCACAATGCTCCGTGACCCTTGTCATCAAAATGCTCCATGCCTTTGTCAGAAAAATGCTCCTTGACCCTTGTCATCACAATGTGCTACGCTCTTTTCATCACAACTGTCCACAAATTTGTCATGGTAATGCTCCATAAACCTTGTAATCACAATGCTCCATGCCCTTCTCATCACAATGCTCCATTACCACTGTCATAACAATGTTCCATGACCCCTGCCATCACAATGATCCACGGCCTTGTCATCACAAGGCTCCATGACACTTGTCATCACATTGCTCCAAGACCCCTGTAATCACAATGCTCCATGCCCTTGTCATGACAAAGCTCCATGACACATGCCATCAGAATGTTCCATGTCCTTCTCATCAAAATGCTCCATGCCCTTGTCATCGCAGTGCTCCAAGACCCCTGGAATCACAATGCTCCCTGCCCCTTTCCATCTCAATGCTCCATGAACCCTGTCATCACAATGCACCATGCCCATCATCATAATGCTTCCGGCTATTGTCAGCACAATGAAATCAAAATTCTCCATGACCTCTGTCATCACAATGCTCCATGACACCTGTCATCAAAATACTCCATGAACATTTTCAGCCCAATGCTCCATGACCCTTGTCATCACAATGATCCTTGCCCTTGTCACCCCAGTGCTCCATGACGCCTGTATTCACAATGCTCCGTGACGCTTGTCATCACAGTGCTCCATGACACCTGTCATCAGAATGTCCCATGCCCTTGTCATCCCAATGCTCCATGACCCCTGTATTCACAATGCTCCGTGACGCTTGTTATCACAGTGCTTCATGACGCCTGTCATCACAAGGCTCCTTGCCTTTGTCATCACAGTACTCCATGACCCCTGTCATCACAATGCTCCATGACTCCAGTCACCACAATGCTTCATAACATTTGTCATCACAATTGTCCATGCCCACGTCATCACAAGGTCTTGTGACCTTGGTAACCACAATGCTCCATGAACTTTTCTTCACAATGCTCCGTGATCCTTGTCATCACAATGTTCCATGCCTTTGTCAGAAAAATGCTCCATGACCCTTGTCATCACAATGTGCCACGTGCTTTTCATCAAAACGGTCCACAAAGTTGTCATAGCAATGTCCCATAAACCTTGTAATCTCAATTCTCCATGCCCTTCTCATCACAATGCTCCATTACCCCTGTCAGAACAATGCTCCATGACCCATGCCATCACAATGTTCCACGGGCTTGTCATCACAAGGCTCAATGACAATAGTCTACACAATGCTCCAAGACCCCTGTAATCACAATTCTCCATGCCCTTGTCATCACAAAGCTCCATGACACATGTCATCACAATGTTCAATGGCCTTCTTATCATAATGCTCCATGCCCTTGTCATTACAGTGCTCCTAGACCCCTGTAATCACAATGCTCCATGCCCCTTTTCATCTCAATGCTCCATGAACCCTGTCTTCACAATGCATCATACCCTTCATCATAATGCTTCCGGCTATTGTCAGCACAATGAAATCAAAATTCTCCATGACCTCTGTCATCACAATGCTCCATGACCCCTGTCATCAAAACACTACATGAACATTTGCAGCCCAATGCTCCATGACCCGTGTCATCACAATGATCCATGCCCTTGGCATCCCCATGCTCCATGACCCCTTTATTCACAATGCTCCGTGACGCTTGTCATCACAGTGCTCCATGACAACTGTAATCACAATGCTCCATTCCCTTGTCATCCCAATGCTCCATGACCCCTGTATTCACAATGCTCCGTGACGCTTGTCACCACAGTGCTCCATGACACCTGTCATCACAATGTTCCATGCCTTTGTCAGCAAAATGCTACATGACTTTGTCATTACCCTGCTCTATGCGCTTATCATCACAGTACTCCATTACCACTGTCATCACAATCCTCCATGAATCTTGGGATCACATTGCTACATGCCCTTGTCATCACAATGCTCCATGCTCCTTGAAATCAAAATGATCCATGACCTCTGTCATCACAATGCTCCAAAACCTTGTGATCAAAATGTTCCATAACACTTGTCATCCCAACGCTCCATGATGTCTGTCATCACAATACCACATGCACTTTTCATCACAATGCTCCACGACCTTTGTCATCACAATTCTCAATACACTTGTCATTACAATGCTCCCTGAAACTTGTCGTCAGAATGCTCCTTGAACCCTGTCACGAAAAGGCTCCATGCCTTTTTCAACACAATGCCCCATGCCGTTTTCATCACAATACTCCACGCCACTGTCAGCAAAAAACTCCACAAGCTTATCATGAGAATATTCCATGACACTTGTCATCAAATTCTCCATGCACTTGTCAGCACAATGCTCCCTGACACTTGTCATCTGAATGCTCCAAGCCACAGTCATCACAATGCACCATTACCTTTGTCATCAGAATCCTCCATGACACCTGGCATCACAATGCTCCATGTCATTGTCATCACAATGGGACATTACATATGTCATCACAATGCTCCCTGACACCTCTCTTCACAATACTGCATGACCTGGTCATCACAATGCTCCATGCCCTTGTCACCACAATGCACCATTCCAAGAGTCATCGCAATAATCCATGAAACTTATTAGACCAATGCTCCATGTCATTTTCTTCACAATGGGCCATTACATATGTCATCACAATGCTCCCTGACACCTCTCTTCACAATAGTGCATGACCTGGTCATCACAATGCTCCATGCCCTTGTCACCACAATGCAACATTACAACAGTCATCGCAATAATCCATGAAACTTATTAGACCAATGCTCCATGCCCTTGTCATCACAATGCTCCATGACCCTTGTCATCACAATGCTCCATTATATATGTCATCAAAATCCTCCATTACATTTGGCATCACAATGCTCCCTGCCATTGTCATTGCAATGGACCATGACATATGTCATCACAATGCTCCCTGACACCTGTGTTTACAATACTCCATGACCTTCTCATCACAATGATCCATGGCCTTATCATCCCAATGCTCCATGACCACTGTATTCACAATGCTCCATGACGCTTGTCATCACAGTGCTCAATGACACCTGTCATCACAGTGCTCCATGGCTTTGTCAGCAAAATGCTACATGACCTTGTCATTACAATGCTGTATGCGCTTGTCATCACAACACTCCATTTCAATTGTCATCACAATCCTCCATGAACCTTGAGAGCACATTCCTTCATGCCCTTGTCATCACAATGCTCCATGCTCCTTGAAATCAAAATGATCCATGACCTCTGTCATCGCAATGCTCCAAACCCTTGTGATCCCAATGTTCCATAACACTTGTCATCACAATGCTCCATGATGCCTGTCATCACAAAATTCCATGCCCTTTTCATCACAGTGCTCCATGACATTTGTCATCACAATGCTCAGTACACTTGTCATCACAATGCTCCCTGACACTTGTCATCAGAATGCTCTTTGAACCCTGTCACGAAAAGGCTCCATGCCTTTTTCATCACCATGCCCAATTCCGTTTTCATCACAATGCTCCGTGACCATTGTCATCAAAATGTGCCATTCGCTTTTCATCACAACGATCCAGAAAATTTTCATTGCAATGCTCCATAAACCTTGTAATCAAAATGCTCCATACAATTCTCATCAAAATGCTCTCTCACCAGAGATATCACAGTGTTCCATCACTAGTTGTCACAATACTCCCTCACCCCTGTAATCACAATGTCCCATGACCCCTGTCATCACAATGCTACATCCCTTTATCATCACAAATTCCATAACCCCTGACATCACAATATTCTATAACCCCTGTCATCAAAAAGTTCCAATACACTTTCCATCATATTGCTGCATGACCCTGTCATCAAAACACTCCCTGCACTTCTCATCACAATGCACCATGCAATTGTCTTCAAAATGTTCCATGACCTTTGTCATCACAAAGCGCCATGACCCTTGGCATCACAATGCTCCATGTCATTGTCATCACAATGCTCCATGAAGCCTCTCATCACATTGCTCCAGGCCCTTGTCATCACAAAGCTCCATGTCACTTGTCATCACAATGCTCGATGCCTTTCTCATCACAGTGCCCCATGACCTTGTCATTACAATCCTCCATGACCCATGTATCACAGTGTTCCATGCCCTTATCATCACAATGCTCTATGCCCACTCTCATCACAATAATCCATAAAATATTTCAGATCAATTCTCCATGCCCTTCTCATCACAATGCTCCTTTACCTCTTTCATAACAATGCTCCATGACACCTGCCATCAAAATGTTCCACGGCCTTGTCATCACAAGGCTCCATGACACATGTCATCACAATGCTCCACGACCCCTCTAATCAAAATGCTCCATGCACTTGTCATCAAAAAGCTACATGACGCATGTCATCAGAATGTTCCATGGCCCTGTCATCACAAGGCTCCATTCACTTGTCATCACAATGCTCCAAGACCCTTTTAATCAAAATGCTCCATGCGTCTTTTCATCTCAATGCACCATGAACCCTGTCATCACAATGGACCCTGCCCATCATCATAATGCTTCAGGCTATTGTCATCACAATTAAATAAAAATGCTCCATGACCTCTGTCATCACAATGCTCCAATCCCTGGTGATCACAATATTCCATAGCCCTTATCATCACAACACTCCATGAAGCTCATCATCACAATTATCCATGGTCTTCTCATCACAATGCTCCATGAACTTTGTCATCACAATGCTCAATACACTTGTCATCACAATGCTCCCTGACACTTGTCATCAGTATGCTCCATTAACCCTGTCATGACACGTCTCCATGCCTTTTTCATCACAATGATCCATGTCCTTTTAATCACAATGCTCCAAGACACATGTAATCACAATGCTCCATGCCCTTGTCATCACAAAGCTCAATGACGCATGTCATCAGAATGCTCCACGGCCTTCTCATCAAAATGCTCCATGCCCTTGTCATTACAGTGCTCCAAGACCCCTGTAATCACAGTGCTCCATGCCCCTTTTCATCTCAATGCTCCATGAACCCTGTCATCACAATGTATCATACCCTTCATCATAATGCTTCCGGCTATTGTCATCACAATGAAATAAAAATTCTCCATGACTTCTGTCATCACAATGCTCCATGACCCCTGTCATCAAAATACTCCATGAACATTTTCAGCCCAATCCTCCATGACCCTTGTCATCACAATGATCCATGCCCTTGTCATCCTAATGCTCCAAGAACCCTGTATTACAATGCTCCATGACGCTTGTCATCAGAGTACTCCATGACATCTGTCATCACAATGCTCCATGCCCTTGACATACCAATGCTCCATGACACCTGTATTCGCAATGCTCCGTGACGCTTTTCATCACAGTGCTCCATTACACGTGTCATCACAATGTTCCATGCCTTTGTCAGCAAAATGCTACATGACTTTGTGATTACCATGCTCTATGCGCTTGTCATGACAATACTCCATTACCATTGTCATCACATTCCTCCATGAATCTTGGGATCACATTGCTACATGCCCTTGTCATCACAATGTTCCATGCTACTTGAAATCAAAATGATCCATGACCTCTGTCATCACAATGCTCCAAAACCTTGTGATCACAATGTTCCATAACACTTGTCATCCCAACGCTCCATGATGACTGTCATCACAATACTCCATGCCCTTTTCATTACAATGCTCCATGACCTTTGTCATCACAATTCTCAATACACTTGTCATCACAATGCTCCCTGACACTTGTCGTCAGAATGCTCCTTGAACGCTGTCACGAAAAGGTTCCATGCATTTTTCAACACAATGCCCCATGCCGTTTTCATCACAATGCTCCACGCCACTGTCAGCAAAAAACTCCTCAAGCTTATCATGAGAATGTTCCATGACCCTTGTCATCACAATTCACCATGCACTTGTCAGCACAATGCTCCCTGACCCTTGTCATCTCAATGCTCCAAGCCACTGTCATCACAATGCACCATTACCTTTGTCATCAGAATCCTCCATGACACCTGGAATCACAATGCTCCATGCCATTGTCATCACTATGGGCCATTACATATGTCATCACAGTGCTCCCTGACACCTCTCTTCACAATACTGCATGACCTGGTCATCACAATTCTCCATGCTCTTGTCACCACAATGCACCATTCCAACAGTCATCACAATAATCCATGAAAATTATTAGACCAATGCTCCATGCCCTTGTCATCACAATGCTCCATGACCCTTGTAATCACAATGCTCCATGAAATTTTCATCACAATGCTCTTTGATCCTTGTCATCACAATGCTCTATGCCTTTCTCAGCGCAATGCTCCATGACCCTTGTCATCACAATGCTCCATGCGCTTGTCAGCACGATGCTCCATGACGCATGTCATCATAATGCACCATGTGCTTGTCATCACAGCGCTCCACAAGCTTGTCATCACAATGCTCCATAAACATTGTCATCACAATGCTCCATGCACTTCTCATCAAAATGATCTCTCACCACAGATATCAAAATTTTACCTCACTATTCGTCACAATACTCACTCACCCCGGTTATCACAATGTTCCATGACCCCTGTCATCACAATGCTATATGCATTTATCATCACAATGTTCGATGACCCCTGACATCACAATGCTCCATAACCCCGGTCATCAAAATGCTCCATGACCCTTTTCATCATAATCCTCCATTACCCCTGACATCACAATGTTCCATATCCCCTGTCATCAAAATGTCCCATGACCCTTTTCATCAAATTTCTCCATGACCCTGTCATCACAATGCTCCCTGCCCTTCTCATCACAATGCACAATGCCCTTGTCATCAAAATGCTCCATGACCTTTGTCATCACAAAGATCCATGACCTTTGGCATCACAATGCTCCATGTCATTGTCATCACAATGCTCCATGAACACTCTCATCACATTGTTCCATGCCCTTGTCATCACAAAGCTCCATGACCCATGTCTTCAGAATGCTCCATGGCCTTCTCATCAAATGCTCCATGTCCTTGCCGTCAAAATGCTCCATGACCCCTGCCATCACGATGTTCCGTGGCCTTGTCATCAAAAGGCTCCATGACCCTTCTCATCACAATGCTCCAAGACCCCTGTAATCACAATGCTCCATGCCCATTTTTCATCTCAATGATCAATGAACCCTGTCATCAAAATGCACCATGCCCATCATCATAATGCTTCATGCTATTGTCATCACAATGAAATCAAAATGCTCCATGACCTCAGTCATAACAATGCTCCAAAAACTTGTGATCACAATATTCCATAACACTTGTCATCACAGTGCCCCATGACACTCGTCATCACAATTATCCATGTTCTTCTCATCACAATGCTCCATGACCTTTGTCATCACAATGCTCAATACACTTGTCATCAAAATGCTCCCTGACACTTGTTGTCTGTATGCTCCTTGAACCCTGTCATGACAAGGCTCCATGCCTTTTTCAACACAATGATCCATGCCCTTTTCATCACAATGCTCCAAGACCCATGTAATCACAATGCTCCATGCCCTTGTCATCACAAAGCTCAATGACGCATGTCATCAGAATGCTCCATGGCCTTCTCATCACAATGCTCCATGCCCTTGTCATCACAATGCTCCAAGACCCCTGTAATCACAATGCTCCATGTCCCTTTTCATCAGAATGCTCCATGAGACTTGTCGTCACAAGTCTCCATTGTCTTCTCATCAAAGTGCTCTAGGAACTTGTCATCAAAATTCTCCATGATCCCTGTCATCACAATACTCCATGAACATTTTCAGCCCAATGCACCATGACTTTCTCATCAAAATGCTCCATGACCCCTGTCATCACAATACTCCATGAACATTTTCAGCCCAATGCTCCATGACCCTTGTCATCACAATGATCCATGCCCTTGTCATCCCAATGCTCCATGACCCCTGTATTTACAATGCTCCGTGACGCTTGTCATCACAGTGCTCCATGACACCTGTCATCACAATGCTCCATGACTGTGTCAGCAAAATGCTACCTGACCTTGTCATTGCGATGCTCTATTCGTTTGTCATCACAATACTCCATTACCATTGTCATCACAGTCCTCCATGAACCTTGGGATCACATTGCTTCATGCCCTTGTCATCACAATGCTCCATGCTCCTTGAAATCAAAATGATCCATGACTTCTGTCATCACAATGCTCAAAACCCTTGTGATCACAGTGTTCCATAACACTTGTCATCACAACGCTGCATGATGCCTGTCATCACAATACTCCATGCCCTTTTCATCACAATGCTCCAAGACTTTGTCATCACAATTCTCAATACACTTGTCATCACAATGCCCCATGCCATTTTCATCACAATGCTCCATGCCATTGTCATCAAAATACTCCACAAGCTTGTCATCAGAATACTCCATGACCCTTTTCATCACAATTCTCCATTCACATGTCAGCACAATGCTCCATGACCCTTGTCATCACAATGCTCCAAGCCATTGTCATCACAATGCTCCATTACCTTTGTCATCAGAATCCTCCATGACACTTGGCATCACAATGCTCCATGCCATTGTCATCACTATGGGCCATTACATATGTCATCACAATGCTCCCTGACACCTGTCTTCACAGTACTGCATGACCTGGTCATCACAATGCTCCATGCCCTTGTCATCACAATGCGCCATTCCAACTGTCATCACAATAATCCATGAAACTTTTTAGACCAATGCTCCATTCCCTTGTCATCACAAGGCTCCATGCCCTTGTTATCACAATGGTCCATGACCCCTGTCATCACAATGCTCCATGCCTCCATTCATCACAATGCTTCATGACCTTTGTCATCACAGTGGTCCATGCCCTAGTCATCAACAGTCTCTGTGACATATTTAACCACAATGCTCCATGAACTTTTCATCACAATGCTCTTTGACCCTTGTCATCACAATGCTCTATGCCTTTCTCAGCACAATGCTCCATGACCCTCGTCATCACCATGATCCATGCGCTTGTCCGCACAATGTTCCATGACCCATGTCATCACAATGCACCCTGAACTTTTCATCACTGTGCTCCACAATCTTGTCACTACAATGCTCCATAAAACTTGTCATCACAATGCTCCATGCACTTCTCATCAAAATGCTCTCTGAACACTGATATCACAATGTTACATCACTATTCATCACAATACTCTCTCACCCCTGTCATCACAATGTTCCATAACTTCTGTCTTTGCAATGCTACATGCACTTATCATCACAAAGTTCGATGACCCCTGACATCACAATGTTCCATAACCCCTGTCATCAAAATGCTCCATAACCCTTTTCCTCAAAATGCTCAATGACCCCCTGACATCACAATGTACCATAACACCTGTCATCAAAATGTTCCATGACCCTTTTCATCAAATTGCTCTATAACCCTGTCATCACAATGTTCCGTGCCCTTCTCATCACAATGTACCATGCCCTTGTCATCAAAATGCTCCATGACATTTGTCATCACAAGGATCCATGACCCTTGGCATCTCAATGCTCCATGCCATTGTCATCACAATGCTCCATGAACCCTCTAATCACAATGCTCCATGCCCCTTTGCATCTCAATGCTCCATGAACCCTGTCATCAAAATGCACCATGCCCATCATCATAATGCTTCAGGCTATTGTCATCACAATGAAATCAAAATATTCGATGATCTACCTCATCACAATGCTCCAAATCCTTCTGATCACAATGTTCCATAACACTTATCATCACAACGTCACTTGACGCTCATCATCACAATTATCCATGGTCTTCTCATCACAGTGCTCCATGACCTTTGTCATCACAGTGCTCTATACACTTGTCATCACAATGCTCCCTGACACTTGTCATCAGTATGCTCCTGGAACACTGTCATGACAAGGCTCCATACCATTTTCATAACAATGATCCATGCCAATTTCCTCACAATGCTCCAAGACAACAGTATTCACATTGCTCCATGCCCTTGTAATCACAATGCCCCAAGACCCCTGTAATCACAATACTCCTTGCCCCTTTTCATCAGAATGCTCCATGAGACTTGTTATTACAAGGCTCCATGGTCTTCTCATCACAATTCTCCAGGAACTTTTCATCACAGTGCTCCATTCCCTTGTCATCACTATGCTCCCTGACCCCTGTCCTCACAATACTTCCTGAACATTTTCAGTCCAATTCTCCAGGAACTTCTCATCACAATGCTTCATGATCCCTATCATCACAATGCTCCATGACCACTCTCATCACAACGCTCCATGACCCCTGACAACACAGTGATCCGGGACTCTTGTCATCACAATGCTCCATTCCCTAGTCAACACAATGCTCCATGAATATTTTCAGCCCAATGCTCCATGACACTTGTCATCACAATGATCCATGCCCTTGTCATCCCAATGCTCCATGATCCCTATAATCACAATGATCCGTGATGCTTCTCATCACAGTGCTCTATGACCCTTATCATCACAATGCTCCATGCCTGTGTCAGCAAAATGCTACATGACCTTGTCATCACAATGCTCCATTTGCTTCTCATCACAATACTCCCTTACCATTGTAATCAAAATCCTCCATGAACCTTGGGATCACATTGATTCATTCCCTTGTCATCAAAATGCTCCATGCTCCTTGAAAACAAAATGATCCATGACTTCTATCATCACAATGCTCCAAACCCTTGTGATCACAATGTTCCATAACACTTGTCATCACAACGCTCCATGATGCCTGTCATCACAATACTCCATGCCCTTTTCGTCAAAATGCTCCATGATCTTTTTCATCACCATTCTCAATACACTTGTCATCACAATGTTCCCTGACACTTGTCGTCAGAATGCTCCTTGAAACCTGTCATGAAATGGCTTCATGCCTATTTCATCACAATGCTCCCTGCCCTTTTCATCACAATGCTCCATGCCATTGTCGTCACAATACTCCACAAGCTTGTCATTAGAATGCTCCATGACACTTGTCATCACAATGCTCCATGGCCACTGTCATCACAATGCACCATAACCCTTGTCATTACTGTGCTCCATGACGCTCGTCATCACAATTATCCATGGTCTTCTCATCACAATGCTCTACGCCCTTGTCATCAAAATGCTCCATGACCCTTGTCATCACAATGCTCCATGGCCACTGTCATCACAATGCTGCATTCCCCTTGTCACTACAGTGCTCCATGACGCTCGTCATCACAATTATCCATGGTCTTCTCATCACAATGCTCCACGGTCTTTCCATCACAGTGCTCCATGTCCCTTGTCATCACAATTCTCCTCGTTCTTGGCATCACTATGCTCCATGACACTTCTCATCACCGTGTTACATGATTTGTCATCACAATTCTCTATGCACTTGTCATCACAATGCTCCATGACCCCTGTCATAGGAAGCTCCATGTGCTTGTCATCACAATGCTTCATGAACTTGTCATCAAAATTCTCAATGGCACTTGTCATCACAATGCTCCATGCCCTTGTCATCACAATGCTCCATGTCCCTTGTCATCACAATGCTCCAAGCCCTTGTCATCAAAATGCTCCATTACATTTGTCATCACAATCCTCCATGACACTTGGCATCACAATGTTCCAATCCATTGTCATCGCAATGGACCATGACATATGTCATCACAATGCTCCCTGAGACCTGTCTTCAAAATACTCCATGACCGTCTCATCACAATGCTCCATGTCTTGGTCATCACATTGCACCATGCCCACTGTCATCACAATAATCCATGAAATATGTCAGGCCAATGCTCCATGCCCCTGTCATCACAATGCTCATTGCCTTTTCATCACAAAGCTCTATGACCCCTGTCATCACAATGCTCCGTGACTCCAGTCATCACAATGCTTCATGACCTTTGTCATCACAATGGTCCATGCCCTCGTCATCACAAGGCTCTGTGACCTTTGTCACCAAAATGCTCCATGAAATTTTCATCACAATGCTCGTTGACCCTTGTCATCACATTGCTCCATGTCTTTGTCAGCACAGTGCTCCATGACCCATGTCATCACAATGCGCCATGTGCTTGTCATCACAATGCTCCACAATCTTGTCATCACAATGCTCCATAAAACTTGTCATCACAATGCTCCATGCACTTCTTATCAAAATGCTCTCTCACGAATGATATCAAAATGTTCCCTCACTAGTCATCACAATACACCCACTCCCCTGTCATCACAATGGTCCACAACACCGACATGAAAATGTCCCATGACTCCTGACATCACAATGTTCCATAACCCCTGTCATCAAAATGTTCCATGACACTTTTCATCAAATTGCTCCATGACCCTGTCATCACAATGCTCCCTGCCCTTCACAAGAGAATTCACCACACCCTTGTCATCAAAATGCTCCATGACCTTTGTCAGCACAAAACTCCATGACCCTTGGCATCACAATGCTCCATGCCATTGTCATCACAATGCTCCAAAAACCTCTCATCACATCGTTCCAAGCACTTGTCATCACAGGATCCATGATGCTTTTCATCAAAATGCTCGATGCCATTCTTCTCACAATGCTCCATGCGCTTGTCATTACAATCCTCCATGAACCATGTATCACAGTGTTCCGTGCCGTTGTTATCTCAATGCTCCTTGCCCCCTCTCATCACAATAATCCATGAAACATCTCAGACCAATGTTCCATGCCCTTTTTCATCTCAATGCACCATGAATGCTGTCATCACAATGCACCAATGCACATCATCATAATGCTTCATGCTATTGTCATCACAATGAAATCTGAATGCTCTATGACCTCTGTCATCACAATGCTCCAAATCCTTGTGATCACAATATTCCGTAACACTTATCATCACAGCTCCCCATAACGCTCGTCATCACAATTATCCATGGTCTTCTAATCACAATGCTCCATGACATTTGTCATCACAATGCTCAATACCCTTGTCATCACAATGGTCCCTGACACTTGTCATCAGTATGCTCCTTGAACCCTGTCATGACAAGGCTCCATGCCTTTTTCATCACAATGTTACATGCCCTATTCCTCACAGTGCTCCAAGACCCCTGTAATCACAATGCTCCATGCCCTTGTCATCACAAAGCGCCATGATGCATGTCATCAGAACGCTCCATGACATTCTCATCCAAATGTTCAATGCCCTTTTCATCACAATGCCCCAAGACCCCTGTAATCACAATGCTCCATGACACTTTTCATCAGAATGCTCCATGAGACTTGTCATCACATGGCTCCATGGTCTTCTCATCATAGTGCTCCAGTACCTTTTCATCTCAATGCTCCTTGACACCTGTCATCACAATACTCCATGAACATTTTCAGCCCAATGTTCCATGAGGTTCTCATCACAATGCTCCATGTCCTCTGTCATCACAATGCTCCATGACCACTGTCATCACAATGATCCATGAACCCTGACAACACAGTGATCCGGGACACTTGTCATCAAAATGCTCCATGCCCTTGTCATCCCAATGCTCCATGAACCCTTTAATCACAATGATCCATGACGCTTGTCATCACAGTGCTCCATGAACCTTGTCATCACAATGCCTTTGTCAGCAAAATGATACATAAACTTGTCATCACAATGCTCCATGAACCCTGTATTCGCAATGCTCCGTGACGCTTGTCATCACAGTGCGCCATGACACCTGTCATCACAATGCTCCATGCCTTTGTCAGCAAAATACTACCTGACCTTGTCATTGCAATGCTCTATGCGCTTGTCTTCACAATTCTCCATTCCCATTGTCATCACAGTCCTCCATGAACCTTGGGATCACATTGCTTCATGCCCTTGTCATCACAATGCTCCATGCTCCTTGAAATCTAAATGATCTATGACCTCTATCATCACAATGCTCCAAACCCTTGTGATCACAATGTTCCATAGCACTTGTCATCACAACGCTCTAAGATGCCTGTCATCACATTACTCCATGCCTATTTCATCACAATGCTCCATGACCTTTGTCATCACAATTCTCAATACACTTGTCATCACAATGCTCCATGCGCTTGTCATCACAATCCTCCATGACCCTTGGGATCATATTGCTTTATGCCCTTGTCATCTCTATCTTGCCTTTCTGGTTTTTACAGATTTTTGGATGTCCTTTTTGACCGGTGAGAAGTGACAATTCTTTGTAGTGTGGATTTGCATTGCGCGCTTGCTTGATTGGCCAAAAAGGGCCTATGCCTTTTCTCCTGAATATATTCAGGAGAAAATTCATATGCTGTTTTTGGCCAAGTGCATCATTCTCGAAGTTGTGATGCCTTTCCTGTGCTTTAAAGGCGATTCCAATTTACCTCTTGATATATGTTTTGTGCAATTCCACCTCATTTTCAAGTCAGCTTTGTTGCCTTCCCTCAACAGAATTTTGGAAGAGAGTAGTCCTTTACAACTCTGCAGGTTTTTGATTTGCTTTGCCCCTGAGCTCCAATTTTCAAATCCCATTTTTGGGAGCTGACCGCAAATCCACAATTTTGCTTCAGGAACTATACTGGTTCCAGGGGTGGCTATACTGGTTCCCTCTGGGTGGCTGAGGCTTTGGTTAATTCTTCTTCCTGACGGGAGTTTAGAGTGACATGTGTCCGTCCAAAGGCCTACATCTACTCTCTGATTGGTTCTCCCTCTTCCCTTTCATCCTCTGCACAATTAGAAAACTGTTCGAACCAGGAGGTTATAGGGGATGACTCTCCTAAGTTGGGAGATTGATAGTAAAGTAGTTGGAATGCCAAACTGTAGCACAAGGAGAGGAAAAAGTAGGAGACTTTCAGAAACCTTTCGCCATCACAGGGTGTCCATTCTCTAGGTTTCCCATACATGTTATAACTGTAGTGATATTCCCTTCTACCTGGAAATTTGGGACCCATGGAATGGTGGCATGCATTACTACTTTAAAGGGTCTGCATTTTCTCTCCCAATCTCACCAGTCCTCTCAGTCCCAAGTGTCCAGCCTTATGTCTCATCCAGCTGTCTTTGCAGATAGGGTCATTCTAGGTTTCATCAGAACCCCTGAAGGAATTGTGTAAGAAATTCGCTGTGTTTTGTTTTGTTTTTGAAATTCATTTTTATAATGGGGTTGAGCTGATTTTCACTGACGTGTTTATGCCGGTCTAGACACACTTGATTCCCTTACAGAGGCATATCAGTACATAGGTTTTAAGATTCTTACTAATCAGATATATTCCTCTGTGGGGAATAGGGGTTTTGAGTCCCGTTCACTGAGGAAGGTGTAGGTCTTGTCTATTCTGTATTTGGTTTATGGAATGGTACCTGTGCTAATATCAAACTCTGGTTTTATGCATCACCCCACCTCTCCTTTCCCCTTAAGGAGGCATAAGAGTGTTTTCTAAATGTGAGACGCTGCTCTCTTTCCTAATTCAGTTCATGTGTTGTGATGTTGACATTCTCTCTGTAAGTGATATCTTATGATAAGATTCTTTTTCTGTGTGACTAATTTCCCTTAGAATCATCATACCTAAATCCTCTCATTATGCTGCTACTGGCCTTATGACATTGATTTCACGTCTGAGTGATATTCCGTTGTACAAAATTACCACAAGTTCTCTATGCATTTCTCTTTTTCCTGGGATACTTTAGGTGTACCGAAGTTGAGGTTCTTGTATGCAGAGCAGCCCTAAACTTTGGGGTGCCTGTGTCTTGTTGATATTTAGTCTTCCCAAGTTATATGTCCATGAGTTGAAGTCCCCTTTGCTCAGGGGCTTTGTATTTTAGATGTTTTAGGAAACAGCATACACTTCTTCAGAGTAGCTCTTGGATATTTATACCCCACCCATCAGCGTGACTAGTCTCCCTGTTTTCCATGGCCTCTCCTGCATTTTTGATTTGTACACATTTTTTGGATGGCCTTTCTGAGCAGTGGAAATTGAGACTTCTTTGTTGTGCGGATTTGCATTTCCCGCTTGCTTGGTTGGCCAAAAACTCTGTATGTGTTTTTTTCCTGAAGATATTCACGAAAAAAAGGCATACACCCTTTTGCCCAACTGCATCATTTTAGAAATTCTCCTGCTTTTCATATGCTTTAAATGTGAGTACAATCTACCTTTTGAAAAATGTTTCCTGTAATTCTGCCTCTCATTCAGAACCTCTTCGTTGCCTTACCTGAATATATTTTTGGACGTTGGTTATCATTTATATCTTTGCAGGTCTTTGAATTGTCTGCTCCTGAGCTCCATTTTGATACTCGCTTTTTTTGTGAGCTGGCCGCCAAACCATTGGATTGATTCCGGCCCTATTCTGGTTCTGGGGAGGCAGGCTGAGCCTTTGGTTAATTCTTCTTCCTAAAGGGATATTAGAGTGACATGTGCCTGTCAAAACTCCTACAGCTAATCTCTCACTGGTTCCTCCTATCCCATTTATCCTCTTCAAAAATTGCAAACTGTGTGAAACAGGAGGTTAAAGGTGCTGATTCTCCAAGTGGGGAGATTGTTAGTAATGTGGCTGGAATGGCGAACCCCAGCACCAGGAGATCAAAAATGAGGTGCATTTTAGACACCTTTCCTGAGCACACGGTGTACATTCATCTCGGTTTCCCAGGCATGTTTTTGCTGTCAGAAGATTCCCTTGAAAGTGCAGATTTGGGACCCATGGAATGGGTACCAGGCAGTATTACTTTAAAAGGTCTGCATTTCCTCACCCAGCCTCTCTAACATCTCTTAGCCTGCATGGCTTCCAGCCTTATATATCATCCTGCTGTGGGTCTACATGTGTTCAATCCATGTTACATCGTAGCCCTTCAACAAAAGTTGTAAGAATTTTTGTCTGTCTCACCGTTTTTATAAATATTTTTAAATTTATTTTTATATTGGTTACAGCTGATTTTCAAAGCTCTGTTTTTTGCTGCTGTACATGCACTTGATTCAGGTACTGTGTGACAACAATAAATTCTTTCTCAGATGCTTACGAGTCATATGTATTATTGTCCAGTGACTTGAGTGGACTGAGTGCAGTTCTTTGAGGTACCGTGTAGGCCTTGCCAGTTATTCAATTCGGTACTTGGAATGGTATCTTTGCTAATTTCAACCTCCTGGATAATACCTCACCATTCCCCACCTTTCCCATTTAGCAGCCTTATGACTCTTTTCTACATATTTGACTATGTTTCTGTTTTGTAGTTTATTTCATGTGTAGCCATTTTTGATTCCACCTTTAAGTGACATCTTATGATATGTGTCTTTTTCTTTGTGACATGTGTCACTTAGAATGATCATATGTAACTCCTCCAGAGTTGTTCCAACTGGCCTTATTTCATTGATTTCGGGATGAGTAATATTCCACTCTACATAAGTACCCCATCTCTTTTATCCATTTTATCCTTCCAGGGACATTTAGTTTATATCCAAGTGGAGGCCCTTTTTAACAGAGAGGTGGTAAACATTGGAGTGCCTGTTTTCTGTCATTTTTTGTTTTTCTCAAGGTATACGCCCATGAGTGCAAGTGCCCTATGCTCTGTAGCTCAGTTTTCAGATGTTTTAGCAAACACAATACACTTCTCCAGAGTGGCTGTTGGCACATTACATTTCCACTATCAGCCTCACAGGGCTCCCTTTTCTCCTCACCCTGTCCGGCATTTCTGGTGTTTACACTTTATGTGGATGGCCCTTCTGACTGATGTGAAGTGATACATTTTGTAGTATTGATTTCCAGTGCCCACCTGTTTGGTTGGATAAAAAGTGTGTATGGCCTTTACTTGAATATATTCAGAAAAAATGCATACGCCCTTTTGGGCTAACTGCATCATTGGCGATGTTCAGCCCCTTTTCTTGTGCTTTAATGGGGAGTCCTTTCTACCTCTTCAAATCTGTTTCCTGCCACTCTCCCTTGCTTACAAGTCCTTTTCTGTGACTTACCTCAAGACATTTTTCGACAATAGATATTTTCAACTCTGCAGTTTCATGAATTTTATTGCCCCCGAGTTCCATTTTTCAACTTGTGTTTTTGGAAACTGGACACAAAACAGCGGGATTTCCTCTAGCCCTATTCTGTTTCCATGGGCAATTATAGCCTTTGATGAATTTGTCTTCCAGATAGGAAATTAGAGTGGCATTTGCCTGTCTGAACAACTAAGACTTGTCTCTAAATTTTTCTCATCCTTCCGCTTCATCCTCTGGACAAATTCCAAACTGTGTACAACAGGATGTTGACGGTGCTGATATCCCCAAGTAAGGAGATTGTCAGGAAAGATGCTGGAGGGTTGAACCCGTGCACCAGGTGATGAGGAGATGAGGTGCCTTTTCCAAAAGCTTTCCGATCAAACGGTGTACCATCGTCTAGGTGTGACAGGCATGTTTTCGCTGTAGGATGGGTCCCATGCATGTAAGGAGAACACCAGGGATTTTTCCAAATCAGTGCCTCCCCGAACCCCAAACTGGGGAATTTTTAAGCTACGGCTACACGTATGTCCATTAAGGGCCTTGGGAAATAGGCAGAGCCCAAATTTTAGATGATTGAAATCTTCAGGTTCAGAAGCGCTCACCATCGGCCTTGCTTAGGTTACATTTTATCTGTCATTGATAGATGATGTCAATAAAAATATCTATTCATTTTCAGATTATTTCCCCTTATAGGTTATTGCAAAATATTCAGTGTAGTTCCCTGTGCTATACAGTAGTTCCTTGTTGATGATCTATTTTATACATAGCAGTGTGTATGTGTTAATCCCAAACTGTTAATTTATCCCTTTTCCTACCTTTCCCCTTTGGTAATAATAAATTATAAGATTTTATACTTCTCAGGAATGGGGGAGCTGAAAGAGAGGTATCCTTTTCAATGGAAAAGCATTCAAAACAAGATTGAAGTTTCAGCCAAGAGTATTCGATGTACAACCATGGAAATAAATCACTTCATTTCTCTAATGTTGACCTGACAAATAAGAGAGACGTCTTCACTGAACTTGCTTATAGTAAAGTGATGGAATTATCAAATGTAAGTCTTAGAAAAATCTTATTTTACCCGAGCATTATACACTGCTGTATGTTAACTACAGTTTGGCTCACACATCTGTTCATTGAAGTTACAATGTTCTCAATTTCTGTTACTGATCCTCCAGACTGGAACCCAACAGGAGTCCCCGAGCCCAGTGTCATTGGAGCCAACAGATCAAGACTGAGTTTGGTTCAGAAGCAAAGGAAACATTATTTTGACAACAGAATGGAGAGGTGAGAGCGTGCACTCCCCCACGGGCTGTGGGCTGGGCTGCTGTGTAGGGATCCCGGCAGCGTCAGTGGGAGTTAGGGGATGGAGCTCTCGAGGGCTGGGTTGGCTGCAGCTCAGGCTCTATGCCGTGGAGTCTGCATGGGACTCCGCTAGCTGAGGTGTCGACCCAGGCATTGTGCACTAGGAAATCAGGTCTGAAGTGCCAGGTGTGGGACCTCTGCATGCGGAACCCTAGGAGCACGTGAAATTAGACAAAGCACAAAGGAAAAACAGGTTAGACTTTATTTTATTGCCCAGAATCTCTTTTTATCTCCCAGGAATTTTTAATGAACGTTGCCAGAGACGAACACCTCCTCTGCTTTTTGTTCCGTTCCTCATTCTTGGGGTGTTGAGGGTGCAGACCCCTCTTTTGTAACTGCTTCATGCTGTGGTGGCAGCCCTGATAACTGGGGGGAGGGGCAAAACGTCTCCCCACCAGCCTCCAGGTGAGGTTGATTGTTCCAAAGACTCCTGCCTCACTTCTCGTCCGCCTGAGCACCAGCATTGGAAGAGTTATAGATTCTAATGACCGTTAAGGGTCCAGGAAAGAGATGCGTAAAGATGCTGTGGTGGCAGGTTTCACCCCACCCCACATTTGTTCGGTGACCTTAGGCTGACGGTTTTTGCCAGCCTAGATGCTCTGACCAGTAGTCTGTGCTTTCTTTAATTAGGTCCCTGAATTAATGTACAAACAGCACCATGTGTCAGAGCCCTGCCCGTGCAACTCCCAGACAGTCCAGGGTAAGTGGTGATCCAGGACCATGACGTCCACTGAGTCAACGGCCTTTAGAAGTAGCCAGCAGTCCAGCCGGTCATATTGGCCACCATCACCGCGGTGTCTGTAGGGTTTTCTATGGTGAAAGCGTGATATACGTTTCCCCGCCAAGCTTATTAGCTCCCTTCTGGGTGCAGTAAGTCCTGCAAGCAGTAGTCTGCTCTTTCGGGGCACAGTCTTGTTGTTTTCTGAGAGAAACTCCAGGTCAAGTGATGGTCACACAAGTCATCTTGGGGGCCCGATGCCCCATTTGTCTCTCTGGAGGTTGGAGTTGGAAGGCCTCCTCACTCGAGGTCAGTGTGTCCACAGAGCGACCCCTGCAACTTCAGGACATGATGGGTGGTTAGGATCACCACGTGGGGTCCTTTTCCCTTAGGAGGGAGCTGGCCTTGTGGGCTGCTGATTTCTAGCTTTTTAGATACCCCAGTATCCTGGCCTGATGAGTCGGTGGGCAAAGCCCTTGGTGACCATAGTTTATCATACCTGAAGGGCATTCTTGTGTTGCTCCATTTCAAGTGGTCCCAGGTTTTGCACTAAGTCTCCAAGGGCGATTAATCTTTGACCGGGTATGTAAAGGTCAATGGGTTTAGCTAAATTAGTGAGTTCCTGGGCAAGGATCTGAATTGACTGCTCTTTCCATTCTTGAAAGGCTGCTTCTGGATTCTATTCAAAAAGATCATCATCTTTTCGTGTCAGTGTTTCATGTAGAGGCCAAGCTATTAGACTGTAGTTAGGAATCCAGATGCAGAAATCCTAGGCCTCCCCAGGAACCCCTAAGCTGTCTTCTAGTTTTAGAAGAGGTAAGGCTGCAAATGGCTTCTTCCGTATCCTGGGATGCGTTTCTCCAAATATCTGTGAGGATGAAGCCCAGGCATGTCACCTGAGCCTGGGATATTTGAGCCTTTTTCTTGGACAGCTTCTATCCTTTCTTGGCGATGTAGTTCAGAGGCGTCTTTAGTAGGCCTGGTGATCAGAATGTCATCTGCACATTGAAGGAGGGTTCCCTTTTACAGAGGTAGAACGTTTAGGTCTTTAGAGGACATTTCCCCAATGATGGTGTGGGGATTTTTGAACCATTGGGGCAGGACGGCCCGGCATTATTGCTTGTGTTGCATGTTGTGTCCTGCCACTCACAAGCCAAAAATTCTTGTGACTCTGAGATGAATGGAATACAGAAGAAGGCATCATTGAAGTCTAATACAGAATGCCATGGCCTGGTGGATGGTAGAATGAGCAGCAGGGTGTAGGAAATAGGAGCTACTGGATGTATATCCTTGGTGGCTTCACTGACTGTCGTGACATCCTTTACCAGGTCTCCAGCAGCCAATGGGGTTCTCGTGGTCAGGCCAATCCCAGGATATGGAGCTCACCTGGGCTGCATCCCGCACCCCACAGCCCACGGGGCTCTCGTGTTAAAGTCCCTCCCAGGGTACGGAGCTCCCCTGTGCAGCTACCCAGCAGCCCATGGGGCTCTCATAGTCAGGCCCTTCCCAGGATACGGAACTCCCCTGGGCAGGTACCCCAGCAGGGCTGGACACACAGGAACTGTGCACATAGCCCACATTGCAGAGAACCCCCAGCTCACCTGTCGCTCACAGCTGACACAGAACACCTCAGAGCAGGACTTGAACTAACAAACAGCAGCTCTGACAGGTCTGTGACCCTGGCTATCACTCTGTGCAGCCTCTCTCTGCCTGGTCTTCCAGACACTTCCACTGCAGCCAGGGCACCAGGCCTCTGTCTCCACCCACCATCACTCCTCTCCCTGACTCCTGGGTTCCTCTCATTAGGATAGGGTCTTCTTGAAGTTGTTTTCCACTCATGGACCAGATAAAATGATAAGAAAACAAGCCGCAGCTGCAGCCCCTTGTCTAGCCTGACTCTCAAGAGCCCACACCTGTTCCTTGGGACTGACCCGTTTAGCAAGGTTCATTTTCTGCAACTGTGAGCCCCTGAGGGGTGAGGATTGGCTGATTTGGGCAGCCTGACACTGCCTGCCAACCCCCCCACAGGTGTGCCTGGGTTGAGGTCAATATAAACACCTCTCCAGTCAGCAAGAGCCCCTGTAGCTGTGCCTGACGCCATATTCTCTGCCCCGTCAGCAGTTTCGGGGCTGGGGTGGTGGGAGGGAGTGAGGGGCCGTGGCTTTGTGGGTGGCCCAGTGTGATTTGGGCTCTGCTGGACTTTGTGCAGGAGTTGCCAGGCTGCCACCTGCTAAAGAAGAGGATGTGTCACCCATACGTGCTACTGGAATTTCTCCCCAGGCAGAGGTGAGGAAGTAAAAATGCAGTGGGGGCCGTGGCAGGAGGGGTATCTCAGGCAGGGAAATGGAAAGATTCCAGAAGAGCATCTGGGGCCAGGACCATCCTGGCTGGCCTGAAGGAACCTAGTCGGCCTGCGTGCTCTCGCTAGTGTGGCTCCACAGCCCTTCCTGTAGGCTTGCAAGTGCTTGTACATATTCAGCTGTTTTACCTGGAAAGGGTGGGAAGAGTTCAGCTGCAACAGGACTGGGGCTCAGCACACATTTACTCACAGACGCCTCGGCACATTCCCCCATCTTTGCAATGAGGATGCTCCTTGTGGGGGGGAGCACTGCTGACTGCATGGGAGACGATTTCCCACCTCTGACCAACTTAAGAATTTTTTACCACTGGAGCAAGTGCCCTGATACGATTATCCTCTCTATAACGGGTGAGTTCTGTTTGTTTGTTTGTTTTTTTCTTTTTTTCTTTTTGGTTCAAGTTAGATTTTATTTATTCCTCTTTTTTTTTAATTTGGAGATATACACATGGAAATAATTCATTAATATAAAGACGTCTATGTGAAGGGAAAAACTATTTTTCTGTTTTATTTTATTAAATGTTATTTATATAGTTTTTTCTAATTTATTTCTTTTATACAGCAAGTTCTTATTGGATATCTATTTCATACATATAAGAGTGCACATGTGAATCCCAGTCTTCCAATTCATCCCACCACAACCCTCACATGGCGTTCCCTCCTTGGTGTCCATATGTTTGTTCTTTACATCTGTGTCTCTATCTCTGCCCTGCACACCGGTTCATCTGTACCATTTTTCTAGGTTCCACATATGTGCATTAATATACAATATTTGTTTTTCTCTTTCTGACTTACTTCACTCTGTATGACAGTCTCTAGATCCATCAAGGTCTCTACAAATGACCCAATTTCATTCCTATGTATGGCTGAGTAATATTCCGTTGTATATATGTACCACGTCTTTATCCATTCGTCTGTCTGTGGGCACTTAGGTTGCTTTCATTACCTGTCTATTGTAAATAGTGCTGCAGTGAACATTGTGGTGAATGTGTCTTTTTGATTTATGGTTTTCTCTGGGTATATGCCCAGTAGTGGGATTGCTGGATTATATGGTAATTCTATTTTTAGTTTTTTAAAGAACCTCCATACTGTTCTCCATAGAGACTGTAACGATTTACATTCCCACCAATAGTGGAAGAAGGTTCCTTTTCTCCACACCCTCTCCAGCATTTGTTGTTTGTAGATTTTCTGATGATGCCCATTCTAACAGGTGTGACGTGATACCTCATTGTAGTTTCGATTTCCATTTCTCTAATAATTAGTGATATTGAGCAGATTTTCATGTGCGTACTGGCCATCTCTATGTCTTCTTGGAAGAAATGTCTATTTAGATCTTCCATTTTTGTATTGGGTTGTTTGTTTTATTAATATTGAGCTGCATGAGCTGTTTATATATATTGGAGATTAATCATTTGTCCATTGATTCTTTTGCAAATATTTTCTGCCATTCTGAGGGTTGTCTTTTCGTCTTGTTTGTAGTTTCCTTTGTTTTCCAAAAGCTTTTACGTTTCATTAGGTCCCATCTGTTTAGTTTTCTTTTTTATTTCATTACTATAGGAGGTGGATCAAAAGATCTTGCTGTGATTTACGTCAGAGTATCCTTCGTAAGTTTTCCTCTCAGAGTTTTATACTGTCCGGTCTTATATTAAGGTCTCTAATCCATTTTGAATATATTTTTATGTATGGTGTTGGAGAGTGTTCTAATTTCATTTTTTACATGTAGCTCTCCATATTTCCCAGCACCAATGATTGAAGAGACTGTCTTATCTCCATTGTATAGTCTTGCCTCCTTTGTCATAGATTAGTTGACCATAGGTGTGTAGGTTTATCCTTGGGCTTTCTTTCTTTTTTTTTTCTTTTACACGTTTATTGGAGTATAATTGCTTTACAATGGAGTGTTCGTTTCTGCTATATAACAAAGTGAATCAGCTATACATATACAAATATCACCAGATCCCCTCCCTCTTGCATCTCCCTCCCACACTCCATATCCCACCCCTTTATGTGGTCACAAAGCACCGAGCTGATCTCGCTGTTCTATGTGGCTGCTTCCCAGTAACTATCGGTGTTACATTTGGTAATGTATTTATGTCCATGCCACTCTCTCACTTCGTCCCAGCTTACCCATCCCCCTTCCGGTGTCCTCAAGTCCTTTCTCTATGTCTGTGTCCTTACTCTTGTCCAGCCACTAGGTTCTTCAAAATCTTTTTTTCTTCATTAGATTCCATATATCTCTGTTAACATACAGTATTTGTTTTTCCCTTTCAGACTTACTTCACTGTGTAGGACAGATTCTAAGTCCATCCACCTCAGTACAAATAACTCAGTTTTGCTTCTTTTTATGGTTGAGTAATATTTGATTGTATATATGTGCCAGATCTTCTTTATCCATTCATCTGTCGATGGACACTTAGGTTGCTTCCATGTCCTGGCTAATGCAAATAGAGCTGCAATGAACATTTTTGTACATAACTCTTTTTGAATAATGGTTTTCGAAAGGCAAATACCCAGTACTTGGATTGTTGTGTCCTATGGTACTTCTATTGTTAGTTATTTAAAGGAACCTCCGTACTGTTCTCCCTAGTGCCCATATCAATTTACATTCCCACCCACAGTGCAAGTGTGTTCCCTTTTCTCCAATAAAGGCCTCTCCAGCGTTTATTGTTTTGTAGATTTTTTTGATGATTGCCACTCTGATTGCTGTGAGGTGATACCTCACGGTAGTTTTCATTTGTATTACTCTAATGATTACTGATGTTCAGTATCCTTTCATGTGTTTCTTGGTAATCTGTATATCTTCTTTGGAGAAATGTCTATTAGGTCTTCTGCCCGTTTTTGGATTGGGTTGTTTGTTTTTGTGATATTGAGCTACATGCGGTGCTTGTAAAGTTTGGAGATTAATCCTTTGTCAATTGCTTCATTTGAAAATATTTTCTCCCATTCTGAGGGTTGTTTTTGCATCTTGTTTATGTTTTCCTGTACTGTGTAAAAGCTTTTAAGTTTCATTAGGTCCCATTTGTGGATTTCTGTTTTTATTTCCATTTCTCTAGGAGGTGGGTCCAAAAGGATCTTGCTGTGATTTATGTCATAGAGTGTTCTGCCTATGGTTTCCTCTAAGTGTTTTATAGTGTCTGGTCTTATATTTAGATCTCTAATCAATTTAGAGTCTATTTTTGTGTATGGTGTTATGGAGTGTTCTAATTTCATTCTTTTATGTGTAGGGGTCCAGTTTTCCCAGCACCAATTACTGAAGAGACTGTCTTTTCTCCATTGTATATCCTTAGCTCCTTTGTCATAGATGAGATAGCCATAGGTATGTAGGTTTATCTCTGGGCTTTCTGTCCTGTTCCATTGATCTGTGTTTATGCCAATCTACATACACTTGATTCCATTATGGAGACATATAAATACATAGGTTTCAAGGTTATTACCAGTCAGATATATTCCTCTTCAGTGAATAGGGTGTTTTGTGTCCAGTTCATTGAGAAAGGAGTAGGTCTTGTCTATTACATATTTGGTATATGGAATGCGATCTGTGCTAATTTCAAACTCTGCTTTTACACATCACCCCACGTCACCTTTCCCCTTAAGGAGGCATAAGTGTGTTTCCTAAATGTGTAACTCTGTTCTCTTTTGAAATTCAGTTCATGTGTAGCCATGTTTACATTTCCTCTATAAGTGATATATTACAATAAGTTTCTTTTTCTTTGTGGCTCATTTCACTTAGCATCATCATACCTAAAGCCACTCATTAAGATGCTATTGGCCTTATGACATTGCTTTTATGTCTGAGTGACATTCCATTGTATATAAGTACCACAACATCTATATCCATTTTTTTTTTCCTTTCCTGGGATATATAAAGTGTACCGAAGTCGAGGTTCTTGTAAACAGAGCAGCCCTAAAGTTTGGGCTGGCTGTGTGTTGTGGATTTTTAGTTTTCCCAAAATACACGCCCATGAGTGGAAGTGTGCTATGCTCTGTAGCTCTGTTTTAGAAAACAACATACAGTTCTCCAGAGAGGCTGTTGGCAATTTACATCCTGTCCATCGGCGTAACCAGGCTCCCTTTTCTCCATGGCCTGTCCTGCATTTGTGGCTTTTACACTATTTGTGGATGGTCCTTTTGACTGGAGGTAAGGGACACTTCTATGTAGTGTGGATTTGCAATGCCTGATGGCTTGCTTTTCCAAAAAGGGCATATGCATTTTTTCCCGAATATATTCAGGAAAATACACATAGTCCCTTTTCAGCCAAGGGCAACATTGTCGAAATTCTGTCGCTTTTCATGTGCTTTAAAGACGACTCCAATCTACCTCTTGAAATCTGTTTCCTTCAATTCTGCCTTGCATTCAAATCCTCTTCACTGCCTTTCCTCAATATATTTCTGGATGATAGTTGTCCTTTATAACTCTGCAAGTTTTTGAATTGCTGTGCCCCTGATTTCCATTTTTCAGCTCGCCTCTTTGTGAGCTGGCTGCAATACCGCAGGATGGCTTTAGGCCCTACTCTGGTTCCAGGGCTTCAGGCTGAGCCTTTGGTTAATTATTCTTCCTGATGGGAAACTAGAGTGACATGTGCCCATCCAAACACCTACAGCTAATCTCTCATTTATTTCCCCTCTTCCTGTTCATCCTCTGCACAATTTGCAAACTGTGCATAATGGGATGGTAAAGGCGCTGACACTCCAAGTGGGGAGATTTTGAGTAATGCAGATGGAATGGCAAAGCCAAGTACGACAAAAGGAAAAATGAGGTACCTTTTAGAAAACTTTCCCAATTACACAGTGTACCATCCACTGGGTTTCCCATGCATGTTTTAACTGGAGGAAGATTCCCTTAAACCTGGAGAGCTGGGACCACTATAATGGGTAGCACACAGTATTGCTCTAAGTGGTGTTCTTTTGTTCACACAACCTCAGCAATCTTGTCAGCCCCAAGAGTCCAGTCTTATGTCTCATCCAGCTGTGGGTGTAAAGGTGGTCAATCTAGCTTGCATCACAGGCCCTGAACGTAATTTTTAAGACTTTCTCTCTGTTTTTGCATTTTGCTTTTGAAATTTATTTTTATAAGTGGGTTTAACTGAATTTCAGTGCTGTGTTCATGCCGTTATACACACACATGATTCCTTTATGGAGACATGAGAATACATATGTTTTAAAATACTTAGAGTCAGACATATTCCTCTGCAATGAATAGGGGGTGTTGAGTCCAGTTCATTGTGCCGGGAGTAGGTGTTGTCTATTACATACATGGTTTATATAACGGTATCTGTGCTAATTTAAAACTGTGGTTTTATGCATCACCCCGCCTCGGCTTTCCTCTTAAGCAGGCAAAAGATGTTTCCTAAATGTGTGACTCTGTTGTGTTTGTCATTCAGTTCATGTGTAGTCATGTGTACATTCCCGCTTTGAGTGATACCTTATGATAAGATTAGTTACTCTGTAATCTTTACTTACTCCGTTCATGTGTAGCCATGTTTACAGGACCTTCATAAGTGATATCTTATGATAAGTTTCTTTTTCTGTGTGACTTATTTCACTTAGAATCATCGTACCTGAATCCACTCATTTTGTTGCTACTGGTCTTATGACATTGATTTCATGGCTGAGGGATATTCCATCGTACGTAAGTACCACTATTTTTTGAACAATTTTTAACTTTCCTGGGATATTTAAGGTGTACCCAAGTTGAGGTTCTTGTAAGCAGTGCATCCCTAAATTTTGGCGTGTGTCTGTCTTATTGATTTTCAGTTTTCCCAAGGTATATTCCCTAGACTGGAAGTGCCCTTGGCTATGTAGCTTTGTTGTTTACATGTTTTAGGGAACACAATACACTCCTCCAGAGAGGCAGTTGCCAACTTACATCCCGCCCAACAGCATAACAAGCCTCCATGTTCTCCAGGTCCTCTCTTGCCTTTCTGGTTTTTACACATTTTGCCTATGTTCCTTTTGACCGGTGGGAAGGGATATTTCCTTGTACTGCAGATTTGCCTTGCCCGCTTGCTTGCTTCGCCAAAAAGGGCGTATGCATTTTCTCCTGAATATATTCAGGAGAAAACGAATACACCATTTTTGGACAAGTGCATCATTGTCGAAGTGGTGCCCCTCTTCCTGTGCTTGAAAGGTGATTCCAACGTACCTCTTGAAATCTGTTTACTGCGATTCTGCCTCGCTTTCAAGTCCACCTCGTTGCCTTCCTTCAAACAATTTTTGGACGATAGCTGTCCTTTATTACTCTTCCAGTTTGTGAACTGCTGTGTCTCTGAGCTCCATTTATCAAATCGTTTTTTGTGAGCTGAGCGCAAGTCCAAATTTTCGGTTCAGGACCTATACTGGTTTCTGGCAGTGGGATGAGGCTTTGGTTAATTCTTCTTCCTGCCGGGCAATTAGAGTCACATGTGCCCGTCCAAATGCCTAACAGCTACTCTCTCATTGGTTCTCCCTGGTCCCTTTCATCCTCTGCCAAATTGGCAACCTGTGTTATCCAGGAGGTTAAAGGGGCTGTCTCTCTAAGTTGGGAGATTGATAGTCAAGTGGTTGGAAAGTCAAATTGGAACACCAGTAGAGGGACTATTCCTTGAGTTTTAGAAAGTTTTCGTATTCACAGTGTGTCCATTCTCTAGGTCTCCAGTACATGTTATAGCTGTATTAATATTCCCTTCAACCTGGAGAGTTTGGAACCATGGAATGGAGGCCACGCATTATTGCTTTAAATGGTCTGTGTTTGCTCACGCAGTCTCACCAAGCCTCTCAGTCCCAAGTGTCCAGCCTTATGCCCCATCAAGCTGTAGTTGTAGATAGATTCAGTCCAGGTTTCATCAGACACCCTGAAGGAATTGTAAAGAATTTCCCTGTTTTTTTGTTTTGTTTTTGAAATTCCTTTTAATAGTGGGTTTGAGCTGATTCCCACTGCCATGTTTATGCCAGTCTAGACACACTTGATTACCTTATGGAGACATATCAATACATAGGTTTTAAGATTCTTACTAGTCAGATCTATTCCTCTGTGGAAAATATGGTGTTTTGAGTCCCTTTCCCCGAGGAAGGTGTAGGTTTAACTATTCCATAGTTGGTTTTTTGAACAGTACCTGTGTTATATCAAACTCTGGTTTTATGCATCACCCCACCTCTCCTTCCCCCTTAAGCAGGCATAAGAGTGTATTCTAAATGTGAGACTCTGTTCTCTTTCCTAACTCAGTTCATGTGTAGCCATGTTTACAGGATCTTCATAAGTCATATCCTATGATAAGCTTCTTTTTCTGTGTGACTTATTTCACTTAGAATCATCGTACCTGAATCCACTCATTTTGCTGCTACGGGTCTTATGACATTGATTTCATGGCTGAGGGATATTCCATCGTACGTATGTACCACAATTTTTTGAACCATTTTTCACTTTCTTGTGATAATTAATATGTACCCAAGTTGAGGTTCTTGTAAGCAGTGCATCCCTAAATTTTGTGGTGGCTCTGTCTTATTCATTTTCAGTTTTCCCAAGGTATATTCCCTAGACTTGAAGTGCCCTTGGCTATGTAGCTCAGTTGTTTACTTGTTTTAGGGAACACAATGCACTCCTCCAGAGTGGCAGTTGGCAACTTACATTCCGCCCATCAGCATAAAAAGGCTCCCGGTTCTCCAGGTCCTCTTTTGCCTTTCTGGTTTTTGCACATTTTGCCGATGTCCCTTTTGACTGGTGGGTAGTGATGCTTCTTTGTACTGCAGATTTGCATTGCCCGCTTGCTTGCTTGGCCAAAAAGGGCGTATGCGTTTTCCCCTGAATATATTCAGGGGAAAACACATACACACTTTTTGGCCAATTGCATCATTGTCGAAGTTGTGCCCCTCTTCCTGTGCTTTACAGGTGATTCCAACTTACCGCTTGAAATCTGTTTCCTGCTATTCTGCCTCGCTTTCAAGTCTGCCTCTTTGCCTTCCTTCAAAAGATTTTTGGAAGATAGCTGTCCTTTATTACTCTGCCAGTTTGTGAATTGCTGTGCACCTCAGCTCCATTTATCAAATCGTTTTTTGTGAGCTGACCGCAAGTCCAAAATTTCGGTTCAGGACCTATACTGGTTCCCGGCAGGGGGAAGAGTCTTTGGTTAATTCTTCTTCCTGCCAGGAAATTAGAGTGACATGTGCCCGTGCAAATGCATAACATCTACTCTCTCATTGGTTCTCCCTCTTCCCTTTCATCCTCTGCCAAATTGGCAACCTCTGAGAACCAGGAGGTTAAAGATGCTGTCTCTCCAAGTTGGGAGATTGGTAGTAAAGCTGTTGGAAAGTCAAACTTGCGCACAAGGAGGGGGGCAATTCGTTGAGATTAAAAACCTTTCATATTCACAGTGTGTCCATTGTCTAGGTTTCCCGTACATGTTAGAGCTGTAGTAATATTCCCTTCAACCTGGAGAGTTGGGACCCATGGAATGGGTGCCATGCATTATTGCTTTAAAGGGTCTGCATTTGCTCACCCAGTCTCACCAATCCTCCCAGGCCCAAGTGTCCAGCCTTGTGCCACATCCAGCTGTCATCGTAGACATGGTCATTCCAGGTTTCATCAGAGACCCTGAAGGAATTGTAAAGAATTTCCCTGTTTTTCTGTTTTGTTTTTGAAATTTTTTTTATATTGGGTTTGAGCTGGTTCTCACTGCCATGTTTATGCCAGTCTAGACACACTTGATTCCCTTACGGAGACATATCAGTACACAGGTTTTAAGATTCTTATTAGTCAGATATATTCCTCTGCACGGAATATGGGTTGTTGTGTCCCGTTTACTGAGGAAGTTGTAGGTCTTGCTATTACATATTAGGTTTTTGGAATGGTACTTGTTCTAATATTAAACTCTTGTTTTATGCATCACCCCACCTCTCCTTCCCCCTTAAGCAGGCATAAGAGTGTTTTCTAAATGTGAGACTCTGTTCTCTTTCCTAACTCAGTTCATGTGTAGCCATGTTTACAGGATACCTATAAGTGATATCTTATGATAAGTTTCTTTTTCTGTGTGACTTATTTTACTTAGAATCATCTTACCTGAATCCACTCATTTTGCTGCTACTGGTCTTATGACATTGATTTCATGGCTGAGGGATATTTCATTGGACGTAAGTACCACAATTTTTTGTACCATTTTTATCTTTCAGGGATATTTAAGGTGCACCCAAATGAGCTTCTTGTAAGCAGTGCAGCCCTAAATAGTGGGGTGGCTCTGTCTTACTGATTTTCAGTTTTCCCAAGGTATATTCCCTAGACTTGAAGTGCCCTTGGCTCTGTACCTCTGTTGTTTACTAGTTTTAGGGAACTCAATGCACTCCTCCAGAGAGGCAGTTGACAATTTACATCCCGCCCATCAGCATAACAAGGCTCCCTGTTCTCCAGGACCTGTCTTGCCTTTCTGGTAATTACCCATTTTGTGGATGTCACTTTTGAGCGGTGGGAAGTGATACTTCTTTGTAGTGCAGATTTGAATTGCCTGCTTGCTTGCCTGGCCAAAAAGCGTATATGTGTTTTCTCCTGAATATATTCAGGAGAAAACTCATACGCCCTTTTTGGCCTAGTGCATCATTGTCGAAGTTGTGCCCCTTTTCCTGTGCTTTAAAGGCGATTCCAACGTACCTCTTGAAATCTGTCTCCTGCTATTCTGCCTCGCTTTCAAGTCCGCCTCGTTGCCTACATTAAACAGATATTTGGACGATAGTTGTCCTGTATTTCTCTGCCAGTTTGTGAATTGCTGTGCCCCTGAGCTCCATTTTTCAACTCGTATTTTGTGAGCTGAATGCAAGTCCAAACTTTGGATCAGGACCTATACTGGTGTCCGTTGGGTGGCTGAGACTTTGGTTTATTCTTCTTCCTCCCAGGCAAAAGAGTGACATGTTCCCGTCCAAATGCCTAACAGCTACTCTCTCATTGGTTCTCCATCTTCCGTTTCATCCTCTGCCAAATTGGCAACCTGTGAGAACCAGGAGGTTAAAAGGGGCTATCTCTCCAAGTTGGGAGATTGATAGTAAAGCAGTTGGAAAGTCAAACAGGAGCACCAGGAGAGGGACTATTCGTTGAGTTTTAGGGACCTTTCGTATTCAGAGTGTGTCCATTCTCTAGGTTTCCCGTACATGTTATAGCTATAGTAATATTCCCTTCAACCTGGAGAGTTGGGAAACATGGAATGGGTGCCACTCATTATTGCTTTAAAGGGTCTGCATTTGCTCACCCAATCTCACCAGTCCTCTCAGTCCCAAGTGTCCAGCCTTATGCCACATCCAGCTGTCATTTTAGATAGGGTCATTCCAGGTTTCATCAGAGACCCTGAAGGAATTGTAAAGAATTTCCCTTTATTTTTGTTTTGTTTTTGAAATTCCTTTTTATAGTGGGTTTGAGCTGATTCTCGCTGCCATGTTTATGCCAGTCTAGACACACTTGATTCCCTTATGGAGACATATCAATACATAGGTTTTATGATTCATACTAGTAAGATATATTACTCTGCGGTGAATATGGGGTGTTGAGTCCCTTTCACTGAGGAAGGTGTATGTCTTGTCTCTTCCGTATTTGGTTTTTGGAACGGTACCTGTCCTAATATCAAACTCTGGTTTTATGCATCACCCCACCTCTCCTTCCCCCTTTAGCAGGCATAAGGTTGTTTTTTTAAATGTGAGTCTCTCTTCTCTTTCCTAACTCAGTTCATGTGTAGCCATGTTTACAGGATCTTCATAAGTGATATATTATGATAAGTTTCTTTTTCTGTGTGACTTATTTCACTTAGAATTATCGTACCTGAATCCACTCATTTTGGTGCTACTGGCCTTATGACATTGATTTCATGCCTGAGGGATATTCCATCATATGTAAGTAGCACAGTTTTTTGAACCATTTATGTCTTTCCTGGGATATTTCCAGTGTACCCATGTTGAGGTATTTGTAAGCAGTTCATCCCTGAATTTTGGTGTGGATCTGTCTTAATTATTTTCAGTTTTCCCAAGGTATATTCCCTAGACTGGAAGTGCCCTTGGCTCTGTAGCTCTGTTGTTTACTTGTTTTAGGGAACACAATGCACTCCTCCAGAGAGGCAGTTGGCAATTTACATCCCGCCCATCAGCATAACAAGGCTCCCTGTTCTCCAGGGCCTGTCTTGCCTTTCTGTTTTTTACACATTTTGTGGATGTCCCTTTTGACCGGTAGGAAGTGATACTTCTTTGTAGTGCTGATTTGCATTGCCCACTTTCTTGCTTGTCCAAAAAGGGCATATGCGTTTTCTCCTGTATATATTCACGTGAAAACCCATATGCACTTTATGGCATTTCCATAATTTTCGAAGTTGTAATGCTTTTCCTGTGTTTAAAGGCGATTCCAGTGTACCTCTTGAAATCTGTTTCATGCCATTCTGCCTCATTTTCCCTTCCGCCTCGAGGCTTTCCCTCAACAGATTTTTGGAAGAGAGTAGTCCTTTATAACTCTGCATGTTAGTGAATTGCTGTGGCCCTGAGCTCCATTTTTCAACTCGTGTTTTTGTGAGCTGACCGCAAATCAACAGTTTTGTTTCTGGACTTCTAATGATTCTGGGGGGGGCAGGCTGAGACGTTGGTTAATTCCTCTTTGTGACAGGAAATTATAGTGACATGTGGCTGTCCAAATGCCTACAGCTACTCTCTCATTGGTTCTCTCTCTTCCCTTATATCCTCTGCACAATTTGCCAACTGTGCGAACCAGGAGTTTATAGGGGCTGACTTTCAAAGTTGGGAGATTGATAGTAAAGCAGTTGGAATGTCAAACTTGAGCACAAGGAGAGAATACAAGTAGTAGAGTTTTAGAAACCTTTCACCATCAGATGGTTTCCATTCTCTAGGTTCCCATACATGTTATAACTGTAGTGATATTCCCTTCTACTTGGAGAGTTGGGAACCATGGAAAGCGTGGCAGGCATAATTGCTTTAAAGGGTCTGCAATTTTTCACCCAGTCTCACCAATGCTCTCAGTCCCAAGTGACCAGCCTTATGCCACATCCAGCTGTCATTGTAGATAGGGTCATTCCAAGTTTCATCAGAACCCCTGAAGGTATTGTGTAAGAATTTTACTGTTTTTATGTTTTGTTTTGAAATTCAGTTTTATATTGGGTTTGAGCTGATTCTCACTGTCATGTTTATATCGTTCTAGACACACTTCTTTCCCTTACGGAGACATATAAATACATAGGTTTTAAAATTCTTACTAGTCAGATATGTTTCTCGGCGGGGAATAGGGATGTTGAGTTCCATTCACTGAGGAAGGAGTAGGGCTTGTCTCTTCTGTTTCTGGACTATGGAACGGTACCTGTGCTAATATCAATCTTATGTTTTGTGCATCTCCCCACATCTCTTTCCCCTTAAGCAAGCGTTAGAGTGTTTTCTAAATCTGAGACTCTGTTCTCTTCCCTAAATCAGTTCATATGTAGCCATGTTTACATTCCCTTCATAAGTGATATCTTATGTCAGAATGCACCATGGCCGTTCTCATAATAATGCTCCATGACCCCTGTCATAACAATGCACCATGCCCTGGTTATCACAATGCTCCATGTCCCTTGTCATCACAATTCTCCACGTCCATGTCATCACAGTGCTACATGACACTTCTCGTCAATATGTTACATGCTCTTGTCATCACAATTCTCCATCAACTTGACATTGCAATGCTCCATGCACTTGTCATCACAATGCTCCATGCACTTGTCATCACAATGCTCCATCCCCTTGTCATCACAATGCTCCATGACCCCTGTCATCACAATGCTCCCTGACACCTGTCATCACAATGCTTCATGCCCCTTGTCATTACAGTGCTCCATGATGCTCGACATCACAATTACCCAAGGTCTTCTCATCAAAAAGCTCCATGGCCAATATCATCAAAATGCTCCATGACCACTGTCAACACAACACTCCATGACACCTGACAACACAATGATACGGCACTCTTGTCATCACAATGTTCCATTCCTTAGTCATCACAATGCTCCATAGCCCCTGTCTTCACAATACTCCATGAACATTTTCAGCCCAATGTTCCATGACCCTTGTCATCACAATGATCAATGTCCTTGTCATCCCTATGCTCCATGACCCCTGTATTCACAATGCTCCGTGACGCTTGTCATCACAGTGCTCCATGACACATGTCATCACAATGCTCCATGCCATTGTCAGAAAAATGCTACATGACCTTGTCATTAAAATGCTCTATGCGCTTGTCATCACAATACTCCATTTCCATTGTCATCGCAATCCTCCATGAAACTTGGGATCACATGGCTTCATGCCCTTGTCATCACAATGCTCCATGCTACTTGAAATCAAAATGATCCATGACCTCTGTCATCACAATGCTCCAAACCCTTGTGATCACAGTGTTCCATAACACTTGTCATCACAACGCTCCATGATGCCTGTCATCACAGTAATCCATGCCCTTTTCATCACAAAGCTCCATGACATTTGTCATCACAATTCTCAATACACTCGTCATCACAATGCTCCCTGACAGTTGTCATCAGAAAGCTCTTTGAATCCTGTCACGAAAAGGCTCCATGCCTTTTTAATCACAATTCCCCATGCCGTTTTCATCACAATGCTCCATGCCATTGTCATCAAAATAATCCACAAGATTCTCTTCAGAATGCTCCATGACCCTTGTCATCACAATGCTCCATGTCATTGTCATCACAATGGGCCATTACATATGTCATCACAATGCTCCCTGACACCTCTCTTCACAATACTGCATGACCTGGTCATCACAATGCTCCATGCCCTTGTCATGAAAATGCGCCATTCCAACAGTCATTGCAATAATCCATGAAACTTATGAGACCAATGTTCCATGCCCTTGTCATCACAATGCTACATGCCCTTGTTATCACAATGCTCCATGACCCCTATCATCACAATGCTCCGTGAATCCAGTCATAACAATGCTTCATGACCTTTGTCATCACAATGGTCCATGCCCTCGTCATCAACAGTCTCTGTGACCTTTTTAACCACAATGCTCCATGAAATTTTCATCACAATGCTCTTTGACCCTTGTCATCACTATGCTCCATGCGCTTGTCAGCACAATGCTCCATGACACATGTCATCACAATGCACCATGCACATGTCATCACAGTGCTCCCCAATGTTGTCATCACAATGCTCCTTAAAATTTGTCATCACAATGCTCCATGCACTTCTCATCAAAATGCTCTCTCACCACTGATATCACAATGCTACATCACTATTTGTCACAATACTCCCTCACACCTGTCATCACAATGTTCCATGACTCCTGTCATGAGAAAGCTACATGCACTTATCATCACAATGTTCGATGACCCCTGACATCACAGTGTTCCATAACACCTGTCATCAAAATGTTCCATGAAACTTTTCATCACATTGCTCCATGACCCTGTCATCAGAATGCTCCCTGCCCTTCTCATCACAATGCACAACGCCCTTGCCATCAAAATGCTCCATGACCTTTGTCATCACAAAGATCCGTGACCCTTTGCATCACAAAGCTCCATGTCATTGTCATCACATTGCTCCATGACCTTGTCTTCACAAAGCTCCATGACACACGTCTTCAGAATGCTCCAAGGCCTTCTCATCACAATGCTCCATGCCCTTGCCATAACAATGCTCCATTACCCCTGTCATAACAATGCTCCATGACCCCTGCCATCACGATGAACCATGGCCTTGTCATCACAAAGCGCCATGACACTTCTCATCACAATGCTCTAAGAACACTGTCATCACAATGCACCTTGTCCATCATCATAATGCTTCAGGCTATTGTCATCACAATGAAATCAAAATTCTCCATGAACTCTGTTATCATAATGCTCCAAACCGTTGTGATAACAATGTTTCATAACACTTATCATCACAACACCGCATGACGATCATCATCACAGTTATCCATGGTCTTCTCATCACAATGCTCCATGATCTTTGTCATCACAATGCTCAAAACACTTGTCATCACAGTGCTCCCTGACACTTGTCGTCAGTATGCTCCTTGAACCCTGTCATGACAAGGCTCCATGCCTTTTTCATCACAGTGATCCATTCCCTTTTCATCACAATGCTCCAAGACCCCTGCAATCACAAAGCTCCAAGACCCCTGTAATCACAAAGCTCTATGCCCTTGTCATCACAAAGCTCCATGATGCAAGACATCAGAATGCTCCATGGCCTTCTCCTCACAACGCTCGATGTCATTGTCATCACAGTGCTCCATTAACCCTCTTATCACATTGCTTCTTGCCCTTGACATTACAATCCTCCATGACCCATGTATCACAGTGTTCCGTGCCCTTTTCATCACAATGCTCCATGCCCAATCTCATCACAATAATCCATGAAATATTTCAGACCAATTCTCAATTCCCTTCTCATAACAATGCTCCATTACCTCTATCATAACAATGTTCCATGACCATTGCCATCACAATGTTCCACGGCCTTGTCATCACAAGGCTCCATTACCCATGTCTTTGCAATGCTCCAAGACACCTGTAATCAAAATGCTCCATGACCTTGTCATAAGAAAGCTCCATGACGCATGTCATCAGTAGGTTCCATGGCCTTCTCTTCACAATGTTCCATGCCCTTGTCATCACAGTGTTCCAAGACCCCTGTAATCACAATGCTCCATGCCCCTTTTCATCTCAATGATCCATGAACCCTGTCATCACAATGCACCATGCCCATCATCATAATGCTTCATGCTATTGTCAGCACAATTAAATCAAAATGCTCCATGACCTCTGTCATAACAATGCTCCAAACCCTTGTGATCACAATATTCCATAACACTTGTCATCACAATGCCCCATGACGCTCATCATCACAATTATCAATGGTCTTCCCATCACAATGCTCCATGACCTTTGTCATCACAGTGCTCAATACACTTGTCATCAAAATGCTCCCTGACACTTGTTGTCTGTATGCTCCTTGAACCCTGTCATGACAAGGCTCCATGCCTTTTTCATCACAATGATCCATGCTCTTTTCCTCACAATGCTCCAAGAACCATTTAAAGACCATGCTCCATGCCCTTGTCATCACAAAGCTCAATGAAACATGTCTTCAGAGTGCTCCTTGGCCTTCTCCTCACAATGCTCCATGCCCATGTCATCACAATGTTCCAAGACCCCTGTAATCACAATGGTCCATGCCCCTTTTCATCAGTATGCTCCATGAGATTTGTCATCACAAGTCTCTATGGATTTCTCATCACAATGCTCCAGGACCTTGTCATCACAATGCTTCACGACCTTGTTCTGAACATTCTCATTGGCCCTTGTCATCATAATGCTCCAAGCCCTAGTCATCACAATGCTCCATTATATTTGTCATCAAAATCCTCCATTACATTTGGCATCACGATGCTCCCTGCCATTGTCATTGCAATGGACCATGACATATGTCATCACAATGCTCCCTGACACCTGTCTTCACAATAATCCATGACCTTCTCATCACAATGATCCATGCCCTTGTCATCACAATGCACCATGTCCAATGTCATCAAAATAATCTATGAAACTTGTCAGACCAATGCTCCATGCCCCTGTCACCACAATGCTCCATGCCCTTGTCATCACAATGCTCCATGACCACTGTCATCACAATGCTCCGTGACTCCAGTCATCACAATGCTTCATAACATTTGTCATCACAATGGTCCAAGCCCGCGTCATCACAAGGCTCTGTGACCTTTATAACCACAATGCTCCATGAACTTTTCATCACAATGCTCCGTGACCCTTGTCATCAAAATGCTCCATGCGTTTGTCAGAAAAATGCTCCATGACACTTGTCATCACAATGTGCTACGTGATTTTCATCACAACGATCCACAAATTTGTCATGGTAATGCTCCATAAACCTTGTAATCACAATGCTCCATGCCCTTCTCATCACAATGCTCCATTTCTCCTGTCATAACAATGCTCCATGACCCCTGCCATCACAATATTCCACGGCCTTGTCATCACAAGGCTCCATTACACTTGTCATCACAATGCTCCAACACCCCTGTAATCACAATGCTCCATGCCCTTGTCATCACAAAGCTCCATGACACATGCTATCAGAATGTTCTATGTCCTTCTCATCAAAATGCTCCATTCCCTTTTCATCACAGTGCTCCAAGACCCCAGTAATCACACTGCTCCATGCCCCTTTTCATCTCAATTCTCCATGAAACCTGTCATCACAATGCACCAAGCCCATCATCATAATGCTTCCGGCTATTGTCAGCACAATGAAATCAATATTCTCCATTACCTCTGTCATCACAATGCTCCATGACCCCTGTCATCACAATAATCCATGAACATTTTCAGCCCTATGCTCCATGACACTTGTCATCACAATGATCCATGCCCTTGTCATCCCAAAGCTCCATGACCCCTGTATTCACAATGCTCCGTGACGCTTTTCATCACAGTGCTCCATGACACCTGTCATGACAATGTTCCATGCCTTTGTCAGCAAAATGCTACATGACTTTGTCATTACCATGCTCTATGCGCTTGTCATCACAATACTGCATTACCATTGTCATCACAATCCTCCATGAATCTTGGGATCACATTGCTACATGCCCTTGTCATCACAATGCTCCATGCTCCTTGAAATCAAAATGATCCATGACCTCTGTCATCACAATGCTCCAAACACTTGTGATCACAATGTTCCATAAAACTTGTCATCCCAACGCTCCATGATGCCTGTCATCACAATACTCCATGCACTTTTCATCACAATGCTCCATGACCTTTGTCATCACTATTCTCAATACACTTGTCATCACAATGTTCCCTGACACTTGTCATCAGAATGCTCCTTGAACCCTGTCACGAAAAGGTTCCATGCCTTTTTCAACACAATGCCCCATGCCGTTTTCATCACAATGCTCCACGCCACTGTCAGCAATAAACTCCACAAGCTTATCATGAGAATATTCCATGACACTTGTCATCACAATTCTCCATGCACTTTTCAGCACAATGCTCCCTGACCTTGTCATCTCAATGCTCCAAGCCACTGTCATCACAATGCACCATTACCTTTGTCATCAGAATCCTCCATGACACCTGGCATTACAATGCTCCATGCCATTGTCATCACAATGGGCCATTACATATGTTATCACAATGCTCCCTGACACCTCTCTTCACAATACTGCATGACCTAGTCATCACAATGCTCCATGCCCTTGTCACCACAAGGCACCATTCCAACAGTCATCGCAATAATCCATGAAACTTATTAGACCAATGCTCCATGACCTTGTCATCAAAATGCTCCATGACCCTTGTAATCACAATGCTCCATGAACTTTTCATCACAATGCTCTTTGTTCCTTGTCATCACAATGCTCTACGCCTTTCTCAGCGCATTGCTCCGTGACCCTTGTCATCACAATGCTCCATGCGCTTGTCAGCACGATGCTCCATGACACATATCATCATAATGCACCATGCGCTTGTCATCACAGTGCTCCACAAGCTTGTAATCACAATGCTCCATAAAACTTGTCATCACAATGCTCCATGCACTTCTCATCAAAATGCTCTCTCACCACAGATATCACAATGTTACATCACTATTTGTCACAATACTCACTCACCCCTGTTATCCCAATGTTCCATGACCCCTGTCATCACAATGCTACATGCACTTATCATCACAATGTTCGATGACCCCTGACATCACAATGCTCCATAACCCCTGTCATCAAAATGCTCCTTGACCCTTTTCATCATAATGCTCCATGACCTCTGACATCACATTGTTCCATAACCCCTGTCATCAAAATTTTCCATGACCCTTTTCATCAAATTGCTCCATGACCCTGTCATCACAATGCTCCCTGCCCTTCTCATCACAATGCACAACGCACTTGTCATCAAAATCCTCCGTGACCTTTGTCATCACAAAGATCCATGACCCTTGGCATCACAATGCTCCATGTCATTGTCATCACAATCCTCCATGAACACTCTCATCACATTGCTCCATGCCCTTGTCATCACAAAGCTCCATGACAGATGTCATCAGAATGCTCCATGGCCTTCTCATCACAATGCTCCATGCCCTTGCCGTCACAATGCTCCATTACCCCTGTCATAACAATGCTCCATGACCCCTGCCATCACGATGTTCCGTGGCCTTGTCATCACAGTGCTCCATGACACCTGTCATCACAATGCTCCATGACTTTGTCAGCAAAATGCTACATGACCTTGTCATTACAATGCTCTATGCGCTTGTCATCACAATACTCCATTTCCATTGTCATCACAATCCTCCATGAACCTTGAGAGCACATTGCTTCATGCCCTTGTCATCACAATGCTCCATGCTCCTTGAAATCAAAATGATCCATGTCCTCTGTCATCACAATGCTCCAAACCCTTGTGATCCCAGTGTTCCATAACACTTGTCATCACAATGCTCCATGATGCCTGTCATCACAAAATTCCATGTCCTTTTCATCACAGTGCTCCATGACATTTGGCATCAAAATGCTCAGTACACTTGTCATCACAATGCTCCCTGACACTTGTCATCAGAATGCTCTTTGAACCCTGTCACGAAAAGGCTCCATGCCTTTTTCATCACAATGCCCCATTCCGTTTTCATCACAATGCTCCGTGACCATTGTCATCAAAATGCTCCATGACTTTGTCTGAAAACTCTTCCATGACCCTTGTCATCACAATGTGCCATTCGCTTTTCATCACAGCGGTCCAGAAAATTTTCATTGCAATGCTCCATAAACCTTGTAATCACAATGCTCCATACACTTCTCATCAAAATGCTCTCTCACCAGAGATATCACAGTGTTCCAACACTAGTTGTCACAATACTCCCTCACTACTGTAATCACAATATCCCATGACCCCTGTCATCACAATGCTACATCCCTTTATCATCACAATGTTCCGTGACCCCTGACATCACAATATTCTATAACCCCTGTCATCAAAATGTTCCAATACACTTTCCATCATATTGCTGAATGACACTGTCATCAAAATACTCCCTGCCCTTATCATCACAATGCACCATGCACTTGTCATCAAAATGCTCCATGACATTTGTCATCACAAAGCGCCATGACACTTGGCATCACAATGCTCCATGAACCCTCTCATCACATTGCTCCATGCCCTTGTCATCACAAAGCTCCATGACACTTGTCATCAAAATGCTCGATGCCCTTCTCATCACAATGCCCCATGACCTTGTCATTACAATGCTTCATGACCCATGTATCACAGTGTTCCATGCCCTTATCATCACAATGCTCTATGCCCACTCTCATCACAATAATCCATGAAACTTATTAGACCAATGCTCCATTCCCTTGTCATCACAAGCCTCCATGCCCTTATTATCACAATGTTCCATGACCCCTGTCATCACAATGCTCCATGCATCCATTCATCACAATGCTTCATGACCTTTGTCATCACAATGGTCCATGCCCTCGTCATCAGCAGTCTCTGTGACCTTTTTAACCACAATGTTCCATTAACTTTTCATCACAATGCTCTTTTACCCTTGTCATCACAATGCTCTATGCCTTTCTCAGCACAATGCTCCATGACCCTCGTCATCACAATGCCCCATGACCCATGTCATCACAATGCACCCTGCAATTTTCATCACAGTGCTCCACAATCTTGTCACCACAATGCTCCATAAAACTTGTCATCACAATTCTCCATGCATTTCTCATCAAAATGCTCTTTCAACACTGATATCACAATGTTACATCACTATTCATCACAATACTCCCTCACCCCTGTCATCACAATATTCCATGACATCTGTCTTTGCAATGCTACGTGCACATATCATCACAAAGTTCGATGACCCCTGATATCACAATGTTCCATAACCCCTGTCATCAAAATGCTCCATAACAATTTTCCTCAAAATGCTCAATGACCCCTGACATCACAATGTTCCATAACAACTGTTATCAAAATATTCCATGACCCTTTTCATCAAATTGCTCTATAACCCTGTCATCACAATACTCCCTGCCCTTCTCATCACAATGTACCACGCCCTTGTCATCAAAATGCTCCATGACCTTTGTCATCACAAGGATCCATGACCCTTGGCATCTCAATGATCCATGCCATTGTCATCACAAAACTCCATGAACCCTCTAATCACAATGCTCCATGCACATTTGCATCTCAATGCTCCATGAACCCTGTCATCAAAATGCACCATGCCCATCATCATAATGCTTCAGGCTATTGTCATCACAATGAAATCAAAATATTTGATGATCTATCTCATCACAATGCTCCAAATCCTTTTGATCACAATGTTCCATAACACTTATCATCAAAATGTCCCATGACGCTCATCATCACAATTATCCATGGTCTTCTCATCACAGAGCTCCATGACCTTTGTCATCACAGTGCTCTATACACTTGTCATCACAATGCTCCCTGACACTTGTCATCAGTATGCTCCTGGAACCCTGTCATGACAAGGCTCCATAGCATTTTCATAACTATGACCCATGCCAATTTCATCACAATGCTCCAAGACACCAGTAATCACAATGCTCCATGCCCTTGTCATCACAATGCCCCAAGACCCCTGTAATCACAATACTCCATGCCCCTTTTCATCAGAATGCTCCATGAGACATGTTGTTACAAGGCTCCATGGTCTTCTCATCACAATTCTCCAGGAACTTTTCTTCACAGTGCTCCATTCCCTTGTCATCACAATGCTCCATGACCCCTGTCCTCACAATACTTCCTGAACATTTTCAGTCCAATTCTCCAGGAACTTCTCATCACAATGCTTCATGATCCCTATCATCACAATGCTCCATGGCCCCTGTCATCACAATGCTCCATGACCCCTGACAACACAGTGATCCGGGACTCTTGTCATCACGGTGCTCCATTCCCTATTCATCACAATGCTCCATGAACATTTTCAGCCCAATGCTCCATAACCGTTGTCATCACAATGATCCATGACCTTGTCATCCCAATGCTCCATGACCCCAGTAATCCCAATGATCCGTGATGCTTCTCATCACAGTGCTCCATGACCCTTATCATCACAATGCTCCATGCCTGTGTCAGCAAAATGCTACATGACCTTGTCATCAAAATGCTGCATTTGCTTGTCATCACAATACTCCCTTACCATTGTCATCACAATCCTCCATGAATCTTGGGATCACATTGCTTAATGCCCTTGTCATCCCAATGCTCCATGCTCCTTGAAAACAAAATGATCCATGACTTCTATCATCACAATGCTCCAAAGCCTTGTTATCACAAAGTTCCATAACACTTGTCATCACAACGCTCCATGATGCCTCTCATCACAGTACTCCATGTCCTTTTCGTCAAAATGCTCCATGATCTTTTTCATCACCATTCTCAATACACTTGTCATCACAATGTTCCCTGACACTTGTCGTCAGAATGCTCCTTGAAACCTGTCATGAAATGGCTTCATGCCTTTTTCATCACAATGCTCCATGCCCTTTTCATCACAATGCTCCATGCCATTGTCGTCACAATACTCCACAAGCTTGTCATCAGAATGCTCCATGACACTTGTCATCACAATGCTCCATGGCCACTGTCATCACAATGCTCCATACCCCTTGTCATTACTGTGCTCCATGACGCTCGTCATCACAATTATCCATGGTCTTCTCATCACAATGCTCTACGCCCTTGTCATCAAAATGCTCCATGACCCTTGTCATCACAATGCTCCATGGCCACTGTCATCACAATGCTCCATTCCCCTTGTCATTACAGTGCTCCATGACGCTCGTCATCACAATGCTCCACGGTCTTGCCATCACAATGCTCCATTCCCTGGTCATCACAATGCTCCATGCCCTGGTCATCACAATGCTCCATGTCCCCTGTCATCACAATTCTCCTCGTTTTTGGCATCACTATGCTCCAAGACAGTTCTCATCACCGTGTTACATGATTTGTCATCACAATTCTCTATGCACTTGTCATCGCAATGCTCCATGACCCCTGTCATAGGAAGCTCCATGTGCTTCTCATCACAATGCTTCATGAACTTTTCATCAAAATTCTCAATGGCCCTTGTCATCACAATGCTCCCTGTCCCTTGTCATCACAATGCTCCAAGCACTTGTCATCAAAATGCTCCATTACATTTGTCATCACAATCCTCCATGACACTTGGCATCACAATGTTCCATTCCATTGTCATCGCAATGGACAATGACATATGTCATCACAATGCTCCCTGAGACCTGTCTTCAAAATACTCCATGACCTTCTCATCACAGTGCTCTATGCCTTGTCATCACATTGCACCTTGCCCACTGTCATCACAATAATCCATGAAACATGTCAGGCCAATGCTCCATGCCCCTGTCATCACAATGATCATTGCCTTTTCATCACAATGCTCTATGAACCCTGTCATCACAATGCTCCATGACTCCAGTCATCACAGTGCTTCATGACCTTTGTCATCACAATGGTCCATGCCCTCGTCATCACAAGGCTCTGTGACCTTTGTCACCAAAATGCTCCATGAAATTTTCATCACAATGCTCGTTGACCCTTCTCATCACAATGCTCCATGCCTTTGTAAGCACAGGGCTCCATGACCCATGACATCACAATGCACCATGTGCTTGTCATAACAATGCTCCACAACCTTGTCATCACAATGCTCCATAAAACTTGTCATCACATTGCTCCATGCACTTCTTATCAAAATGCTCTCTCACGAATGATATCAAAATGTTCCCTCACTAGTCATCACAATACACCCACTCCCCTGTCATCACAATGGTCCACAACACCGTCATGAAAATGTTCCATGACTCCTGACATCACAATGTTCCATAACCCCTGTCATCAAAATGTTCCATGACACTTTTCATCAAATTGCTCCATGACCCTGTCATCACAATGCTCCCTGCCCTTCACAAGAGAATTCACCACACACTTGTCATCAAAATGCTCCATGACCTTTGTCATCACAAAACTCCCTGACCCTTGGCATCACAATGCTCCATGCCATTGTCATCACAATGCTCCAAAAACCTCTCATCACATCGTTCCAAGCCCTTGTCATCACAGGATCCATGATGCTTTTCATCACAATGCTCGATGCGATTCTTCTCACAATGCTCCATGCGCTTGTCATTACAATCCTCCATGAACCATGTATCACAGTGTTCCGTGCCATTGTTATCACAATGCTCCTTGCCCCCTCTCATCACAATAATCCATGAAACATCTCAGACCAATATTCCATGCCCTTTTCATCACAGTGATCCAAGACTCTTCTAATCATAATGCTCCATGCCCCTTTTCATCTCAATGCTCCATGAACGCTGTCATAACAATGCACCAATGCACATCATCATAATGCTTCATGCTATTGTCATCACAATGAAATCAAAATCCTCTATGACCTCTGTCATCACAATGCTCCAAATCCTTGTGATCACAATATTCCCTAACACTTATCATCACAGCTCCCCATAACGCTCGTCATCAAAATTATCCATGGTCTTCTAATCACAATGCTCCATGACATTTGTCATCACAATGCTCAATACCCTTGTCATCACAATGGTCCCTGACACTTGTGATCAGTGTGCTCCTTGAACCCTGTCATGACAAGGCTACATGCCTTTTTCATCACAGTGTTACATGCCATTTTCCTCACAGTGCTCCAAGTCCCCTGTAATCACAATGCTCCATGCCCTTGTCATCACAAAGCTCCATGATGCATGTCATCAGAACGCTCCATGACATTCTCATCCCAGTGTTCAATGCCCTTGTCATCACAATGCTCCAAGACCCCTGTAATCACAATGCTCCATGACCCTTTTCATCAGAATGCTCCATGAGACTTGTCATCACATGGCTCCATGGTCTTCTCCTCACAGTGCTCCAGTACCTTGTCATCACAATGCTCCTTGACCCCTGTCATCACAATACTCCATGAACATTTTCAGCCCAGTGCTCCATGGGGTTCTCATCACAATGCTCCATGACTTCTGTCATAACAGTGCTCCATGACCACTGTCATGACAATGCTCCATGAACCCTGACAACACAATGATCCGGGACGCTTGTCATCAAAATGCTCCATGCCCTTGTCATCCCAATGCTCCATGAACCCTTTAATCACAATGCTCCATGACGCTTGTCATCACAGTGCTCCATGAACCTTGTCATCATAATGCCTTTGTCAGCAAAATGATACATAATCTTGTCATCACAATGCTCCAAGACCCCTGTAATCACAATGCTCGATGACCCTTTTCATCAGAATGCTCCATGAGACTTGTCATCACATGGCTCCATGGTCTTCTCATCACAGTGCTCCAATACCTTGTCATCACAATGCTCCTTGACCCCTGTCATCACAATACTCCATGAACATTTTCAGCCCAATGCTCCATGACGTTCTCATCACAATGCTCCATGACCTCTGTCATAACAATGCTCCATGACCACTGTCATCACAACGCTCCATGAACCCTGACAACACAATGATCCGGGACGCTTGTCATCAAAATGCTCCATGCCCTTGTCATCCCAATTCTCCATGAACCCTTTAATCACAATGCTCCATGACGCTTGTCATCACAGTGCTCCATGAACCTTGTCCTCACAATGCTCCATGCCTTTGTCAGCAATATGCTACATAATCTTGTCATCACAATGCTCCATGCGCTTGTCATCACAATCCTTCATGACACTTTGGATCATATTGCTTCATGCCCTTGTCATCTCCCTCTTGCCTTTCTGGTTTTTACAGATTTTCGGATGTCCATTTTGACCCGTGGGAAGTGACAGTTCTTTGTAGTGTGGATTTGCATTGTGTGCTTGCTTGATTGTCCAAAAAGGTCGTATGCGTTTTCTCCTGATTATATTCAGGAGAAAACGCATACGCACTTTTTGGCCAAGTGCATCATTGTCGAAGTTGTGATGCTTTTCCTGTGCTTTAAAGGCGTTTCCAATTTACTTCTTGAAATATGTTTTGTGCAATTCTGCCTCATTTTCAAGTCAGCTTCGTTGCCTTCCCTCAACAGATTTTTGGAAGACAGTAGTCCTTTATAACTGTAGGTTTGTGAATTGCTGTGCCCGTGAGCTCCAATTTTCAAATCCCATTTTTGGGAGCTGACCGCAAATCCACAATTTTGCTTCAGGACCTATACTTGTTCCAGGGGTGGCTATACTCTTCCCTGCAGGTGTCTGAGGCTTTGGTTAATTCTTCTTCCTGACGGGAATTTACAGTGACATGTGCCCGTCCAAAGGCCTACATCTACTCTCTGATTGGTTCTCCCTCTTCCCTTTCATCCTCTGCACAATTAGCAAACTGTGCGAACCAGGAGGTTATAGGGGCTGGCTCTCCTAATTTGGGAGATTGATAGTAAAGCAGTTGGAATGCCAAACTGGAGCACAAGGAGAGGAAAAATTAGGAGACTTTTAGAAACCTTTCACCATCACAGGGTGTCCATTCTCTAGGTTTCCCATACATGTTATAACTGTAGTGATATTCCCTACTACCTGGAGATTTGGTATCCATGGAATCGTGGCATGCATTACTACTTTAAAGGGTCTGCATTTTCTCTCCCAATGTCACCAGTCCTCTCAGTCCCAAGTGTCCAGACTTATGTCTCATCCAGCTGTCTTTGCAGATAGGGTCATTTCCGGTTTCATCAGAACCCCTGAAGGAATTGTGTAAGAATTTCGCTGTTTTTTTGTTTGTTTTTGAAATTCATTTTTATAATGGGGTTGAGCTGATTTTCACTGACGTGTTTATGCCAGTCTAGACACACTTGATTCCCTTATGGAGACAAATCAATACATAGGTTTTAAGATTCTCACTATTCAGATATATTCCTCTGTGGGAAATAGGGGGTTTGAGTCCCGTTCACTGAGGAAGGGGTAGATCTCGTCTATTCTGTATTTGGTTTATGGAATGGTACCTGTGCTAATATCAAACTCTGGTTTTATGCATCACCCCACCTCTCCTTTCCCATTAAACAGGCATAGGAGTGTTTTCTAAATGTGAGACTCTGTTCTCTTTCTTAATTCAGTACATGTGTTGTGATGTTGACATTCCCTCTGTAAGTGATATCTTATGATAAGATTATTTTTCTGTGTGACTAATTTCACTTAGAATTATCATACCTAAATCCACTCTTTATGCTGCTACTGGCCTTATGACATTGATTTCACGTCTGAGTGATATTCCGTTGTACAAAATTACCACAAGTTATTTATGCATTTGTCTTTTTCCTGGGATATTTTAGGTGTACCGAAGTTGAGGTTCTTGTATGCAGAGCAGCCCTAAACTTTGGGGTGCCTGTGTGTTGTCGATATTTAGTCTTCCCAAGTTATATGTCTATGAGTTGAAGTCCCCTTTGCTCGGGGGCTTTGTATTTAAATGTTTTAGGAAACAGCATACACTTCTTCAGAGTGGCTCTTGGATATTTATACCCCACCCATCAGCGTGACTAGGCTCCCTGTTCTCCATGGCCTCCCCAGCATTTCTGGTTTGTACACATTTTTTGGATGGCCTTTCTGAGCAGTGGAAATTGAGACTTCTTTGTTGTGCGGATTTGCATTTCCCGCTTGCTTGGTTGGCCAAAAACTCTGTATGTGTTTTTTTCCTGAAGATATTCACGAAAAAAAGGCATACACCCTTTTGCCCAACTGCATCATTTTAGAAATTCTGCTGCTTTTCATATGCTTTAAATGTGAGTACAATTTACCTTTTGAAAAATGTTTCCTGCAATTCTGCCTCTCATTCAGATCCCCTTCGTTGCCTTACCTGAATATATTTTTGGACGTTGGTTATCATTTATATCTTTGCAGGTCTTTGAATTGTCTGCTCCTGAGCTCCATTTTGCAACTCGCATTTATTGTGAGCTCGCCGCCAAACCATTGGATTGCTTCTGGCCCTATTCTGGATCTGAGGAGGCAGGCTGAGCCTTTGGTTAATTCTTGTTCCTAATGGGAAATTAGAGTGACATGTGCCTGTCAAAACTCCTACAGCTAATCTCTCATTGGTTCCCCCTCTTCTCATTTATCCTCTGCACAAATTGCAAACTGTGTGAAACAGGAGGTTAAAGGTGCTGATTCTCCAAGAGGGAAGATTGTTAATAATGTGGCTGGAATGGCGAACCCCAGCACCAGGAGATCAAAAATGAGGTGCATTTTAGACACCTTTCCTGAGCACACGGTGTACATTCATCTCGGTTTCGCAGGCATGTTTTCGCTGTCAGAAGATTCCCTTGAACCTGCCGATTTGGGACCCATGGAATGGGTACCAGGCAGTATTACTTTAAAAGGTCTGCATTTCCTCACCCAGCCTCTCTAACATCTCTTAGCGTGCATAGCTTCCAGCCTTATATATCATCCTGCTGTGGGTCTACATGTGTTCAATCCATGTTACATCGTAGCCCTTCAACAAAAGTTGTAAGAATTTTTGTCTGTCTCACCGTTTTTATAAATATTTTTAAATTTATTTTTATATTTGTTACAGCTGATTTTCAAAGCTCTGTTTTTTGCTGCTGTACATCCACTTGATTCATGTACTGTGAGACAACAATAAATTATTTTTCAGATGCTTACGAGTCATATGTATTATTGTCCAGTGACTTGAGTGGGCTGAGTGCTGTTCTTTGATGTACCGTGTAGGCCTTGTCAGTTATTCAATTTGGTACTTGGAATGGTATATTTGCTAATTTCAACCTCCTGGATAATACCTCACCATTCCCCACCTTTCCCATTTAGCAGCCTTATGTCTATTTTCTACATATTTGACTATGTTTCTGTTTTGTAGTTTATTTCATGTGTAGCCATGTTTCATTCCACCTTTAAGTGACATCTTATGATATGTGTCTTTTTCTTTCTGACATATGTCACTTAGAATGATCGTATGTAACTCATCCAGAGTTGTTCCAACTGGCCTTATTTCATTGATTTCGGGATGAGTAATATTCCACTCTACATAAGTACCCCATCTCTTTTATCCATTTTATCCTTCCAGGGACATTTAGGTTATATCCAAGTGGAGGCCCTTTTTAACAGAGAGGTGGTAAACGTTGGGGTGCCTGTTTTCTGTCCATTTTTGTTTTTCCCAAGGTATACGCCCATGAGTGCAAGTGCACTATGCTCTGTAGCTCATCTTTTAGATGTCTTAGCAAACACAATACACTTCTCCAGAGTGGCCATTGGCAAATTACATTTCCACTATCAGCCTCACAGGGCTCCCTTTTCTCCTCACCCTGTCCTGCATTTCTGGTGTTTACACTTTATGTGGATGGCCCTTCTGACTGATGTGAAGTGATACATTTTGTAGTATTGATTTCCAGTGCCCACCTGTTTGGTTGGATAAAAAGTGTGTATGGCCTTTACTTGAATATATTCAGAAAAAATGCATACGCCCTTTTGGGCCAACTGCATCATTGGCGATGTTCAGCCCCTTTTCTTGTGCTTTAATGGGGAGTCCTTTCTACCTCTTCAAATGTGTTTCCTGCAAGTCTCCCTTGTTACAACTCCTTTTCTGTGACTTACCTCAAGACATTTTTCGACGATAGATATTTTCAACTCTGCAGTTTTATGAATTTTAGTGCCCCTGCGTTCCATTTTTCAACTTGTGTTTTTGGAAACGGGACAAAAACAGCGGGATTTCCTCTAGACCTATTCTGTTTCCGTGGGCAATTCTAGCCTTTGATGATTTTGTCTTCCTGATTGAAAATTAGAGTGGCATGTGCCTGTCCGAACACCTAAGACTTGTCTCTAAATTTTTCTCATCCTTCCACTTCATCCTCTGGACAAATTCCAAACTGTGTGCAACAGGATGTTGACGGTGCTGATATCCCCAAGTGAGGAGATTGTTAGGAAAGATGCTGGAGGGGTGAACCCGAGCACCAGGCGATGAGGAGATGAGGTGCCTTTTCCAAACTCTTTCCGATCAAACGGTGTACCATCCTCTAGGTGTGACAGGCATGTTTTAGCTGTAGGATGGGTCCCGTGCATGGAAGGAGAACACCAGGGATTTTTCCAAATCAGTGCCTCCCCGTACCCCAAACTGGGGAATTTTTAAGCTACAGCTACACATATGTCCATTAAAGGCCTTGGGAAATAGGCAGAGCCCAAACTTTAGATGATTGAAATCTTCAGGGTCAGAAGCGTTCACCATTGGCCTTGCTTAGGTTACATTTTATCTGTCACTGATAGATGATGTCAATAAAATTATCTATTCTTTTTCAGATTATTTCCCCTTATAGGTTATTGCAAAATATTCAGTGTAGTTCCCTGTGCTATACAGTAGTTCCTTGTTGATGATCTATTTTATACATAGCAGTGTGTATGTGTTAATCCCAAACTGTTAATTTATCCCTTCTCCTACCTTTCCCCTTTGGTAATAATAAATTATAAGATTTTATACTTCTCAGAAATGGGGGAGCTGAAAGAGAGGTATCATTTTCAATGGAAAAGCATTCAAAACAAGATTGAAGCTTCAGCCAAGAGTATTCGATGTACGTCCATGTAAATAAATCACATCATTTCTCTAATATTGACCTGACAAATAAGACAGACGTCTTCACTGAACTTGCTTATAGTAAAGTGATGGAAATATCAAATGTAAGTCTTAGAAACATCTTATTTTACCCGAGCATTATACACTGCTCTTTGTTAACTACAGTTTGGCTCACACATCTGTTCATTGAAGTTACAATGTTCTCAATTTCTGTTACTGATCCTCCAGAGTGGACCCCAACAGGAGTCCCCGTGCCCAGTGCCATTGGAGCCAAGAGATCAAGACTGAGTTTGCTTCAGAAGCAAAGGAAACATTATTTTGAAAACAGAATGGAGAGGTGAGAGCGTGCAGTCCCCCACGGGCTGTGGGCTAGGCTGCTGTGTAGGGATCCCAGCAGCGTCAGTGGGAGTTAGGGGATGGAGTTCTCGAGGGCTGGGTTGGCTGCAGCTCAGGCTCTATGCCGTGGAGACTGCATGTGACCCCGCTAGCTGAGGTGTCGACCCAGCCATTCTGCACTAGGAAATCGGGTCTGAAGTGCCGGGTGTGGGACCTCTGCATGCGGAACCCTAGGAGCACGTGAAATTAGACAAAGCACAAAGGAAAAGCAGGTTAGACTTTATTTTATTGCCCAGATTCTCTTTTTATCTCCCAGGAATTTTTAATGAACGTTGCCGGAGATGAACACCTCCTCTGCTTTTTGTTCCGTTCCTCATTCTTGGGGTGTTGAGGGTGCAGACCCCTCTTTCGTAACTGCTTCATGCTGTGGTGGGAGCCCTGATACCTGAGGGGAGGGGCAAAACGTCTCCCCAACAGCCTCCAGGTGATGTTGATTGTCCCAAGGCCTCCTGCCTCACTTCTCATACGCATGAGCACCAGCATTGGAAGTGTTATAGATTCTAATGACCTTTAAGGGTCCAGGAAAGAGATGTGCAGAGATGATGAGGCGGCAGGTTTCACCCCACCCCACAATTGTTCGGCGACCTTAGGCTGACGGTTTTTGCCAGCCTAGATGCTCTGACCAGTAGTCTGTGCTTTCTTTAATTAGGTCCCTGAATTAATGTACAAACAGCACCATGTGTCAGAACCCTGCCCGCGCAACTCCCAGACAGTCCAGGATCAGTGGTGATCCAGGACCATGACGTCCACTGAGTCAACGGCCTTTAGAAGTAGCCAGCAGTGCTGCCGGTCATATTGGCCACCATCACCGCGGTGTCTGTAGGGTTTTCTATGGTGAAAGCGTGATATACGTTTCCCCCGCCAAGCTTATTAGCTCCCCTCTGGGTGTACTAAGTCCTGCAAGCAGTAGTCTGCTCTTTCGGGACACTGTCTTGTTGTTTTCTGAGAGAAACTCCAGGTCAAGTGATGGTCACACGAGTCATCTTGGGGGCCCGTTGCCCCCATTTGTCTCTCTGGAGGTTGGAGTTGGAGGGCCTCCTCACTCGAGGTCAGTGTGTCCACAGAGCGACCCCTTCAACTTCAGGGCATGATGGGTGGTTAGGATCACCACGTGGGGTCCTTTTCCCTTAGGAGGGAGCTGGCCTTGTGGGCTGCTGATTTCTTGCTTTTTAGATACCCTAGTATCCTGGCCTGATGAGTCAGTGGGCAAAGCCCTTGGTGACCATAGTTTATCATACCTGAAGGGCATTCTTGTGTTGCTCCATTTCAAGTGGTCCCAGTTTTTGCACTAAGGCTCCAAGGGCAATTAACCATTGACCGGGTATGTAAAGGTCAAAGGGTTTAGCTAAATTAGCGAGTTCCTGGGCAAGGGTCTGAATTGACTGCTCTTTCCATTCTTGAAAGGCTGCTTCTGGATTCTATACAAAAGGATCATCATCTTTTCGTGTCAGTGTTTCATGTAGAGGCCCAGCTATTAGACTGTAGTTAGGGATCCAGATGCAGAAAACCTTGGCCTCCCCAGGAACCCCTAAGCTATCTTCTACTTTTAGAAGAGGTAAGGCTGCAAATGGCTTCTTCCCTATCCTGGGATGCGTTTCTCCGAATATCTGTGAGAATGAAGCCCAGGCATGTCACCTGAGCCTGTGATATTTGAGCCTTTTTCTTGGACACCTTCTATCCTTTCTTGGCTAGGTATTTCTGAGGCGTCTTTAGTAGGCCTGGCGATCAGAATGTCATCTGCATATTGCAGGAGGGATCCCTTTTACAGAGGTAGAACCTTTAGGTCTTTAGAGGACATTTCCCCAATGATGGTGTGGGGATTTTTGTACCGTTGGGGCAGGACGGCCCAGCATTATTGGTTTTGTTGCATGTTGTGTCCTGCCACTCACAAGCCAAAAATTCTTGTGACTCTGAGCTGATGGAATACAGAAGAAGGCATCATTGAAGTCTAATAGAGAATGCCATGGCCTGGTGGATGGTAGAATGAGGAGCAGGGTGTAGTAAATAGGAGCTACTGGATGTATATCCTCGGTGGCTTCACTGACTGTCCTGATATCCTTTACCAGGTCTCCAGCAGCCCATGGGGCTCTCGTGGTCAGGCGAATCCCAGGATATGGAGCTCACCTGGGCTGCACCACCCATCCCCACAGCCCACGGGGCTCTCGTGTTCAAGTCCCTCCCTGGGTATGGAGCTCCCCTGTGCAGCTACCCAGCAGCCCATGGGGCTCTCATAGTCAGGCCCTTCCCAGGATACAGAGCTCCCCTGGGCATGTACCCAAGCAAGGCTGGACACACAGGAACTGTGCACATAGCCCACCTTGCAGAGAACCCCCAGCTCACCTGTCGCTCACAGCTGACACAGAACACCTCAGAGCAGGACTTGAACTAACAAACAGCAGCTCTGACAGGTCTGTGACCCTGGATATCACTCTGTGCAGCCTCACTCTGCCTGGTCTTCCAGACACTTCCACTGCAGCCAGGGCACCAGGCCTCTGTCTCCACCCACCATCACTCCTCTCCCTGACTCCTGGGTTCCTCTCATTAGGATAGGGTCTTCTTGAAGTTGTTTTCCACTCATGGACCAGATAAAATGATAAGAAAACAAGCCGCAGCTGCAGCCCCTTGTCTATCCTGACTCTCAAGGCCCACAGCTGTTCCTTGGTCCTGACCCGTTTAGCAAGGTTCATTTTCTGCAACTGTGAGCCCCTGAGGGGTGAGGATTGGCTGATTTGGGCAGCCTGACACTGCCTGCCAGCCCCCCCCACAGGTGTGCCTGGGTTGAGGTCAATATAAACACCTCTCCAGTCAGCAAGAGCCCCTGTAGCTGTGCCTGACGCCATATTCTCTGCCCCGTCAGCAGTGTCGGGGCTGGGGTGGTGGGAGGGAGTGAGGGGCCGTGGCTTTGTGGGTGGGCCAGTGTGAGGGGGGCTCTGCTGGACTTTCCACAGGAGTTGCTTGGCTGCCACCTGCTAAAGAAGAGGATGTGTCATCCATACCTGCCGCTTGAATTTCTCCCCAGGCAGAGGTGAGGAAGTAAAAAAGCAGTGGGGGCCGTGGCAGGAGGGGTATCTCTGGCAGGGAAATGGAAAGCTTCCAGAAGAGCATCTGGGGCCAGGACCATCCTGACTGGCCTGCAGGCACCAAGTCGGCCTGCGTGCTGTCGCTGGTGTGGCTCCACAGCCCTTCCTCTAGGCTTGCAAGTGCTTGTACATATTCAGGTGTTTTACCTGGAAAGGGTGGGAAGAGTTCAGCTGCAGCAGGACTGGGGCTCAGCTCACATTTACTCACAGACGCCTCGACACAGTCCCCCAGCTTTGCAATGAGGATGCTCCTTGTCGGGGGGAGCACTGCTGAGTGCCTGGGAGACGATTTCCCACCTCTGACCAACTTAAGAATTTTTACCACTGGAGCAAGTGCCCTGATACGATTTTCCTCTGTATAACTGTTGGGTTCTGTTTTTTTTTTTTTTTTCTTTTTTTTCTTTTTGGTTCAAGGTAGATTTTATTTATTCCTCTTTTTTTTTAATTTGCAGATATAAACATGGAAATAATGCATTAATATAAAGACTTCTATGTGAAGGGAAATACTTTTTTTCTCTTTTCTTTTATTAAATGCTATTTATTTTTATTTTTTAAAATTTATTTCTTTTATACAGCAGGTTCTTATTGGATATCTATTTTATACATATAAGTGTGCACATGTGAATCCCAGTCTCCCAATTCATCCCACCACCACCCTCGCCTGGCGTTTCCCCCTTGGTGTCCATATGTTTGTTCTCTACATCTGTGTCTCTATCTCTGCCCTGCAAACCGGTTCATCTGTACCATTTTTCTAGGGTCCACATATATGCATTAATATACAATATTTGTTTTTCTCTTTCTGACTTACTTCACTCCGTATGACAGTCTCTAGATCCATTAAGGTCTCTACAAATGACCCAATTTCATTCCTATGTATGGCTGAGTAATATTCCATTGTATATATGTACCACATCTTTATCCATTCGTCTGTCTGTGGGCACTTAGATTGCTTTCATTACCTTGCTATTGTAAATAGTGCTGCAGTGAACATTGTGGTGAATGTGTATTTTTGATTTATGGTTTTCTCTGGGTATATGCCCAGTAGTAGGATTGTTGGATTATATGGTAATTCTATTTTTACTTTTTTAAGGAACCTCCATACTGTTCCCCATAGAGACTGTATCAATTTACATTCCCAAAAATACTGGAAGAAGGTTCCTTTTCTCCATACCCTCTCCAGCATTTGTTGTTTGTAGATTCTCTGTTGATGCCCATTCTAACAGGTGTGACATGACACCTCATTGTAGTTTCCATTTCCATTTCTCTAATAATTAGTGATGTTGAGCAGATTTTCATGTGCGTACTGGCCACCTCTATGTCTTCTTGGAAGAAATGTCTATTTATATCTTCTTCCATTTTTGTATTGGGTTGTTTGTTTTATTAATATTGAGCTGCATGAGCTGTTTATATATATTGGAGATTAATCATTTGTCCATTGATTTGTCTGCAAATATTTTCTGCCATTCTGAGGGTTGTCTTTTCATCTTGTTTGTAGTTTCCTTTGCTTTGCAAAAGCTTTTACGTTCCATTAGGTCCCATCTGTTTAGTTTTCTTTTTTATTTCATTACTCTAGGAGGTGGATCAAAAAAGATCTTGCTGTGATTTACGTCAGAGTATCCTTCGTTAGTTTTCCTCTCAGAGTTTTATACTATCCGGTCTTACATTAAGGTCTCTAATCCATTTTGAATATATTTTTATGTATGGTGTTGGGGAGTGTTCTAATTTCATTCTTTTACATGTAGCTGTCCATATTTCCCAGCACCAATGATTGAAGAGACTGTCTTATCTCCATTGTATAGTCTTGCCTCCTTTGTCATAGATTAGGTGACCATAGATGTGTAGGTTTATCCCTGTGCTTTCTTTTTTTTTCCTTTTACACGTTTATTGGAGTATAATTGATTTACAAAGGAGTGTTCGTTTCTGCTGTATAAAAAAATGAATGAGCTATACATATACAAATATCACCAGATACCCTCCCTCTTGCATCTCCCTCTCACACCACATATCCCACCCCTTTATGTGGTCACAAAGCACCGAGCTGATCTCCCTGTTCTATGTGGCTGCTTCCCAGTAGCTATCGGTGTTACATTTGGTAATGTATTTATGTCCATGCCACTCTCTCACTTCGTCCCAGCTTACCCATCCCCCTTCCGGTGTCCTCAAGTCCTTTCTGTATGTCTGTGTCCTTAATCCTGTCCTGCCACTAGGTTCTTCAATATCTTTTTTTTTTCTTCATTAGATTCCGTATATCTCTGTTAACATACAGTATTTGTTTTTCCCTTTCTGACTTACTTCACTGTGTAGGACAGATTCTAAGTCCATCCACCTCAGTACAACTAACTCAGTTTTGCTTCTTTTTATGGCTGAGTAATACTCCATTGTATATATGTGGCAGATCTTCTTTAAACATTCATCTGTCGATGGACACTTAGGTTGCTTCCATGTCCTGACTATTGTAAATAGAGCTGCAATGAACATTTTTCTACATAACTCTTTTTGAATTATGGTTTTCACAAGGCAAATGCCCAGTAGTTGGATTGTTGTGTCATATGTTACTTCTATTGTTAGTTATTTAAAGGAACCTCCGTACTGTTCTCCCTAGTGCCCATATCAATTTACATTCCCACCCACAGTGCAAGTGTGTTCCCTTTCCTCCAATAAAGGCCTCTCCAGCATTTATTGTTTTGTAGATTTTTTTGATGATTGCCACTCTGACTGCTGTGAGGTGATACCTCATGGTAGTTTTGATTTGCATTTCTCTAATGATTAGTAATGTTCAACCTCTTTTCATGTGTTTCTTGGTAATCTGTATATCTTCTTTGGAGAAATGTCTGTTTAGGTCTTCTGCCCGTTTTTGGATTGGGTTGTTTGTTTTTGTGATATTGAGCTACATGAGGGGCTTGTAAAGTTTGGAGATTAATCCTTTGTCAATTGCTTCATTTGAAAATATTTTCTCCCATTCTGAGGGTTGTTTTTGCATCTTGTTTATGTTTTCCTGTACTGTGTAAAAGCTTTTAAGTTTCATTAGGTCCCATTTGTTGATTTCTGTTTTTATTTCCATTTCTCTAGGAGGTGGGTCCAAAAGGATCTTGCTGTGATTTATGTCATAGAGTGTTCTGCCTATGGTTTCCTCTAAGTGTTTTATAGTGTCTGGTCTTATATTTAGATCTCTAATCAATTTAGAGTTTATTTTTGTGTATGGTGTTATGGAGTGTTCTAATTTCATTCTTCTATGTGTAGGGGTCCAGTTTTCCCAGCACCAATTACTGAAGAGACTGTCTTTTCTCCATTGTATATCCTTAGCTCCTTTGTCATAGATGAGATAGCCATAGGTATGTAGGTTTATCTCTGGGCTTTCTGTCCTGTTCCATTGATCTGTGTTTATGCCAATCTACATACACTTGATTCCATTATGCAGACATATAAATACATAGGTTTCAAGGTTATTACCAGTCAGATATATTCCTCTTCAGTGAATAGGGTGTTTTGTGTCCAGTTCATTGAGAAAGGAGTAGGTCTTGTCTATTACATATTTGGTATATGGAATGGGATCTGTGCTAATTTCAAACTCTGCTTTTACACATCACCCCACGTCACCTTTCCCCTTAAGGAGGCATAAGTGTGTTTTCTAAATGTGTAACTCTGTTCACATTTGAAATTCAGTTCATGTGTAGCCATGTTTACATTCCCTCTATAAGTGATATATTACAATATTTTTTTTCTTTGTGGCTCATTTCACTTAGCATCATCATACCTAAAGCCACTCATTATGCTGCTATTGGCCTTATGACATTGATTTTATGTCTGAGTGACATTCCATTGTATATAAGTACCACAACATCTATATCCATTTTTTTCCCTTTCCTGGGATATTTAAAGTGTACCGAAGTCGAGGTTCTTGTAAACAGAGCAGCCCTAAAGTTTGGGCTGGCTGTGTGTTGTGGATTTTTAGTTTTCCCAAAATACACGCCCATGAGTGGAAGTGTGCTATGCTCTGTAGCTCTGCTTTAGAAAACAACATACAGTTCTCCAGAGAGGCTGTTGTCAATTTACATCCTGACCATCAGCGTAACCAGGCTCCCTTTTCTCCATGGCCTGTCCTGCATTTGTGGTTTTTACACTATTTGTGGATGGCCCTTTTGACTGGAGGTAAGGGACACTTCTATGTAGTGTGGATTTGCAATGCCTGATGGCTTGCTTATCCAAAAAGGGCATATGCATTTTTTCCCGAATATATTCAAGAAAATACACATACTCCCTTTTTTGCCAAGGGCAACATTGTCGAAGTTCTGTCGCTTTTCATGTGCTTTAAAGACAACTCCAATCTACCTCTTGAAATCTGTTTCCTTCAATTCTGCCTTGCATTCAAATCCTCTTCACTGCCTTACCTCAATATATTTCTGGATGATAGTTGTCCTTTATAACTCTGCAAGTTTGTGAATTGCTGTGCCCCTGATTTCCATTTTTTCAACTCGCCTCTTTGTGAGCTGGCTGCAATACCGCAGCATGGCTGTAGGCCCTAGTCTGGTTCCGGGGCGTCAGGCTGAGCCTTTCGTTAATTCTTCTTCCTGATGGGAAACTAGAGTGACATGTGCCCATCCAAACACCTACAGCTAATCTCTCATTTGTTTCCCCTCTTCCTGTTCATCCTCTGCACAATTTGCAAACTGTGCATAACAGGAGGGTAAAGGCGCTGACACTCCAACTGGGGAGATTTTTAGTAATGCAGATGGAATGGCGAAGCCGAGCACGACAAACGGAAAAATGAGGTACCTTTTAGAAAACTTTCCCAATTACACAGTGTACCATCCACTGGGTTTCCCATGCATGCTTTAACTGTAGGAAGATTCCCTTAAACTTGGAGAGTTGGGACCACTAGAATGGGTAGTACACAGTATTGCTCAAAGTGGTGTTCTTTTGCTCACACAACCTCAACAATCTTGTCAGCCCCAAGTGTCCAGTTTTATGTCTCATCCAGCTGTGGGTGTAAAGGTGGACAATCCAGGTTGCATCACAGGCCCTGAACGTAATTCTTAAGGCTTTCCCTCTGTTTCGCTGTTTTTGCATTTTGCTTTTGAAATTTATTTTTATAAGGGTGTTTAGCTGAATTTCAGTGCTGTGTTCATGCCATTATACACACACATGACTCCTTTATGGAGACATGATAATACATATGTTTTAAAATTCTTGGAGTCAGATATATTCCTCTGCAATGAATAGGGGGTGTTGAGTTGAGTTCATTGTGCGGGGAGTAGGTGATGTCTATTACATACTTGGTTTATGTAACGGTATATGTGCTAATTTAAAACTGTGGTTTTATGCATCAACCCACCTCGCCTTTCACCTTAAGCAGGGAGAATATTGTTTTCTAAGTGTGTGACTCTGTTGTGTTTGTAATTCAGATCATTCGTAGCCAAGTGTACATTCCCACTATAAGTGATATCTTATGATAAGATTCAGTACTCTGTTATCTTTCCTAACTCAGTTCATATGTAGCCATGTTTACAGGATCTTCATAAGTGATATCTTATGATAAGTTTCTTTTTCTGTGTGACTTATTTCACTTAGAATCATCGTAACTGAATCCACTCATTTTGCTGCTACTGGTCTTATGACATTGATTTCATGGCTGAGGGATATTCCATCGTATGTAAGTAACACAATTTTTTGAACCATTTTAATCTTTCTTGGGATATTTTAGGTGTACCCAAGTTGAGGTTCTTGTAAGCAGTGCAGCCCTAAATTTGAGGGTGGCTCTGTCTTATAGATTTTCAGTTTTCCAAGGTATATTCCCTAGACTGGAAGTGCCCTTGGCACTGTAGCTCGGTTGTTTACTTGTTTATGGAACACAATGCACTCCTCCAGTGAGGCAGTTGGCAATTTACATGCCGCCCATCAGCATAACAAGGCTCCCTGTTCTCCAGGGCCTGTCTTGCCTTTCTGTTTTTTTTCCATTTTGTGGATATGCATTTTGACTGGTGAGAAGTGATACTTCTTTGGAGTGCAGATTTGCAATGCCCGCTTGCTTGCTTGGCAAAAAGGGCATATGCGTTTTCTCCTGTATATATCCAGGAGAAAACGCATACGCCCTTTTTGAACAAGTGCATCATTGTCGAAGTAGTGCCCCTCTTCCTGTGCTTTAAAGCCGATTCCAACGTACCTATTGAAATCTGTTTCCTGCTATTCTGCCTCGCTTTCAACTCCGCCTCGTCGCCTTCCCTCAACAGATTTTTGGACGATAGTTGTCCTTTATTACTCTGCCAGTTTGTGAAGTGCTGTGCCCCTGAGCTCCAATTTTTAACTCGTTTTGTGTGAACTGAACGCAAGTCCAAAATTTTGGTTCAGGAACTCTATTGGTTCCCGGTGGGTGGTGGAGACTTTGGTTAATTCTTCTTCCACACTGGATATAAGAGTGACATGTGCCCGTCCAAATGCCTAACAGCTACTCTCTCATTGGTTCTCCCTCTTCCCTTTCATCCTCTGCCAAATTGGCAACCTGTGAGAACCAGGAGGTAAAAGGTGCTGTCTCTTCAAGTTGGGAGATTGATAGTAAAGCAGTTGGAATGTCAAACCGGAGCACCAGGAGGGGGACTATTCGTTGAGTTTTAGAGACCTTTCGTATTCACAGTGTGTCCATTTTCTACGTTTCACGTACATGTTATAGGTGTAGTAATATTCCCTTCAACCTGGAGACATGGGACCCATGGAATGGGTGCCATGCATTATTGCTTTTAAGGGTCTGCATTTGCTCACCCAATCTCACCAATCCTCTCAGTCCCATGTGTCCAGCCTCATACCACATCCAGCTCTCATGTAGATAGGGTCATTCCAGGTTTCATCAGAGATCCTGAAGGAATTGTAAAGAATTTCCGTTTTTTTTTTGAAATTCCTTTTAATAGTGGGTTTGAGATGATTCTCACTGCCATGTTTATGCCAGTCTAGACACTCTTGATTCCCTTAATGAGACATACCAATACATAGGTTTTAAGATTCTTCCTAGTCAGATATATTCCTCTGCAGGAAGTATGGGTTGTTGAATCCCTTTCACTGAGGAAGGTGTAGATCTTGTGTATTCTGTATTTCGTTTTTGGAATGGTGCCTGTTCTAATATTAAACTCTGATTTTATGCAACACCCCACCTCTCCTTCCCCCTTAAGGAGGCCTAAGAGTGTTTTCTAAATGTGATACTCTGTTCTCATTCCTAAATCAGTTCATGTGTAGCCATGTTTACAGGATCTTCATAAGTGATATCTTATCATACGTTTCTTTTTCTGTGTGACTTATTTCACTTAGAATCATCAAACCTGAATCCACTCATTTTGCTGCTACTGGTCTTATGACATTGATTTCATGGCTGAGGGATATTCCATCGTACCAAAGTACCACAATTTTTTGAACTATTTTTATCTTTCCTGGGATATTTAAGGTGTACCCAAGTTGAGGTTCTTGTATGCAGTGCAGCCCTAAATTTTGGGGTGGCTCTGTCTTATTGATTTTCAGTTTACCAAGGTTTATTCCCCAGACTGGAAGTCCACTTGGCTCTGTAGCTCTGTTGTTTACTTGTTTTAGGGAACACAATGCACTCCTCCAGAGAGGCAGTTGGCAATTTACATGCCGCCCATCAGCATAACAAGGCTCCCTTTTCTCCAGGCCCTGTCTTGCCTTTCTGGTTTTTATCCATTTTGTGGATGCACCTTTTGACTGGTGGGAAGTGATACTTCTTTCTAGTGCAGATTTGCATTGCTGGCTTGCTTGCTGGGTCAAAAAGGGCGTATGTGTTTCCTCCTGAATATATTCAGGAGAAAACGCATACGCCCATTTTGGCCAAGTGCATCATTGTCGAAGTTGTGCCCCTCTTCCTGTGCTTTAAAGGCGATTCCAACGTACCTATTGAAATCTGTTTCCTGCTATTCTGTCTCGCATTCAAGTCCGCCTCGTTGCCTTCCCTCAACAGATTTTTGGATGATAGTTGTCTTTTATTACTCTGCCAGTTTGTGAAGTGCTGTGCCCCTGAGCTCCATTTTTTTTTTTTTTTTTTTTTTTTTTTTTTGCTGTACACGGGCCTCTCACTGCTGTGGCCTCTCCCGTTGCGGAGCACAGGCTCCAGACACACAGGCTCCGCGGCCATGGCTCGCAGGCCCAGCCGCTCCGCGGCATGTGGGGTCTTCCGGGATCGGGGCACGAACCCGTGTCCCCTGCATCGGCAGGCGGACTCTCAACCACTACGCCACCAGGGAAGCCCTGAGCTCCATTTTTTAGCTCGTTTTTTGTGCGCTGAACACAAGTGCAGAATTTTGGTTCAGGACCTATACTGGTTCCCGGCGGGTGGCTGAGACTTTGGTTAATTCTTCTTCCTCCCAGCATATAAGAGTGACATGTGCCTGTCCAAATGCCTAACAGCTTCTCTCTCATTGTTTCTCCCTCTTCCCTTTCATCCTCTTCCAAATTGGCAACTTGTGTTATTCAGGAGGTTAAAGGGGCTGTCTCTCCAAGTTGGGAGATTGATAGTAAAGCAGTTGGAAAATCAAACTGGAGCACCAGGAGAGGGACAATTAGTTGAGTTTTAGAAACCATTCGTATACACAGTGTGTCCATTCTCTAGGTTTCCCGTACATGTTATAGCTGTAGTAATATTCCCTTCAACCTGGAGAGTTTGGAACCATGGAATGGAGGCCACGCATTATTGCTTTAAGCGGTCTGTGTTTGCTTACCCAGTCTCACCAATCCTCTCAGTCCCAAGTATGCAGCCTTATGCCACATCAAGCTGTAGTTGTAGACAGGGTCATTCCAGGTTTCATCAGAGACCCTGAAGGAATTGTAAAGAATTTCCCTGTTTTGTTGGGTTTTTTTTTGAAATTCCTTTTTATAGTGGGTTTGAGCTGATTCTCACTGCCGTGTTTATGCCAGTCTAGACACACTTGATTCCCTTACGGAGACATATCAATACATATGTTTTAAGATTCTTACTAGTCAGATATATTCCTCTGCGGAAAATATGCGGTTTTGAGTCCCTTTCCCCGAGGAAGGTGTAGATCTTGTCTATCCCATAGTTTGTTTTTGGAACGGTACCTGTGCTTATATGAAAGTCTGGTTTTATGCATCACCCCACCAATCCTTCCTCCTTAAGTAGGCATAAGAGTGTTTTCTAAATGTGAGACTGTGTTCTCTTCCCTCACTCAGTTCATGTGTAGCCATGTTTACAGGAACTTCTTAAGTGATATCTTATGATAAGCTTCTTTTTTCATTGTGACTTATTTCACTTAGAATCCTCATACCTGAATCCACTCATTTTGCTGCTACTGGTCTTATGACATTGATTTCATGGCTGAAGGATATTCCATCGTACGTAAGTACCACAATTTTTTGTAAATTTTTTAACTTTCCTGTGATAATTAAGGTGTACCCAATTTGAGGTTCTTGTAAGCAGTGCAGCCCTAAATTTTGGGGTGGCTCTGTCTTATTGATTTTCAGTTTTCACAAGGTATATTCCCTAGATTGGAAGTGCCCTTGGCTCTGTAGCTTTGTTGTTTACTTGTTTTAGGGAACACAATGCACTCCTCCAGAGAGGCAGTTGCCAACTTACATCCCGCCCATCAGCATAACAAGGCTCCCTGTTCTCCAGGTCCTCTCTTGCCTTTCTGGTTTTTACACATTTTGCCAATGTCCCTTTTGACCAGTGGGAAGGGATACTTCTTTGTACTGCAGATTTGCATTGCCCGCTTGCTTGCTTGGCCAAAAAGGGCGTATGCTTTTTCTCCTGAATGTATTCAGGAGAAAACGCATACGCCCATTTTGGCCAAGAGCATCATTGTCGAAGTTGTGCCCCTCTTCCTGTGCGTTAAAGGCCATTCCAACGTACCCCTTGAAATCTGTTTCCTGCTATTCTGCCACGCTTTCAAGTCCGCCTCTTTGCCTTCCCTCAACAGATTTTTGGACGATCGTTGTCCTTTCTTACTCTGCCAGTTTGTGAAGTGCTGTGCCCCTGAGCTCCATTTTTTAACTCGTTTTTTGTGAGCTGAACGCAAGTCCAAAATTTTTGTTCAGGACCTATACTGGTTCCCGGTGGGTGGCTGAGACTTTGGTTAATTCTTCTTGGTGCCAGGCAATTAGAGTGACATGTGCCTGTACAAATGCCTAACAGGTATTCTCTCATTGGTTCTCCCTCTTCCCTTTCATCCTCTGCCAAATTGGCAACCTGTGTTTTCCAGGAGGAGAAAGGGGCTATCTCTCCAAGTTGGGAGATTGATAGTAAATCAGTTGGAAAGTCAAACCAGAGCACCAGGAGAGGGACTATTCGTTGAGTTTTAGAGACCTTTCGTATTCACAGTGTGTCCATTTTCTAGGTTTCCCGTACATGTTATAGCTGTAGTAATATTCCCTTCAACCTGGAGAGTTGGGACACATGGAATGGGTGCCATGCATTATTGCTTTAAAGGGTCTGGATTTGCTCACCCAATCTCACCAATCCTCTCAGTCCCAAGTGTCCAGCCTTATGCCACATCCAGCTGTCATTGTAGACAGGGTCATTCCACGTTTCATCAGAGACCCTAAAGGAATTGTAAAGAAATTCCCTGTTTTTTTTGTTTTGTTTTTGAAATTCCTTTTTATAGTGGGTTTGAGCTAATTCTCGCTGCCATGTTTATGCCTGTCTAGACACACTTGATTCCCTTATGGAGACATATCAATACATAGGTTTTTAGATTCTTACTAGTCAGATATATTCCTTTGCTGGAAATATGGGGTTTTGAGTCCCTTTCACTGAGGAAGGTATAGGTAGGTCTTGTCTATTCCATAATTGGTTTTGGGAACGGTACCTGTGCTTATATCAAACTCTGGTTTTATGCATCACCCCACCTCTCCTTCCCCCTTAAGCAGGCATAAGAGTGTTTTCTAAATGTGAGACTCTCTTCTCTTTCCTAACTCAGTTCATGTGTAGCCATGTTTACAGGATCTTCGTAAGTGATATCTTAAGATAAGCTTCTTTTTCTGTGTGATTATTTCACTTAGAATCATTGAACCTGAATCCACTCATTTTGCTGCTACTGGTCTTATGACATTGATTTCATGGCTGACGGATATTCCATCGTACGTAAGTACCACAATTTTTTGAACCATTTTTTATCTTTCTTGGGATATTTCAGGTGTACCCAGTTGAGGTTCTTGTAAGCAGTGCAGCCCTAAATTTGAGAGTGGCTCTGTCTTATTGATTATCAGTTTTCCCAAGATATATTCCCTAGACTGGAAGTGCCCTTGGCTCTGTAGCTCTGTTGTTTACTTGTTTTAGGGAACACAATGCACTCCTCCAGAGAGGCAGTTGGCAATTTACATCCTGCCCATCAGCATTACAAGGTCCCCTGTTCTCCAGGGCCTGTCTTGCCTTTCTGATATTTACACATTTTGTGGATGTCTCTTTTGACCGGTGGGAAGTGATACTTCTTTGTAGTGCAGATTTGCATTGCCCGCTTGCTTGCTTGCCAAAAAAGGGGCGTATGCGTTTTCTCCTGCATATATTCAGGAGAAAATGCATACGCCCTTTTTGGCCAAGTGCATCATTGTCGAAGTTGTGACCCTCTTCCTGTGCTTTACAGGTGATTCCTACGTACCTCTTGAAATCTGTTTCCTGCTATTTTGCCTCGCTTTCAAGTCCACCTCGTTTCCTTCCCTCAACATATTTTGGGGTGATAGTTGCCCTTTATTGCTCTGTCAGGTTGTGAATTGCTGTGCCGCTCAGGTGCATTTTTCAACTCGTTTTTTGTGAGCTGAAAGCAAGTCCAATATTTTGGTTGAGGACCTAAACTGTTTCCCGGTGGGTGGCTGAAACTTTGGTTAATACTTCTTCCTCCCGGGAAATAAGAGTGACATGTGCCCGTCCAAATGCCTAACAGCTACTCTCTCATTGGTTCTCCCTCTTCCCTTTCATCCTCGGCCAATTTGGCAACCTATGCGAACCCGGAGGCTAAGGGGCTGTCTCTCCAAGTTGGGAGATTGATAGTAAAGAAGTTGGAAAGTCAAACGGGAGCACCAAGAGAGTGACAATTTGTTAAGTTTTGGAGACGTTTCGTATTCAGAGTGTGTCCATATTCTAGGTTTCCCATACATGTTATCGCTGTATTAATATTCCCTTCAACCTGGAGACATGGGACCCATGGAATGGGTGCCATGCATTATTGCTTTAAAGGGTCTGTATGTGCTCCCCCAGTCTCTCCAATCCACTCAGTCCTATGTGTCCAGACTTATGCCACCTCCAGCTGTCATTGTAGATAGGGTCTTTCCAGGTTTCATCAAAGACCCTGAAGGAATTGTAAAGAATTTCCCTGTTTTTTTGTTGTGTTTTTGAAATTTCTTTTTATAGTGGTTATGAGCTTATTCTCGCTGCCATATTTATGCCAGGCTAGAAACACTTGATTCCCTTATGGAGACATATCAATACATAAGTATTAAGATTCTTACTAGTCAGATATATTCCTCTGTGGGAAATATGGGGTTTTGAGTCCCTTTCACTGAGGAAGGTGTAGGTCTTGTCTATTCCATAGTTGGTTTTTGGAACGGTACGTGGGCTTATATCAAACTCTGGTTTTATGCATCACCCCACCTCTCCTTCCCCCTTAAGCAGGCATAAGTGTGTTTTCTAAATGTGAGACTCTGTTCTCTTTCTTAACTCAGTTCATGTGTAGCCATGTTTACAGGATCTTCCTAAGTGATATCTTATGATAAGTTTCTTTTTCTTTGTGACTTCTTTCACTTAGAATCATCGTACCTGAATCCACTCATTTTGCTGCTACTGGTCTTATGACATTGATTTCATGGCTGAGGGATATTCCATCGTACGTCAGTACAATAATTTTTTGAACCATTTTTATCTTTCCTGGGATATTTATGGTGTACCCATGTTGAGGTTCTTGTAAGCAGTGCAGCCCTAAATTTTGGGGTGGCTCTGTCTTATTGATTTTCAGCTTTCCCACGGTATATTCCCCAGACTGGAAGTGCCCTTGGCTCTGTAGCTCTGTTGTTTACTTGTTTTAGGGAACACAATGCACTCCTCCAGAGAGGCAGTTGGCAATTTACATCCCGCCCATCGGCATAACAAGGCTCCCTGTTGTCCAGTGCCTGTCTTGTCTTTCTGGTTTTTTCATATTTTGTGGATGTCCCTTTTGACCGGTCGGAAGTGATACTCCTTAGTAGTGAATATTTGCATTGCCCGCTTGCTTGCTTTGCCAAAATGGGCATATGCGTTGTCTCCTGAATATATTCAGGAGGTAACGCATATGCCCTTTTTGGCCAAGTGCATCATTGTCGAAGTTGTGCCCCTCTTCCTGTGCTTTAAAGGCTATTCCAACGTATCTCTTGAAAGCTGTTTCCTGCAATTCTGCCTCTCTTTCAAGTCTGTGTCTTTGCCTTCCCTCAACAGATTTTTGGACGATAGCTGTCCTTTACTATTCTGCCAGTTTGTGAATTGTTGTGCCCCTGAGCTCCGTTTTTCAACTCGTTTTTTGTGAGCTGAAGGCAAGTCCAAAATTTTGGTTCAGGACCTATACTGGTTCATGGTGTGTGGCTGAGACTTTGGTTACTTCTTCTTCCTGCAGGGAAATTAGAGTGACATGTGCCCGTCCAAATGCCTAACAACTACTCTCTCATTGGTTCAACTTCTTCCCATTCATCCTCTGCAAAATTGGCAACCTGTGTACCAGGAGGTTAAAGGTGCTGTCTCTCCAAGTGGGGAGATTGTTAGTAAAGCAGTTGTTAAGTCAAACCGGAGCACCAAGAGAGGGACTATTAATTGAGTTTTAGAAATCTTTCGTATTCACTGTGTGTCCATTCTCTAGGTTTCCCGTACATGTTATAGCTGTAGTAATATTGCCTTCAACCTGGAGAATTGGGACCCATGGAATGGGTGCCATGCATTATTGCTTTAAAGGGTCTACATTTGCTCACCCAATCTCACCAATCCTCTCAGTCCCAAGTGTCCAGCCTTATGCCACATCCAGCTGTCATTGTAGATAGGGTTATTCCAGGTTTCATCAGCGACCCTGAAGGTATTGTGTAAGAATTTTATGGTTTTTATGTTTTGTTTTGAAATTCATTTTTATATTGTGTTTGAGCTGATTCTCCCTGCCATGTTTATGTCGTTCTAGACACACTTAGTTACCTTACGGAGACATATCAATACATAGATTTTAAAATTCTTACTAGTCAGATATATTTCTCTGCGGGGAATAGGGATGTTGAGTTCCGTTCTCTGAGGAAGGAGTAGGGCTTGTCTCTTTTGTTTTTGGATTATGGAACGGTACCTGTGCTAATAGCAAACTTTTGTTTTGTGCATCTCCCCACCTGTCTTTCCCCTTAAGCAAGCGTTAGAGTGTTTTCTAAATCTGAGACTCTGTTCTCTTCCCTAAATCAGTTCATATGTAGCCATGTTTACATTCCCTTCATAAGTGATATCTTATGTCAGAATGCACCATGGCCCTTGTCATAATAATGCTCCATGACCCCTCTCATCACAGTGATCCATGCCCTGGTTATCAAAATGCTCCATGTCCCTTGTCATCAAAATTCTCCACGTCCTTGTCATCACAATGCTACATGACACTTCTCATCAAAATGTTACATGCTCTTGTCATCACAATTCTCCATTCTCTTGACATTGCAATGCTCCATGTCCTTGTCATCACAATGCTCCATGCCTTTGTCATCACATTGCTCCATGAACCCTGTCATCACATTGCTCCCTGACACCTGTCATCACAATGCTTCTATCCCCTTGTCATTACAGTGCTCCATGATGCTCGACATCACAATTACCCAAGGTCTTCTCATCACAATGCTCCACGGTTTTGCCATCACCATGCTCCATGCCTTGTCATCTCAAAGCTCAATGTCCCTTGTCCTCACAATTCTCCACGTCCTTGTCATTACAATGCTCCATGGCACTTCACATCACAATGTTATATGCTCTTGTCATCACAATACTCCATGCACTTGTCATCACAATGCTCCATGACCCCTGTCATAGGAAGCTCCATGCGCTTTCATCAAAATGTTTCACGACCAGGACATTAAAATTCTCAATGGCCCTTGATATCACAATTCTCAATGCCCTTGTCATCACAATGCTCCTTTACTTTGTCACAACAATCCTCCATAAAAATTGGCATCACAATGCTCCATGTTATTGTCATCAAACTGGAACATGACATATTTCATCACAATGCTCCCTGACACCTTTCTTCACAATAATCCATGACATTGTCATCACAGTGCTCCATGACCTTCTCATCAAAATGTGTCATGCCCATACTTATCACAATAATCCAAGAAACTTTTCAGACCAATGCTCCATGCCACTTTTCATCACAATGCTCCATGAACGCTGTCATCCAAATGCACCATGCCCATCATCACAATGCTTCATGCTATTGTCATCACAATGAAATCTAAATGATCCATGACATCTGTCATCAAATTGTTGCAAACCCTTGTGAACACAATGTCCCATAACACTTGTCATCACAATGCCCCATGACACTGGTCAGCACAGTTATCCATGGTCTTCTCATCACAATGCACCATGACTTTTTTCAGCACAGTGCTCAATACCCTTGTCAACACAATACTCAATGACTACTGACCTCAGTATGCACCGTGCACTCTTTCATGACAAGGCTCCATGGCTTATTCATCACAATGCACCATGGCGTTTTCATCACAATACATCATGCCATTGTCATCAAAATACTCCACAAGCTTGACATCAGAATGCTCCATGACCCTTGTCATCACAATTCTCCATGCACTTGTCAGAACAATGCTCCCTGACCCTTATCATCACAATGCTACAAGCCATTATCATCACAATGGGCCATTACATATGTCATCACAATGCTACCTGACACGTGTCTTTACAATACTGCATGACCTGGTCATCACAATGCTCCATGCCATTTTCATCACAATGCGCCATTCCAACTGTCATCACAATAATCCATGAAACTTATTAGACCAATGTTCCATGCCCTTGTCATCACAACGCTCCATGCCCTTGTTATCACAATGCTCCATGGCCCCTGTCATCACAACGCTCCGTGACTCCAGTCATCACAGTGCTTCATGAATTTTGTCATCAAAATGGTCCATGCCCGCGTCATCAACAGTCTCTGTGAACTTTTTAACCACAATGTTCCATGAACATTTCATCACAATGCTCTTTGACCCTTGTCATCACAGTGCTCCATGCGCTTGTCAGCACAATGCTCCCTGACACATGTCATCACAATGCACCATGCGCTTGTCATCACAGTGCTCGACAATCTTTTCATCACAATGCTCCTTAAAATTTGTCATCACAATGCTCCATGCATTTCTCATCAAAATGCTCTCTCACCACTGATATCACAATGCTACATCACTATTTGTCACAATACTCCCTCACCCCTGTCATCACAATGTTCCATGACTCCTGTCATCACAATGCTTCATGCACTTATCATCACAATGTTCGATGACCCCTGACATCACAGTGTTCCATAACACCTGTCATCAAAATGTTCCATGACACTTTTCATCAAATTGCTCCATGACCCTGTCATCAGAATGCTTCCTGCCCTTCTCATCACAATGCACAACGCCCTTGCCATCTAAATGCTCCATGACATTTGTCATCACAAAGATCCATGACCCTTGGCATCACATTTCTCCATGTCATTTTCATCACAATGCTCCATGAACGCTCTCATCACATTGCTCCATGCCAATGTCTTCACAAAGCTCCATGACACATGTCATCAGAATGCTCCATGGCCTTCTCATCATAGTGCTCCATGCCCTTGCCATCACAATGCTCCATTACACCAGTCATAACAATGCTCCATGACCCCTGCCATCATGATGTTCCATGGCCTTGTCATCACAAAGCTCCATGACCCTTCTCATCACAATGCTCCAAGAACCCTGTAATCACAATGCTCTATGCCATTTTTCATCTCAATGATCCATGAACCCTGTCATCACAGTGGACCATGCCCATCATCATAATGCTTCATGCTATTGTCATCACAGTGAAATCAAAATGCTCCATGACCTCTGTCATAACAATGCTCCAAACCCTTGTGATCACAATATTCCCTATCACTTGTCATCACAATGCCCCATGACACTCGTCATCACAATTATCAATGGTCTTCTCATCACAATGCTCAATACACTTGTCATCAATATGCTCCCTGACACTTGTTGTCTGTATGCTCCTTGAACCCTGTCATGACAAGGCTCCATGCCTTTTTCATCACAAGGATCCATGTCCTTTTCATCAAAATGCTCCAAGACCCATGTAATCACAATGCTCCATGCCCTTGTCATCACAAAGCTCAATGACGCATGCCATCAGAATGCTCCTTGGTCTTCTCCTCACAATGCTCCATGCCCTTGTCTTCACAATGTGCCAAGACCCCTCTAATCACAATGCTCCATGCCCCTTTTCATCAGTATGCTCCATGAGACTTGTCATCACAAGGCTCCATGATTTTGCCATCACAATGCTCCAGGACCTTGTCATCACAATGCTTCTCGACCTTGTCATGAAAATTTTCAATGACCCTTGTCATCATAATGCTCCAAGCCCTAATCATCGAAATGCTCCATTATAGTTGTCATCACAATTCTCCCTTATATTTTGCATCACAATGCTCCATGCCATTGTAATGGCAATGGACCATGACATATGTCATCACAATGCTCCCTGACAACTGTCTTCACAATACTCCATGACATTCTCATCAAAATGCTCCAGGCCCTGGTCATCACAATGCACCATGCCCACTGTCATCACAATAATCTATGAAACGTGTCAGAACAATGCTCCATGCCCCTGTCATCACAATGCTCCATGCCCTTGTCATCACAAAGCTACATGACCCCTGTCTTCACAATGCTCCCTGACTCCAGTCATCACAATGTTTCATAACGTTTGTCATCACAATGGTCCATGCCCGCGTCATCACAAGGCTCTGTGACCTTTGTAACCACAATGCTCCCTGAAATTTTCATCACAATTCTCTGTGACCCTTGTCATCATAATGCTCCATGTATTTTTCAGAACAATTCTCCATGACCATAGACATGACAGTGTGCCACGTGCATTTCATCACAACGGTCCACAACTTTGTCACTGCATTGCTCCCTAAAACTTGTAATCACAATGCTCCATGCACTTCTCATCAAAATGCTCTCTCACCAGAGATATCACAATGTTCCATCACTAGTCATCACAATACTCCCTCACCCCTGTAATCACAATGTTCCATTAACCTGTCATCACAATGCTACATCCCCTTATCAGCACAATGTTCCATGACCACTGACATCACAATGTTCCATAACCCCTGTCATCAAAATGCTCCATGACCCTTTTCATCCAATGCTCCAAGACCCCTGATATCACAATGTTCTATAACCCCTGCCATCAAAATGTACCTTTACACTTTTCATCAAATTGCTGCAAGAACCGGCCATCAAAATGCTCCCTGCATTTCTCATCACAATGCAACATGCCCTTGTTATCAAAATGCTCCATGACATATCATCACAAAGCTCCATGACACGTGGCATCACAGTGCTCAATGTCATTGTCATCACAATGCTCCGTGAACCCTCTTATCACATTGCTCCATGCCCTTGTCATCACAAAGCTCCCTGATACTTGTCATCACAATGCTCGATGCCCTTCTCATCACAATGTTCCATGCCCTTGTCATTACAATCCTGCATGACCCATGTATCACAGTTTTCCGTGCCCTTGTCATCACAATGCTACATGTCCACTCTCATCACAATAATCCATGAAATATTTCAGACCAATGTTCCATGCCCTTCTCATCAAAATCCTGCATTACACCTGTCATAACAGTGCACCATGACCTTTGCCATGAAAATGTTCCACGGCCTAGTCATCACAAGGTTCCATGACACTTGTCACCACAATGCTTAAGACCACTGAAATCACAATGCTCCATGCCCTTGTCATCACAAAGCTCCATGACGCATGTCATCAGAATGTTCCGGGTCCTTTTCATCACAATGCTCCATGCCCTTCTCATGACAATGTTACAAGACCCTTGTAATCACAATGCTCCCTGCCCCTTTTCATGTCAATGCTCCATGAACACTGTCATCACAATGCACCATGCCCATCATCATAATGCTTCAGGCTATTGTCATCACAATGAAATCAATATTCTCCATGACCTCTGTCATCATAATGCTCAAAACCCTTGTGATCACAATGTTCCATAACACTTATCATCACAACACCCCATGATGCTCATCATCACAATTATCCATGGTCTTCTCATCACAATGCTCCATGATCTTTGTCATCACAATGCTCAATACACTTGTTATCACAATGCTCCTTGACATTTGTCGTCAGTATGCTCCTTGAACACTGTCATGACTAGGCTCCATGCCTTTTTCATAACAATGATCCATGCCCTTTTCATCACAATGCTCCACGACCCATGTAATCTCAATGCTCCATGCCATTGTCATCACAAAGCTCAATGACGCATGCCATCATAATGCTCCTTGGTCTTCTCCTCACAATGCTCCATGCCCTTGTCATCACAATGTTCCAAGACCCCTGTAATCACAATGCTCCATGCTCTTGTCATCAAATAACTCCATGACGCATGTCATCAGAATGTTCCATGGCATTCTCATCACAATGCTCCAGGCCCTAGACATCACAATGATCCAAGACCCCTGAAATCACAATGCTCCTGGCCCCTTTTCATCAGAATGCTCCATGAGACTTGTCATCACAACTCTTCATGGCCTTCTCATAACAGTGCTCCAGGACCTTGTCATCCCCATGCTCCATTCCCTTGTCATCACAATGCTCCATGACCACTGTCATCACAACACTCCATGACCACTGTCATCACAACACTCCATGACAACTGACAACACAATGATCCGGGACTCTTGTCATCACAATGCTCCATTCCCTAGTCATCACAATGCTCCATGACCCGTGTCATCACAATACTCCATGAACATTTTCAGCCAAGTGCTCCATGACACTTGTCATCCCAATGACCCATGCCCTTGTCATCCCAATGCTCCATGAACCATGTATTCACAATGCTCCGTGACGATTGTCATCACAGTGCTCCATGACACATGTCATCACAATGCTCCATGCCTTTGTCAGCAAAATGCTACATGACCTTGTCATTACAATGCTCTATGCGCTTGTCATCTGAATACTCCATTTCCATTGTCATCACAATCCTTCCTGAACATTGGGATCACATTGCTTCATGCCATTGTCATCACAATGCTCCATGCTCCTTGAAATCAAAATGATCCATGACCTCTGTCATCACAATGCTCCAAACACTTGTGATCACATTGTTCCATAACACTTGTCATCACAATGCTCCATGATGTCTGTCATCACAATACTCCATGCCCTTTTCATCACAATGCTCCATGACCTTTGTCATCACAATGCTCAATACACTTGCCATCACAATGCTCCCTGACACTTGTCCTCAGAATGCTCCTTGAACCCTGTCAGGAAATGGCTCCATGCCGTCTTCATCACAATGTTCCATGTCATTGTCATCAAAATACTCCACAAGCTTATCATCAGAATGCTCCATGACCCTTGTCATCACAATTCTCCTTGCACTTGTCAGCACAATGCTCCCTCACCATTGTCATCACAATGCTCCAAGCCATTGTCATTAAAATGCTCCATTACTTTGTCATCAGAATCCTCCATGACACTTGGCATCACAATGCTCCATGCCATTGTCATCACAAAGGGCCATTACATATGTCATCACAATGCTCCCTGACACCTGTCTTCACAATACTGCATGACCTGGTCATCACAATGCTCCATGCCCTTGTCATCACAATGTGCCATTCCAACTGTCATCGCAATAATCCATGCAACTTATTAGACCAATGTTCCATGCCCTTGTCATCACAATGCTCCGTGCCCTTGTTATCACAATGCTCCATGACCCCTGTCATCACCATGCTTCGTGACTCCAGTCATCACAATGCTTCATGACCTTTGTCATCACAAAGGTCCATGCCCTCGTCATCAACAGTCTCTGTGACCTATTTAACCACAATGCTCCATGAACTTCTCTTCACAATGCTCTTTGACATTTGTCAGCACAATGCTCCATGTGCTTGTCAGCAGAAGGCTCCATGACACATGTCATCACAATGCACCATACGCTTGTCATCACAGTGCTCCACAATCTTTTCATCACAATGCTCCTTAAAATTTGTCATCACAATGCTCCATGCACTTCTCATCAAAATGCTCTCTCACAACTGATATCACAATGCTAAATCACGATTTGTCACAATACTCCCTCACCTCTGTCATCACAATGTTCCATGACTCCTGTCATCACAATGCTACATGCACTTATCATCACAATGTTCGATGACCTCTGACATCACAATGTTCCATAACACCTGTCATCAAAATATTCCATGACACTTTTCATCAAATTGCTCCATGACCCTGTCATCAGAATGCTCCCTGCGCTTCTCATAACAATGCACAATGCCCTTGCCATCAAAATGTTCCATGACATTTGTCGTCACAAAGATCCATGACCCTTGGCATCACAATGCTCCATGTCATTGTCATCACAATGCTCCATGAATGCTCTCATCACGTTGCTCCAGGCCCTTGTCTTCACAAAGCTCCATGAAACATGGCATCAGAATTCTCCATGGCCTTCTCATCACAATGCTCCATGCCCTTGCCATCACAATGCTCCATTACCCAACATATAAAAATGCTCCATGGCCACTGCCATCACGATGTTCCATGGCCTTGTCATCACAAAGCTCCATGACCCTTCTCATCACAATGCTCCAAGAACCCTGTAAACACAATGCTCTATGCCCTTTTTCATCTCAATGATCCATGAACCCTGTCATCACAATGCACCATGCCCATCATCATAATGCTTTATGCTATTGTCATCACAATGAAATGAAAATGCTACATGACCTCTGTCATAACAATGCTCCAAACCCTTGTGATCACAATATTCCGTAACACTTGTCATCACAAATCTCAATGACGCATGCCAACAGAAAGCTCCTTGTTCTTCGCCTCACAATGCTCCATGCCCTTGTCATCACAATGTTCCAAGACCCCTGTAATCACAATGCTCCATGCCCTTGTCATCAAAAAACTCCATGACACATGTCATCAGAATGCTCCATGTCCTTCTCATCACAATGCTCCATGCCCTAGTCATCACAATGCTCCAAGACACCTGTCATCACAATGTTCCATTTCCTTTTTCTTCAGAATGCTCCCTGAGACTTGTCATCACAAGTCTCCATGGTCTTCTCATCACAATGCTCCAGGACCTTGTCATTACCATGCTCCATTCCCTTGTCATCACAATGCTCCATGACCCCTGTCATCACAATAATCCATGATTATTTTCATCCCAATGCTCCACGACTTACTCATCACAATGCTCCATGGCCAATATCATCACAATGTTCCATGACCACTGTCATCACAACACTCCATGACACCTGACAACACAATGATCCGGGACTCTTGTCATCACAATGCTCCATTCCCTAGTCATCACAATGCTCCATGACCCCTGTCATCCCAACACTCCGTGAACATTTTCAGCCCATTGCTCCATGACCCTTGTCATCACAATGATCCATGCCCTTGTCATCCCAATGCTCCATGACCCCTGTTTTCACAATGTTCCGTGACGGTTGTCATGACAGTGCTCCATGACACCTGTCATCAAAATGCTCCATGCCGTTGTCAGCAAAATGCTACATGACCTTGTCATTACAATGCTCTATGCGCTTGTCATCACAATACTCCATTTCCATTGTCATCACAATCCTCCATGAACCTTGGGATCACATTGCTTCATGCCCTTTTCATCACAATGCTCCATGCTCCTTGAAATCAAAATGATCCATGACCTCTCTCATCACAATGCTCCAAACCCTTGTGATCACAGTGTTCCATAACACTTGTCATCACAACACTCCATGATGCCTGTCATCACAGTATTACATGCACGTTTCATCACAGTGCTCCATGACATTTGTCATCACTATGCTCAATACGCTTGTCATCGAAATGCTCCCTGACACTTGTTGTCTGTATGCTCCTTGAACGTTGTCATGACAAGGCTCCATGCCCTTTTCATCACAATGATCCATGCCCTTGTCATCCCAATGCTCCATGACCCCTGTTTTCACAATGTTCCGTGACGGTTGTCATCACAGTGCTCCATGACACCTGTCATCAAAATGCTCCATGCCCTTGTCATCAAAAAACTCCATGACGCATGTCATCAGAATGCTCCATGGCATTCTCATCACAATGCTCCATGCCCTAGTCATCACAATGCTCCAAGACCCGTGAAATCACAATGCTCCTGGCCCCTTTTCAGGAGAACGCTCCATGAGACTTGTCATCACAACTCTTCATGGTCTTCTCATAACAGTGCTCCAGGACCTTGTCATCCCCATGCTCCAGTCCCTTGTCATCACAATGCTCCATGACCACTGTCATCACAACACTCCATGACACCTGACAACACAATGATCCGGGACACTTGTCATCACAATGCTCCATTCCCTACTCACCACAATGCTCCATGACCCGTGTCATCACAATACTCCATGAACATTTTCAGCCAAGTGCTCCATGACACTTGTCATCCCAATGACCCATGCCCTTGTCATCCCAATGCTCCATGACCCATGTATTCAGAATGCTCCGTGACGCTTGTCATCACAGTGCTCCATGACACATGTCATCAAAATGCTCCATGCCTTTGTCAGGAAAATGCTACATGACCTTGTCATTATAATGCTCTATGCGCTTGTCATTTCAATACTCCATTTCCATTGTCATCACAATCCTCCATGGACCTTGGGATCACATTGCTTCATGCCATTGTCATCACAATGCTCCATGCTCCTTGAAATCAAAATGATCCATGACCTCTGTCATCACAATGCTCCAAACCCTTGTGATCACATTGTTCCATAAAACTTGTCATCACAATGCTCCATGACCTTTGGCATCACAATGCTCAATACACTTTTCATCACAATGCTCCCTGACACTTGTCATCAGAATGCTCCTTGAAACCTGTCACAAAAATGCTCCATGCGTTTTTCATCATAATGCCCCATTCCGTTTTCATAATAATGCTCCATGCCATTGTCATCAAAATACTCCACAAGCTTGTCATCTGAATGCTCCATGACCCTTGTCATCACAATTCTCCATGCACTTGTCAGCACAATGCTCCCTGAAATTTGTCATCTCAATGCTCCAAGCCATTGTCATCAAAATGCTCCATTACCTTTGTCATCAGAATACTCCATGACACTTGGCATCACAATGCTCCATGCCATTGTCATCACAAAGGGCCATTACATATGTCATCACAATGCTCCCTGACACCTGTCTTCACAATACTGCATGATCTGGTCATCACAATGCTCCATGCCCTTGTCATCACAGTATGCCATTCCAACAGTCATCACAATAATCCATGAAACTTATTAGACCAATGTTCCATGCCCTTATCATCACAAAGTTCCATGCCCTTGTTATCACAATGCTCCATGACGCCTGTCATCACAATGCTCCGTGACTCCAGTCATCACAATGATTCATGACCTCTGTCATCACAATGGTCCATGCCCTCATCATCAACAGTCTCTGTGACCTTTTTAAACATAATGCTCCATGAACTTTTCATCACAATGCTCTTTGACCCTTGTCATCACAGTGCTCCATGTGGTTGTCAGCACAGTGCTTCATGACACATGTCATCACAATGCACCACACTCTTGTCATCACAGTGCTCCACAATCTTGTCATCACAATGCTCCATAAAATTTTTCATCAAAATGCTCCATGCACTTCTCATCAAAATGCTCTCTCACCACTGATATCACAATGCTACATCACTATTTGTCACAATACTCCCTCACCCCTGTCATCACAATGTTCCATGACTCCTGTCATCACAATGCTTCATGCACTTATCATCACAATGTTCGATGACCCCTGACATCACAGTGTTCCGTAACACCTGTCATCAAAATGTTCCATGACACTTTTCATCAAATTGCTCCATGACCCTGTCATCAGAATGCTCCCTGCCCTTCTTAACACAATGCACAACACCCTTGCCATCAAAATGATCCATGACCTTTGTCATCACAATGATGACCCTTGGCATCAAAAAGCTCCATGTCATTGTCATCACAATGCTCCATGAACGCTCTCATCACATTGCTCCAGGCCCTTGTCTTCACAATGCTTCATGACACATGTCATCAGAATGCTCCATGGCCTTCTTATCACAATGCTCCACGCCCTTGCCATCACAATGCTCTATTACAAAAGACATAAAAATGCTCCATGACACCTGCCATCACGATGTTCCATGGACTTGTCATCACAAAGATCCATGAACCTTCTCATCACAATGCTCCAAGAACCCTGTAATCACAATGTTCTATGCCCTTTTTCATCTCAATGATCCATGAACCCTGTCATCACAATGCACCATGCCCATCATCATAATGCTTCATGCTATTGTCATCACAATGAAATCAAAATGATCCATGACCTCTGTCATAACAATGCTACAAAACCTTGTGACCACAATATTCCATAACACTTGTCATCACAATGCCCCATGACGCTCGTCATCACAATTATCAATGGTCTTCTCATCACAATGCGCCATGACCATTGTCATCACAATGCTCAATACACTTGTCATCAAAATGCTCCCTGACACTTGTCTGTATGCTCCTTGAATCCTGTCATGACAAGGCTCCATGCCTTTTTCATCACAGTGATCCATGTCCTTTTCATCAAAATGCTCCAAGAAACATGTAATCTCAAAGCTCCATGCCCTTCTCATCAGAAAGCTCAATGACTCATGCCATCAGAATGCTCCTTGTTCTTCTCCTCACAGTGCTCCTTGCCCTTGTCATCACAATGTTCCAAGACGCCTGTAATCACAATGCTCCATGCCCTTGTCATCAAAAAACTCCATGACGCATGTCATCAGAATGCTCCATGGCCTTCTCATCACAATGCTCCATGCCCTAGTCATCACAATACTCCAAGACCCCTGTAATCACAATGTTCCATGTCCCTTTTCATCAGAATGCTCCATGAGAATTGTCATCACAAGTCTCTATGGTCTTCTCATCACAATGCTCCAGGACCTTTTCATCACCATGCTCCATTCCCTTGTCATCACAATTCTCCATGAACACTGTCATCACAATAATCCATGAATATTTTCAGAACAATGCTCCACGACCTACTCATCACAATGCTCCTTGGCCAATATCATCACAATGCTCCATGACCACTGTCATCACAACACTCCATGACACCTGACAACACAATGATCCGGGACTCTTGTCATCACAATGTTCCATTCCCTAGTCATCACAATGCTCCATGACCACTGTCATCACAACACTCCATGAACATTTTCAGCCCAGTGCTCCATGACCCTTGTCATCACAATGATCCATGCCCTTGTCATCCCAATGCTCCATGACCCCTGTATTCACAATGCTCCGTGACGCTTGTCATCACAGTGCTCCATGACACATGTCATCACAATGCTCCATGCCTTTGTCATCAAAATGCTACATGACTTTGTCATTACAATGCTCTATGCGCTTGTCATCACAATACTCCATTTCCATTGTCATCACAATCTTCCATGAACCTTGGGATCACATTGCCTCATGCCCTTGTCATCACAATGCTCCATGCTCCTTGAAATCAAAATGATCCATGACCTCCGTCATCACAATGCTCCAAACACTCGTGATCACAGTGTTCCATAACACTTGTCATCACAACGCTGTATGATGTTTGTCATCACAATACTCCATGCCCTTTTCATCACAATGCTCCCTGACACTTGTCATCACTATTCTCAATTCACTTGTCATCACAATGCTCCCTGACACTTATCATCAGAATGCTCCTGGAAACCTGTCAGGAAAAGGCTCCATGCCTATTTCATCACAATGCCCCATGCAGTTTTCATCACAATGCTCCATGCCATTGTCATCAAAATACTCCACAAGCTTGTCATCAGAATGCTCCATGACCCTTGTCATCACAATTCTCCATGCACTTGTCAGCACAATGCTCCCTGACCCTTGTCATCACAATGCTCCAAGCCATTGTCATCACAATGCTCCATTACCTTTGTCATCAGAATCCTCCATGACACTTGGCATCACAATGCTCCATGTCATTGTCATCACAATGGGCCATTACATATGTCATCACAATGCTCCCTGACACCTGTCTTCACAATACTGCATGACCTGGTCATCACAATGCTCCATGCCCTTTTCATCACAATGCGACATTCCGACTGTCATCACAATAATCCATGCAACTTATTAGACCAATGCTCCATGACCTTGGTATCACAATGCTCCATGACCCCTGTCATCACAATGCTCCGTGAACCCTGTCATCACAATGCTCCCTGACTCCAGTCATCTCAATGCTTCATAACGTTTGTCATCACAATGGTCCATGCCCGCGTCATCACAAGGCTCTCTGACCTTTGTAACCACAATCCTCCATAAACTTGTCATCACGATACTCTGTGACCCTTGTCATTACAATGCTCCATATCTTTGTCAGAACAATGCTCCATGACCATTGTCTTCACAATGTGCCACGCGCATTTCATCACAACGGTCCACAACATTGTCATTGCAATGCTCCATAAACCTTGTAATCACAATGGTCCATGCACTTCTCATCAAAATTCTCTCTCACCAGGGATATCACAATGTTCCACCACTAGTCATCACAATACTCCCTCACCCCTGTAATCACAATGAACCATGACCCTGTCATCACACTGCTACATCCCCTTACCATCACAATGTTCCATGACACCTGTCATCAAAATGCTCCATGACACATTTCATCCCAAAGATCCAAGACCCCTGACATCACAATGTTCTATAACCACTGCCATCAATGTGTTCCATTACACTTTTTATCAAATTGCTGCATGACCCGGTCATCAAAATGCTCCCTGCCCTTCTCATCACAATGCACCCTGCCCTTGTCATCGAAATGCTCCATGACCCCTGTATTCACAGACTCCTTGACGCTTGTCATCACAGTGCTCCATGACACATATCATGACAATGCTCCATGACTTTGTCAGCAAAATGCTACATGAACTTGTCATTACAATGCTCTATGCACTTGTCATCACAATACTCCATTACGATTGTCATCACAATCCTCCATTTACCTTGGGATCACATTGCTTCATGCCATTGTAATTACAATGTTCCATGCTCCTTGAAATCAATATGATCCGTGACTTCTGTCATCACGATGCTCCAAAACCTTGTGATCAAAATGTTCCATAATACTTGTCACCACAACGCTCCATGATGCCTGTCATCACAATGCACTTTTCATCACAATGCTCCATGACCTTTGTCATCACAATTCTCAATACACTTGTCATCACAATGCTCCCTGAAACTTGTCATCTGAATGCTCCTTGAACCCTGTCACGAAAAGGCTCCATGCCTTTTTCATCACAAGGCCCCATGCCGTTTTCATCACAATGCTCCACGCCACTGTCAGCAAAAAACTCCTCAAGCTTATCATGAGAATGTTCCATGACCCTTGTCATCACAATTCTCCATGCACTTGTCAGCACAATGCTCCCTGACCCTTGTCATCTCAATGCTCCAAGCCACTGTCAGCACAATGCACCATTACCGTTGTCATCAGAATCCTCCATGACACCTGGAATCACAATGCTCCATGCCATTGTCTTCACACTGGGCCATTACATATGTCATCACAGTGCTCCCTGACACCTCTCTTCACAATACTGCATGACCTGGTCATCACAATTCTCCATGCTCTTGTCACCACAATGCACCATTCCAACTGTCATCACAATAATCCATGAAAATTATTAGACCAATGATCCATGACCTTGTCATCAAAATGTTCCATGCCCTTGTTATGACAATGCTCCATGACCCTTGGCATCACAATTCTCCATGCACTTGTCAGCACATTGCTCCCTGACATTTGTGATAACAATGCTCCAAGCCATTGCCATCACAATGCTCTATTACTTTATCATCAGAATCCTCCATGACATTTGGTATCACAATGCTCCATGCCATTGTCATCACAATGGGCCATTACATATGTCATCACCATGCTCCCTGACACCTGTCTTCACAATACTGCATGACCTGGTCATCACAATGCTCCATGCCCTTGTCATCACAATGCACCGTTCCAACTGTCATCACAATAATCCATGAAACTTATTAGACCAATGCTCAATGCCCTTGTCATCACAATGCTCCATGCCCTTGTTATCACAATGCTCCATGACCCCTGTCATCACAATGCTCCGTGACTCCAGTTATCACAATGCTTCATGACATTTGTCACCACAATGGTCCATGCCTTCGTCATCAACCGTCTCTGTGTTCTTTTTAACCACAATGCTACATGAACTTTTCATCAAAATGCTCTTTGACCCTTGGCATCACAATGCTCTGTGCACTTCTCATCAAACTGCTCTGTCACCACTGATATCACAATGTTACATCACTATTCGTCACAATATTCCCTCACCACTGTAATCAAAATGTGCCATGACTCCTGTCATCACAAAGCTACATGCACTTATCATCACAATGTTCGATGACCCCTGGCATCACAATGTTCCATAAGCCCTATCATCAAATTGTTCCATGACCCTTTTCATCAAATTGCTCCATGACCCTGTCATCACAATGCTCCATGTCATTGTCATCACAGTGCTCCATGAAGTTTCTCATTACATTGCTCCTTGTCCTTGTCTTCACAAACCTCCATGACACATGTTATCAGAATTCTGCATGGCGTTCTCATCACAATGCTACATGCCCTTGCCATCACAATGCTCCATTACCCCTGTCATAACAATGCTCCATGAACCCTGATATCACGATGTTCCATGGCCTTGTTATCACAAGGCTCCATGTCCCTTCTCATCACAATGCTCCAAGACCCCTGTAATCACAATGCTCCATGCCCGTTTTCATCTCAATGATCCATGAACCCTGTCATCACAATGCACCATGCCCATCATCATAATGCTTCATGCTATTGTCATCACAATGAAATCAAAATGCTCCATGACCTCTGTCATAACAATGCTCCAAACCCTTGTGATCACAATATTCCATAATACTTGTCATCACAATGCCCCATGAAGCTCGTCGTCACAATTATCCATGGTCTTCTCATCACAATGCTCCATGACCTTTGTCATCACAATGATCAATACATTTGTCATCAATATGCTCCCTGACACTTGTTGTCTGTAGGCTCCTTGAATCCTTTCATGACAAGGCTCCATGCCTTTTTCATCACAATGATCCATGCACTTTTCATCAAAATGCTCCATGACCCCTGATATCACAGTGTTCTATAACCCCTGTCATCAAAATATTTCATGACCCTTTTCAACAAATTGCTCCATGACCCTGTCATCACAATGCTCCCTGCACTTCTCATCACAATGCACAACGCACTTGTCACCAAAATGCTCCATGACCTTTGACATCACAAAGATCCATGACACTTGGCATCACAGTGCTCCATGTCATTGTCATCACAATGCTCCATGAACACTCTCATCACATTGCTCCATGCCCTTGTCATCACAAAGCTCCATGACACATGTCATCAGAATACTCCATGTCCTTCTCATCACAATGCTCTATGCGCTTGCCATCACAATGCTCCATTACCACTGTCATAACAATGCTCCATGACACCTGCCATCACGATGTTCCGTGGCCTTGTCATCACAAGGCTCCATGACCCATCTCATCACAATGCTCCAAGACCCCTGTAATCACAATGCTCTATGCCCCTTTTCATCTCAATGATCCATGAACCCTGTCATCCCAATGCACCATGCCCATCATCATAATGCTTCAGGCTATTGTCATCACAATTAAATCAAAATGCTCCATGACCTCTGTCATCACTATGCTCCAATCCCTGGTGATCACAATGTTCCATAGCCCTTATCATCAAAACACTCCATGACGCTCATCATCACAATTATCCATGGTCTTCTCATCACAATGCTCCATGAACTTTGTCATCACAATGCTCAATACACTTGTCATCACAGTGCTCCCTGACACTTGTCATCAGTATGCTCCATTAACCCTGTCATGACACGTCTCCATGCCTTTTTCATCACAATGATCCATGTCCTTTTAATCACAATGCTCCAAGACACATGTAATCACAATGCTCCACGCCCTTGTCATCACAAAGCTCAAAGACGCATGTCATCAGAATGCTCCACGGCCTTCTCATCAAAATGCTCCATGCCCTTGTCATTACAGTGCTCCAAGACCCCTGTAATCACAATGCTCCATGCCCCTTTTCATCTCAATGCTCCATGAACCCTGTCATCACAATGCATCATACCCTTCATCATAATGCTTCCGGCTATTGTCACCACAATGAAATAAAAATTCTCCATGACTTCTGTCATCACAATGCTCCATGACCCCTGTCATTAAAATACTCCATGAACATTTTCAGCCCAATGCTCCATGACCCTTGTCATCACAATGGTCCATGCCCTTGTCATCCCAATGCTCCAAGACCCCTGTATTACAATGCTCCGTGACGCTTGTCATCACAGTGCTCCATGACACCTGTCATCACAATGCTCCATGCCTTTGTCAGCAAAATGCTACATGACTTTGTGATTACCATGCTCTATGCGCTTGTCATCACAATACTCCTTTACCATTGTCATCACAATCCTCCATGAACCTTGGGATCACATTGCTACATGCCCTTGTCATCACAATGCTCCATGCTCCTTGAAATCAAAATGATCCATGACCTCTGTCATCACAATGCTCGAAAACCTTGGGATCACAATGTTCCATAACACTTGTCATCCCAACGCTCCATGATGCCTGTCATCACAATACTCCATGCACTTTTCATCACAATGCTCCATGACTTTGGCATCACAATTCTCAGTACACTTGTCATCACAATGCTCCCTGACACTTGTCGTCAGAATGCTCCTTGAACGCTGTCACGAAAAGTTTCCATGCCTTTTTCAACACAATGCCCCATGCCGTTTTCATCACAATGCTCCACGCCACTGTCAGCAAAAAACTCCTCAAGCTTATCATGAGAATGTTCCATGACCCTTGTCATCACAATTCTCCATGCACTTGTCAGCACAATGCTCCCTGACCCTTGTCATCTCAATGCTCCAAGCCACTGTCATCACAATGCACCATTACCGTTGTCATCAGAATCCTCCATGACACCTGGAATCACAATGCTCCATGCCATTGTCATCACAATGGGCCATTACATATGTCATCACAGTGCTCCCTGACACCTCTCTTCACAATACTGCATGACCTGGTCATCACAATTCTCCATGCTCTTGTCACCACAATGCACCATTCCAACAGTCATCACAATAATCCATGAAAATTATTAGACCAATGCTCCATGCCCTTGTCATCACAATGCTCCATGACCCTTGTAATCACAATGCTCCATGAACTTTTCATCACAATGCTCTTTGATCCTTGTCATTACAATGCTCTATGCCTTTCTCAGCGCAATGCTCCATGACCCTTGTCATCACAATGCTCCATGCGCTTGTCAGCACGATGCTCCATGACGCATGTCATCATAATGCACCATGTGCTTGTCATCACAGCGCTCCACAAGCTTTTCATCACAATGCTCCATAAACATTGTCATCACAATGCTCCATGCACTTCTCATCAAAATGCTCTCTCAACACAGATATCACAATGTTACATCACTATTCGTCACAATACTCACTCACCCCGGTTATCACAATGTTCCATGACCCCTGTCATCACAATGCTACATGCATTTATCATCACAATGTTCGAAGACCCCTGACATCACAATGCTCCATAACCCCGGTCATCAAAATGCTCCATGACCCTTTTCATCATAATCCTCCATGATCCCTGACATCACAATGTTCCATATTCCCTGTCATCAAAAGATCCCATGACACTTTTCATCAAATTTCTCCATGACCCTGTCATCACAATGCTCCCTGCCCTTCTCATCACAATGCACAATGCCCTTGTCATCAAAATGCTCCATGACCTTTGTCACCACAAAGATCCATGACCCTTGGCATCACAATGCTCCATGTCATTGTCATCACAATGCTCCATGAACAATCTCATCACATTGTTCCATGCCCTTGTCATCACAAAGCTCCATGACACATGTCTTCAGAATGCTCCATGGCCTTCTCATCACAATGCTCCATGCCCTTGCCGTCAAAATGCTCCATTACCCCTGTCATAACAATGCTCCATGACCCCTGCCATCACGATGTTCCGTGGCCTTGTCATCACAATGCTCCACGACCCTTCTCATCACAATGATCCAAGACTCCTGTAATCACAATGCTCCATGCCCATTTTTCATCTCAATGATCAATGAACCCTGTCATCACAATGCACCATGCCCATCATCATAATGCTTCATGCTATTGTCATCACAATGAAATCAAAATGCTCCATGACCTCAGTCATAACAATGCTCCAAACCCTTGTGATCACAATATTCCATAACACTTGTCATCACAGTGCCCCATGACACTCGTCATCACAATTATCCATGTTCTTCTCATCACAATGCTCCATGACCTTTGTCATCACAATGCTCAGTACACTTGTCATCAAAATGCTCCCTGACACTTGTTGTCTGTATGCTCCTTGAACCCTGTCATGACAAGGCTCCATGCCTTTTTCAACACAATGATCCATGCCCTTTTAATCACAATGCTCCAAGACCCACGTAATCACAATGCTCCATGCCCTTGTCTTCACAAAGCTCAATGACGCATGTTATCAGAATGCTCCATTGCTTTCTCATCACAATGCTCCATTCCCTTGTCCTCACAATGCTCCAAGACCCCTGTAATCACAATGCTCCATGTCCCTTTTCATCAGAATGCTCCATGAGACTTGTCATCACAAGTCTCCATTGTCTTCTCATCAAAGTGCTCTAGGAACTTGTCATCAAAATGCTCCATGATCCCTGTCATCACAATACTCCATGAACATTTTCAGCCCAATGCTCCATGACCTTCTCATCAAAATGCTCCATGACCCCTGTCATCACAATGCTCCATGAACATTTTCAGCCCAATGCTCCATGACCCTTGTCATCACAATGATCCATGCCCTTGTCATCCCAATGCTCCATGACCCCTGTATTCACAATGGTCCGTGACGCTTGTCATCACAGTGGTCCATGACACCTGTCATCACAATGCTCCATGACTTTGTCAGCAAAATGCTACCTGACCTTGTCATTGCGATGCTCTATTCGTTTGTCATCACAATACTCCATTACCATTGTCATCACAGTCCTCATGAACCTTGGGATCACATTGCTTCATGCCCTTGTCATCACAATGCTTCATGCTCCTTGAAGTCAAAATGATCCATGACTTCTGTCATCACAATGCTCAAAACCCTTGTGATCACAGTGTTCCATAACACTTGTCATCACAACGCTGCATAATGCCTGTCATCACCATACTCCATGCCCTTTTCATCACAATGCTCCAAGACTTTGTCATCACAATTCTCAATACACTTGTCATCACAATGTCCCATGCCATTTTCATCACAATGCTCCATGCCATTGTCATCAAAATACTCCACAAGCTTGTCATCAGAATACTCCATGACCCTTTTCATCACAATTCTCCATGCACCTGTCAGCACAATGCTCCTTGACCCTTGTCATCACAGTGCACCAAGCCATTGTCATCACAATGCTCCATTACCTTTGTCATCAGAATCCTCCATGACACTTGGCATCACAATGCTCCATGCCATTGTCATCACTATGGGCCATTACATATGTCATCATAATGCTCCCTGACACCTGTCTTCACAGTACTGAATGACCTGGTCATCACAATGCTCCATGCCCTTGTCATCACAATGCGCCATTCCAACTGTCATCACAATAATCCATGAAACTTATTAGACCAATGCTCCATTCCCTTGTCATCACAAGGCTCCATGCCCTTGTTATCACCATGGTCCATGACCCCTGTCATCACATTGCTCCATGCCTCCATTCATCACAATGCTTCATGACCTTTGTCATCACAGTGGTCCATGCCCTAGTCATCAACAGTCTCTGTGACATGTTTAACCACAATGCTTCATGAACTTTTCATCACAATGCTCTTTGACCCTTGTCATCACAATGCTCTATGCCTTTCTCAGCACAATGCTCCATGACCTTCGTCATCACCATGCTCCATGCGCTTGTCAGCACAATGTTCCATGACCCATGTCATCACAATGCACCCTGCACTTTTCATCACTGTGCTCCACAATCTTGTCACCACAATGCTCCATAAAACTTGTCATCACAATCCTCCATGCACTTCTCATCAAAATGCTCTGTCAACACTGATATCACAATGTTACATCACTATTCATCACAATACTCCCTCACCCCTGTCATCACAATGTTCCATTACTTCTGTCTTTGCAATGCTACATGCACTTATCATCACAAAGTTCGATGACCCCTGACATCACAATGTTCCATAAACGCTGTCATCAAAATGCTCCATAACACTATTCCTCAAAATGCTCAATGACCCCTGACATCACAATGTACCATAACACCTGTCATCAAAATATTCCATGACCCTTTTCATCAAATTGCTCTATAACCCTGTCATCACAATGCTCCCTGCCCTTCTCATCAAAATGTACCACGCCCTTGTCATCAAAATGCTCCATGACCTTTGTCATCACAAGGATCCATGATCCTTGGCATCTCAATGCTCCAGGCCATTGTCATCACAATGCTCCATGAACCCTCTAATGAAAATGCTCCATTCCCTTGTCATCACAATGCTCCATGACCCCTTTCCTCACAATACTTGCTGAACATTTTCACGCCAATTCTCCAGGAACTTCTCATCACAATGCTTCATGATCCCTGTCATCACAATGCTCCATGAACACTCTCATCACAACGCTCCATGACCCCTGACAACACAGTGATCCGGGACTCTTGTCATCACAGTGCTCCATTCCCTAGTCAGCACAATGCTCCATGAACATTTTCAGCCCAATGCTCCATGACACTTGTCATCACAATGATCCATGCCCTTGCCATCCCAATGCTCCATGACCCCTATAATCACAATGATCCGTGATACTTCTCATCACAGTGCTCTATGACCCTTATCATCACAATTCTCCATGCCTGTGTCAGCAAAATGCTACATGACCTTGTCATCAAAATACTCCATTTGCTTGTCATCACAATACTCCCTTACCATTGTCATCAAAATCCTCCATGAACATTGGGATCACATTGATTCATGCCCTTGTCATCCCAATGCTCCATGCTCCTTGAAAACAAAATGATCCATGACTTCTATCATCACAATGCTCCAAACCCTTGTGATCACAATGTTCCATAACACTTGTCATCACAACGCTCCATGATGAATGTCATCACAATACTCCATGCCCTTTTCGTCAAAATGCTCCATGATCTTTTTCATCACCATTCTCAATACACTTGTCATCACAATGTTCCCTGACACTTGTCATCAGAATGCTCCTTGAAACCTTTCATGAAATGGCTTCATGCCTATTTCATCACAATGCTCCCTGCCCTTTTCATCACAATGCTCCATGCCATTGTCGTCACAATACTCCACAAGCTTGTCATTAGAATGCTCCATGACACTTGTCATCACAATGCTCCATGGCCACTGTCATCACAATGCTCCATACCCCTTGTCATTACTGTGCTCCATGACGCTCGTCATCACAATTATCCATGGTATTCTCATCACAATGCTCTACGCCCTTGTCATCAAAATGCTCCATGACACTTGTCATCACAATTCTCCATGGCCACTGTCATCACAATGCTCCATACCCCTTGTCATTACTGTGCTCCATGACGCTCATCATCACAATTATCCATGGTCTTCTCATCACAATGCTCTACGCACTTGTCATCAAAATGCTCCATGACCCTTCTCATCACAATGCTCCATGGCCACTGTCATCACAATGCTGCATTCCCCTTGTCATTACAGTGCTCCATGACGCTCGTCATCACAATTATCCATGGTCTTCTCATCACAATGCTCCACGGTCTTTCCATCACACTGCTCCATGCCCTGGTCATCACAATGCTCCATGTCCCTTGTCATCACAATTCTCCTCGTCCTTGGCATCACTATGCTCCATGACACTTCTCATCACCGTGTTACATGATTTGTCATCACAATTCTCTATGCAGTTGTCATCGCAATGCTCCATGACCCCTGTCATAGGAAGCTCCATGTGCTTCTCATCACAATGCTTCATGAACTTGTCATCAAAATTCTCAATGGCCCTTGTCATCACAATGCTCCATGCCCTTGTCATCACAATGCTCCATGTCCCTAGTCATCACAATGCTCCAAGCCCTTGTCATCAAAATGCTCCATTACATTTGTCATCACAATCCTCCATGACACTTGGCATCACAATGTTCCATTCCATTGTCATCGCAATGGACCATGACATATGTCATCACAATGCTCCCTGAGACCTGTCTTCAAAATACTCCATGAACTTCTCATCACAATGCTCCATGACTTTGTCATCACATTGCACCATGCCCACTGTCATCACAATAATCCATGAAACATGTCAGGCCAATGCTCCATGTCCCTGTCATCACAATGCTCATTGCCTTTTCATCACAATGCTCTATGACCCCTGTCATCACAATGCTCCGTGACTCCAGTCATCACAATGCTTCATGACCTTTGTCATCACAATGGTCCATGCCCTCGTCATCACAAGGCTCTGTGACCTTTGTCACCAAAATGCTCCATGAAATTTTCATCACAATGCTCGGTGACCCATGTCATCACATTGCTCCATGTCTTTGTCAGCACAGGGCTACATGACCCATGTCATCACAATGCACCATGTGCTTGTCATCACAATGCTCCACAATCTTGTCATCACAATGCTCCATAAAACTTGTCATCACAATGCTCCATGCACTTCTTATCAAAATGCTCTCTCACGAATGATATCAAAATGTTCCCTCACTAGTCATCACAATACACCCACTCCCCTGTCATCACAATGGTCCACAACACCGTCATGAAAATGTTCCATGACTCCTGACATCACAATGTTCCATAACCCCTGTCATCAAAATGTTCCATGACACTTTTCATCAAATTGCTCCATGACCCTGTCATCACAATTCTCCCTGCCCTTCACAAGAGAATTCACCACACCCTTGTCATCAAACTGCTGCATGACCTTTGTCATCACAAAACTCCATGACCCTTGGCATCACAATGCTCCATGCCATTGTCATCACAATGCTCGAAAAACCTCTCATCACATCATTCCAAGCCCTTGTCATCACAGGATCCATGATGCTTTTTATCACAATGCTCGATGCCATTCTTCTCACAATGCTCCATGCGCTTGTCATTACAATCCTCCATGAACCATGTATCACAGTGTTCCGTGCCGTTGTTATCTCAATGCTCCTTGCCCCCTCTCATCACAATAATCCATGAAACATCTCAGACCAATGTTCCATGCCCTTTTCATCACAATGATCCAAGACTCCTCTAATCATAATTCTCCATGCCCGTTTTCATCTCAATGCACCATGAACGCTGTCATCACAATGCACCAATGCACATCATCATAATGTTTCATGCTATTGTCATCACAATGAAATCTAAATGCTCTATGACCTCTGTCATCACAATGCTCCAAATCCTTGTGATCACAATATTCCATAACACTTATCATCACAGCTCCCCATAACGCTCGTCATCACAATTATCCATGGTCTTCTAATCACAATGCTCCATGATATTTGTCATCACAATGCTCAATACCCTTGTCATCACAATGGTCCCTGACACTTGTCATCAGTATGCTCCTTGAACCCTGTCATGACAAGGCTCCATGCCTTTTTCATCACAATGTTACATGCCCTTTTCCTCACAGTGCTCCAAGACCCCTGTAATCACAATGCTCCATGCACTTGTCATCACAAAGCTCCATGATGCATGTCATCAGAAAGCTCCATGACATTCTCATCCCAATGTTCAATGCCCTTGTCATCACAATGCTCCAAGACCCCTGTAATCACAATGCTCCATGACCCTTTTCATCAGAATGCTCCATGAGACTTGTCATCACATGGCTCCATGGTCTTCTCATCACAGTGCTCCAGTACCTTTTCATCACAATGCTCCTTGACCCCTGTCATCACAATACTCCATGAACATTTTCAGCCCAATGCTCCATGACGTTCTCTTCACAATGCTCCATGACGTCTGTCATCACAATGCTCCATGACCACTGTCATCACAATGCTCCATGAACCCTGACAACACAATGATCTGGGACTCTTGTCATCAAAATGCTCCATGCCCTTGTCATCCCAATGCTCCATGAACCCTTTAATCACAATGATACATGACACTTGTCATCACAGTGCTCCATGAACCTTGTCATCACAATGCCTTTGTCAGCAAAATGATACATAATCTTGTCATCACAATGCTCCATGTGATTGTCATCACAATCCTCCATGACCCTTGGGATCATATTGCTTTATGCCCTTGTCATCGCTATCTTGCCTTTCTGGTTTTTACAGATTTTCGGATGCCCTTCTTGACCGGTGGGAAGCGACAATTCTTTGTAGTGTGGATTTGCATTGTGCGCTTGCTTGATTGGCCAAAAAGGGCCTCTGACTTTTCTCCTGAATATATTCAGGAGAAAATCATACGCTGTTTTTGGCCAAGTGCATCATTCTCGAAGTTGTGATGTCTTTCCTGTGCTTTAAAGGCGATTCCAATTTACCTCTTGAAATATGTTTTGTGCAATTCTGCCTCATTTTCAAGTCCGCTTTGTTGCCTTCCCTCAACAGATTTTTGGAAGAGAGTAGTCCTTTGTAACTCTGCAGGTTTTTTATTTGCTTTGCCCCTGAGCTCCAATTTTCAAATCCCATTATTGGGAGCTGACCGCAAATCCACAATTTTGCTTCAGGACCTATACTGGTTCCAGGGGTGGCTATACCGGTTCCCTGTGGGTGGCTGAGGCTTTGGTTAATTCTTCTTCCTGACGGGAATTTAGAGTGACATGTGTCCGTCCAAAGGCCTACATCTACTCTCTGATTGGTTCTCCCTCTTCCCTTTCATCCTCTGCACAACTAGCAAACTGTGCGAACCAGGAGGTTATAGGGGATGACTCTCCTAAGTTGGGAGATTGATAGTAAAGTTGTTGGAATGCCAAACTGTAGCACAAGGAGAGGAAAAAGTAGGAGACTTTCAGAAACCTTTCGCCATCACAGGGTGTCCATTCTCTAGGTTTCCCATACATGTTATAACTGTAGTGATATTCCCTTCTACCTGGAAATTTGGGACCCATGGAATGGTGGCATGCATTACTACTTTAAAGGGTCTGCATTTTCTCTCCCAATCTCACCAGTCCTCTCAGTCCCAAGTGTCCAGCCTTATGTCTCATCCAGCTGTCTTTGCAGATAGGGTCATTCTAGGTTTCATCAGAACCCCTGAAGGAATTGTGTAAGAATTTCGCTGTTTTTTTTTGTTTTGTTTTTGAAATTCATTTTTATAATGGGGTTGAGCTGATTTTCCCTGAGGTGTTTATGCCGGTCTAGACACACTTGATTCCCCTACAGAGGCATATCAATACATAGGTTTTAAGATTCTTACTAATCAGATATATTCCTCTGTGGGGAATAGGGGTTTTGAGTCCCGTTCACTGAGGAAGGTGTAGGTCTTGTCTATTCTGTATTTGGTTTATGGAATGGTACCTGTGCTAATATCAAACTCTGGTTTTATGCATCACCCCACCTCTCCTTTCCCCTTAAGGAGGCATTAGAGTGTTTTCTAAATGTGAGACGCTGCTCTCTTTCCTAATTCAGTTCATGTGTTGTGATGTTGACATTCCCTCTGTAAGTGATATCTTATGATAAGATTCTTTTTCTGTGTGACTAATTTCCCTTAGAATCATCATACCTAAATCCTATCATTATGCTGCTACTGGCCTTATGACATTGATTTCACGTCTGAGTGATATTCCATTGTACAAAATTACCACAAGTTCTTTATGCATTTCTCTTTTTCCTGGGATACTTTAGGTGTACTGAAGTTGAGGTTCTTGTATGCAGAGCAGCCCTAAACTTTGGGGTGCCTGTGTCTTGTTGATATTTAGGCTTCCCAAGTTATATGTCCATGAGTTGAAGTCCCCTTTGCTCGGGGGCTTTGTATTTTAGATGTTTTAGGAAACAGCATACACTTCTTCAGAGTAGCTCTTGGATATTTATACCCCACCCATCAGCGTGACTAGTCTCCCTGTTTTCCATGGCCTCTCCTGCATTTTTGATTTGTACACATTTTTTGGATGGACTTTCTGAGCAGTGGAAATTGAGACTTCTTTATTGTGCGGATTTGCATTTCCCTCTTGCTTGGTTGGCCAAAAACTGTGTATGTGTTTTTTTCCTGAAGATATTCACGAAAAAAACGCATACACCCTTTTGCCCAACTGCATCATTTTAGAAATTCTGCTGCTTTTCATATGCTTTAAATGTGAGTACAATCTACCTTTTGAAATCTGTTTCCTGCAATTCTGCCTCTCATTCAGAACCTCTTCGTTGCCTTACCTGAATATATTTTTGGACGTTGGTTATCATTTATATCTTTGCAGGTCTTTGAATTGTCTGCTCCTGAGCTCCATTTGCAACTCGCTTTTTTTGTGAGCTGACCGCCAAACCATTGGATTGATTCCGGCCCTATTCTGGTTCTGGGGAGGCAGGCTGAGCCTTTGGTTAATTCTTCTTCCTAATGGGAAATTAGAGTGACATGTGCCTGTCAAAACTCCTACAGTTAATCTCTCATTGGTTCCTCCTCTTCCCATTTATCCTCTTCAAAATTGCAAACTGTGTGAAACAGGAGGTTAAAGGTGCTGATTCTCAAAGTGGGGAGATTGTTAGTAATGTGGCTGGAATGGTGAACCCCAGCACCAGGAGATCAAAAATGAGGTGCATTTTAGACACCTCTCCTGAGCACACGGTGTACATTCATCTCGGTTTCCCAGGCATGTTTTTGCTGTCAGAAGATTGCCTTGAAACTGCAGATTTCGGAACCATGGAATGGGTACCAGGCAGTATTACTTTAAAAGGTCTGCATTTCCTCACCCAGCCTCTCTAACATCTCTTAGCGTGCACAGCTTCCAGCCTTATATATCATCCTGCTGTGGGTCTACATGTGTTCAATCCATGCTACATCGTAGCCCTTCAACAAAAGTTGTAAGAATTTTTGTCTGTCTCACTGTTTTTATAAATATTTTTAAATTTATTTTTATATTTGTTACAGCTGATTTTCAAAGCTCTGTTTTTTGCTGCTGTACATCCACTTGATTCATGTACTGTGAGACAACAATAAATTCTTTCTCAGATGCTTACGAGTCATATGTATTATTTTCCAGTGACTTGAGTGGACTGAGTGCCGTTCTTTGAGGTACCGTGTAGGCCTTGCCAGTTATTCAATTCGGTACTTGGAATGGTATCTTTGCTAATTTCAACCTCCTGGATAATACCTCACCATTCCCCACCTTTCCCATTTAGCAGCCTTATGTCTATTTTCTACATATTTGACTATGTTTCTGTTTTGTAGTTTATTTCATGTGTAGCCATTTTTGATTCCACCTTTAAGTGACATCTTATGATATCTGTCTTTTTCTTTCTGACATGTGTCACTTAGAATGATCGTATGTAACTCCTCCAGAGTTGTTCCAACTGGCCTTATTTCATTGATTTCTGGATGAGTAATATTCCACTCTACATAAGTACCCCATCTCTTTTATCCATTTTATCCTTCCAGGGACATTTAGTTTATATCCAAGTGGAGGCCCTTTTTAACAGAGAGGTGGTAAACGTTGGGTTGCCTGTTTTCTGTCATTTTTTGTTTTTCCCAAGGTATACGCCCATGAGTGCAAGTGCCCTATGCTCTGTAGCTCAGTTTTCAGATGTTTTAGCAAACCCAATACACTTCTCCAGAGTGGCCGTTGGCAAATTACATTTCCACTATCAGCCTCACAGGGCTCCCTTTTCTCCTCACCCTGTCCTGCATTTCTGGTGTTTACACTTTATGTGGATGGCCCTTCTGACTGATGTGAAGTGATACATTTTGTAGTATTGATTTCCAGTGCCCACCTGTTTGGTTGGATAAAAAGTGTGAATGGCCTTTACTTGAATATATTCAGAAAAAAATGCATACGCCCTTTTGAGCCAAGTGCATCATTTGCGATATTCAGCCCCTTTTCTTGTGCTTTAATGGGGAGTCCTTTCTACCTCTTCAAATCTGTTTCCTGCCACTCCCCCTTGCTTACAAGTCCTTTTCTGTGACTTACCTCAATACATTTTTCAACAATAGATATTTTCATCTCTGCAGTTTCATGAATTTTAGTGCCCCTGAGTTCCATTTTTCAACTTGTGTTTTTGGAAACTCGACACAAGACAGCAGGATTTCCTCTAGCCCTATTCTCTTTCTGTGGGCAATTCTAGCCTTTGATGAATTTGTCTTCCGGATTGGAAATTAGAGTGGCATGTGCCTGTCCGAATACCTAAGATTTTTCTCTAAATTTTTCTCATCCTTCCGCTTCATCGTCTGGACAAATTCCAAACTGTGTGCAACAGGATGTTGACGGTGCTGATATCCCCAAGTGAGGAGATTGTTAGGAAAGATGCTGGAGGGGTGAACCCGAGCACCAGGCGATGAGGAGATGAGGTGCCTTTTCCAAACTCTTTCCGATCAAACGGTGTACCATCCTCTAGGTGTGACAGGCATGTTTTAGCTGTAGGAAGGGTCCCGTGCATGGAAGGAGAACACCAGGGATTTTTCCAAATCAGTGCCTCCCCGAACCCCAAACTGGGGAATTTTTAAGCTACGGCTACACGTATGTCCATTAAGGGCCTTGGGAAATAGGCAGAGCCCAAATTTTAGATGATTGAAATCTTCAGGTTCAGAAGCGCTCACCATCGGCCTTGCTTAGGTTACATTTTATCTGTCATTGATAGATGATGTCAATAAAAATATCGATTCTTTTTGAGATTATTTCCCCTTATAGGTTATTGCAAAATATTCAGTGTAGTTCCCTGTGCTATACAGTAGTTCCTTGTTGATGATCTATTTTATACATAGCAGTGTGTATGTGTTAATCCCAAACTGTTAATTTATCCCTTCTCCTACCTTTCCCATTTGGTAATAATAAATTATAAGATTTTATACTTCTCAGAAATGGGGGAGCTGAAAGAGAGGTATCATTTTCAATGGAAAAGCATTCAAAACAAGATTGAAGCTTCAGCCAAGAGTATTCAATGTACATCCATGGAAATAAATCACTTCATTTCTCTAATGTTGACCTGACAAATAAGACAGATGTCTTCACTGAACTTGCTTATAGTAAAGTGATGGAAATATCAAATGTAAGTCTTAGAAAAATCTTATTTTACCCGAGCATTATACACTGCTCTATGTTAACTACAGTTTGGCTCACACATCTCTTCAATGAAGTTACAATGTTCTCAATTTCTGTTACTGATCATCCAGAGGGAACCCCAACAGGAGTCCCCGTGCCCAGTGTCATTGGAGCCAACAGATCAAGACTGAGTTTGGTTCAGAAGCAAAGGAAACATTATTTTGAAAACCGAATGGAGAGGTGAGAGCATGCACTCCCCCATGGGCTGTGGGCTGGGCTGCTGTGTAGGGATCCCGGCAGCGTCAGTGGGAGTTAGGTGATGGAGCTCTCGAGGGCTGGGTTGGCTGCAGCTCAGGCTCTATGCCGTGCAGTCTGCATGGGATCCCGCTAGCTGAGGTGTCGACCCAGCCATTCTGCAATAGGAAATCGGGTCTGAAGTGCCGGGTGTGGGACCTCTGCATGCGGAACCCTAGGAGCACGTGAAATTAGACAAAGCACAAAGGAAAAACAGCTTAGACTTTATTTTATTGCCCAGATTCTCTTTTTATCTCCCAGGAATTTTTAATGAACGTTGCCAGAGACAAACCCCTCCTCTGCTTTTTGTTCCATTCCTCATTCTTGGAGTGTTGAGGGGGCAGACCCCTCTTTTGTAACTGCTTCATGCTGTGGTGGGAGCCCTGATACGTGGGGGAAGGGGCAAAACGTCTTCCCACCAGCCTCCAGGTGAGGTTGATTGTCCCAAAGCCTCCTACCTCTCTTCTCGTCCACCTGAGCACCAGCATTGGAAGTGTTATAGATTCTAATGACTTTTAAGGGTCCAGGAAAGAGATGCGCAGAGATGCTGTGGTGGCAGGTTTCACCCCACCCCACATTTGTTCGGTGACATTAGGCTGACGTTTTTTGCCAGCCTATATGCTCTGACCAGTAGTCTGTGCTTTCTTTAATTAGGTCTCTGAATTAATGTACAAACAGCACCATGTGTCAGAGCCCTGCCCGCGGAAATCCCAGACAGTCCAGGGTCAGTGGTGATCCAGGACCATGACGTCCACTGAGTCAACGGCCTTTAGAAGTAGCCAGCAGTCCAGCCGGTCATATTGGCCACCATCACCGCGGTGTCTGTAGGGTTTTCTATGGTGAAAGCGTGATATACGTTTCCCTCGCCAAGCTTATTAGCTCCCCTCTTGGTGAAGTAAGTCCTGCAAGCAGTAGTCTGCTCTTTCGGGGCACAGTCTTCTTGTTTTCTGAGAGAAACTCCAGGTCAAGTGATGGTCACACGAGTCATCTTGGGGGCCCGTTGCCCCCATTTGTCTCTCTGGAGGTAGGAGTTGGAGGGCCTCCTCACTCGAGGTTAGTGTGTCCACAGAGCGACCCCTGCAACTTCAGGACATGATGGGTGGTTAGGATCACCACATGGGTTCCTTTTCCCTTAGGAGGGAGCTGGCCTTGTGGGCCGCTGATTTCCAGCTTTTTAGATACGCCAGTATCCTGGCCTGATGAGTCGGTGGGCAAAGCCCTTGGTGACCATAGTTTATCATACCTGAAGGGCATTCTTGTGTTGCTCCATTTCAAGTGGTCCCAGTTTTTGCACTAAGTCTCCAAGGGCGATTTACCTTTGACCGGGTATGTAAAGGTCAAAGGGTTTAGCTAAATTAGCGAGTTCCTGGGCAAGGATCTGAATTGATTGCTCTTTCCATTCTTGAAAGGCTGCTTCTGGATTCTATTCAAAAGGATCATCATCTTTTCGTGTCAGTGTTTCATGTAGAGGCCCAGCTATTAGACTGTAGTTAGGGATCCAGATGCAGAAAACCTTGGCCTCCCCAGGAACCCCTAAGCTGTCTTCTAGTTTTAGAAGAGGTAAGGCTGCAAATGGCTTCTTCCCTATCCTGGGATGCGTTTCTCCAAATATCTGTGAGGATGAAGCCCAGGCATGTCACCTGAGCCTGGGATATTTGAGCCTTTTTCTTGGACACCTTCTATCCTTTCTTGGCTAGGTAGTTCAGAGGCGTCTTTAGTAGGCCTGGCGATCAGAATGTCATCTGCACATTGAAGGAGGGTTCCCTTTTACAGAGGTAGAACGTTTAGGTCTTTAGAGGACATTTCCCCAATGATGGTGTGGGGATTTTTGAACCATTGGGACAGGACAGCCCAGCATTATTGGTTTTGTTGCATGTTGTGTCCTGCCACTCACAAGCCAAAAATTCTTGTGACTCTGAGATGAATGGAATACAGAAGAAGGCATCATTGAAGTGTAATACAGAATGCCATGGCCTGGTGGATGGTAGAATTTCCAGCAGGGTGTAGGAAATAGGAGCTACTGGATGTATATGCTCGGTGGCTTCACTGACTGTCCTGATATCCTTTACCAGGTCTCCAGCAGCCCATGGGGCTCTCGTGGTCAGGCCAATCCCAGGATATGGAGCTCACCTGGGCTGCACCACCCATCCCCACAGCCCACGGGGTTCTCATGTTCAAGTCCCTCCCAGGGTATGGAGGTCACCTCTGCAGCTACCCAGCAGCTCATGGGGCTCTCATAGTCTGGCCATTCCCAGGATACGGAACTCCCCTGGGCAGGTACACCAGCAGGGCTGGACACACAGGAACTGTGCACATAGCCCACCTTGCAGAGAACCGCCAGCTCACCTGTCGCTCACAGCTGACACAGAACACCTCAGAGCAGGACTTGAACTAACAAACAGCAGCTCTGACAGGTCTGTGACCCTGGCTATCACTCTGTGCAGCCTCTCTCTGCCTGGTCTTCCAGACACTTCCACTGCAGCCAGGGCACCAGGCCTCTGTCTCCACCCACCATCACTCCTCTCCCTGACTCCTGGGTTCCTCTCATTAGGATAGGGTCTTCTTGAAGTTGTTTTCCACTCATGGACCAGATAAAATGATAAGAAAACAAGCCGCAGCTGCAGCCCCTTGTCTATCCTGACTCTCAAGAGCCCACACCTGTTCCTTGGGACTGACCTGTTTAGCAAGGTTCATTTTCTGCAACTGTGAGCCCCTGAGGGGTGAGGATTGGCTGATTTGGGCAGCCTGACACTGCCTGCCAGCCCCCCCCACAGGTGTGCCTGGATTGAGGTCAATATAAACAACTCTCCAGTCAGCAAGAGCCCCTGTATCTGTGACTGACGCCATATTCTCTGCCCCGTCAGCAGTGTCGGGGCTGGGGTAGTGGGAGGGAGTGAGGGGCCGTGGCTTTGTGGGTGGCCCAGTGTGAGTGGGGCTCTGCTGGACTCTCCACAGGAGTTGCCAGTCTGCCTTCTGCTAAAGAAGAGGATGTGTCACCCATACCTGCCACTGGAATTTCTCCCCAGGCAGAGGTGAGGAAGTAAAAAAGCAGTGGGGGCCGTGGCAGTAGGGGTATCTCAGGCAGGGAAATGGAAAGATTCCAGAAGAGCATCTGGGGCCAGGACCATCCTGGCTGGCCTGCAGGCACCACGTCGGCCTGCGTGCTCTCACTAGTGAGACTCCACAGCCCTTCCTCTAGGCTTGCAAGTGCTTGTACATATTCAGGTGTTTTACCTGGAAAGGGTGGGAAGAGTTCAGCTGCAGCAGGACTGGGGCTCAGCTCACATTTACTCACAGACGCCTCGACACAGTCCCCCAGCTTTGCAATGAGGATGCTCCTTGTGGGGGGGAGCGCTGCTGACGGCATGGGAGACGATTTCCAACCTCTGAACAACTTAAGAATTTTTTACCACTGGAGCAAGTGCCCTGATACGATTTTCCTCTGTATAACTGGTGAGTTCTGTGGTTTTTTTTTTTCTTTTTTTCTTTTTGGTTCAAGTTAGATTTTATTTATTCATCCTTTTTTTTTTAATTTGGAGATATAAACATGGAAATAATGCATTAATATAAAGACGTCTATATGAAGGGAAAATTTTTTTTTGTTTTATTTTATTAAATGTTATTTATTTATTTTTTAATTTTTTTAAATTTATTTCTTTTATACAGCAGGTTCTTATTCGATATGTATTTTATACATATAAGTGTGCACATGTGAATCCCAGTCTCCCAATTCATCCCACCACCACCCTCATATGGCGTTCCCTCCTTGGTGTCCATATGTTTGTTCTCTATATCTGTCTCTATCTCTGCCCTGCAAACTGGTTCATCTGTACCATTTTTCTAGGTTCCACATGTATGCATTAATATACAATATTTGTTTTTCTCTTTCTGACTTACTTCACTCTGTATGACAGTCTCTAGATCCATCAAGGTCTCTACAAATGACCCAATTTCATTCCTATGTATGGCTGAGTAATATTCCGTTGTATATATGTACCACATCTTTATCCATTCGTCTGTCTGTGGGCACTTAGGTTGCTTTCATTACCTGTCTATTGTAAATAGTGCTGCAGTGAACATTGTGGTGAATGTGTCTTTTTGATTTATGGTTTTCTCTGAGTATATGCCCAGTAGTGGGATTGCTGGATTATATGGTAATTCTATTTTTAGTTTTTTTTTTTTCTTTTTGCGGTATGCTGGCCTCTCACTGTTGTGGCCTCTCCCGTTGTGGAGCACAGGCTCCGGACACGCAGGCCCAGCGGCCGTGGCTCACGGGCCCAGCCACTCCGTGGCATATGGGATCCTCCCAGACCGGGGCACGAACCCATATCCCCTGCATCAGCAGGCGGACTATCAACCACTGCGCCACCAGGGATGCCCTATTTATAGTTTTTTGAGGAACCTCCATACTGTTCTCCATAGAGACTGTATCGATTTACATTCCCAACAATAGTAGAAGAAGGTTCCTTTTCTCCACACCCTCTCCAGCATTTGTTGTTTGTAGATTTTCTGATGATGCCCATTCTAACAGGTGTGACGTGATACCTCATTGTAGTTTCGATTTCCATTTCTCTAATAATTAGTGATGTTGAGCAGATTTTCATGTGCGTACTGGCCATCTCTATGTCTTCTTGGAAGAAATGTCTATTTTGATCTTCCATTTTGTATTGGGTTGTTTGTTTTATTAATATTGAGCTGCATGAGCTGTTTATATATATTGGAGATTAATCATTTGTCCATTGATTCGTTTGCAAATATTTTCTGCCATTCTGAGGGTTGTCTTTTCGTCTTGTTTGTAGTTTCCTTTGCTTTGCAAAAGCTTTTACGTTTCATTAGTCCCATCTGTTTAGTTTTCTTTTTTATTTCATTACTATAGGAGGTGGATCAAAAAAGATCTTTCTGTGATTTACGTCAGAGTATCCTTCGTAAGTTTTCCTCTCAGAGTTTTATACTGTCTGGTCTTACATTAAGGTCTCTAATCCATTTTGAATATATTTTTATGTATGGTGTTGGGGAGTGTTCTAATTTCATTCTTTTACATGTAGCTCTCCATATTTCCCAGCACCAATGATTGAAGAGACTGTCTTATCTCCATTGTATAGTCTTGCCTCCTTTCTCATAGATTAGTTGACCATAAGTGTGTAGGTTTATCCTTGGGCTTTCTTTTTTATTTTTTTTTCTTTTACACGTTTATTGGAGTATAATTGCTTTACAATGGAGTGTTCGTTTCTGCTGTATAACAAAGTGAATCAGCTATACATATACAAATATCACCAGATCCCCTCCCTCTTGCATCTCCCTCCCACACTCCATAACCCACCCCTTTATGTGGTCACAAAGCACCGAGCTGATCTCCCTGTTCTATGTGGCTGATTCTCAGTAGCTATCAGTGTTACATTTGGTAATGTATTTATGTCCATGCCACTCTCTCACTTCGTCCCAGCTTACCCATCCCCCTTCCGGTGTCCTCAAGTCCTTTCTCAATGTCTGTGTCCTTAATCCTGTCCTGCCACTCGGTTCTTCAAAATCTTTTTTTTTTCTTCATTAGATTCCATATATCTCTGTTAACATACAGTATTTGTTTTTCCCTTTCTGACTTACTTCACTGTGTAGGACAGATTCTAAGTCCATCCACCTCAGTACAAATAACTCAGTTTTGCTTCTTTTTATGTTTGAGTAATATATGATTGTATATATGTGCCAGATCTTCTTTATCCATTCATCTGTCGATGGACACTTAGGTTGCTTCCATGTCCTGGCTAATGCAAATAGAGCTGCAATGAACATTTTTGTACGTAACTCTTTTTGAATTATGGTTTTCGCAAGGCAAATGCCCAGTAGTTGGATTGTTGTGTCCTATGGTACTTCTATTGTTAGTTATTTAAAGGAACCTCCGTACTGTTCTCCCTAGTGCTCATATCAATTTACATTCCCACCGACAGTGCAAATGTGTTCCCTTTTCTCCAATAAAGGCCTCTCCAGCATTTATTGTTTTGTAGATTTTTTTGATGATTGCCACTCTGATTGCTGTGAGGTGATACCTCACGGTAGTTTTGATTTGCATTACTCTAATGATTAGTGATGTTCAGCATCCTTTCATGTGTTTCTTGGTAATCTGTATATCTTCCTTGGAGAAATGTCTATTAGGTCTTCTGCCCGTTTTTGGATTGGGTTGTTTGTTTTTGTGATATTGAGCTACATGCAGTGCTTGTAAAGTTTGGAGATTAATCCTTTGTCAATTGCTTCATTTGAAAATATTTTCTCCCATTCTGAGGGTTGTTTTTGCATCTTGTTTAAGTTTTCCTGTACTGTGTAAAAGCTTTTAAGTTTCATTAGGTCCCATTTGTTGATTTCTGTTTTTATTTCCATTTCTCTAGGAGGTGGGTCAAAAAGGATCTTGCTGTGATTTATGTCATAGAGTGTTCTGCCTATGGTTTCCTCTAAGGGTTTTATAGTGTGTGGTCTTATATTTAGATCTCTAATCAATTTAGAGTCTATTTTTGTGTATGGTGTTATGGAGTGTTCTAATTTCATTCTTTTATGTGTAGGGGTCCAGGTTATCCAGCACCAATTACTGAAGAGCCTGTCTTTCCTCCATTGTATATCCTTAGCTCCTTTGTCATAGATGAGATAGCCATAGGTATGTAGGTTTATCTCTGGGCTTTCTGTCCTGTTCCATTGATCTGTGTTTATGCCAATCTACATACACTTGATTCCATTATGGAGACATATAAATACATAGGTTTCAAGGTTATTACCAGTCAGATATATTCCTCTTCAGTGAATAGGGTGTTTTGTGTCCAGTTCATTGAGAAAGGAGTAGGTCTTGTCTATTACATATTTGGTATATGAAATGGAATCTGTGCTAATTTCAAACTCTGCTTTTACACATCACCGCACGTCACCTTTCCTCGTAAGGAGGCATAAGTGTGTTTTCTAAATGTGTAACTCTGTTCTCTTTTGAAATTCAGTTCATGTGTAGCCATGTTTACATTTCCTCTATAAGTGATATATTACAATAAGTTTCTTTTTCTTTGTGGCTCATTTCACTTAGCATCATCGTACCTAAAGCCACTCATTATGCTGCTATTGGCCTTATGACATAGATTTTATGTCTGTGTGACATTCCATTGTATATAAGTACCACAACATCTATATCCATTTTTTTTTCTTTTATTGGGATATTTAAAGTGTACCGAAGTTGAGGTTCTTGTAAACAGAGCAGCCCTAAAGTTTGGGCTGGCTGTGTGTTGTGGATTTTTAGTTTTCCCAAAATACACGCCCATGAGTGGAAGTGTGCTATGCTCTGTAGCTCTGTTTTAGAAAACAATATACAGTTCTCCAGAGAGGCTGTTGGCAATTTACATCCTGCCCATCGTCGTAACCAGGCTCCCTTTTCTCCATGGCCTGTCCTGCATTTGTGGTTTTTACACTATTTGTGGATGGCCCTTTTGACTGTAGGTAAGGGACACTTCTATGTAGTGTGGATTTGCAATGCCTGATGGCTTGCTTGGCCAAAAAGGGCATATGCATATTTTTCCGAATATATTCAAGAAAATACACATAATCCCTTTTCAGCCAAGGGCAACATTGTCGAAATTCTGTCGCTTTTCATGTGTTCTAAAGACGACTCCAATCTACCTCTTGAAATCTGTTTCCTTCAATTCTGCGTTGCATTCAAATCCTCTTCACTGCCTTTCCTCAATATATTTCTGGATGATAGTTGTCCTTTATAACTCTGCAAGTTTGTGAATTGCTGTGCCCCTGATTTCCATTTTTCAACTCGCCTCTTTGTGAGCTGGCTGCAATACCGCAGGATGGCTTTAGGCCCTAGTCTGGTTCCGGGGCTTCAGGCTGAGCCTTTGGTTAATTCTTCTTCCTGATGGGAAACTAGAGTGACATGTGCCCATCCAAACACCTACAGCTAATCTCTCATTTATTTCCCCTCTTCCTGTTCATCCTCTGCACAATTTGCAAACTGTGCATAACGGGAGGGTAAAGGCGCTGACACTCAAAGTGGGGAGATTTTGAGTAATGCAGATGGAATGGCGAATCCGAGCACGACAAAAGAAAAATGAGGTACCTTTTAGAAAACTTTCCCAATTACACAGTGTACCATCCACTGGGTTTCCCATGCATGTTTTAACTGGAGGAAGATTCCCTTAAACCTGGAGAGTTGGGACCACTAGAATTGGTAGCACACAGTATTGCTCTAAGTGGTGTTCTTTTGTTCACACAACTTCAGCAATCTTGTCAGCCACAAGTGTCCAGTCATATGTCTCATCCAGCTGTGGGTGTAAAGGTGGTCAATCTAGCTGGCATCACAGGCCCTGAACGTAATTTTTAAGACTTTCTCTCTGTTTTTGCATTTTGCTTTTGAAATTTATTTTTATAAGTGGGTTTAACTGAATTTCAGTGCTGTGTTCATGCCGTTATACACACACATGATTCCTTTATGGAGACATGAGAATATATATGTTTTAAAATACTTAGAGTCAGACATATTCCTCTGCAATGTATAGGGGGTGTTGAGTCCAGTTAATTGTGCCGGGAGTAGGTGTTGTCTATTACATACATGGTTTATATAACGGTATCTGTGCTAATTTAAAACTGTGGTTTTATGCATCACCCCACCTCGGCTTTCCCATTAAGCAGGCAGAAGATATTTTCTAAATGTGTGACTCTGTTGTGTTTGTCATTCAGTTCATGTGTAGTCATGTGTACATTCCCGCTATGAGTGATAATTTATGATAAGATTAGTTACTCTGTAATCTTTCCTAACTCAGTTCATGTGTAGCCATGTTTACAGGGACTTCATAAATTATATCTTATGATAAGTTTCTTTTTCTGTGTGACTTATTTCACTTAGAATCATCATACCTGAATCCACTCTTTTTGCTGCTACTGGCCTTATGACATTGATTTCATGGCTGAGCGATATTCCATCGTACGTAAGTACCACAATATCTTGAACCATTTTTGTCTTTCCTGGGATACTTAAGGTGTACCCAAGTTGAGGTTCTTGTAAGCAGTGCAGCGCTAAATTTTAGGGTGGCTCTGTCTTATTGATTTTCAGTTTTCCCAAGGTATATTCCCTAGACTGGAAGTGCCCTTGGCTGTGTTGCTCTGTTGTTTACTTGTTTTAGGGAACACAATGCACTCCTCCAGAGAGGCAGTTGGCAACTTACATCCCTCCCTTCAGCATAACAAGGCTGCCTGATCTCCAGGGCCTGTCTTGCCTTTCTGGTTTTTACACATTTTGCAGATGTCCCTTTTGACCGGTGGGAAGGGATACTTCTTTGTAGTGCAGATTTGCATTGCTGCTTGCTTGCTTGGCCAAAAAGGGCGTATGCGTTTTCTCCTGAATATATTCAGGAGAAAACGCATACACCCTTTTTGGCCAAGTGCATCATTGTCGAAATTGTGCCCCTCTTCCTGTGCTTTAAAGGTGATTCCAAAATACCTCGTGAAATATGTTTCCTGCTATTCTGCTTCCCTTTCAAGTTCGCCTCCTTGCCTTCCCTCAACAGATTTTTGGACGATAGTTGCACTTTATTACTCTGCCAGTTTGTGAATTGCTGTGCCCCTGAGCTCCATTTTTTAACTCGTTTTTTCTGAGCTGAACCCAAGTCCAATATTTTGGTTCAGGACCTACAGTGGTTTTCGGTGGGTGGCTGAGACTTTGGTCAATTCTTCTTCCTCCCGGGAAATAAGAGTGACATATGCCCGTCCAAATACCTAACACCTACTCTCTCATTGGTCCTCGCTCTTCCCATTCATCCTCTGTGAAATTGGCAACCTGTGCGAAACAGGAGGTTAAAGGTGCTGTCTCTCCAGGTTGAGAGATTGATAGTAAAGCAGTTGGAACGTCAAACTGGAACGCCAGGAGAGGGACTATTCGTTGAGTTTTAGAGACCTTTCGTATTCACAGTGTGTCAATTCTCTAGGTTTCCCGTACATGTTATAGCTGTAGTAATATTCCCTTCAACCTGGAGAGTTGGGACACATGGAATGTGTGCCATGAATTATTGCTTTAAAGGCTCTGCATTTGCTCACCCAATCTCACCAATCCTCTCAGTCCCATGTGTCCTGCCTTATGCCACATCCAGCTGTCGTTGTAGATAGGGTCATTCCAGGTTTCATCAGAGACCCTGAAGGAATTGTAAAGAATTTCCCTGTTTTTTTGTTTTGTTTTTGAAATTCCTTTTTATAGTGGGTTTGAGCTGATTCTCGCTGCCATGCTTATGTAAGTCTAGATACACTTGATACCCTTACGGAGACATATCAATACATAGGTTTTAAGATTCTTACTCGTCAGATACATTCCTCTGCGGGAAATATGGGGTTTTGAATCCCTTTCAATGAGGAAGGTGTAGGTCTTGTCTATTCCATAGTTGGTTTTTGGAACAGTACCTCTGCTTATATCAAACTCTGGTTTTATGCATCACCCCACCTCTCCTTCACCGTTAAGAAGGCATAAGTGTGTTTTCTAAATGTGAGACTCTGTTCTCTTTCCTAACTCAGTTCATGTGTAGCCATGTTTACAGGATCTTCATAAGTGATATCTTATGATACGTTTCTATTTCTGTGTGACTTATTTCACTTAGAATCATCGTACCTGAATCCACTCATTTTGCTGCTACTGGTCTTATGACATTGATTTCATGGCTGAGGGATATTCCATCGTATGTAATTACCACAAAGTTTTGAACCATATTTATCTTTCCTGGGATATTTACGGTGTACCTAAGTTGTGGTTCTTGTAAGCAGTGCAGCCCTAAATTTTGGGGTGGCTCTGTCTTATTGATTTTCAGTTTTCCAAAGGTAAATTCCCTAGACTGGAAGTGCCCTTGGCTCTGTAGCTCTGTTGTTTACTTGTTTTAGGGAACACAATGCACTCCTCCAGAGAGGCAGTTGGCAATTTACATCCCGCCCATCAGCATAACAAGGCTCCCTGTTCTCCAGGGCCTGTCTTGCCTTTCTGGTTACACCCATTTTGTGGATATCCCTTTTGACCGGTGGGAAGTGATACTTCTTTGTAGTGCAGATTTTCAGTGCCCACTTGCTTGCTTGGCAAAAAAGGAGTATGCGTTTTCTCGTGAAAATATTAAGGATGAAACACATACGCCCTTTTTTGCCAAGTGCATCATTGTCGAAATTGTGCCCCTTTCCTGTGCTTTAAAGGCGATTCCAACATACCTCTTGAAATCTGTTTCCTGCTATTCTGCCTGGCTTTCAATTCCGCGTCATTGCCTTCCCTCAACAGATTGTTGGATGATAGTTGTCCTTTATTACTCTGCCAGTTTGTGAATTGTTCTGCCCCATAGCTCCATTTTTTAACTCGTTTTTTGTGAGCTGAACGCAAGTTCAATATTTTGGTTTAGGAACAATACTGGTTCCCGGTGGGTGGCTGAGACTTTGGTTAATTCTTCTTCCTCCCGGGAAATAAGAGGGACATGTGCCCGTCCAAATGCCTAACAGCTACTCTCTCATTGGTTCTCCCTCTTCCCTTTCTTCCTCTGCCATATTCGCAACCTGTGCGAACCAGGAGGTTAAAGGGGCTGTCTCTGCAAGTTGGGAGATTGATTGTAAAGCAGTTAGAATATCAAAACAGAGCACCAGGAGAGGGACTATTCGTTGAGTTTTAGAGACCTTTCGTATTCACAGTGTGTCCATTCTCTAGGTTTCTCATACATGTTATAGCTGTAGTAATATTCCCTACAACCTGGAGAGTTGCGACCCATGGAATGGGTGCCATGCATTATTGCTTTAAAGGGTCGGCGTTTGCTCATCCAATCTCACAAACCCTCTCAGTCCCATGTGGCCAGCCTTATGCCACATCCAGCTTTCATTGTAGATAGTGTCATTCCAGGTTTCATCAGAGAAACTGAAGGAATTTTAAAGAATTTGCCTGTTTTTTTGTTTTGTTTTTGAAATTCATTTTTATAGTTGGTTTGAGCTGATTCTCGCTGCCATGTTTATGCCAGTCTAGACACATTTGATTCCCTTATGGAGACATATCAATACATAGGTTTTAAGATTCTTACTAGTCAGATATATTCCTCTGCGGGAAAAATTGCGTTTTGAATCCCTTTCACTGAGGAAGGTGTAGGTGTTGTTTATTCCATAGTTGGTTTTTGGAAGGGTACCTGTGCTTATATCAAACTCTGGTTTTGTGCTTCACCCCACCTCTCCTTCCCCCTTAAGCAGCCATAAGAGTGTTTTCTAAATGTGAGACTCTGTTCTCTTTCCTAACTCAGTTCATGTGTAGCCATGTTTACAGGATCTTCATAAGTGATATCTTATGATAAGTTTTTTTTTCTGTGTGACTTAATTCACTTAGAATCATCGTACCTGAATCCACTCATTTTTCTGCTACTGGTCTTATGACATTGATTTCATGGCTGAGGGATATTCCATCATACGTAAGTACCACAATTTTTTGAACCAATTTTACATTTCCAGGGATACTTAAGGTGTACCCAAGTTGAGGTTCTTGTATGCAGTGCAGCCCTAAATTTTGGGGTGGCTCTGTCTTATTCATTTTCATTTTTCCCAAGGTATATTCCCTAGTCTGGGAGTGTACTTGGCTCTGTAGCTCTGTTGTTTACTTGTTTTAGGGAACACAGTGCACTCCAACAGAGAGGCAGTTGGCAATTTACATCCCGGCCATCAGCATAACAAGGCTCCCTGTTCTCCAGGTCCTGTCTTGCCTTTCTGGTTTTTACCCATTTTGTGGATGTCCCTTGTGACCAGTGGGACGTGATACATCTTTGTAGTGCAGACTTGCATTGCACACTTGCTTGCTTGGCCAAAAGTGTCTATGCGTTTTCCCCTGAATATATTCAGGGGAAAACGCATACGGCCTTTTTGGCCATGTGCATCATTGTCGAAGTTGTGCTCCTCTTCCTGTGCTTTAAAGGCGATTCCAACGTACCTCTTGAAATCTGTTTCCTGCTATTCTGCCTCGCTTTCAAGTCCGCCTAGTTGCCTTCCCTCAACAGATTGTTGGAAGATAGTTGCCGTTTATTACTCTGCCAGTTTGTGAATTGCTTTGCCCCTGAGCCCCATTTTTTAACTCGTTTTTGTGAGCTGAACGCAAGTCCAATATTTTGGTTCAGGACCTATACTGGTTTTTGGTGGGGGGCTGAGACTTTTTTTAATTCTTCTTCTTGCCGGAAAATTAGAGTGACATTTGGCGGTCCAAATGCTTAACAGCTACTCTCTCATTGGTTCTCCCTCTTCCCATTCATTCTCTGCGAAATTGGCAACCTGTGAGAACCAGGAGGTTAAAGGGGCTGTCTCTCTACGTTGGGAGATTAATAGTAAAGCAGTTGGAAAGTCAAACCTTAGCACCAGGAGAGGGACTATTAGTTGAGTTTTAGAAACCTTTCGTATTCACAGTGTGTCCATTGTCTAGGTTTCCCGAACATGTTATAGCTGTTGTAATATTCCCTTCAACCTGGAGAGTTGGTACCCATGGAATGGGTGCCACTCATTATTGCTTTAAAGGGTCTGCATTTGCTCACCCAATCTCAACATTCCTCTCAGTCCAAAGTGTCCAGCCTTATGCCACATCCAGCTGTCATTGTAGATAGGGTCATTCCAGGTTTCATCAGAGACCCTGAAGGAATTGTAAGGAATGTCCCTGTTTTTTTGTTTTGTTTTTGAAATTCCTTTTTATAGTGGGTTGAGCTGATTCTCACTGCCATATTTATGCCAGTCTAGACACACTTGATTCCCTTAGGGAGACATATCAATACATAGGTTTTAAGATTCTTACTAGTAAGATATATTACTCTGCGTTGAATATGGGGTGTTGAGTCCCTTTCACTGAGGAACTTGTAGGTGTTGTCTATTCTGTATTTGGTTTTTGGAACTGTACCTGTACTAATATGAAACTCTGATTTTATGCATCACCCCACCTCTCCTTCCCCCTTAAGAAGGCATAAGGTTGTTTTCTAAATGTGAGACTCCCTTCTCTTTCCTATCTCAGTTCATGTGTAGCCATGTTTACAGGATCTTCATCATTGATATCTTATGATAATTTTCTTTTTCTGTTTGACTTATTTCACTTAGAATTATCGTACCTGAATCCACTCATTTTGCTGCTACTGGCCTTATGACATTGATTTCATGGCTGAGGGATATTCCATCATACCTAAGTACCACAATTTCTTGAACCATTTTTGTCTTTCCTGGGATATTTAAGGTGTACCCATGTTGAGGTTTTTGTAAGCAGTGCAGCCCTGAATTTTGGTGTGGATCTGTCTTATTAATTTTCAGTTTTCCCAAGCTATATTACCTAGACTGGAAGTGCCATTGGCTCTGTAGCTCTGTTGTTTACTTGTTTTAGGGAACACAGTGCACTCCTCCAGAGAGGCAGTTGGCAATTTACATCCCGCCCATCAGCATAACAAGGCTCCCTGTTCCCCAGGGCCTGTCTTGCCTGTCTGTTTTTTACACATTTTGCGGATGTCCCTTTTGGCTGGTGGGAAGTGACACTTCTTTTTAGTGCAGATTTGCATTGCCCGCTTGCTTGCTTTGCTGAAAAGGGCATACGCGTTTTCTCCTGAATATATTCACATGAAACCCCATATGCCCTTTATGGCCATTTCCTTTATTTTCGAAGTTGTGATGCTTTTCCTGTTTTTAAAGGCGATTCCAATGTACCTCTTGAAATCTGTTTCATGCCATTCTGCCTCATTTTCACTTCCGCCTCGTGGCTTTCCCTCAACAGATTTTTGGAAGAGAGTAGTCCTTTATAACTCTTCAGGTTAGTGAATTGCTGTGGCCCTGAGCTCCATTTTATAACTCCCGTTTTTGTGAGCTGACCGCAAATCCACACTTTTGCTTCTGGACCTATACTGGTTCTGGGGGGGGCAGGCTGAGTCTTTGGTTAATTCCTCTTTGTGACGGGTAATTAGAGTGAAATGTGGCCGTCCAAATGCCTACAGCTACTCTCTCATTGGTTCTCTCTCTTCCCTTATATACTCTGCTCAGTTTGCCAGCTGTGCGAACCAGGAGGTTATAGGGCCTGACTCTCCAAGTTGGGAGATTGATAGTAAAGCAGTTGGAATGTCAAACTGGAGCACAAGGAGAGAAGAAAAAAGTAGTAGAGTTTTAGAAACCTTTCACCATCAGATGGTTTCCATTCTCTAGGTTCCCTTACATGGTATAACTGTATTGATATTCCCTTCTACTTGGAGAGTTGGGAACCATGGAATGCGTGGCAGGCATTATTGCTTTAAAGGGTCTGCATTTTTTCACCCAATCTCACCAATCCTCTCAGTCCCAAGTGACCAGCGTTATGCTACATCCAGCTGTCATTGTAGATAGGGTCATTCCAGGTTTCATCAGAACCCCTGAAGGTATTGTGTAAGAATTTTACTATTTTTATGTTTTGTTTTGAAATTCATTTTTATAGTGGGTTTGAGCTGATTCTCACTGCCATGTTTATGTCGTTCTAGACACACTTGGTTCCCTTACGGAGACATATCAATACATAGGTTTTAAAATTCTTACTAGTCAGATATATTTCTCTGTGGGGAATAAGGATGTTGAGTTCCGTTTACTGAGGAAGGAGTAGGGCTTGTCTCTTCTCTTTTTGGATTCTGGAACGGTACCTGTGCTAATATCAAACTTTTGCTTTGTGCATCTCCCCACCTGTCTTTCCCCTTAAGCAAGCATTAGAGTGTTTTCTAAATCTGAGACTCTGTTCTCTTCCCTAATTCAGTTCATATGTAGCCATGTTTACATTCCCTTCATAAGTGATATCTTATGTCAGAATGCACCATGGCCTTGTCATAATAATGCTCCATGACCCCTGTCATCACAATGCTCCATGCCCTGGTTATCACAAAGCTCCATGTCCCTTTTCATCACAATTCTCCACGTCCATGTCATCACAATGCTACATGATACTTCTCATCAAAATATTACATGCTCTTGTCATCACAATTCTCCATGCATTTGAAATTGCAATGCTCCATGCACTTGTCATCACAATGCTCCATGCACTTGTCATCACAATGCTCCATGCCCTTGTCATCACATTGCTCCATGACACCTGTCATCACAATGCTCCCTGACACCTGTCATCACAATGCTTCATGTCCCTTTTCATTATAGTGCTCCATGATGCTCGACACCACAATTACCCAAGGTCTTCTCATCACAATGCTCCACGGTTTTGCCATCACCATGCTCCATGCCTAGTCATCACAAAGCTAAATGTCCCTTGTTCTCACAATTCTCCACGTCCTTGTCATTACAATGCTCCTGGCACTTCACATCAAAATGTTATATGCTCTTGTCATCACAATACTCCATGCCCTTTTCATCACAATGCTCCATGACCTTTGTCATCACAATTCTCAATACACTTGTCATCACAATGCTCCCTGACACTTGTCTTCAGAATGCTCCTTGAACCCTCTCACGAAAAGGCTCCATGATGTTTTTATCACAATGCCCCATGCCGTTTTCATCACAATGCTCCATGCCATTGTCATCACAATGGGCAATTACATATGTCATCTCAAAGTTCTCTGACACCTATATTCACAATATTGCATGACCTGGTCATCACAATGTTCCATGCCCTCGTCATCACAGTGCGACATTCCAACAGTCATCACAATACTCCATGAAACATATTAGACCAATGATACATGCCCTTTTCATTCCAATGCTCCATGCCCTTTTTATCACAATGCTCCATGACCCCTGTCATCTCAATGCTCCGTGACTCCAGTCATCACAATGCTCCATGATATTTGTCATCACAGTGGTCCATGCCCTCATCATCAACAGTCGCTGTGAACTTTTTAACCACAAAGCTCCATGAACATTTCATCACAATGCTATTTGACCCATGTCATCACAATTCTCTATGCCTTTCTCAGCAAAATTCTCCATGTCCTTCTCATCATAATGCTCCATGAGCCCTGTCATCACAATGCTCCGTGACTCCAGTCATCACAATTCTTCATAACATTTGTCATCACAATGGTCGATGCCCACGTCATCGCAAGGCTCTGTTACCTTTGTAACCACAATGCTCCATGAACTTTTCATCACAATGCTACGTGACACTTGTCATCACAATGCTCCATGCCTTTGTCAGAAAAATGCTCCATGACCCTTGTCATCACAGTGTTCCAAGCGCTTTTCATCCCAATGGTCCAAAAATTGGTCATGACAATGCTCCATAAACCTTGTAATCACAATGCTCCATGCCCTTCTCATCACAATGCTCCCTGCCCTTGCCATCACAATGCACCATGTGCACTGTCATCACAATAGTCTATGAAACATGTCACACAAATGCTCCATGCACCTTTCATCACAATACTCCATGCCCTTGACATCACAATGCTCCATGACACATGTCATCACAATGCTCCTTGACTCCAGTCATCACAATGCTTCATAACGTTTGTCATCAGAGTGGTCCATGCCCGCGTCATCACAAGGCTCTGTGACCTTTGTAACCACAATGCTCCTTGAACATTTCATCACAATGCTCCGTGACCCTTGTCATCACAATGCTCCATGCCTTTGTCAAAACAATGCTCAATGAAACTTGTCATTACCCTGTGCCATGCACTTTTCATTACAACGGTCCACAACTTTGTCTTCGCTATGCTCCATAAAACTTGTAATCACAATGCTCCATGCACTTCTCATCAAAATGCTCTCTCACCAGAGATATCAGAGTGTTCCATCACTAGTCATCACAATACTCCCTCACCCCTGTAATCACAATGATCCATGACACCTGATATCACAATGTTCTATAACACCTGTCATCAAAATGCTCCATGACCCTTTTCATCCCAAAGCTCCATGACCCCTGGCATCACAATGATCTATAACCCCTGTCATCAAAATGTTCTATGACACTTTTCATCAAATTGCTGCATGACCCTCTCATAAAAATGCTCCCTGCCTTTCTCATCACAATGCACCACACACTTCTCATCAAAATGCTCCATGACCTTTATCATCACAAACCTCAATGACCCTTGGCATCACAATGCTCCATGTCATTTTCATCACAATGCTCCATGAACCCTCTCATCACATTGCTCCATGCCCTTGTCATCAAAAGCTCCATGACCCTTGTAATCACAATGCTCAATGCCCTTCTCATCACAATGATCCATGCCCTTGTCATTACAATCCTCCATGACCCATGTATCACAGTGTTCCGTGCCATTGTCATCACAATGCTCCATGCCCTCTCTCATCACAATAATTCATGAAATATTTCAGACCAGTGCTCAGTGTCCTTCTCATCACGATGCTCCATTACCTCTGTCATAACAATGCTACATGAACCCTGCCATAAAAATGATCCACGGCCTTGTCATCACAAGGCTCCATGACCCTTGTCATCACAATGCTCCAAGACCCCTGTAATCACAATGCTCCATGCCCTTGTCATCACAAAGCTCCATGACGCATGTCATCAGAATGTTCCATGGACTTCTCATCACAATGCTCCATGCCCTTGTCATCACAATGCTCCAAAACCACTGTAATCACAGTGCTCCATGACCCTTTTCATCTCAATGCTCCATGAACCCTGTCATCACAATGCACCATGCCCATCATCATAATGCTTCAGGCTATTGTCATCACAATGAAATCAGTAATGTCCATGACCTCTGTCATCATAATGCTCCAAAACCTTTTGATCACAATGTTCCATAACACTTATCATCACAACACACCATGACACTCATGATCACAATTATCCATGGTCTTCTCATCACAATGCTCCATGACATTTGTCATCACAATGCTCAATACACTTGTCATCACAGCTCCCTGACACTTGTCGTCAGTATGCTCCTTGAACCCTGTCATGACAAGGCTCCATGCCTTTTTCATCACAATGATCCATGCCCTTTTCATCACAATGCTCCAAGACCCCTGTAATCACAATGTTCCATGCCCTTGTCATCACAAAGCTCCATGACGCATGTCATCAGAATGCTGCATGGCCGTCTCATGACAATGCTCCATGCCCTTGTCATCACAATGCTCCAAGACCACTGTAATCACAATGATCCATGCCCCTTTTCATTAGAATGCTCCATGAAACTTGTCATCACAAGCCTCCATGGTCTTCTCATCACAATGCTACAGGACCTTGTCATCACCAAGCTCCATGACCCTTGTCATCACAATGCTCAATGAATATTATCAGCACAATGCTCCATGACATTCTCATCACAATGCTCCATGACCAATATCATCACAATGCACCATGACAACAGTCATCACAACACTCCATGACACCTGACAACACAATGATCCGGGACTCTTGTCATCACTATGCTCCATTCCTTAGTCATCACCATTATCGATAACCCCTGTCATCACAATGCTCCGTGACACCTGTCATCACAATGCTTCATAATGTTTGTCACCACAATGGTCCATGCCCGCGTTATCCCAAGTCTCTGTGACCTTTATAACCACAATTCTCAATGAACTTTTCATCACAATGCTCCGTGACCCTTGTCATCACAATGCTGCAGGACACATGTCAACAGAAAGCTCCATGGCTTTCTCATCAAAAAGCTCCTTGCCCTTGCCATCACAGTGCTACATTACCCCTGTCATAACAATGCTCCATGATCCCTGCCATCACGATGTTCCATGGCAATGTCATCACAAGGCTCCATGACCCTTCTCATCACAATGCTCCAAGAACACTGTAATCACAATGTTCCATGCCCCTTTTCATCTCAATGATCCATGAACCCTGTCATCACAATGCACCATGCCCATCATCCTAATGCTTCATGCTATTGTCATCACAATGAAATAAAAATTCTCCATGACCTCTGTCATAACAATGCTCCAAACCCTTGTGATCACAATATTCCATAACACTTGTCATCACAATGCCCCATGACGCTCGTCATCACAGTTATCTATGGTCTCCACATCACAATGCTCCATGACCTTTGTCATCACAATGCTCAGTACTCTTATCATCAAAATGCTCCCTGACACTTGTTGTCTGTACTCTCCTTGAACCCTGTCATAACTAGGACCCATGACCTTTTCATTATAATGTTCCAAGACCCCTGTAATCACAATGGTCCATGAACCTTTTCATCAGTATGCTCCATGAGATTTATTATCACAAGGCTCCATGGTTTTCTCATCACAATGCTCCAGCACCTTGTCATCACAATGCTTCACGACCTTGTCATGAAAATACTCAATGGCCCTTGTCATCATAATGCTCCAAGCGCTAGTCATCACAATGTTCCATTATATTTGTCATAACAATCCTCCATTAAATTTGGCATCACAATGCTCCATGCCATTGTCATCACAATGGCCCATGACATAGGTCATCACAATGCTCCCTGAAACCTGTCTTCACAATACTCCATGACATTCTCATCACAATGCTCCATGCCCTTTTCATCACAATGCTCCGTGACTCCAGTCATCACAATGCTTCATGACCTTTGTCATCCCAATGCTCCATGCCCTTGTCATTACAATCCTGCATGACTCATGCATCATAGTGTTCCATACCCTTGTCATCACAATGCTCTATGCCCACTCTCATCACAATAATCCATGAAACATTTTAGACCAATGTTCCATGCCCTTCTCATCACAATGCTCCATTAGCTCTGTCATAACAATACACCATGACCCCTGCCATCACAATGTTCCACGGCATAGTCATCACAAGGTTCCATGAGACTTGTTATCACAATGCTGAAGACCCTTGTAATCACAATGCTCCATGCCCTTGTCATCACAAAGCTCCATGACGCATGTCATCAGAATGTTCCATGGCCTTCTCATGACAATGCTCCATGCCCTTGTCATCAGAATGCTCCAAGACCACTGTAATCACAGTGCTCCATGACACTTTTCATCTCAATGCTCCATGAACCCTGTCATCACAATGCACCCTGCCCATCATCATAATGCTTCAGGCTAATTTCATCACAATGAAATCAGTAATCTCCATGACCTCTGTCATCATAATGCTCCAAACCCTTGTGATCACAATGTTCCATAACACTTATCATCACAACACCCCATGACGCTCATCATAACAATTAACCATGGTCTTCTTATCACAGTGCTCCATGATCTTTGTCATCACAATGCTCAATACACTTGTCATCACAATGCTCCCTGACACTAGTCGTCAGTATGCTCCTTGAAGCCTGTCATGACAAGGCTCCATACCTGTTTCATAACAATGATCCGTGCCGTTTTCATAACAATGCTCCAAGATCCCTGTAATCACAATGCTCCATGCCCTTGTCATCACAAAACTCCATGACACATGTCATCTGAATGCTCCATGGCCTTCTCATCACAATGCTCCATGCCCTAGTCATCACAGTGCTACAAGACCCCTGTAATCACAATGCTCCATGCCCCTTTTCATCAGAATACTCCATGAGACTTGTCATCACAAGTCTCCATGGTCTTCTCATCACAATGCTCCATTCCCTTGTCATCACAATGCTCCATGACCCGTATCATCACAATAATCCATGAACATATTCAGCCCAATGCTCCACGACCTACACATCACAGTGCTCCATGGCCAATATCATCACAATGCTCCATGACCACTGTCATCACAACACTCCATTACTCCTGACAACACAATGATAGGGGACTCTTGTCATAACAATGTTCCATGACCCCTGTCATCACAACACTCCATGAACATTTCAGCCCAGTGCTCCATGACCCTTGTCATCACAATGATCCATGCCCTTTTCATCCCAATGCTCCATGACCCCTGTATTCACGATGCTCCGTGACGCCAGTTATCACAGTGCTCCATGACACATGTCATCACAATGCTCCATGCATTTGTCAGCAAAATGCTACATGACCTTGTCATTACAATGCTCTATGCACTTGTCATCACAATGCTCCCTGACATTTGTCATCAGAATGCTCCTTGAACCGTCACAAAAAGGCTCAATGCCTTTTTCATCACAATACCCCATGCCGTTTTCATCACAATGCTCCATGCCATTGTAATCAAAATACTCCAGAAGCTTGTCATCAGAATGCTCCATGACACTTGTCATCACAATTCTCCATGCACTTGTCAGCACAATGCTCCCTGACCCTTGTCATCACAATGCTCCAAGCCATTGTCATCACAACTCTCCATTACCTTTGTCATCAGAATCCTCCATGACACTTGGCATCAAAATGCTCCATGCCATTGTCATCACAATAGGCCATTGCATATGTCATCACAATGCTCCCTGACAACTGTCTTCACAATACTGCATGACCTGGTTATTACAATGCTCCGTGCCCCTGTCATCACAATGTGCCATTCCAACTGTCATCGCAATAATCCATGAAACTTATTAGAACAATATTCCATGCCCTTGTCATCACAATTCTCCATTCCCTTATTATCACAATGCTCCATGACCCCTGTCATCACAATGCTCCATGCACTTGTCAGCACAATGCTCCATGACACATGTCATCACAATGCTCCATGACCCCTGTCATCACAATGCTCCGTGACTCCAGTCATCAAAATGCTTCATAACCTTTCTCATCACAGTGGTCCATGCCCGCGTCATCACAAGGCTCTTTGACCTTTGTAACCACAATTCTCCATGAATATTTCTTCACAATTCTCTGTGACCCTTGTCATCACAATGCTCCAAGACCCCTGTAATCACAATGCTCCATGCCCCTTTTCATCAGTATGCTCCATGAGACTTGTCATCACAAGGCTCCATAGTTTTGTCATCACAGTGCTCCAGGACTTTGTCATCACAATGCTTCACGACCTTGTCATGAAAATTCTCAATGACCCTTGTCATCATAATGCCCCAAGCGCTAATCATCACAATGCTCCATTATATTTGTCATCACAATCCTCCATTACATTTGGCATCACAATGCTCCATGTCATTGTCATCGCAATGGACCATGACATATGTCATCACAATACTCCCTGACACCTGTCTTCACAATAATCCATGACCTTCTCATCACAATGCTCCATGCCCTTGTCATCAAAATGCACCATGCCCAGTGTCATCACAATAATGTATGAAATTTGTTAGACGAATGCTCCATTCTCCTGAGAAAACAATGCTCCATGCCCTTGTCATTACAATGCTCCATGACCCCTGTCATCACAGTGCTCCGTGACTGCAGTCATCACAATGCTTCATAACGTTTGTCATCAAAACGGTCCATGCCCGCGTCATCACAAGGCTCTGTGACCTTTGTAACCACAATGCTCCATGAACTTTTCATCACTATTCTCTGTGACCCTTGTCATCACAATGCTCCATGTCTTTGTCAGAACAATGCTCCATGACCATTGTCATCACAATGTGCCACGCGCATTTCATCACAACGGTCCACAAACTTATCATTGCAATGCTCCATAAACTTTGTAATCACAGTGGTCCATGCACTTCTCATCCAAATGCTCTGTCACCAGAGATATCACAATGTTCCATCACTAGTCACCACAATACTCCCTCACCCCTGGAATCACAATATTCCATGACCCTGTCATCACAATGCTACATTCCCTTATCATCACAATTTTCCTTGAACCCTGACATAACAATGTTCCATAATCCCTGTCATCAAAATGCTCCATAACCCTTGTCAACACAATTCTCCATGCACTTGCCAGCACAATGCTCCCTGACCCTTGTAATCACAATGCTCCAAGCCATTGTCATCACAATGCTCCATTACCTTTGTCATCAGAATTCTCCATGACGCTTGTCATCACAGTGCTCCATGACACCTGTCATCACAATGCTCCATGCCTTTGTCAGCAAAATGCTACATGACCTTGTCATTACAATGCTCCATGACTTGTCCTCACAAATCTCCATGACCCATGACCCATGTATCACAGCGTTCCATGTCCTTGTCATCACAATGCACCATGCCACTCTCATTACAATAATCCATGAAATATTTCAGACCAATTCTCCATGCCCTTCTCAACAAAATGCTCCATTACTCCTGTCATAACAATGCTCCATGACCCCTGCCATCACAATGTTCAACGGCCTTGTCATCACAAGGCCTCATGACACTTGTCATCACAATGCCCCATGACGCTCGTCATCACAATTATCCATGGTCTTCTCATCACAATATTCCATGATCTTTGTCATCACAATGCTCAATACACTTGTCATCACAATGATCCCTGACACTTGTCGTCAGTATGCTCCTGAACCCTGTCATGACAAGGCTGCATGCCTTTTTCATCACAATGTTCCATGCCCTTTTCATAACAATGCTCCAAGACCCCTGTAATCACAATGATCCATGCCCTTGTCATCACAAAGCTCCAGGACACATGTCATCAGAATGCTCCATGGCCTTCTCATCACCATGATCCATGCCCTTCTCATCACAATGCTCCAAGAACCCTGTAATCACAATGATCCATGCCCCTTTTCAACAGAATGCTCCATGAGACTTCTCATCAAAAGTCTCCATGGTCTTCTCATCACAATGCTCCAGGACATTGTCACCAACATGCTCCATTCCCTTGTCATCGCAATGCTCCATGACCAATATCATCACAAGTCTCCATGACCAATGTCATCACAACACTCCATGACACCTGACAACACAATGATCCGGGACTGTTGTCATCACAATGCTCCATTCCATAGTCATCACAATGCTCCAGGACAGTTGCCATCACAGTGATCCATGCACTTGACATCCCAATGCTCCATAAAACCTGTATTCACAATGCTCCATGATGCTTGTCATCACAGTGCTCCATGACACCTGTCATCAAAATGCTCCATGACCCATTTCATCCGAAAGCTCCAAGACCCCTGACATCACAGTATTCTATAATCCCTGCCATCAAAATATTCCATTACACGTTCCATCAAATTGCTGCATGGCACGGTCATCAAAATGCTCCCTGCCCTTCTCATCACAATGCACCATGCCCTTGTCATCAAAATGCTCCATGACTTGTCATCACAAAGCTCCATGACGCATGTCATCAGAATGTTCCATGGCCTTCTCATCACAATGCTCCATGCCCTAGTCATCACAATGCTCCAAGACCCCTGAAAACACAATGCTCCTTGCCCCTTTTCATCTCAATGCTCCATGAACCCTGTCATCACAATAGACCATGCCCATCATCATAATGCTTCAGGCTATTGTCATTACAATGAAATCAATATTCTCCATGACCTCTGTCATCATAATGCTCCAAACCCTTGTGATCACAATGTTCCATAACACTTATCATCACAACACCCCATGACGCTCCTCATCACAATTGTCCATGTTCTTCTCATCACAGTGCTCCATGAACTTCGTCATCACAATGCTCAATACAGTTGTCCTCACAATGCTCCCTGACACTTGTCGTCAGTATACTACTTGAACCCTGTCATGACAAGGTTCCATAACTTTTTCATCACAATAACCCATGCCCTTTTCATCACAGTGCTCCAAGATCCCTGTAATCACAATGCTCCATGCCCTTGTCATCAAAAAGCTCCATGACGCATGTCATAAGAATGCTCCATGACCCTTGTCATCACAATTCTCCATGCAACTGTCAGCACAATGCTCCCTGTCCAATGTCATCACAATGCTCCAAGCCATTGTCATCACAGTGTTCCATAACCTTTGTCATCAGAATCCTCCATGGCACTTGGCATCACAATGCTCCATGCCATTGTCATCACAATGGGCCATTACATATATCATCACAATTCTCCCTGACACCTCTCTTCACAATATTGCATGACCTGGTCATCACAATGCTCCATGCCCTTGTCATCACAGTGTGCCATTCGAACTGTCATCGCAACAATCCATGGAACTTATTAGACTAATGTTCCATGCCCTTGTCATCACAGTGCTCCATGCCCTTGTTATCACAATGCTTCATTACCTTTGTCATCACAATGGTCCATGTCCTCATCATCAACAGTCTCTGTCACCTTTTTAACCACAATGCTACATGAACTTTTCATCAAAATGCTCTTTGACCATTGTCATCACAATACTCCATGCACTTCTCATCAAAATGCTCTCTCACCACTGATATCACAATGGTACATCACTATTTGTCACAATACTCCCTCACCCCTGTCATCACGATGTTCCATGACTCCTGTCATCACATTGCTACATGCACTTATCATCACAATGTTCGATGACCCCTGGCATCACAATGTTCCATAACATCTGTCATCAAAATGTTCCATGACCCTTTTCATCAAATTGCTCCATGATCCTGTCATCACAGTGCTCCCTACCCTTCTCATCACAATGCACAATGCTCTTGTCATCAAAATGCTCCTTGACCTTTGTCATCACAAAGATCCATGACCCTTGGCATCACAATGCTCCATGTCATTGTCATCACAATGCACCATGAAGGTTCTCATCACATTGCTCCATGTCCTTGTCATCACAAACCTCCATGACACATGTCATCAGAATGCTCCATGGCCTTCTCATCACAATGCTCCATGCCCTTGCCATCACAATGTTCCATTACCCCTGTCATAACAATGCTCCATGAACCCTGTAATCACGATGTTCCATGGCCTTGTCATCACAAGGCTCCATGACCCTTCTCATCACAATGCTCCAAGAACCCTGTAATCACAATGCTCCATGCCCGTTTTCATCTCAATGATCCACGAACACTGTCATCACAATGCACCATGCCCATCATCATAATGCTTCATGCTATTGTCATCACAATGAAATCAAAAGGCTCCATGACATCTGACATAAAAATGCTCCAAACCCTTGTGATCACAATATTCCATAACACTTGTCATCACAATGCGCCATGAAGCTCATCATCACAATTATCCATGGTCTTCTCATCACAATGCTCCCTGAACTTTGTCATCACAATGATCAATACACTTGTCATCAATATGCTCCCTGACCCTTGTTGTCTGTATGCTCGTTGAACCCTGTCATGACAAGGCTCCATGCCTTTTTTATCACAATGATCCATGCACTTTTCATTACAATGCTTCAAGACCCCTGTAATCACAAAGCTCCATGCCCTTGTCATCACAAAGCTCAATGACGTATGTCTTCAGAATGCTCCTTGTCCTTCTCCTCACAATGCTCCATGCCCTTGTCATCACAATGCTCCATGACACCTGTCATCACAATGCTCCGTGATTCCAGTTCTCACAATGCTTCATAATGTTTGTCATCACAATTGTCCTTGCCAGCGTCATCCCAAGGCTCTGTGACCTTTGTAATCACAATGCTCCATGAACTTTTCATCACAATTCTCTGCGACCCTTGTCATCACAATTCTCCATGTCTTTGTCAGATCAATGATCCATGACCATTGTCATCACAGTGTGCCACGCGCATTTCATCACAACGGTCCACAACCTTATCATTGCAATGCTCCATAAACATTGCAAACACAATGGTCCATGCACTTCTCATCAAAATGCTCTCTCACCAGAGATATCACAATGTTCCATCACTAGTCGTCACAGTACTCCCTCAACCATGGAATCAAAATGTTCCATGACCCTTTCATCACAATGCTACTTCCCCTTATCATCACAATGTTCCATGACCTCTGACAACACAATGTTCCATAAGCCCTGTCATCAAAATGCTCTATGACATTTGTCATCACAATTCTCCATGCACTTGTCAGCCCAATGCTCCCTGACCCTTGTCATCACAATGTTCCAAGCCATTGTCATCACTGTGCTCCATTACCTTTGTCATCTGAATCCTCCATGTCACTTGGCATCACAATGCTCCATGCCATTGTCATCACAATGGGCCATTACATATGTCATCAAATTGCTCCCTGACACCTGTCTTCACAGTACTGCATGACCTGGTCATCACAATGCTCCATGCCCTTGTCATCACAATGCGCCATTCCAACTGTCATTGCAATAATCCATGAAGCTTACTAGACCAATGTTCCATGCCTTTGTCATCACAGTGCTCCATGTCCTTGTTATCACAATGTTCCATGACCCCTGTCATCACAATGCTCCGTGACTGCAGTCATCACAATGCTTCATGACTTTTGTCATCACAATGGTCCATGCCCTCGTCATCAACAGTCTCTGTGACCTTTTTAACCACAGTGCACCATGAACTTTTCATCACACTGCTCTTTGACCCTTGTCATCACAATGCTCTATGCCTTTCTCAGCACAATGCTCCATGACCCTGGTCATCACAATGCTCCATGCGCTTGTCAGCACAATGCTCCATGACACATGTCATCACAATGCACCATGCGCTTGTCATCACAGTGCTCCACAATCTTGTCATCACAATGCTCCATAAAACTTGTCATCACAATGCTCCATGCACTTCTCATCAAAATGCTCTCTCACCACAGATATCACAATGTTGACATCACTATTCGTCACAATACTCCCACACCTCTGTCATCACAATCATCCATGATTCCTGTCATCACAATGCTACATGCACTTATCATCAAAATGTTCGATGACCCCTGATATCAAAATGTTCCATAACCCCTGTCATCAAAATGTTCCTTGACACTTTTCATCAAATTGCTCCATGAACCTGTCATCAAAATGCTCCCTGACCTTCTCATCACAATGCACAATGCCCTTGCCATCAAAATGCTCCATGACCTTTGTCATCACAAATATCCATGACCCTTGGCATCACATTGTTCCATGCCCTTGTCATCACTAAGCTCCATGACACATGTCATCAGAATGCTCCATGGCCTTCTCATCACAATGCTCCATGCCCTTTCCATCAAAATGCTCCATTACCCCTGTCATAACAATGCTCCATGACACCTGCCATCACGATGTTCCATGGATTTGTCATCACAAGGCTCCATGACCTTTCTCATCACATTGTTCCAAGACCACTGTAATCAAAATGCTCCATGCCCATTTTCATCTCAATGATTCAAGATCCCTGTAATCACAATGCTCCATGCCCCTTTTCATCTCAATGATCCATGAACCCTGTCATCACAATGCACCATGCTCATCATCATAATGCTTCATGCTATTGTCATCACAATGAATTCAAAATGCTCCATGACCTCTGTCATAACAATGCTCCAAACCCTTGTGATCACAATATTCCATAACACTTGTCATCACAATGCCCCATGACGCTCGTCATCACAATTATCCATGGTCTTCTCATCACAATGCTCCATGACCTTTGTCATCACAATGCTCTATACACTTGTCATCAATATGCTCCCTGACATTGGTGTCTGTATGCTCCTTGAATCCTGTCATGACAAGGCTCCATGCCCTTTTCATCACAATGCTCCAAGACCCCTGTAATCACAATGCTCCATGCACTTGTCATCACAAAGCTCAATGACGCCTATCCTCAGAATGCTCCTTGGCCTTCTATTCACAATGATCCATGCCATTTTCATCACAATGTTCCAAGACCCCAGTAATCACAATTGTCCATGCCCCTTTTCATCAGTATGCTATATGAGAATTGTCATCACAAGTCTCCATGGATTTCTCTTCACCATGCTCCAGGACATTGTCATCACAATGCTTCACGAACTTGTCATGACAATTCTCAATGGCCCTTTTCATCATAGTGCTCCAAGCCCTAGTCATCATAATGCTCCATTGTATTTGACATCACAATCCTCCATTACATTTGGCATCACAATGCTCCATGCCATTGTCATCGCAATGAACCATGACATATGTCATCACAATGCTCCCTGAAACCTGTCTTCACAATACTCCATGACCTTCTCATCACCATGATCCATGCCCTTGTCATCACAATGCACCATGTCCACTGTCAACACAATAATCTATGAAACTTGTCTGACCAATGCTCCATGCCCCTGTCACCACAATGCTCCATGCCCTTGTCATCACAATTCTCCATGACCCCTATCATCACAATGCTCCGTGACTCCAGTCATTACAATGCTTCATAAAGTTTGTCATCAAAACGTTCCATGCCCGCGTCATCACAAGGCTCTGTGACCTTTGTAACCACAATGCTCCATGAACTTTTCATCACAATTCACAGTGACCCTTGTCATCACAATGCTCCATGCCTTTGTCAGAAAAATGCTCCATGACCCTTGTCATCACAATGTGCCACGTGCTTCTCATCACATCGGTCCACAATATTGTCATCGCTATGCTCCATAAACCTTGTAATCACAATGCTCCAGGCACTTCTCATCCAAATGCTCTCTCACCAGAGATATCACAGTGTTCCATCACTAGTCATCGCAATACACCCTCACCCCTGTAATCATAATTTTCCATGACCCCTGTCATCACAATGCTACATACCCTTATCATCACAATGTTCCATGACCCCTGGCATCACAAAGTTCCATAACCCCTGTCATCAAAGTGCTCCATGACCCTTTTCATCCCAAAGTTCCATGACCCCTGACATCACAATGTTCTATAGCACTTGACCTCAAAATGTTCCATTACACTTTTAATCAAATTGCTGTATGAACCTGTAATCAAAATGCTCCCTCCCCTTCTCATTACAATGCACCACACCATTGTCATCGAAATACTCCTTGTTATTTGTCATCACAAATCTCCATGACCCTTGTCATCACAAAGCTCCATGACACTTGTCACCACAATGCTTGATGCCCTTCTCATCACAATGCTCCATGCCTTTGTCATTACAATCCTCCATGAACCATGTATCACAGTGTTCCGTGCCCTTGTCATCCCAATGCTCCAAGCCCACTCTCATCACAATAATCCATGAAATATTTTAGACCAAAGCTCAATGCCCTCCTCATCACAATACTCCATTAGCTCTGTCACAAAAATGGTCCATGACCCCTGCCATCACAGTGTTCAATGGCATGTCATCACAAGGCTCCATGACCCTTGTCATCACAGTGCTCCATGACGCATGTCATCAGAATGTTCCATGGCCTTCTCATCACAATGCTCCATGCCCTTGTCATCACAATGCTCCAAGACCCCGGTAATCACAATGCTCCATTCCCCTTTTCATCACAATGCTCCATGAACCCTGTCATCACAATGCACCATGCCCATCATCATAATGTTTCATGCTATTGTCATCACAATGAATTCTAAATTCTCCATGATCTCTGTCATCATAATGCTCCAAACCCTTGTGATCACAATGTTCCATAAGACTTATCATCACAACACCCCATGACGCGCATCATCACAATTATCCATGGTCTTCTCATCACAAAGCTCCATGACTTTTGTCATCAAATGCTCCATGCCCTTGTCATCACAATGCTCCAAGACCAGTGTAATCACAATGCTCCATTCCCCTTTTCATCTCAATGCTCCATGAACGCTCTCATCACAATGAACCATGCCCATCATCATAATGCTTCCGGCTATTGTCATCACAATGAAATCAAAATTCTCCATGAACTCTGTCATCACAATGCTCCATGACCCCTGTCATCACAATACTCGATGAACATTTTCAGCCAAATGCTACATGACTCTTGTCATCACAATGATCCATGCCCTTGTCATCCCAATGCTCCATGACCCCTGTATTCACAATGCTCCATGACGCTTGTCATCACAGTGCTCCATGACACCTGTCATTGAAATAATCCATGAAACTTATTAGAACAATGCTCCATTACCTTGTCATCACAATGCTCCATGACACTTGTCATCACAATGCTCCATGAACTTTTCATCACAATGTTCTTTGATCCTTGTCATCACAATTCTCTATGCCTTTCTCAGAACAATGCTCCATGACACTTGTAATCACAATGCTCCATGCGCTTGTCAGCACGATGCTCCATGACACATGTCATCACAATGCACCATGCACTTGTCATCACAGTGCTCCACAAGATTGTCATCACAATGCTCCATCAAACTTGTCATCACAATGCTCCATGCACTTCTCATCAAAATGCTCTCGCACCACAGATATCACAATGTTACATCACTATTCGTCACAATACTCCCTCACCCCTGTTATCACAATGTTCCATGACTCCTGTCATCACAATGCTACATGCACTTATCATCACAATGTTCGATGACCACTGACATCACAATGCTCCATAACACCTGTCATCAGAATGCTCCATGACCTTTTTCATAAAAATGCTCCATGACCCCTGACATCACAATGTTCCATAACCTCTGTCATTAAAATGTTACATGACACTTTTCATCAAATTGCTCCATGGCCCTGTCATCACAAAGCTCCCTGCCCTTCTCCTCACAATGCACAACGAACTTGTCATCAAAATGCTCCATGACTTTTGTCATCACAAAGATCCATGACCCTTGGCATCACAAAGCTCCATGTCATTGTCATCACAATGCTCCATGAACACTCTCATCACATTGCTCCATGCCCTTGTCATCACAAAGCTCCATGACACATGTCATCAGAATGTTCCATGGCCTTCTCATCACAATGCTCCATGCGCTTGCCATCACAATGCTCCATTACCCTGTCATAACAATGCTCCATGACCCATGCCATCACGATGTTCTGTGGCCTTGTCATCACAAGGCTCCATGACCCTTCTCATCACAATGCTCCAAGACCCCTGTAATCACAATGCTCCATGCCCCTTTTCATCTCAATGATCCATGAACCCTGTCATCACAATGCACCATGCCCATCATCATAGTGCTTCATGCTATTGTCATCACAATGAAATCAAAATGCTCCATGACCTCTGTCATAAAAATTCTGCAAAACCTTGTGATCACAATATTCCATAACACTTGTCATCACAGTGCCCCATGACGCTCGTCATTACAATTATCCATGGTCTTCTCATCACAATGCTCCATGACCTTTGTCATCACAATGCTCAATACACTTGTCATCAAAATGCTCCCTGACACGTGTTGTCTGTATGCTCCTTGAACCCTGTCATGACAAGGCTCCATGCCTTTTTCATCACAATGATCCATGCTCTTTTCATCACAATGCTCCAAGACCACTTTAAACACAATGCTCCATGCCCTTGTCATCACAAAGCTCAATGAAACATGTCTTCAGAATGCTCCTTTGCCTTCTCCTCACAATGCTCCATGCCCATGTCATCACAATGTTCCAAGACCCCTGTAATCACAATGCTCCATGCCCCTTTTCATCAGTATGCTCCATGAGATTTGTCATCACAAGACTCTATGCATTTCTCATCACAATGCTCCAGGACCTTGTCATCACAATGCTTCACGACCTTGTCATGAAATTTCTAAATGGCCCTTGTCATCATAATGCTCCAAGCCCTAGTAATCACAGTGCTCCAATATATTTGTCATCAAAATCCTCCATTACATTTGGCATCACAATGCTCCCTGCCAAATTCTTTGCAATGGACCATGACATATGTCATCACAATGCTCCCTGACACCTGTCTTCACAATACTCCATGACCTTCTCATCACAATGATCCATGCCCTTGTCATCACAATGCACCATGTCCACTGTCATCACAATAATCTATGAAACTTGTCAGACCAATGCTCCATGCCCCTGTCACCACAATTCTCCATGCCCTTGTAATCACAATGCTCCATGACCACTGTCATCACAATGCATCATGCCCATCATCATAATACTTCCGGCTATTGTCAACACAATGAAATCAAAATTCTCCATGTCCTCTGTAATCACAATGCTCCATGACCCCTGTCATCACAATACTCCATGAATATTTTCAGCCCAATGCTCCATGACCCTTGTCATCACTATCATCCATGCCCTTGTCATCCCAATGCTCCATGACCCCTGTATTCACAATGCTCCGTGACGCTTGTCATCACAGTGCTCCATGACACCTGTCATCACAATGCTCCATGATTTTGTCAGCAAAATGCTACATGACCTTGTCATTTCAATGCTCTATGCGCTTGTCATCACAATACTCCATTTCCATTGTCATCACAATCCTCCATGAATCTTGGGATCACATTGCTACATGCTGTTGTCATCACAATGCTCCATGTTCCTTGAAATCAATATGATCCATGACCTCTGTCATCACAATGCTCCAAACACTTGTGATCACAATGTCCCATAACACTTGTCATCACAACGCTCCATGATGCCTGTCATCACAATACTCCATGCCCTTTGCATCACAATGCTCCATGACATTTTTCATCACAGTTCTCAATACACTTGTCATCGCAATGCTCCCTGACACTGGTCATCAGAATGCTCCTTGAACCCTGTCACAAAAAGGCTCCATGCCTTTTTCATCAGAATGCCCCATGTTGTTTTCATCGCAATGTTCCATGCCATTGTCATCAAAATACAACACAAGCTTGTTATCAGAATGCTCCATGACACATGTCATCACAATTCTCCATGCACTTGTCAGCACAGTGCTCCCTGACATTTGTCATAACAATGCTCCAAGCCATTGCCATCACAATGCTCCATTACCTTTGTCATCAGAATCCTCAATGACAGTTGGCATCACAATGCTCCATGCCATTGTCATCACAATGGGCCATTACATATGTCATCACAATGCTCCCTGACACCTGTGTTCACAATACTGCATGACCTGGTCATCACAATGCTCCATGTCCTTGTCATCTCAATGCGCAATTCCAACTGTCATCACAATAATCCATGCAACTTATTAGACCAATGCTCCATGCCCTTGTCATCACAATGCTCCATGCCCTTGTTATCACAATGCCCATGACCCCTGTCCTCACAATGCTCCGTGACTCCAGTTATCACAATGCTTCATGACCTTTGTCATCACAGTGGTCCATGCCCTCGTCATCAACAGTCTCTGTGACCTTTTTAACCACAATGCTATATGAAATTTTCATCAAAATGCTCTTTGACCCTTGTCATCAGAATGATCCATGCACTTCTCATCAAAATGCTCTCTGACCTCTGATATCACAATGTTACATGACTATTCGTCACAATATTCCCTCACCTCTGTCATCAAAATGTGCCATGACTCCTGTCATCACAATGCTACATGCACTTATCATCACAATGTTCGATGACCCCTGGCATCACAATGTTCCATAACCCCTCTCATCAAAATGTTCCATGACACTTTTCATCAAATTGCTCCATGACCCTCTCATCACAATGCTCCCTACCCTTCTCATCACAATGCACAACGCCCTTGTCATCAAAATGCTCCATGACCTTTGTCATCACAAAGATCCATGACCCTTGGCATCACAATGCTCCATGTCATTGTCATCACAATACTCCATGAAGGTTCTCATCACATTGCTCCATGTCCTTGTCATCACAAACCTCCATGACACATGTCATCAGAATGCTCCATGGCCTTCTCATCACAATGCTCCATGCCCTTGCCATCACAATGCTCCATTACCCCTGTCATAACAATGCTCCATGAACCCTGTTATCACGTTGTTCCATGGCCTTGTCATCACAAGGCTCCATGACTCTTCTCATCACAATGCTCCAAGACACCTGTAATCACAATGCTCCATGCCCGTTTTCATCTCAATGATCCATGAACCCTGTCATCACAATGCACCATGCCCATCATCAAAATGCTTCATGTTATTGTCATCACAATGAAATCAAAATGCTCCATGACCTCTGTAATAACAATGCTCCAAACCCTTGTGATCACAATATTCCATAACACTTGTCATCACAATGCCCCTTGAAGCTCGTCATCAGAATTACCCATGGTCTTCTCATCACAATGCTCCATGACCTTTGTCATCACAATGATCAATACACTTGTCATCAAAATGCTCCCTGCCACTTGTTGTTTGTATGCTCCTTGAACCCTGTCATTACAAGGCTCCATGCCTTTTTCATCACAATGATCCATGCACTTTTCATCACAATGTTCCAAGACCCTGCAATCACAAAGCGCCATGCCCTTGTCATCAAAACTCTCAATGATGTATGTCTTCAGAATGCTCCTTGGCCTTCTCCTCACAATGCTCCATGCCCTTGTCATCACAATGCTCCATGACCCCTGTCATCACAATGCTCCGTGATTCCAGTCATCACAATGCTTCATAACGTTTGTCATCACAATGGTCCATGCCAGCGTCATCACAAGGCTCTGTGACTTTTGTAACCACAATGCTCCATGAACTTTTGATCACAATTCTCTGTGACCCTTGTCATCACAATGCTCCATGTCTTTGTCAGAACAATGCTCCATGACCATTGTCATCACAATGTGCCAGGCGCATTTCATCACAACGGTCCACAAAATTATCATTGCAATGCTCCATAAACATTGTAATCACAATGGTCCATGCCCTTCTCATCAAAATGCTCTCTCACCCGAGATATCACAATGTTCCATCACTAGTCATCAAAATACTCCCTCACCCATATAATCACAATGTTCCATGACCCTGTCATCACAATGCTACATCCCCTTATCATCACAATGTTCCATGACCCCTGACATCACAATGTTCCATAAGCCCTGTCATCAAAATGCTCCATGACGCTTGTCATCACAATTCTCCATGCACTTGTCAGCACAATGCTCCCTGACCCTTGTCATCACAATGTTCCAAGCCATTGTCATCACAGTGCTCCACAATCTTGTCATCACAATGCTCCATAAAACTTGTCATCACAATGCTCCATGCACTTCTCATCAAAATGCTCTCTCACCACTGATATCACAATGTTACATCACTATTCGTCACAATACTCCCACACCTCTGTCATCACAATGTTCCATGACTCCTGTCATCACAATGCTATATGCACTTATCATCACAATGTTCGATGACCCCTGATATCACAATTTTCCATAACCCTTGTCATCAAAATGTTCCTTGACACTTTTCATCAAATTGCTCCATGACCCTGTCATCACAATGCTCCCTGCATTTCTCATCACAATGCACAACGCCCTTGTCCTCAAAATGCTCAATGACCTTTGTCATCACAAAGATCCATGACCCTTGGCATCACGTTGCTCCATGCCCTTGTCATCACTAAGCTCCATGACACATGTCATCAGAATGCTCCATGGCCTTCTCATCACAATGCTCCATGCCCTTTCCATCAAAATGCTCCATTACCCCTGTCATAACAATGCTCCATGACACCTGCCATCACGATGTTCCATGGCCTTGTCATCACAAGTCTCCATGACCCTTCTCATCACATTGATCAAAGAGCCCTGTAATCACAATGCTCCATGCCCATTTTCATCTCAATGATCCATGATCCCTGTAATCATAATGCTCCATGCCCCTTTTCATCTCAATGATCCATGAACCCTGTCATCACAATGCACCATGCCCATCATCATAATGCTTCATGCTATTGTCATCAAAATGAAATCAAAATGCTCCATGACCTCTGTCATAACAATGCTCCAAACCCTTGTGATCACAATATTCCATAACACTTGTCATCACAATGCCCCATGACGCTCGTCATCACAATTATCCATGGTCTTCTCATCACAATGCTCCATGACCTTTGTCGTCACAATGATCAATACACTTGTCATCACAATGCTCCCTGCCACTTTTTGTCTGTATGCTCCTTGAACCCTGTCATTACAAGGCTCCATGCCTTTTTCATCACAATGATCCATGCACTTTTCATCACAATGCTCCAAGACCCCTGTAATCACAATGCTCCATGCGCTTGTCATCACAGAGCTCAATGACGCATGTCCTCAGAATGCTCCTTGGCCTTGTCTTCACAATGATCCATGCAATTTTCATCACAATGTTCCAAGACCCCTGTAATCACAATGGTCCATGCCCCTTTTCATCAGTATGCTATATGAGATTTGTCATCACAAGGCTCCATGGATTTCTCATCACAATGCTCCAGGACCTTGTCATCACAATGCTTCACGACATTGTCATGAAAATTCTCAATGGCCCTTGTCATCATAGTGCTCCAAGCCCTAGTCATCACAATGCTCCATTTTATTTGTCATCACAATCCTTCATTACAATTGGCATCACAATGCTACATGCCATTGTCATCGCAGTGGACCATGACATATGTCATCACAATGCTTCCTGACACCGGTCTTCACAATACTCCATGATTTCTCATCACCATGATCAATGCCCTTGTCATCACAATGCACCATGTCCACTGTCATCACAATAATCTATGAATCTTGTCACACCAATGCTCCATGCCCCTGTCATCACACTGCTCCATGCCCTTGTTATCACAATGCACCATGACCCCTGTCATCACAATGCTCCATGACTCTAGTCATCACAATTCTTCATAAAGTTTGTCATCAAAATGGTCCTTGCCCGCATCATCACAAGGCTCTGTGACCTTTGTAACCACAATGCTCCATGAACTTTTCATCACAATGCTCCGTGACACTTCTCATCACAATGCTACATGTCTTCGTCAGAACAATGCTCCATGACCCTTGTCATCACAATGTGCCACGTGCTATTCATCACATCGGTCCACAACCTTGTCATCGCTATGCTCCATAAACCTTGTAATCACAATGCTCCATGTACTTCTCTTCCAAATTCTCTCTCACTAGATATATCACTATGTTCCATCACTAGTCATCACAATACTCCCTCACCCCGGTAATCATAATATTCCATGACCCCTGTCATCACAATGCTACATACCCTTATTATCACAATGTTCCATGACCCCTGGCATCACAATGTTCCATAACCCCTGTCATCAAAGTGCACCATGACCCTTTTCATCCCAAAGCTCCATGACACCTGACATCACAATGTTCTATAACCCCTTCCCTCAAAATATTCCATTACACTTTTAATCAAATTGCTGCATGAACCTGTAATCAAAATGCTCCCTGCCCTTCTCATCACAATGCACCACACCATTGTCATCGAAATGCTCCCTGTTATTTGTCATAACAAATCTCCATGACCCTTGGCATCACAATGCTCCATTTCATTGTCATCACAATGCTCCATGAACACTCTCATCACATTACTCCATGCAATTGTCATCAAAATACTCCAAAAGCTTGTCATCAGAGTGTTCCTCGACACTTGTCATCACAATTCTCCATGCACTTGTCAGCACAATGCACCTTGACACTTGTCATCGCAATGCTCCAAGCCATTGTCATTACAATGTTCCATTACCTTTGTCATCAGAATCCTCCATGACACTTGGCATCACAATGCTCCATGCCATCGTCATCACAATGGGTCATTACATATGTTATCACAATGCTCCCTGACACCTGTCTTAACCATACTGCATGATTTCGTCATCACAATGCTCCATGCCCTTGTCATCACAATGTTCCATGTCCTTTTTATCACAATGCTCCATGACCCCTGTCATCACAATGCTCCGTGACTCCAGTCATCACAGTGCTTCATGACCTTGGTCATCACAATGGTCCATGCCCTCGTCATCAACAGTCTCTGTGACCTTTTTAACAACAATGCTCCATGAACTATTCATCACAATGCTCTTTGACCCTTGTCATCACAATGCTCTATGCCTTTCTCAGCACAGTGCTCCATGACCCTTGTCATCACAATGCTCCATGCGCTTGTCAGCACAATGTTCCGTGACACATGTCATCACAATGCATCATGCGCTTATCATCACAGTGCTCCACAATCTTGTCAACACATTGCTCCATATAATTTGTCATCACAATGCTCCATTCATTTCTCATCAAAATGCTCTCTCAAAACTGATATCACAATGCTACATCACTATTTGTCACAATACTCCCTCACCCCTGTCATCACAATGTACCATGACTCTTGTCATCACAATGCTACATGCACATATCATCACAATGTTGGATGACCCATGACATCACAATGTTCCATAATACCTGTCATCAAAATGTTCCATGACACTTTTCATCAAATTGCTCCATGACCCTGTCATCACAATGCTCCCTGCCCTTCTCATCACAATGCACAACGCCCTTGCCATCAAAATGCTCCATGACTTTTGTCATCACAAAGATCCATGACACTTGGCATCACAATCTTCCATGTCATTGTCATCACAATGCTCCATGAACGCTCTCATCACATTGCTCCATGCCCTTGTCTTCACATAGCTACATGACACATGTCATCAGAATGCTCCATGACCTTCTCATCACAATGCTCCATGCCCTTGCCATCACAATGCACCATTAACACTGTCATAACAATGCTCCATGACCCCTGCCATCACGATGTTCCATGGCCTTGTCATCACAAAGCTCCATGACCCTGCTCATCACAAGGCTCCAAGAACACTGTAATCACAATGTTCTCTGCCCCTTTTCATCTCAATGATCCATGAACCTTGTCATTACAATGCACCATGCCCATCATCATAATGCTTCCTGCTATTGTCATAACAATGAAATCAAAATTCTCCATGAACTCTCTCATAACAATGCTCCAAACCCTCGTGATCACAATATTCCATAACACTTGTCATCACAATGCCCCATGATGCTCATCATCACAGTTACCCATGGTCTTCTCATCAAAATGTTCCATAACCTTCATCATCACAATGCTCAATGCAATTGTCATCAAAATGCTCCCTGACACTTGTTGTCTGTATGCTCCTTTTACCCTGTCATGATAGGGCTCCATGCCTTTTTCATCACAATGATCCATGCCCTTTTCTTCACAATGCTCCAAGACCCATGTAATCACGAAGCTCCATGCCCTTGTCATCACAAAGCTCAATGACACATGCCATCAGAATGCTCCTTGGTCTTCTCCTCACAATGCTCCATGTACTTGTCATCACAAAGTTCCAAGACCCCTGTAATCACAATGCTCCATGCCCTTTTTCATCAGTATGCTCCATGACCCCTGTCATCACAATGCTCCGTGACTCCAGTCATCACAATGCTTCATCACGTTTGTCATCACAACGGTCCATGCCCACGTCATCACAAGGCTCTGTGTCCTTTGTAACCACAATGTTCCATGAACATTTCATCACAATGCTCCGTGACCCTTGTCATCAAAATGCTCCATGTCTTTGTCAGAACAGTGCTCCATGACCCTTGTCATCACAATGTGCCATGTCCTTTTCATCACAATGATCCACAACCTTGTCATCGGTATGCTCCATAAACCTTGTAATCACAATGCTCCATGCACTTCTCATCCAAGAGCTCTCTCACATGAGATATCACAGTGTTCCATCACTAGTCATCACAATCCTCCCTCACCCCAGTTATCACAATGTTCCATGACCCCTGTCATCACAATGCTACATCCCCTTATCAGCAAAATGTTCCATGACCCCTGACATCACAATGTTCCATAACATCTGTCGTCAAAATGCTCCATTACCCTTTTGATCGCAAAGCTCCATGACCCCTGGCATCACAATGTTCTATAACCCCTGTCATCTAAATATTCCATTACACTTTTCATCAAATTGCTCCATGAACCTGTCATCAAAATGCTCCCTGCCCTTCTCATCACAATGCACCACACCCTTGACATCAAAATGCTCCATGACATTTGTCATCACAAATCTCCATGACCCTTGGCATCACAATACTCCATGACATTGTCATCACAATGCTCCATGAACCCTCTCATCACATTGCTCCATGCCCTTGTCATCACAAAGCTCCATGACACTTGTCATCACAATGCAAGATGCCCTTGTCATCACAATGCTCCATGCCCACTCTCATCACAATAATCCATGAAACATTTCAGACCAATGCTCAATGCCCTTCTCATCACAATGCTCCATTACATCTGTCATAACAATGCTCCATGACACCTGCCATCACAATGTTCCACGGCCTTGTCATCACAAGGCTCCATGACCCTTGTCATCACAATGCTCCAAGTACCCTGTAATCACAATGCTCCAAGCCCTTGTCATCACAAAAATCCATGACGCATGTCATCAGAATGTTCCATGGCCTTCTCCTCACAATGCTCAAAGCCCTTGTCATCACAATGCTCCAAGAACCCTGTAATCACAATGCTCCATGCCCCTTTTCATCAGAATGCTCCATAAGATTTGTCATCACAAGTCTCCATGGTCATCTCATCAAAATGCTCCAGGACCTTGTTATCACCATGCTCCATTCCCTTGTCATCACAATGCTCCATGACCCATGTCATCACAATATTCCATGAACATTTTCAGCCCAATGCTCCATGACCTTGTCATCATAATGATCCATGTCCACTCTCATCACAATGCGCCATTTCACCTGTCATCACAATAATCCATGAAACTTATTAGACCAATGCTCCATGCCATTGTCATCACAATGCTACATCCCCTTGCTATCACAATGTTCCAAGAACCCTGTAATCAGAATGCTCCATGCCCCTTTTCATCAGTATGCTCCATGAGACCTGTCATCACAAGGCTCCATGGTTTTCTCACCACAATGCTCCAGGACGTTGTCATCACAATGCTTCACGATATTTTCAGGAAAATACTCAATGGCCCTTGTCATCATAATGCTCCAAGCCCTAGTCATCAAAATGCTCCATCATATTTGTCATCACAATCCTCCATTACATTTGGCATCACAATGCACCATGCCATTGTCATCGAAATGGACCATGATATATGTCATCACAATGCTCCCTGACACCTGTCTTCACAATAAAACATGACTTTCTCATCACAATGCTCCATGCCCTTGTCATCACAATGCTCCATGATCCCTGTCAACACAATGCTTCGTGACTCCAGTCATCAAAATGCTTCATAACGTTTGTCCTCACAACGGTCCATGCCCGTGTCATCACAAGGCTCTGTGACCTTTTTAACCAGAATGCTCCATGAACATTTCATCACAATGCTCCGTGACACTTGTCATCACAATGCTCCATGCCTTTGTCAAAACAATGCTCCATGAAACTTGTCATCAAAATGTGCCACGGGCTTTCCATCACAATGATCCACAACCTTGGCTTTGCTATGCTCCATATAACTTGTAATCACAAAGCTCCATGCTCTTCTCATCCAAATGCTCTCTCCTGAGATATCACCATGTTCCCTCACTAGTCATCACAATCCTCCCTCACCTCTGTAATCAAAATGTTCCATGACCCCTGTCATAAACATGTTCCATTCCCTTGTCATCACAATGATCAATGCCCTTGTCATCCCAAAGCTCCATGACCCCTGTATTCACAATGCTCCGTGACGATTGTCATCACAGTGCTCCAGGACATATTTCATCACAATGCTCCATGCTTTTGTCAGCAGAATGCTACATGACCTTGTCATTACAATGCTTTATGCACTTGTAATCACAATACTCCATTACCATTGTCATCACAATCCTCCATGAATCTTGGGATCACATTGCTTCATGCCTTTGTCATCAAAATGTTCCATGTTCCTTGAAATCAAAATGATCCATGACCTCTGTCATCACAATGCTCCAAACCTTTGTGATCACAGTGTTCCATAGCACTTGTCATCACAACGCTCCATGATGCTTGTCATCAAAATACTCCATGCCCTTTTCATCACAATGCTCCGTGACATTTGTCATCACAATCCTCAATACATTGTCATCACAATGCTCCCTGACATTTGTCGTCAGAATGCTCATTGAAACCTGCCACGAAAAGTCTCTATGCCTTTTTCATCACAAAGCCCCATGCGGTTTTCATCACAATGCTCCATGCCATTGTCATCAAAATACTCCACAAGCTTGTCACCAGAATGCTCCATGACCCTTGTCATCACAATTCTTCATGCACTTGTCAGCACAATGCACCCTGACCCTTGTCATCACAATGCTCCAAGCCATTGTCATCACAATGCTCCATTACCTTTGTCTTCAGAATCCTCCATTACACTTGGCATCACAATGATCCATGCCATTTTCATCACAATGGGCCATTACATATGTCATCACAATGCTCCCTGACACCTGTCTTCACAATACTGCATGACCTGGTCATCACAATGCTCCATGCCCTTGTCATCACAATGCTCCATGTACTTGTTATCACAATGCTCAATGACCCCTGTCATCACAATGCTCCGTGACTCCAGTCATCACAATGCTTCATGACCTTTTTCATCACAATGGTCCACGCCCTCATCATCAACAGTCTCTGTGAACATTTTAACCACAATGCTCCATGAAATTTTCTTCACAATGCTCTTTATCCCCTGTCATCACAATGTTCTATGCCTTTCTCAGCACAATGCTGCATGATGTATGTCATTAGAATACTCCATGGCCTTCTCCTCACAATGCTCCATGCCCTTGTCATCACAATGCTCCAAGACCCCTGTAATCACAATGCTCCATGCCCCTTTTCATCAGAATGCTCCATGAGACTTGTCATCACAAGTCTCCATGGTCATCTCATCACAATGCTCCAGGACCTTGTCATCACAATGCTCCATGACACCTGTCATCACAATGCTCCGTGACTCCAGTCATCAAAATGCTTCATAATATTTGTCATCACAATGGTCCATGCCCGCGTCATCACAAGGCTCTGTTACATTTGTATCCACAATGCTCCATGAACATTTCATCACAATGCTCCGTGACCCTTGTCATCACAATGCTCCATGCCTTTCTCAGTAAAATGCTCCATGACCATTGTCATCACAATGTGCCACGCGCTTTTCATCCCAACGGTCCAAAAATTTGTCATCACAATGCTCCATAAAATTGTAATCACAATGCTGCATGCCCTTCTCATCACAATGCTCCATTACCCCTGTCATAACAATGCTCCATGCCCCCTGCCATCACAATGGTCCACGGCCTTGTCATCACAAGGCTCCATGACACTTGTCATCACAATGCTCCAAGACCCCTTTAATCACAATGCTCCATGCCGTTGCCATCACAAAGCTCCATGACACATGTCATCAGATTGTTCCATGGCCTTCTCATCAAAATGCTCCATGCCCTTGTCATCACAATGCTCCAAAACCCCTGTAAACACAGTGCTCCATGCCCCTTTTCATCTCAATGCTCCATGAAACCTGTCATCACAATGCATCATGCCGATCATCATAATGATTCAGGCTATTGTCATCAAAATGAAATAAAAATTCTCCATGACCTCTGTCATCACAATGCTCCATGACCCCTGTCATCACAACACTCCATGAACATTTTCAGCCCAATCCTCCATGACACTTGTCATCACAATGATCCATGCACTTGTCATCCCAATGCTTCATGACCCCTGTATTCACAATGCTCTGTGACACTTGTCATCACAGTTCTCCATGACACCTGTCATCACAATGCTCCATGCCTTTGTCAGGAAAATTCTACATGACCTTGTCATTACAATGCTCTATGTGCTTGTCATCACAGTGCTCCATGCCCCTTTTCATCTCAATTCTCCATGAACTCTGTCATCACAATGCACCATGCCCATCATCATAATGCTTCAGGCTATTGTCATCACAATGAAATCAAAATTCTCCATGACCTCTGTCTTCATAATGCTCCAAATCCTTGTGATCACAATGCTCCATAACACTTATAATCACAACACCCCATGATGATCATCATCACTATTATCCATGGCCTTCTCATCACCATGCTCCATGAACATTGTCATCACAATTCTCAATAAACTTGTCATCACAATGCTCCCTGACACTTGTCGTCAGAATGCTCCTTGAACCCTGCCACGAAAAGGCTACATGTCTTTTTCATCACATTGTCCCATGCCGTATTCATCACAATGCTCCATGTCATTGTCATCAAAATACTCCACAAGCTTGTCATCAGAATGCTCCATGACCCTTGTCATCACAATTCTCCATGCACTTGTCAGCACAATGCTCCAAGCCATTGTCATCACAATGCTCCATTACCTTTGTCAACAGAATCTTCCATGACAATTGGCATCACAATGCTCCATGCCATTTTCATCACAATGGGCCATTACATATGTCATCACAATGCTCCCTGACACCTCTCTTCACAATAATGCATGACTTGGTCATCACAATGATCCATGCCCTTGTCATCACAATGTGCCATACCAAATGTCATCGCAATAATCCATGAAACATATTAGACAATTGCTCCGTGCCCTTGTCATCACAATGCACCATGCGCATGTTATCACAATGCTCCATGACCCTTCTCATCACAATGCTCCAAGAACACTGTAATCACAATGCTCTATGCCCCTTTTCATCTCAATGATCCATGAAACCTGTCATCACAATGCACCATGCCCATCATCATAATGCTTCATGCTATTGTCATAACAATGAAATCAAAATGCTCCATGACCTCTGTCATAACAATGCTCCAAACCCTTGTGATCACAATATTCCATAACACTTGATATCACAGTGCCCCATGACGCTCGTCATCACAATTATCCATGGTCTTCTCATCACAATGCTCCATGACCTTCGTCATCACAATGCTCAATACACTTGTCATCATACTGCTCCCTGACACTAGTTGTCTGTATGCTCCTTTTACCCTGTCATGACAAGGCTCCATGCCATTTTCATCACAATGATCCATGCCCTTTTCATCACAATGCTCCAAGACCCATGTAATCACGATGCTCCATGCCCTTGTCATCACAAAGGTCAATGATGCATGCCATCAGAATGGTCCTTGGACTTCTCCTCACGATGCTTCATGCCCTTGTCATCACAAAGTTCCAAGACCCCTGTAATCACAATGCTGCATGCCCTTTTTCATCAGTAAGCTCCATGAGACTTGTCATCACATGGCTCCATGGTTTTGTCATCATAATGCTCCCAGCCCTAGTCATCACAATGCTCCATTATATTTGTCATCACAATCCTCCATTACATTTGGCATCACAATGCTCCCTGCCATTGTCATCTCAATAGCCCATGCCATATGTCATCCCAATGCTCCATGACCCCTGTATTCACAATGTTCCGTGACGCTTGTCATCACAGTGCTCCATGATGCCTATCATCACAATACTCGATGCTCTTTTCATCACAATGCTCCATGACCTTTGTCATCACAATTCTCAATACACTTGTCATCACAATGCTCCCTGACACTTGTCGTCAGAATGCTCCTTGAAACCTGTCACGAAAAGGCTCCATGCCTATTTCATCACAAAGCCCCATGCCGTTTTCATGACAATGCTCCATGCCATTGTCATCAAAATACTCCACAAGCTTGTCATCAGAATGCTCCATGACCCTTGTCAGCACAATTCTCCATGCACTTGTCAGCACAATGCTCCCTGACCCTTGTCATCACTATGCTCCAAGCCATTGTCATCACAATGCTCCATTACTTTTGTCATCAGAATCCTCCATGACACTTGGCATCACAATGCTCCATGCCATTGTCATCACAATGGGCCAATACATATGTCATCACAATGCTCCATGACACCAATTTTCACAATACTCCATGACTTGATCATCACAATGCTCCTTGCCCTTATCATCACAATGCTCCATTACCTCTGTCATAACAATGATCCATGACCCCTGCATCACAATGTTCCACGGCCTTGTCATGACAAGGCTCCATGACCCTTATCATCACAATGGTCCAAGACCCCTGTAATCACAATGCTCTATGACCTTTTTCATCAAAATGCTCCATGAGACTTGTCACCACAAGTCTTCATGGTCATCTCATCACAATGCTCCATGACCTTGTCATCACCATGCTTCATTCCCTTGTCATCAAAATGCTCCATGACCACTGTCATCACAATACTCCATGAATATTTTCAGCCAAATGCTCCATGAAATTCTCATCACAATGCTCCATGACCAATATCATCACAATGCTCCATGACCACTGTCATCACAACACTCCATGACACCTGACAACACAATGATCCGGGACTCTTGTCATCACAATGCTCCATTCCCTAGTCATCACAATGCACCATGACCCCTGTCATCACAATACTCCATGAACATTTTCAGCCCAATGCTCCATGACTCTTGTCATCACAATGATCCATGCACTTGTCAGCCCAATGCTCCATGACCCCTGTATTCACAATGCTCCGTGAAGCTTGTCATCACACTGCTCCATGACACCTGTCATCACAATGCTCCATGCCTTTGTCAGCAAAATGCTACATGACCTTTTCATTACAATGCTCTATGTGCTTGTCATCACAATACTCCATTACCATTTTCATCACAATACTCCATGAAGCTTGTGATCACATTGCTTCATGCCCTTGTCATCACAAAGCACCATGCTCCTTGAAATCAAAATTATCCATGACCTCTATCATCGCAATGCTCCAAACACTTGTGATTCCAGTGTTCCATAACACTTGTCATCACAACGCTCCATGATGCCTGTCATCACAATACTCCATGCCATTTTCATCACAATGTTCCATGACCTTTGTCATCACAATTCTCAATACACTTGTCATCACAATGCCCCCTGACACTTGTCATCAGAATGCTCCTTGAACCCTGTCACGAAAAGGCTCCATGCTTTTTTCATCAAAAAGCCCCATGCCATTTTCATCACAATGCACCATGCCGTTGACATCAAAACACTCCAAAAGATTGTCATCAGAATGCTCCATGACACTTGTCATCACAATTCTCCATGCACTTGTCAGCACAATGCTCCCTGACCCTTGTCATCACAATGTTCCAAGCCATTGTCATCACAATGCTCCATTACCTTTGTCCTCAGAATCCTCCATGACACTTGGCATCACAATGCTCCATGCCATTGTCATCACTATCGGCCATTACATATGTCATCACAATGCTCCCTGACTCCTCTCTTCACAATACTGCATGACCTGGTCATCAAAATGCTCCATGACCTTGTCATCACAATAATCCATGAAACTTATTAGACCAATGCTCCATGCCATTGTCATCACAGTGGACCATGACATATGTCATCACAATGCTCCCTGACACGTCTTAACAATACTCCATGCCCTTGTCATCACAATGCTCCATGTCCTTGTCATAACAATGCTACATGCCCACTGTCATCACAATAATCTATGAAACTTGTCAGACCAAATCTCCATGCCCCTTTCATCACAATGCTCCATGCCCTATTCATCACAATGCTCCATGACCCCTGTCATCACAATGCTCCGTGAATCCAGTCATCACAGTGCTTCATAACGTTTGTCATCACAACGGTCTATTCCCGTGTCATCACAAGGCTCTGTGACCTTTGTAACCACAATGGTCCATGAAATTTTCATCACAATGCTCCGTGACACTTGTCATCACAATGCTCCATGCCTTTCTCAGAACAATGCTCCATGACCCTTTTCATCACATTGGGCCATGCACATTTCATCACAATGATACACAACCTTGTCATTGCTATGCTCCATAAAGCTTGTAATCACAATTCTCCATGCACTTCTCATCCAAATGCTCTCTCACATGAGATATCACAATGTTCCATCACTAGTCATCACAATCCTCCCTTAACCCTGTTATAACAATGTTCCATAACCCCTGACATCACAATCTTCCATAAACCCTGTCATCAATATGCTCCATGACCCTTTTCATCCCAAAGCTCCATGACCCCTGGCATGAAAATGTTCTATAACCCCTGTCATCAAAATGATCTATTACACTTTTCATCAAATTGCTGCATGACCCTGTCATCAAAATGCACCCTGCCCTTCTCATCACAATGCACCACATCCTTGTCATCAAAATGTTCTATGCCCTTTGTCATCACAAAGCTCCATGACACTTGGCATCACAGTGCTCCATGTCATTGTCATCACAGTGCTCCATAAACGCTCTCATCACATTGCTCCATGCCCTTGTTATTAAAAAGCTACATGACACTTTTCATCACGATGCTCGATGCCCTTCTCATCACAATGCCCCATGCCCTTGTCATTACAATCCTCCATGACTCATGTATCACAGTGTTCCGTGCCCTTGTCATCACAATGCTCCATGCCCACTCTCATCACAATAATCCTTGAAACATTTCAGACCAATGCTCAATGCCCTTCTCATCAAAATGCTCCATTACCTCTGTCATAACAATGCTCTATGACCACTGCCATCACAACGTTCCATTACACTTTTCATCAAAATGCTGCATGAACCGGTCATCAAAATGCTTCCTGTCCTTCTCATCACAATGCACCATGCTCTTGTCATCAAAATGCTCCATGACTTGTCATCACAATGCTCCATGCATTTGTCAGCAAAATTCTACATGACCTTGTCATTAGAAAGCTCTATGCGCTTGTCATTACAATGCTCCAAGAACCCTGTATTCACAATGTTCCATGCCCTTTTTCATCTCAATGCTCCATGAACCGTGTCATCACAATGCACAATGACCATCATCATAATGCTTCAGGCTATTGTCATCACAATGAAATCAAAATTCTCCATGAACTCTGTCATCATAATGCTCCAAACCCTTGTGATCACAATATTTCATAACACTTATCATCACAAGACCGCATGACGATCATCATCACAATTATCCATGGTCTTCTCATCACAGTGCTCCATGATCTTTGTCATCACAATGCTCAATACACTTGTCATCACAATGCTCCCTGACACTTGTCGTCAGTATGCTCCTGGAACCCTGTTATGACAAGGCTCCATGCCTTTTTCATCACAGTGATCCATTCCCTTTTCATCACAATGCTCCAAGACCCCTCTAATCACAAAGCTCTATGCCCTTGTCATCACAAAGCTCCATGACGCAAGACATCAGAATGCTCCATGGCCTTCTCCTCACAACGCTCGATGTCATTGTCATCACAGTGCTCCATGAACCCTCTCATCACATTGCTTCTTGCCCTTGATATTACAATCCTCCATGACCCATGTATCACAGTGTTCCGTGCCCTTTTCATCACAATGCTCCATGCCCAATCTCATCACAATAATCCATGAAATATTTCAGACCAATGCGCAATTCCCTTCTCATAACCATGCTCCATTACCTCTGTCATAACAATGCTCCATGACTATTGCCATCACAATGTTCCACGGCCTTGTCATCACAAGGCTCCATTACCCATGTCTTCGCAATGCTCCAAGACACCTGTAATCAAAATGCTCCATGACCTTGTCATAAGAAAGCTCCATGACGCATGCCATCAGTAGGTTCCATGGCCTTCTCTTCACAATGTTCCATGCCCTTGTCATCACAATGCTCCATTACTCCTGTAATCACAATGCTCCATGACCCCTGCCATCACAAAGCTCCATGACACATGCTATCAGAATATTCCATGTCCTTCTCATCAAAATGCTCCATGCCCTTGTCATCACAGTGCTCCAAGACCCCAGTAATCACAATGCTCCATGCCCCTTTTCATCTCAATTCTCCATGAAACCTGTCATCACAATGCACCATGCCCATCATCATAATGCTTCCGGCTATTGTCAGCACAATGAAATCAATATTCTCCATGACCTCTGTCATCACAATGCTCCATGACCCCTGTCATCAAAATAATCCATGAACATTTTCAGCCCAGTCCTCCATGACACTTGTCATCACAATGATCCATGCCCTTGTAATCCCAAAGCTCCATGACCCCTGTATTCACAATGCTCCGTGACGCTTTTCATCACAGTGCTCCATGACACCTGTCATGACAATGTTCCATGCCTTTGTCAGCAAAATGCTACATGACATTGTCATTACCATGCTATATGCGCTTGTCATCACAATACTGCATTACCATTGTCATCACAATCCTCCATGAATCTTGGGATCACATTGCTACATGCCCTTGTCATCACAATGCTCCATGCTCCTTGAAATCAAAATGATCCATGACCTCTGTCATCACAATGCTCCAAACACTTGTGATCACAATGTTCCATAACACTTGTCATCCCAACGCTCCATGATGCCTGTCATCACAATACTCCATGCACTTTTCATCACAATGCTCCATGACCTTTGTCATCACAATTCTCAATACACTTGTCAGTCATCACAATGCTCCCTGACACTTGTCGTCAGAATGCTCCTTGAACCCTGTCACGAAAAGGCTACATGCCTTTTTCAACACAATGCCCCATGCCGTTTTCATCACAATGCCCCACGCCACTGTCAGCAAAAAACTCCACAAGCTTATCATGAGAATGTTCCATGACCTTTGTCATCACAATTCTCCATGCACTTTTCAGCAAAATGCTCCCTTACCTTGTCATCTCAATGCTCCAAGCCACTGTCATCACAATGCACCATTACCTTTGTCATCAGAATCCTCCATGACACCTGGCATTACAATGCTCCATGCCATTGTCATCACAATGGGCCATTACATATGTTATCACAATGCTCCCTGACACCTCTCTTCACAATGCTGCATGACCTGGTCATCACAATGCTCCATGCCCTTGTCACCACAATGCACCATTCCAACAGTCATCGCATTTATCCATGAAACTTATTAGACCAATGCTCCATGCCCTTGTCATCACAATGCTCCATGACCTTTGTAATCACAATGCTCCATGAACTTTTCATCACAATGCTCTTTGTTCCTTGTCATCACAATGCTCTATGCCTTTCTCAGCGCAATGCTCCGTGACCCTTGTCATCACAATGCTCCATGCGCTTGTCAGCACGATGCTCCATGACACATGTCATCATAATGCACCATGCGCTTGTAATCACAGTGCTCCACAAGCTTGTCATCACAATGCTCCATAAACCTTGTCATCACAATGCTCCATGCACTTCTCATCAAAATGCTCTCACACCACAGATATCACAATGTTACATCACTATTCGTCACAATACTCACTCACCCCTGTTATCACAATGTTCCATGACCCCTGTCATCACAATGCTACATGCACTTATCATCACAATTTTCGATGACACCTGACATCACAATGCTCCATAACCCCTGTCATCAAAATGCTCCATGACCCTTTTCATCATAATGCTCCATGAACTCTGACAACACAATGTTCCATAACCACTGTCATCAAAATGTTCCATGACCCTTTTCATCAAATTGCTCCATGACCCTGTCATCACAATGCTCCCTGCCCTTCTCATCACAATGCACAACGCCCTTGTCATCAAAATCCTCCATGACCTTTGTCATCACAAAGATCCATGACCCTTGGCATCACAATGCTCCATGTCATTGTCATCACAGTCCTCCATGAACACTCTCATCACATTGCTCCATGCCCTTGTCATCACAAAGCTCCATGACAGATGTCATCAGAATGCTCCATGGCCTTCTCATCACAATGCTCCATGCCCTTGCCGTCACAATGCTCCATTACCCCTGTCATAACAATGCTCCATGACCCCTGCCATCACGATGTTCCGTGGCCCTGTCATCAAAGTGCTCCATGACCCCTGTCATCACAATGCTCCATGACTTTGTCAGCAAAATGCTACATGACCTTGTCATTACAATGCTCTATGTGCTTTTCATTACAATACTCCATTTCCATTGTCATCACAATCCTCCATGAACATTGAGAGCACATTGCTTCATGCCCTTGTCATCACAATGCTCCATGCTCCTTGAAATAAAAATGATCCATGTCCTCTGTCATCACAATGCTGCAAACCCTTGTAATCCCAGTGTTCCATAACACTTGTCATCACAATGCTCCATGATGCCTGTCATCACAAAATTCCATGCCCTTTTCATCACAGTGCTCCATGACATTTGGCCTCAAAATGCTCAGTACACTTGTCTTCACAATGCTCCCTGACACTTGTCATCAGAATGCTCTTTGAACCCTGTCACGAAAAGGCTCCATGCCTTTTTCATCACAATGCCCCATTCCGTTTTCATCACAATGCTCCGTGACCATTGTCAGCAAAATGCTCCATGACTTTGTCTGAAAAATGTTCCATGACCCTTGTCATCACAATGTGCCATTCGCTTTTCATCACAACGGTCAAGAAAATTTTCATTGCAATGCTCCATAAACCTTGTAATCACAATACTCCATACAGTTCTCATCAAAATGCTCTCTCACCACAGATATCACAGTGTTCCAACACTAGTTGTCACAATACTCCCTCACTACTGTAATCACAATGTCCCATGACCACTGTAATCACAATGCTACATCCCTTTATCATCACAATGTTCCATGACCCCTGACATCACAATATTCTATAACCCCTGTCATCAAAATGTTCCAATACACTTTCCATCATATTGCTGAATGACCATGTCATCAAAATACTCCCTGCCCTTATCATCACAATGCACCATGCACTTGTCATCAAAATGCTCCATGACATTTGTCATCACAAAGCGCCATGACACTTGGCATCACAATGCTCCATGAACCCTCTCATCACATTGCTCCATGCCCTTGTCATCACAAAGCTCCATGACACTTGTCATCAAAATTCTCGATGCCCTTCTCATCACAATGCCCCATGACCTTGTCATTACAATCCTTCATGACCCATGTATCACAGTGTTCCATGCCCTTATCATCACAATGCTCTATGCCCACTCTCATCACAATAATCCATGAAACTTATTAGACCAATGCTCCATTTCCTTGTCATCACAAGGCTCCATGCCTTTGTTATCACAATGTTCCATGACCCCTGTCATCACAATGCTCCATGCCTCCATTCATCACAATGCTTCATGACCTTTGTCATCAAAATGGTCCATGCCCTCGTCATCAGCAGTCTCTGTGACCCCTTTAACCACAATGCTCCATGAACTTTTCATCACAATGCTCTTTGACCCTTGTCATCACAATGCTCTATGCCTTTCTCAGCGCAATGCTCCATGACCCTCGTTATCACAATGCTCCATGACCCATGTCATCACAATGCACCCTGCACTTTTCATCACAGTGCTCCACAATCTTGTCACCACAATGCTCCATAAAACTTGTCATCACAATTCTCCATGCACTTCTCATCAAAATGCTCTCTCAACACTGATATCACAATGTTACATCACTATTCATCACAATACTCCCTCACCTCTGTCATCACAATATTCCATGACTTCTGTCTTTGCAGTGCTACATGCACATATCATCACAAAGTTCTATGACCCCTGACATCAAAATGTTCCATAACCCCTGTCATCAAAATGCTCCATAACAATTTTAATCAAAATGCTCAATGACCCCTGACATCAAAATGTTCCATAACAACTGTCATCAAATTATTCCATGACTCTTTTCATCAAATTGCTCTATAACCCTGTCATCACAATACTCCCTGCCCTTCTCATCACAATGTACCACGCCCTTGTCATCAAAATGCTCCATGACCTTTGTCATCACAAGGATCCATGACCCTTGGCATCTCAATGCTCCATGCCATTGTCATCACAAAACTCCATGAACCCTCTAATCACAATGCTCCATGCACATTTGCATCTCAATGCTCCATGAACCCTGTCATCAAAATGCACCATGACCATCATCATAATGCTTCAGGCTATTGTCATCACTATGAAATAAAAATATTTGATGATCTATCTCATCACAATGCTCCAAATCCTTTTGATCACAATGTTCCATAACACTTATCATCAAAATGTCCCATGACGCTCATCGTCACAATTATCCATGGTCTTCTCATCACAGTGCTCCATGACCTTTGTCATCACAGTGCTCTATACACTTGTCATCACAATGCTCCCTGACACTTGTCATCAGTATGCTCCTGGAACCCTGTCATGACAAGGCTCCATACCATTTTCATAACAATGATCCATGCCAATTTCATCACAATGCTCCAAGACACCAGTAATCACAATGCTCCATGCCCTTTTCATCACAATGCCCCAAGACCCCTGTAATCACAATACTCCATGCCCCTTTTCATCAGAATGCTCCATGAGACATGTTATTACAAGGCTCCATGGTCTTCTCATCACAATTCTCCAGGAACTTTTCATCACAGTGCTCCATTCCCTTGTCATCACAATGCTCCATGACCCCTGTCCTCACAATACTTCCTGAACATTTTCAGTCCAATTCTCCAGGAACTTCTCATCACAATGCTTCATGATCCCTATCATCACAATGCTCCATGACCACTGTCATCACAACGCTCCATGACCCCTGACAACAGAGTGATCCGGGACTCTTGTCATCACAGTGCTCCATTCCCTAGTCATCACAATGCTCCATGAACATTTTCAGCCCAATGCTCCATAACCGTTGTCATCACAATGATCCATGACCTTGTCATCCCAATGCTCCATGACCCCTGTAATCACAATGATCCGTGATGCTTCTCATCACAGTGCTCTATGACCCTTATCATCACAATGCTCCATGCCTGTGTCAGCAAAATGCTACATGACCTTGTCATCAAAATGCTCCATTTGCTTGTCATCACAATACTCCCTTACCATTGTCATCACAATCCTCCATGAATCTTGGGATCACATTGCTTAATGCCCTTGTCATCCCAATGTTCCATGCTCCTTGAAAACAAAATGATCCATGACTTCTATCATCACAATGCTCCAAACCCTTGTTATCAAAAAGTTCCATAACACTTGTCATCACAACGCTCCATGATGCCTGTCATCACAATACTCCATGTCCTTTTCGTCAAAATGCTCTATGATCTTTTTCATCACAATTCTCAATACACTTGTCATCACAATGTTCCCTGACACTTGTCGTCAGAATGCTCCTTGAAACCTGTCATGAAATGGCTTCATGCCTTTTTTATCACAATGCTCCATGCCCTTTTCATCACAATGCTCCATGCCATTGTCGTCACAATACTCCACAAGCTTGTCCACAGAATGCTCCATGACACTTGTCATCAAAATGCTCCATGGCCACTGTCATCACAATGCTCCATACCCCTTGTCATTACTGTGCTCCATGACGCTCGCCATCACAATTATCCATGGTCTTCTCATCACAATGCTCTACGCCCTTGTCATCAAAATGCTCCATGACACTTGTCATCACAATGCTCCATGGCCACTGTCATCACAATGCTGCATTCCCCTTGTCATTACAGTGCTCCATGACGCTCGTCATCACAATGCTCCACGGTCTTGCCATCACAATGCTCCATTCCCAGGTCATCACAATGCTCCATGCCCTGGTCATTACAATTCTCCTCGTTCTTGGCATCACTATGCTCCATGACAGTTCTCATCACCGTGTTACATGATTTGTCATCACAATTCTCTATGCACTTGTCATCGCAATGCTCCATGACCCCTGTCATAGGAAGCTCCATGTGCTTCTCATCACAATGCTTCATGAACTTGTCATCAAAATTCTCAGTGGCCCTTGTCATCACAATGCTCCATGCCCTTGTCATCACAATGCTTCATGTCCCTTGTCATCACAATGCTCCAAGCACTTGTCATCAAAATGCTCCATTACATTTGTCATCACAATCCTCCATGACACTTGGCATCACAATGTTCCATTCCATTGTCATCGCAATGGACCATGACATATGTCATCACAATGCTCCCTGAGACCTGTCTTCAAGATACTCCATGACTTTCTCATCACAGTGCTCCATGACTTGTCATCACATTGCACCATGCCCACTGTCATCACAATAGTCCATGAAACATGTCAGGCCAATGCTCCATGCCCCTGTCATCACAATGATCGTTGCCTTTTCATCACAATGCTCTATGAACCCTGTCATCACAATGCTCCATGACTCCAATCATCACAATGCTTCATGACCTTTGTCATCACAATTGTCCATGCCCTCGTCATCACAAGGCTCTGTGACCTTTGTCACCAAAATGCTCCATGAAATTTTCATCACAATGCTCGTTGACCCTTCTCATCACAATGCTCCATGCCTTTGTCAGCACAGGGCTCCATGACCCATGTCATCACAATGCGCCATGTGCTTGTCATAACAATGCTCCACAACCTTGTCATCACAATGCTCCATAAAACTTGTCATCACAATGCTCCATGCACTTCTTATCAAAATGCTCTCTCACGAATGATATCAAAATATTCCCTCACTAGTCATCACAATACACCCACTCCCCTGTCATCACAATGGTCCACAACACCGTCATGAAAATGTTCCATGACTCCTGACATCACAATGTTCCATAACCCCTGTCATTAAAATGTTCCATGACACTTTTCATCAAATTGCTCCATGACCCTGTCATCACAATGCTCCCTGCCCTTCACAAGAGAATTCACCACACCCTTGTCATCAAAATGCTCCATGACCTTTGTCATCACAATACACCATGACCCTTGGCATCACAATTCTCCATGCCATTGTCATCACAATGCTCCAAAAACCTCTCATCACATCGTTCCAAGCCCTTGTCATCATAGTATCCATGATGCTTTTCATCACAATGCTCGATGCCATTCTTCTCACAATGCTCCATGCACTTGTCATTACAATCCTCCATGAACCATGTATCACAGTGTTCCGTGCCATTCTTATCACAATGCTCCTTGCCCCCTCTCATCACAATAATCCATGAAACATCTCAGACCAATATTCCATGCCCTTTTCATCACAGTGATCCAAGACTCTTCGAATCATAATGCTCCATGCCCCTTTTCATCTCAATGCTCCATGAACACTGTCATAACAATGCACCAATACGCATCATCATAATGCTTCATGCTATTGTCATCACAATGAAATCAAAATGCTCTATGACCTCTGTCATCACAATTCTCCAAATCCTTGTGATCACAATATTCCCTAACACTTATCATCACAGCTCCCCATAACGCTCGTCATCACAATTATCCATGGTCTTCTAATCACAATGCTCCATGACATTTGTCATCACAATGCTCAATACCGTTGTCATCACAATGGTCCCTGACACTTGTCATCAGTATGCTCCTTGAACCCTGTCATGACAAGGCTACATGCCTTTTTCATCACAGTGTTACATGCCATTTTCCTCACAGTGCTCCAAGACCCCTGTAATCACAATGCTCCATGCCCTTGTCATCACAAAGCTCCATGATGCATGTCATCAGAGCGCTCCATGACATTCTCATCCCAATGTTCAATGCCCTTGTCATCACAATGCTCCAAGACCCCTGTAATCACAATGCTCCATGACCCTTTTCATCAGAATGCTCCATGAGACTTGTCATCACATGGCTCCATGGTCTTCTCCTCACAGTGCTCCAGTACCTTGTCATCACAATGCTCCTTGACGACTGTCATCACAATACTCCATGAACATTTTCAGCCTAATGCTCCATGACGTTCTCATCACAATGCTCCATGACCTCTGTCATAACAATGCTCCATGACCACTGTCATGAAAATGCTCCATGAACCCTGACAACACAATGATCCGGGACGCTTGTCATCAAAATGCTCCATGCCCTTGTCATCCCAATGCTCCATGAATCCTTTAATCACCATGCTCCATGACTCTTGTCATCACAGTGCTCCATGAACCTTGTCATCACAATGCCTTTGTCAACAAAATGATACATAATCTTGTCATCACAATGCTCCAAGACCCCTGTAATCACAATGCTCCATGACCCTTTTCATCAGAATGCTCCATGAGCCTTGTCATCACATGGATCCATGGTCTTCTCATCACAGTGCTCCAGTACCTTGTCATCACAATGCTCCTTGACCCCTGTCATCACAATACTCCATGAACATTTTCAGCCCAATGCTCCATGACGTTCTCATCACAATGCTCCATGACCTCTGTCATAACAATGCTCCATGACCACTGTCATGACAACGCTCCATGAACCCTGACAACACAATGATCCGGGACGCTTGTCATCAAAATGCTCCATGCCCTTGTCATCCCAATTCTCCATGAACCCTTTAATCACAATGCTCCATGACGCTTGTCATCACAGTGCTCCATGAACCTTGTCATCACAATGCCTTTGTCAGCAAAATGATACATAATCTTGTCATCACAATGATCCATGTGCTTGTCATCACAATCCTCCATGACCCTTGGGATCATATTGCTTTATGCCCTTGTCATCTCTATCTTGCCTTTCTGGTTTTTACAGATTTTCGGATGCCCTTTTTGACCGGTGGGAACCGACAATTCTTTGTAGTGTGGATTAGCGTTGTGTGCTTGCTTGATTGGCCAAAAAGGGCCTATGCCTTTTCTCCTGAATATATTCAGGAGAAAAGTCATACACTGTTTTGGGCCAAGTGCATCATTCTCGAAGTTGTGATGCCTTTCCTGTGCTTTAAAGGCGATTCATATTTACCTCTTGAAATATGTTTTGTGCAATTCTGCCTCATTTTCAAGTCCGCTTTGTTGCCTTCCCTCAACAGATTTTTGGAAGAGAGTAGTCCTTTATAACTCTGCAGGTTTTTGATTTGCTTTGCCCCTGAGCTCCAATTTTCAAATCCCATTTTTGGGAGCTGACCGCAAATCCACAATTTTGCTTCAGGACCTATACTGGTTCCAGGGGTGGCTATACTGGTTCCCTGTGGGTGGCTGAGGCTTTGGTTAATTCTTCTTCCTAATGGGAATTTAGAGTGATATGTGTCCGTCCAAATGCCTACATCTACTCTCTGATTGGTTCTCCCTCTTCCCTTTCATCCTCTGCACAATTATCAAACTGTGCGAACCAGGAGGTTATAGGGGATGACTCTCCTAAGTTGGGAGATTGATAGTAAAGTAGTTGGAATGCCAAACTGTAGCACAAGGAGAGGAAAAAGTAGGAGACTTTCAGAAACCTTTCGCCATCACAGGGTGTCCATTCTCTAGGTTTCCCATACATGTTATAACTGTAGTGATATTCCCTTCTACCTGGAAATTTGGGACCCATGGAATGGTGGCATGCATTACTACTTTAAAGGGTCTGCATTTTCTCTCCCAATCTCACCAGTCCTCTCAGTCCCAAGTGTCCAGCCATATGTGTCATCCAGCTGTCTTTGCAGATAGGGTCATTCTAGGTTTCATCAGAACCCATGAAGGAATTGTGTAAGAATTTCGCTGTTTTTTTTTGTTTTGTTTTTGAAATTCATTTTTATAATGGGGTTGAGCTGATTTTCCCTGACGTGTTTATGACGGTCTAGACACACTTGTTTCCCTTACAGAGGCATATCAATACATAGGTTTTAAGATTCTTACTAATCAGATATATTCCTCTGTGGTGAATAGGGGTTTTGAGTCCCGTTCACTGAGGAAGGTGTAGGTCTTGTCTATTCTGTATTTGGTTTATGGAATAGTACCTGTGCTAATATCAAACTCTGGTTTTATGCATCACCCCACCTCTTCTTTCCCCTTAAGGAGGCATAAGAGTGTTTTCTAAATGTGAGACGCTGCTCTCTTTCCTAATTCAGTTCATGTGTTGTGATGTTGACATTCCCTCTCTAAGTGATATCTTATGATAAGATTCTTTTTCTGTGTGACTAATTTCCCTTAGAATCATCATACCTAAATCCTCTCATTATGCTGCTACTGGCCTTATGACATTGATTTCACGTCTGAGTGATATTCCATTGTACAAAATTACCACAAGTCCTTTATGCATTTCTCTTTTTCCTGGGATACTTTAGGTGTACCGAAGTTGAGGTTCTTGTATGCAGAGCAGCCCTAAACTTTGGGGTGCCTGTGTCTTGTTGATATTTAGTCTTCCCAAGTTATATGTCCATGAGTTGAAGTCCCCTTTGCTCGGGGGCTTTGTATTTTAGATGTTTTAGGCAACAGCATACACTTCTTCAGAGTAGCTCTTGGATATTTATACCCCACCCATCAGCGTGACTAGTCTCCCTGTTTTCCATGGCCTCTCCTGCATTTTTGATTTGTACACATTTTTTGGATGGACTTTCTGAGCAGTGGAAATTGAGACTTCTTTATTGTGCGGATTTGCATTTCCCTCTTGCTTGGTTGGCCAAAAACTCTGTATGTGTTTTTTTCCTGAAGATATTCACGAAAAAAACGCATACACACTTTTGCCCAACTGCATCATTTTAGAAATTCTGCTGCTTTTCATATGCTTTAAATGTGAGTACAATCTACCTTTTGAAATCTGTTTCCTGCAATTCTGCCTCTCATTCAGAACCTCTTCGTTGCCTTACCTGAATATATTTTTGGACGTTGGTTATCATTTATATCTTTGCAGGTCTTTGAATTGTCTGCTCCTGAGCTCCATTTTGCAACTCGCTTTTTTTGTGAGCTGACCGCCAAACCATTGGATTGATTCCGGCCCTATTCTGGTTCTGGGGAGGCAGGCTGAGCCTTTGGTTAATTCTTCTTCCTAAAGGGATATTAGAGTGACATGTGCCTGTCAAAACTCCTACAGCTAATCTCTCACTGGTTCCTCCTCATCCCATTTATCCTCTTCAAAAATTGCAAACTGTGTGAAACAGGAGGTTAAAGGTGCTGATTCTCCAAGTGGGGAGATTGTTAGTAATGTGGCTGGAATGGTGAACCCCAGCACCTGGAGATCAAAAATGAGGTGCATTTTAGACACCTTTCCTGAGCACACGGTGTACATTCATCTCGGTTTCCCAGGCATGTTTTTGCTGTCAGAAGATTCCCTTGAAACTGCCGATTTGGGACCCATGGAATGGGTACCAGGCAGTATTACTTTAAAAGGTCTGCATTTCCTCACCCAGCCTCTCTAACATCTCTTAGCGTGCATAGCTTCCAGCCTTATATATCATCCTGCTGTGGGTCTACATGTGTTCAATCCATGTTACATCGTAGCCCTTCAACAAAAGTTGTAAGAATTTTTGTCTGTCTCACTGTTTTTATAAATATTTTTAAATTTATTTTTATAATGGCTATAGCTGATTTTCAAAGCTCTGTTTTTTGCTGCTGTACATCCACTTGATTCATGTAAGGTGAGACAACAAGAAATTCTTTCTCAGATGCTTATGAGTCATATGTATTATTTTCCAGTGACTTGAGTGGACTGAGTGCAGTTCTTTGAGGTACCGTGTAGGCCTTGCCAGTTATTCAATTCGGTACTTGGAATGGTATCTTTGCTAATTTCAACCTCCTGGATAATACCTCACCATTCCCCACCTTTCCCATTTAGCAGCCTTATGACTCTTTTCTACATATTTGACTATGTTTCTGTTTTGTAGTTTATTTCATGTGTAGCCATTTTTGATTCCACCTTTAAGTGACATCTTATGATATGTGTCTTTTTCTTTCTGACATGTGTCACTTAGAATGATCATATGTAACTCCTCCAGAGTTGTTCCAACTGGCCTTATTTCATTGATTTCTGGATGAGTAATATTCCACTCTACATAAGTACCCCATCTCTTTTATCCATTTTATCCTTCCAGGGACATTTAGGTTATATCCAAGTGGAGGCCCTTTTTAACAGAGAGGTGGTAAACGTTGGGGTGCCTGTTTACTGTCATTTTTTGTTTTTCCCAAGGTATACGCCCATGAGTGCAAGTGCCCTATGCTCTGTAGCTCAGTTTTCAGATGTTTTAGCAAACACAATACACTTCTCCAGAGTGGCCATGGCAAATTACATTTCCACTATCAGCCTCACAGGGCTCCCTTTTCTCCTCACCCTGTCCTGCATTTCTGGTGTTTACACTTTATGTGGATGGCCCTTCTGACTCATGTAATGTGATACATTTTGTAGTATTGATTTCCAGTGCCCACCTGTTTGGTTGGATAAAAAGTGTGAATGGCCTTTACTTGAATATATTCAGAAAAAAATGCATACGCCCTTTTGGGTCAAGTGCATCATTGACGATGTTCAGCCCCTTTTCTTGTGCTTGAATGGGGAGACCTTTCTACCTCTTCAAATCTGTTTCTTGCCACTCTCCCTTGCTTATAAGTCCATTTATGTGACTTACCTCAAGACATTTTTCAACAATAGATATTTTCAACTCTGCAGTTTCATGAATTTTAGTGCCCCTGAGTTCCATTTTTCAACTTGTGTTTTTGGAAACTCGACACAAAACAGCAGGATTTCCTCTAGCCCTATTCTCTTTCTGTGGGCAATTCTAGCCTTTGATGAATTTGTCTTCCGGATTGGAAATTAGAGTGGCATGTGCCTGTGCGTACACCTAAGACTTGTCTCTAAATTTTTCTCATCCTTCCGCTTCATCCTCTGGACAGATTCCAAACTGTGTGCAACTGGATGTTGACGGTGCTGATATCCCCAAGTGAGGAGATTGTTAGGAAAGATGCTGGAGGGGTGAACCCGAGCACCAGGCGATGAGGAGATGAGGTGCCTTTTCCAAACTCTTTCCGATCAAACGGTGTACCTCCTCTAGGTGTGACAGGCATGTTTTAGCTGTAGAAAGGGTCCCGTGCATGGAAGGAGAACACCAGGGATTTTTCCAAATCAGTGCCTCCCCGAACCCCAAACTGGGGAATTTTTAAGCTACGGCTACACGTATGTCCATTAAGGGCCTTGGGAAATAGGCAGAGCCCAAACTTTAGATGATTGAAATCTTCAGGTTCAGAAGCGCTCACCATCGGCCTTGCTTAGGTTACATTTTATCTGTCATTGATAGATGATGTCAATAAAAATATCGATTCTTTTTCAGATTATTTCCCCTTATAGGTTATTGCAAAATATTCAGTGTAGTTCCCTGTGCTATACAGTAGTTCCTTGTTGATGATCTATTTTATACATAGCAGTGTGTATGTGTTAATCCCAAACTGTTAATTTATCCCTTCTCCTACCTTTCCCATTTGGTAATAATAAATTATAAGATTTTATACTTCTCAGAAATGGGGGAGCTGAAAGAGAGGTATCCTTTTCAATGGAAAAGCATTCAAAACAAGATTGAAGCTTCAGCCAAGAGTATTCGATGTACATCCATGGAAATAAATCACTTCATTTCTCTAATGTTGACCTGACAAATAAGACAGACGTCTTCACTGAACTTGCTTATAGTAAAGTGATGGAAATATCAAATGTAAGTCTTAGAAAAATCTTATTTTACCTGAGCATTATACACTGCTCTATGTTAACTACAGTTTGGCTCACACATCTGTTCAATGAAGTTACAAAGTTCTCAATTTCTGTTACTGATCATCCAGAGGGGACCCCAACAGTAGTCCCCATGCCCAGTGTCATTGGAGCCAACAGATCAAGACTGAGTTTGGTTCAGAAGCAAAGGAAACATTATTTTGAAAGCCGAATGGAGAGGTGAGAGTGTGCACTCCCCCACGGGCTGTGGGCTGGGATGCTGAGTAGGGATCCCGGCAGCGTCAGTGGGAGTTAGGGGATGGAGGTCTCGAGGGCTGGGTTGGCTACAGCTCAGGCTCTATGCCGTGCAGTCTGCATGGGACTCCGCTAGCTGAGGTGTCGACCCAGCCATTCTGCACTAGGGAGTTGGGTCTGAAGTGCCGGGTGTGGGACCTCTGCATGCGGAACCCTAGGAGCATGTGAAATTAGACAAAGCACAAAGGAAAAACAGGTTAGACTTTATTTTATTGCCCAGATTCTCTTTTTATCTCCCAGGAATTTTTAATGAACGTTGCCAGAGACGAACACCTCCTCTGCTTTTTGTTCCGTTCCTCATTCTTGGGGTGTTGAGGGTGAAGACCCCTCTTTTGTAACTGCTTCATGCTGTGGTGGGAGCCCTGATACCTAGGGGGTGGGGCAAAACGTCTCCCCACCAGCCTCCAGGTGAGGTTGATTGTCCCAAAGCCTCCTGCCTCACTTCTCGTCCGCCTGAGCACAAGCATTGGAAGTGTTATAGATTCTAATGACCTTTAAGGGTCCACGAAAGAGATGCACAGAGATGCTGTGGTGGCAGGTTTCACCCCACCCCACATTTGTTCGGTGACCTTAGGCTGACGTTTTTTGCCAGCCTAGATGCTCTGACCAGTAGTCTGTGCTTTCTTTAATTAGGTCCCTGAATTAATGTACAAACAGCACCATGTGTCAGAGCCCTGCCCGTGCAACTCCCAGACAGTCCAGGGTCAGTGGTGATCCAGGACCATGACGTCCACTGAGTCAACGGCCTTTAGAAGTAGCCAGCAGTCCAGCCAGTCATATTGGCCACCATCACCGCGGTGTCTGTAGGGTTTTCTATGGTGAAAGCGTGATATACGTTTCCCCCGCCAAGCTTATTAGCTCTCCTCTGGGTGCAGTAAGTCCTGCAAGCAGTAGTCTGCTCTTTCGGGGCTCAGTCTTGTTGTTTTCTGAGAGAAACTCCAGGTCAAGTGATGGTCACACGTGTCATCTTGGGGGCCTGTTGCCCCCATTTGTCTCTCTGGAGGTTGGGGTTGGAGGGCCTCCTCACTCGAGGTCAGTGAGTCCACAGAGTGACCCCTGCAACTTCAGGACATGATGGGTGGTTAGGATCACCACGTGGGTTCCAATTCCCTTAGAAGGGAGCTGGCCTTGTGGGCTGCTGATTTCTAGCTTTTTAGATACCCCAGTATCCTGTCCTGATGAGTCGGTGGGCAAAGCCCTTGGTGACCATAGTTTATCATACCTGAAGGGCATTCTTGTGTTGCTCCATTTCAAGTGGTCCCTGTTTTTGCACTAAGTCTCCAAGGGCGATTAACCTTTGACCGGGTATGTAAAGGTCAAAGGGTTTAGCTAAATTAGCGAGTTCCTGGGCAAGGATCTGAATTGACTGCTCTTTCCATTCTTGAAAGGCTGCTTCTGGATTCTATTCAAAAGGATCATCATCTTTTCATGTCAGTGTTTCAGGTAGAGGCCCAGCTATTAGACTGAAGTTTGGGATCCAGATGCAGTAAACCTTGGCCTCCCCAGGAACCCCTAAGCTGTCTTCTAGTTTTAGAAGAGGTAAGGCTGCAAATGGCTTCTTCCCTATCCTGGGATGCGTTTCTCCAAATATCTGTGAGAATGAATCCCAGGCAAGTCACCTGAGCCTGGGATATTTGAGCCTTTTTCTTGGACACCTTCTATCTTTTCTTGGCTAGGTAGTTCCGAGGCGTCTTTAGTAGGCCTGGCAATCAGAATGTCATCTGCATATTGAAGGAGGGTTCCCTTTTACAGAGGTAGAACGTTTAGGTCTTTAGAGGACATTTCCCCAATGATGGTGTGGGGATTTTTGAACCATTGGTGCAGGACGGCCCAGCATTATTGCTTGTGTTGCATGTTGTGTCCTGCCACTCACAAGCCAAAAATTCTTGTGACTCTGAGATGAATGGAATACAGAAGAAGGCATCATTGAAGTCTAATACAGAATGCCATGGCCTGGTGGATGGTAGAATGAGCAGCAGGGTGTAGGAAATAGGATCTACTAGATGTATATCCTCGGTGGCTTCACTGACTGTCCTGATATCCTTTACCAGGTCTCCAGCAGCCCATGGGGCTCTCGTGGTCAGGCCAATCCCAGGATATGGAGCTCACCTGGGCTGCATCCCGCACCCCACAGCCCACGGGGCTCTCGTGTTCAAGTCCCTCCCAGGGTATGGAGCTCACCTCTGCAGCTACCCAGCAGCCCATGGGGCTCTCATAGTCAGGCCCTTCCCAGGATATGGAACTCCCCTGGGCAGGTACCCCAGCAGGGCTAGACACACAGGAACTGTGCACATAGCCCACCTTGCAGAGAACCCCCAGCTCACCTGTCGCTCACAGCTGACACAGAACACCTCAGAGCAGGACTTGAACTAACAAACAGCAGCTCTGACAGGTCTGTGACCCTGGCTATCACTCTGTGCAGCCTCTCTCTGCCTGGTCTTCCAGACACTTCCACTGCAGCCAGGGCACCAGGCCTCTGTCTCCACCCACCATCACTCCTCTCCCTGACTCCTGGGTTCCTCTCATTAGGATAGGGTCTTCTTGAAGTTGTTTTCCACTCATGGACCAGATAAAATGATAAGAAAACAAGCCGCAGCTGCAGCCCCTTGTCTATCCTGACTCTCAAGGCCCACAGCTGTTCCTTGGTCCTGACCCGTTTAGCAAGGTTCATTTTCTGCAACTGTGAGCCCCTGAGGGGTGAGGATTGGCTGATTTGGGCAGCCTGACACTGCCTGCCAGCCCCCACCCCACAGGTGAGCCTGGGTTGAGGTCAATATAAACACCTCTCCAGTCAGCAAGAGCACCTGTAGCTGTGACTGACGCCATATTATCTGCCCCGTCAGCAGTTTCGGGGCTGGGGTGGTGGGAGGGAGTGAGGGGGCGTGGCTTTTTGGTTGGCCCAGTGTGATTTGGGCTCTGCTGGACTTTCTGAAGGAGTTGCCAGGCTGCCACCTGCTAAAGAAGAGGATGTGTCACCCATACCTGCCACTGGAATTTCTCCCCAGGCAGAGGTGAGGAAGTAAAAAAGCAGTGGAGGCCGTGGCAGGAGGGGTATCTCAGGCAGGGAAATGGAAAGCTTCCAGAAGAGCATCTGGGGCCAGGACCATCCTGGCTGGCCTGCAGGCACCAAGTCGGCCTGCGTGCTCTCGCTAGTGTGGCTCCACAGCCCTTCCTCTAGGCTTGCAAGTGCTTGTACATATTCAGGTGTTTTACCTGGAAAGGGTGGGAAGAGTTCAGCTGCAGCAGGACTGGGGCTCAGCTCACATTTACTCACAGACGCCTCGACACAGTCCCCCAGCTTTGCAATGAGGATGCTCCTTGTGGGGGGGAGTGCTGCTGACGGCATGGGAGACGATTTCCCACCTCTGACCAACTTATGAATTTTTTACCACTGGAGCAAGTGCCCTGATACAATTTTCCTCTGTATAACTGGTGAGTTTTGTTTTTTTTTTTTCTTTTTTTCTTTTTGGTTCAAGTTAGATTTTATTTATTCCTCTTTTTTTTTAAATTTGGAGATATAAACATGGAAATAATGCATTAATATAAAGACGTCTATGTGAAGGGAAAAACTTTTTTTCTGTTTTATTTTATTAAATGTTATTTATTTATTTTTAATTTTTTTAAATTTATTTCTTTTATACAGCAGGTTCTTATTGGATATATATTTTATACATATAAGTGTGCACATGTGAATCCCAGTCTCCCAATTCATCCCACCACCACCCTCACATGGCGTTCCCTCCTTGGTGTCCATATGTTTGTTCTCTACATCTGTCTCTATCTCTGCCCTGCAAACTGGTTCAACTGTACCATTTTTCTAGGTTCCACATGTATGCATTAATATACAATATTTGTTTTTCTCTTTCTGACTTACTTCACTCTGTATGACAGTCTCTAGATCCATTGAGGTCTCAACAAATGACCCAATTTCATTCCTATGTATGACTGAGTAATATTCCGTTGTATATATGTACCACGTCTTTATCCATTCGTCTGTCTGTGGGCACTTAGGTTGCTTTCATTACCTGTCTATTGTAAATAGTGCTGCAGTGAACATTGTGGTGAATGTGTCTTTTTGATTTATGGTTTTCTCTGGGTATATGCCCAGTAGTGGGATTGCTGGATTATATGGTAATTTTATTTTTGTTTTTTAAGGAACCTCCATACTGTTCTCCATAGAGACTGTATCGATTTACATTCCCACCAATAGTGGAAGAAGGTTCCTTTTCTCCACACCCTCTCCAGCATTTGTTGTTTGTAGATTTTCTGATGATGCCCATTCTAACAGGTGTGACGTGATACCTCATTGTAGTTTCGATTTCCATTTCTCTAATAATTAGTGATGTTCAGCAGATTTTCATGTGCGTACTGGCCATCTCTATGTCTTCTTGGAAGAAATGTCTATTTAGATCTTCCATTTTGTATTGGGTTGTTTGTTTTATTAATATTGAGCTGCATGAGCTGTTTATATATATTGGAGATTAATCATTTGTCCATTGATTCGTTTGCAAATATTTTCTGCCATTCTGAGGGTTGTCTTTTCGTCTTGTTTGTAGTTTCCTTTGCTTTGCAAAAGCTTTTACGTTTCATTAGTCCCATCTGTTTAGTTTTCTTTTTTATTTCATTACTATAGGAGGTGGATCAAAAAAGATCTTTCTGTGATTTACGTCAGAGTATCCTTCGTAAGTTTTCCTCTCAGAGTTTTATACTGTCTGGTCTTACATTAAGGTCTCTAATTCATTTTGAATATATTTTTATGTATGGTGTTGGGGAGTGTTCTAATTTCATTCTTTTACATGTAGCTCTCCATATTTCCCAGCACCAATGATTGAAGAGACTGTCTTATCTCCATTGTATAGTATTGCCTCCTTTGTCATAGATTAGTTGACCATAAGTGTGTAGGTTTATTATTGGGCTTTGTTTTTTTTTTTTTTTTCCTTTTACACGTTTATTGGAGTATAATTGCTTTACAATGGAGTGTTCGTTTCTGCTGTATAACAAAGTGAATCAGCTATACATATACAAATATCACCAGATCCCCTCCCTCTTGCATCTCCCTCCCACACTCCATATCCCACCCCTTTATGTGGTCACAAAGCACCGAGCTGATCTCCCTTTTCTATGTGGCTGATTCTCAGTAGCTATCGGTGTTACATTTGGTAATGTATTTATGTCCATGCCACTCTCTCACTTCGTACGAGCTTACCCATCCCGCTTCCGGTGCCCTCAAGTCTTTCTCAATGTCTGTGTCCTTACTCCTGTCCTGCCACTAGGTTCTTCAAAATCTTTTTTTTTCTTCATTAGATTCCATATATCTCTGTTAACATACAGTATTTGTTTTTCCCTTTCTGACTTACTTCACTGTGTAGGACAGATTCTAAGTCCATCCACCTCAGTACAAAAAACTCAGTTTTGCTTCTTTTTATGGTTGAGTAATATTTGATTGTATATAAGTGCCAGATGTTCTTTATCCATTTATCTGTCGATGGACACTTAGGTTGCTTCCATGTCCTGGCTAATGCAAATAGAGCTGCAATGAACATTTTTGTACATAACTCTTTTTGAATTATGGTTTTCGCAAGGCAAATGCCCAGTACTTGGATTGTTGTGCCATATGGTACTTCTATTGTTAGTTATTTAAAGGAACCTGCGTACTGTTCTCCCTAGTGCCCATATCAATTTACATTCCCAACCACAGTGCAAGTGTGTTCCCTTTTCTCCAATAAAGGCCTCTCCAGCGTTTATTGTTTTGTAGATTTTTTTGATGATTGCCACTCTGACTGCTGTGAGTTGATACCTCAGGGTAGTTTTGATTTGCATTTCTCTAATGATTAGTGATGTTCAGCATCCTTTCATGTGTTTCTTGGTAATCTGTATATCTTCTTTGGAGAAATGTCTATTTAGGTCTTCTGCCCGTTTTTGGATTGGGTTGTTTGTTTTTGTGATATTGAGCTACATGAGGTGCTTGTAAAGTTTGGAGATTAATCCTTTGTCAATTGCTTCATTTGAAAATATTTTCTCCCATTCTGAGAGTTGTTTTTGCATCTTGTTTATGTTTTCCTGTACTGTGTAAAAGCTTTTAAGTTTCATTAGGTCCCATTCGTTGATTTCTGTTTTTATTTCCATTTCTCTAGGAGGTGGGTCCAAAAGGATCTTGCTGTGATTTATGTCATAGAGTGTTCTGCCTATGGTTTCCTCTAAGTGTTTTATAGTGTCTGGTCTTATATTTAGATCTCTAATCAATTTAGAGTTTATTTTTGTATATGGTGTTATGGAGTGTTCTAATTTCATGTGTAGGGGTCCAGTTTTCCAAGCAGCAATTACTGAAGAGACTGTCTTTCCTCCATTGTATATCCTTAGCTCCTTTGTCATAGATGAGATAGCCATAGGTATGTAGGTTTATATCTGGGCTTTCTGTCCTGTTCCATTGATCTGTGTTTATGCCAATCTACATACACTTGATTCCACTATGGAGACATATAAATACATAGGTTTCAAGGTTATTACCAGTCAGATATATTCCTCTTCAGTGAATAGGGTGTTTTGTGTCCAGTTCATTGAGAAAGGAGTAGGTTTTGTCTATTACATATTTTGTATATGGAATGGGATCTGTGCTAATTTCAAACTCTTCTTTTACACATCACCCCACGTCACCTTTCCCCTTAAGGAGGCATAAGTGTGTTTTCTAAATGTGTAACTCTGTTCTCTTTTGAAATTCAGTTCATGTGTAGCCATGTTTACATTTCCTCTATAAGTGATATATTACAATAAGTTTCTTTTTCTTTGTGGCTCATTTCACTTAGCATCATCGTACCTAAAGCCACTCATTATGCTGCTATTGGCCTTATGACATTGATTTTATGTCTGAGTGACATTCCATTGTATATAAGTACCACAACATCTATATCCATTTTTTTTTTCCTTTCCTGGGATATATAAAGTGTACCGAAGTCGAGGTTCTTGTAAACAGAGCAGCCCTAAAATTTGGGCTGGCTGTGTGTTGTGGATTTTTAGTTTTCCCAAAATACACGCCCATGAGTGGAAGTGTGCTATACACTGTAGCTCTGTTTTAGAAAACAACATACAGTTCTCCAGAGAGGCTGTTGGCAATTTACATCCTGTCCATCGGCGTAACCAGGCTCCCTTTTCTCCATGGCCTGTCCTGCATTTGTGGCTTTTACACTATATGTGGATGGCCCTTTTGACTGGAGGTAAGGGACACTTCTCTGTAGTGTGGATTTGCAATGCCTGATGGCTTGCTTAGCCAAAAAGGGCATATGCATTTTTTCCCGAATATATTCAAGAAAATACACATAATCCCTTTTCAGCCAAGGGCAACATTGTCGAAATTCTGTCGCTTTTCATGTGCTTTAAAGACGACTCCAATCTACCTCTTGAAATCTGTTTCCTTCAATTCTGCCTTGCATTCAAATCCTCTTCACTGCCTTTCCTCAATATATTTCTGGATGATAGTTGTCCTTTATAATTCTGCAAGTTTGTGAATTGCTGTGCCCCTGATTTCCATTTTTCAACTCGCCTCTTTGTGAGCTGGCTGCAATACCGCAGGATGGCTTTAGGCCCTAGTCCTGTTCTGGGGCTTCAGGCTGAGCCTTTGGTTAATTATTCTTCCTGATGGGTAACTAGAGTGACATGTGCCCATCCAAACACCTACAGCTAATCTCTCATTTATTTCCCCTCTTCCTGTTCATCCTCTGCACAGTTTGCAAACTGTGCATAATGGGAGGGTAAAGGCGCTGACACTCCAAGTGGGGAGATTTTGAGTAATGCAGATGTAATGGCGAAGCCGAGCACGACAAAAGGAAAAATGAGGTACCTTTTAGAAAACTTTCCCAATTACACAGTGTACCATCCACTGGGTTTCCCATGCATGTTTTAACTGTAGGAAGATTCCCTTAAACCTGGAGAGTTGGGACCACTAGAATGGGTAGCACACAGTATTGCTCTAAGTGGTGTTCTTTTGTTCACACAACCTCAGCAATCTTGTCAGCCCCAAGTGTCCAGTCTTATGTCTCATCCAGCTGTGGGTGTAAAGGTGGTCAATCTAGCTTGCATCACAGGCCCTGAACGTAATTTTTAAGACTTTCTATCTGTTTTTGCATTTTGCTTTTGAAATTTATTTTTATAAGTGGGTTTAACTGAATTTCAGTGCTGTGTTCATGCTGTTATACACACACATGATTCCTTTATGGAGACATGAGAATACATATGTTTTAAAATACTTAGAGTCAGACATATTCCTCTGCAATGAATAGGGGGTGTTGAGTCCAGTTCATTGTGCTGGGAGTAGGTGTTGTCTATTACATACATGGTTTATATAACGGTATCTGTGCTAATTTAAAACTGTGGTTTTATGCATCACCCCACCTCGGCTTTCCTATTAATCAGGCAGAAGATGTTTTCTAAATGTGTGACTCTGTTGTGTTTGTAATTCAGTTCATGTGTAGTCATGTGTACATTCCCGCTATGAGTGATAACTTATGATAAGATTAGTTACTCTGTAATCTTTCCTAACTCAGTTCATGTGTAGCCATGTTTACAGGACCTTCATAAGTGATATCTTATGATAAGTTTCTTTTTCTGTGTGACTTATTTCACTTAGAATCATCGTACCTGAATCCACTCTTTTTGCTGCTACTGGCCTTATGACATTGATTTCATGGCTGAGCGATATTCCATCGTACGTAAGTACCACAATATCTTGAACCATTTTTGTCTTTCCTGGGATACTTAAGGTGTACCCAAGTTGAGGTTCTTGTAAGAAGTGCAGCGCTAAATTTAGGGTGGCTCTGTCTTATTGATTTTCAGTTTTCCCAAGGTATATTCCCTAGACTGGAACTGCCCTTGGCTGTGTAGCTCTGTTGTTTACTTGTTTTAGGGAACACAATGCACTCCTCCAGAGAGGCAGTTGGCAACTTTCTTCCCGCCCATCAGCATAACAAGGCTCCCTGATCTCCAGGGCCTGTCTTGCCTATCTTTTTTTTACACATTTTGTGGTTATCCCTTTTGACCGCTGGGAAGGGATACTTCTTTGTAGTGCAGATTTGCATTGCTGCTTGCTTCCTTGGCCAAAAATGGCGTATGCATTTTCTCCTGAATATACTCAGGAGAAAACGCATACGCCCTTTTTGGCCAAGTGCATCATTGTCGAAGTTGTGCCCCTCTTCCTGTGCTTGAAAGGTGATTCCAACGTACCTCCTGAAATCTGTTTCCTGCTATTCTGCCTCGTTTTAAAGTCAGCCTCTCTGCCTTCCCTCAAAAGATTTTTGGACGATAGTTTTCCTCTATTACTCTGCCAGTGTGTAAATTGCTGTGCCCCTGAGCTCCATTTTTCAACTCGTTTTTATGAGCTGACAGCAAATACAAAATTATGCTTCAAAACCTATACTGGTTCCCGGGGGGTGGCTGAGACATTGGTTAATTCTACTTCCTGCCGCGCAATTAAAGTGACATGTACCTGTCCAAATGCTTAACAGCTACTCTCTCATTGGTTCTCCCTCTTCCCTTTCATCCTCTGCCAAATTGGCAACCTGTGCGAACCAGGAGGTTTTACGGGCTATCGCTCCAAATTGGGAGATTGATAGTAAAGCCGTTGGAAGTTCAAACTGGAGCACAAGGAGAGGGACTATATGTTGAGTTTTAGAAACATTTCGTATTCAAAGTGTGTCCATTTTCTAGGTTTCCCGTAAATATTATGGCTGTAGTAATATTCCCTTACACATGGAGAGTTGGGACACATGGAATGGGTGCCACATATTATTGCTTTAAAGGGTCTGCATTTGCTCACCCAGTCTCACCAAACCTCTCAGTCTCAAGTGTCCAGCTTTATGCCACATCCAGCTCTCGTTGTAGGTAGGGTCATTCCAGGTTTCATCAGAGCCCCTGAAGGAATTGTAAAGATTTTCCCTGTTTTTTTTGTATTGTATTTGAAATTTCTTTTTTTACTGGGTTTGAGCTGATTCTCACTGTCATGTTTATGCCAGTTTAGACACACTTGATTCCCTTACGGTGACATATCAATACATAGGTTTTAAGATTCTTACTAGTCAGATATATACCTCTGCGCAGAATATTGGGTTTTGCGTCCCTTTCACTGATGAAGCTGTAGGTCTTGACTATTCCGTATTTTGATTTTGGAATGGTACTTGTACTAATATCAAACTCTGGTTCTATGCATCACCCCACCTCTCCTTCCTCCTTAAGCAGGCATAAGTGTGTTTTCTAAATGTGAGACGCTGTTCCCTTTCCTAACTCAGTTCATGTGTAGCCATGTTACAGAAAATTCATAAGTGCTATCTTATGATAAGTTTCTTTTTCTGTGTGACTTATTTCACTTAGAATCATCGTACCTGAATCCATTCATTTTCCTGTTACTGGCATTATGTCATTGATTTCATGGCTGAGGGATAATCCATCGTACATAAGTACCACAATTTTTTGAATCATTTTTATCTATCCTGGGATATTTAGAGAGTACTCAATTTGAGATTCTTGTAAGTAGTGCAGGCCTAAATTTTGGGGTGGCTCTATCTTATTGATTTTCAGTTTTCCCAAGGTATATTCCCTAGAATGGAAGTGCCCTTGGCTCTGTAGCTCTGTTGTTTACTTGTTTTAGGGAACACAATGCACTCCTCCAGAGAGGCAGTTGACAACTTACATCCCACCCATCAGCATAACAATGCTCCATGTTCTCCAGGGCCTCTCTAGGATTTCTGGTTTTTACACATTTTGTGGATGTCCCTTTTGACAGGTGGGAAGTGATACTATTTTGCTGTGCAGATTTGCATTGCCCGCTTGCTTGCTTGGCCAAAAAGGGCGTATGCGTTTTCTCCTGAATATATTCAGGAGAAAACGCATATGCCCTTTTTGGCCAAGTGCATCATTTTCGAAGTTGTGCCCCTCTTACTGTGCTTTACAGGTGATTCCAACGAACCACTTGAAATCTGTTTCCTGCTATTCTGCCTCGCTTTGAAGGTCACCTCGTTGCCTTCCCTTAACAGACTTTTTGGACAATAGTTGTCCTTTATTACTGTGCCAGTTTGTGAATTGCTGTGCCCTTGAGCTCCATTTTCTAACTCGTTTTTTGTGAGCTGACCGCAAGTGCAAAATTTTGGTTCCGGACCTATACTTGTTCATGGCGGGTGGCTGAGACTTTGGTTAATTCTTCTTCCTGCCGGGCATTTAGAGTGACATGTGCCCGTCCAAATGCCTAACAGCTACTCTTGCATTGGTTCCCCCTTTTCCCTTTCATCCTCTTCCAAATTGGCAACCTGAGCAAACCAGGAGGATAAACGGGCTGTCTCTCCAAGTTGGGAGATTGATAGTTAAGCAGTTGGAAAATCAAACCGGAGCACCAGGAGAGGGACAGTTAGTTGGGTTTTAGAAAACTTTCGTATTCACTGTGTGACCATTCTCTTGGTTTCCTGTACATGTTATAGCTGTAGTAATATTCCCTTCAACATGGAGAGTTGGGAACCATGGAATGGGTGCCACACATTATTGCTTTGAAGGGTCTGCATTTGCTAACCCAAATTCACCAATCTCTCAGTCCCAAGTGTCCAGCCTTATGGCACATCCAGCTGTCTTTGTACACAGGGTCATTCAAGATTTCATCAGAGACCCTGAAGGAATTGTAAAGAATTTCCCTGTTTTGTAGTTTTGTTTTTGAAATTCCTTTTTATAGTGGGTTTGAGCTGATTCTCACTGCCGTGTTTATGCCAGTCTAGACACAATTGTTTCCCTTACGGAGATATATCAATACATAGGTTTTAAGATCCTTACTAGTCAGATATATTCCTCTGTGTGAAGTATGGGGTCTAGATAACCTTTCAGTGAGGAAGGTGTAGATCTTGTCTATTCTGTATTTGGTTTCTGGAATGGTGCCTGTACTTATATCAAACTCTGTTTTATGCAAAACCCCACCTCTCCTTCCCCCTTAAGCAGGCATAAGAGTGTTTTCTAAATGTGAGATTCTGTTCTCTTTCCTAACTCAGTTCATGTGTAGCCATGTTTACAGGATTTTCATAAGTGATATCTTATGATAAGATTCTTTTTCTGTGTGACTTATTTCACTTAGAATCATCATACCTGAATCCATTCATTTTGCTGCTACTGGTCTTTTGACATTGATTTCATGGCTGAGGGATATTCCATCATAACGTAAGTACCACAATTTTTTGAACCATTTTTATCTTTCACGGAATATTTAAGGTGTACCCAAGTTGAGGTTCTTGTCAGCAGTGCAGCCCTAAATTTTGGGGTGGCACTGTCTTATTGATTTTCAGTTTTCCCAAGGTATATTCCCTAGACTGGAAGTGCCCTTGGCTCTGTAGCTCTGTTGTTTACTTGTTTTAGGGAACACAATGCACTCCTCCAGAGAGGCAGTTGGCAATTTACATGCAATCCTTCAGCATAACAAGGCTCCCTGTTCTCCAGGGCCTGTCTTGCCTTTCTGGATTTTACACATTTTTCCGATATCCCTTTTGACTGGTGGGAAGTGATACTACTTTGTAGTGCAGATTTGGATTGCCCGCTTGCTTGCTTGGCCAAAAAGGGCGTATACGTTTTCTCCTGAATATATTCAGGAGAAATCACATACACACTTTTTGGCCAAGTGCATCATTGTCGAAGTTGTGACACTCTTCCTTTGCTTTAAAGGCGATTCGAACGTACCTCTTGAAATCTGTTTCCTGCTATTCTGCCTCGCTTTCAAGTCCACCTCGTTGCCTTCCCTCAACAGATTTTTGGACGATAGTTGCCCTTTGTTATTCTGCCAGTTTGTGAATTGCTGTGCCCCTGAGCTCCATATTTTAACTCGTTTTTTCAGAGCTGAACGCAAGTCCAATATTTTGGTTCAGGACCTATACTGGTTCCCTGGGGGTGGCTGAGACTTTGGTCAATTCTTCTTCCTCCCGGGAAATAAGAGTGACATATGCCCGTCCAAATACCTAACAGCTACTCTCTCATTGGTTCTCCCTCTTCCCATTCATCCTCTGCAAAATTGGCAACCTGTGCGAAACAGGAGGTTAAAGGTGCTGTCTCTCCAGGTTCAGAGATTGATAGTAAAGCAGTTGGAAAGTCAAACCGGAGCGCCAGGAGAGGGAATATTCGTTGAGTTTTAGAGACCTTTCATATTCACAGTGTGTCCATTCTCTTGGTTTCCCATATATGTTATAGCTGTAGTAATATTCCCTTCAACCTGGAGAGTTGGGACCCATGGAATGTTTGCCATGCATTATTGCTTTAAAGGGTCTGCCTTTGCTCACCCAATCTCACCAATCCTCTCAGTCCCATGTGTCCAGCCCTATGCCACATCCAGCTGTCATTGTACATAGGGTTATTCCAGGTTTCATCAGAGACCCTGAAGGAATTGTAAAGAATTTCCCTGTTTTTTTGTTTTGTTTTTAAAATTCCTTTTTTATAGTGGGTTTGAGCTGATTCTCTCTGCCATGTTTAGGCCAGTCTAAAACACTTGATTCCCTTACGGAGACATATCAATACATAGGTTTTAAGATTCTTACTAGTCAGATATATTCCTCTGCAGGAAATATGGGGTTTTGAGTCCCTTTCACTGAAGAAGGTGTAGGTCTTGTCTATTCCATAGTTGGTTTATGAAATGGTACATGTGCTTATATCAAACTCTGGTTTTATGCATCACCCCAACTCTCCTTCCCCCTTAAGCCGGCATAAGAGTGTTTTCTAAATGTGAGACTCTCTTCTCTTTCCTCACTCAGTTCATGTGTAGCCATGTTTACAGGATCTTCATAAGTGATATCTTATGATAAGTTTCTTTTTCTGTGTGACTTATTTCACTTAGAATCATCGTACCTGAATCCACTCATTTTGCTGCTACTGGTCTTATGACATTGATTTCATGGCTGAGGGATATTCAATCGTACGTAAGTACCACAATTTTTTGAACAATTTTTATATTTCCTGGGATATTTAAGGTGTACCCAAGTTGAGGTTCTTGTAAGCAGTGCAGCCCTAAATTTTAGGGTGGCTCTGTCTTATTGATTTTCAGTTTTCCCAAGGTATATTCCCTAGACTGGAAGTGTCCTTGGTTCTGTAGCCCTGTTGTTTACTTGTTTTAGGGAACACAATGCACTCCTCCAGAGAGGCAGTTGGCAATTTACATCCCGTCCATCAGGATAACAAGGCTCCCTGTTCTCCAGGGCCTGTCTTGAATTTATGGTTTTTAACCTTTATGTGTATGTCCCTCGTGACAAGTGGGAAGTGATACTTCTTTGTAGTGCAGATTTGAATTGCCCGCTTGCATGCTTGACCAAAATGGGCGTATGCGTTTTCTCCTGAATATATTCAGGAGAAAACGCATACACCCTTTTTGGCCAAGTGCATCATTGTCGAAGTTGTGCCCCTCTTCCTGTGCTTTAAAGACGATTCCAACGTACCTCTTGAAATCTGTTTCCTGCTATTCGGCCTCACTTTCAAGTCCGCTTCGTTGCCTTCCCTCAACAGATTTCTGGACCATAGTTGGCTTTTATTATTATGCCAGATTGTGAATTGCTCTGCCGCTGAGCTCAATTTTTCAACTCGTTTTTTGTGAGCTGAATGCAAGTACAAAATTTGGTTTCAGGAGCTATACTGGTTCCCAGTGGGTGGTTGAGACTTTGGTTAATTCTTCTTCCTGCCGGGAAATTAGAGTGACATATGCCCGTCCAAATTCCTAACAGCTACTCTCTCATTGGTTCTCCCTCTTCCCTTTCATCCTCTGCCAAATTGGCAAACTGTGAGAACCAGGAGGTTAAAGGGGCTGTCTCTCCAAGTTGGGAGATTGATAGTAAAGCAGTTGGAAAGTCAAACCGGAGAACCAGGAGAGGGACTATTCGTTGTGTTTTAGAGACAATTCGTATTCACAGTGTGACCATTCTCTAGGTTTCCCGTACATGTTATAGCTGTAGTAATATTCCCTTCAACCTGGAGAGCTGGGACCCATGGAATGGGTGCCATGCATTATTGCTTTAAAGGGTCTGCATTTGCTCACCCAATCTCACCAATCCTCTCAGTCCCAAGTGTCCAGCCTTATGCCACATCGAGCTGTCATTGTAGACAGGGACATTCCAGGTTTCATCAGAGACCCTGAAGGAATTGTAAAGAATTTCCCTGTATTTTTTTTGTTTTTGAAATTCATTTTTATTGTGGGTTTGAGCTGATTTTCGCTGCCATGTTTATGACAGTCTAGACACATTGATTCCCTTACGGAGACATATCAATACATAGGTTTCAAAATTCTTACTAGTCAGATATATTCCTCTGCGGGAAATATGGGGATTTGAGTCCCTTTCACTGAGGACGGTATAGGTTGGTCTTGTCTATTCCATAGTTGGTTTTTGGAACAGTACCTGTGCTTATATCAAACTCTGGTTTTATGCATCACCCAACCTCTCCTTCCCCCTTAAGCAGGCATAAGAGTGTTTTCTAAATGTGAGACTCTGTTCTCTTTCCTAACTCAGTTCATGTTTAGCCATGTTTACAGGATCTTCATAAGTGATATCTTATGATAAGCTTCTTTTTCTGTGTGACTTATTCCACTTAGAATCATCGTACCTGAATCCACTCATTTTGCTGCTACTGGTCTTATGACATTGATTTCATGGCTGAGGGATATTCCATCGTACGTAAGTACCACAATTTTTTGAACCATTTTTATCTTTCCTTGGATATTTAAGGTGTACCCAAGTTGAGGTTCTTGTAAGCAGTGCAGCCCTAAATTTGGGGCTGGCTCTGTCTTATTGATTTTCAGTTTTCCCAAGGTATATTCCCTAGACTGGAAGTGCCCTTGGCTCAGTAGCTCTGTTGTTTACTTGTTTTGGGGAACACAATGCACTCCTCCAGTGAGGCAGTTGGCAATTTACATCCCTCCCGTCAGTATAACAAGTCTCCCTGTTCTCCAGGGCCTGTCTTGCCTTTCTGGTATTTACATATTTTGAGGATGTCCCTTTTGACCGGTGGGGAGTGATACTTCTTTGTAGTGCAGATTTGAATTGCTCGCGTGCTTGCTTGGCCAAAAAGGGCATATGCGTTTTATCCTGCATATATTCAGGAGAAAATGCATACGCCCATTTTTCCAAGTGCATCATTGTCGAAGATGTGCCCCTCTTCCTATGCTTTACAGGTGATTCCAACGTACCTCTTGAAATCTGTTTCCTGCTGTTATGCCTCGCATTCAAGTCCGCCTCGTTTCCTTCCCTCAACAGACTTTTGGATGATAGTTGTCCTTTATTACTCTGCCAGTTTGTGAATTGCTGTGCCCTTGAGCTCCATTTTTCAACTCGTTTTTTGAGCTGAACACATGTCTAAAATTTTGGTTCAGGGCCTATACTGGTTCCCGGTGGGTGTCTACAACTTTGGGTAATTCTTCTCCCTTCCGGGAAATTAGAGTGATATATGACCGTCCAAATGCATAACAGCTACTCTCTCATTGGTTCTCCCTCTTCCCTTTCATCCTCTGCCAAATGGGCAAACTGTGAGCACCAGGGGGTTAAAGAGGCTGTCTCTCCAATTTGGGAGATTGATAGTAAATGAGTTGGAAAGTCAAACCGGAGCACCAGGAGAGGGACTATTGGTTGAGATTTAGAAACCTTTTGTATTCACAGTGTGTCCATTCTCTAGGTTTCCCGTACATGTTATAGCTGTAGTAATATTCCCTTCAACCTGGAGAGTTCTGACCCATGGAATGGGAGCCATGCATTATTGCTTTAAAGGTTCTGCATTTGCTCACCCAATCTCACCAATCCTCTCAGTCCCAAGTGTCCAGCCTTATGCCACATCGAGCTGTCATTGTAGACATGGATATTCCAGGTTTCTTCAGAGAACCTGAAGGAATTGTAAAGAATGTCCCTGTTTTTTTGTTTTGTATTTGAAATTCCTTTTTATAGTGGGTTTGAGATGATTCTTGCTGCCATGTTTATGCCAGTCTAGACACACTTGATTCCCTTACGGAGACATATCAATACATAGGTATTAAGAAACTTACTAGTCAGATATATTCTTCTGCGGGAAATATGGGGTTTTGAGTCCCTTTCACTGAGGAAGGTATAGGTAGGTCTCGTCTATTCCATAGTTGGTTTTAGGAACGGTACCTTTGCTTATATCAAACTCTGGTTTTATACATCACCCCACTTCTCCTTCTCCCTTAAGCAGGCATAAGAGGGTTTTCTAAATGTGAGACTCTGTTCTCTTTCCTAACTCAGTTCATGTGTAGCCATGTTTACTGGATCTTCATAAGTGATATCTTATGATAAGTTTCTTTTTCTGTGTGACTTATTTCACTTAGAATCATCGTACCTGAATCCACTCATTTTACTGCTACTGGTCTTATGACATTGATTTCATGGCTGAGGGATATTCCATCGTACGTAAGTATCACAATTTTTTGAACCACTTTTATCTTTCCTGGGATATTTAAGGTGTACCCAAGTTGAGGTTCTTGTAAGCAGTGCAGCCCTAAATTTTGGGGTGGCTCTGTGGTATTCATTTTCAGTTTTCCCAAGGTATATTCCCTAGACTGGAAGTGCCCTTGGCTCTGTAGTTCTGTTGTTTACTTGTTTTAGGGAACACAATGCACTCCTCCAGAGAGGCAGTTGGCAATTTACATGCCGCCCATCAGTATAAAAATGTTCCCTGGTCTCCAGGGCATGCCTTGCCATTCTGGTTTTTACCCATTTTGTGGAAGTCCCGTTTGACCGTTGGGAAGTGATACTACTTTGTAGTGAAGATTTGCATTGCCCACTTGCTTGTTTGGCCAAAAAGGGTGTATGCGTTTTCTGCTGAATATATTCAGGAGAAAACACATAGGCTCTTTTTGGCCAAGTGCATCATTGTCGAAGTTGTGCCCCTCTGCCTGTGCTTTAAAGGTGATTCCAGTGTACATCTTGAAATCTGTTTCCTGCTATTCTGCCTCGCTTTCAAGTCTGCCTCGTTGCCTTCCCTGAACAGATTTTTGGACGATAGTTGCCCTTTATTACTCTGCCACTTTGTGAATTGCTGTGCCCCTGAGCTCCATTATTTAACACGTTTGTTGTGAGCTGAACGCAAGTCCAATATTTTGGTTCTGGAGCTATACTGGTACCCGGTGTGTGGCTGAGACTTTGGTTAATTCTTCTTCCTCCCGGGAAATAAGAGTGAAATGTGCCCGTCCTAATGCCTAACAGCTACTCTCTCATTGGTTCTCCCTTTTCCCTTTCATCCTTTGCCAAATTGGCAACCTGTGTGAACCAGGAAATTAAAGGTGCTGTCTCTCCAAGTTGGGAGATTGATAGTAAAGCAGTTGGAAAGTCAAACTGGAGCACCAGGAGAGCGATTATTCATTGAGTTTTAGCAAGCTTTCGTATTCACAGTGTGTCCATTCTCTAGGTTTCCCGTACATGTTATAGCTGTAGTTATATTCCCTTCAACCTGGAGACATCGGACCCATGGAATGGGTGCCATGAATTATTGCTTTAAAGCGTCTGCATTTGCTCACCCAATCTCACCAATCCTCTCAGTCCCAGGTATCCAGCCTTATGCCATATCCAGCTGTCATTGTAGATAGGGTCATTCCAGGTTTCATCAGAGACCCTGAAGGAATTGTAAATAATTTCCCTGTTTATTTGTTTTTGAAATTCCTTTTTATAATGGGTTTGTGCTGATTCTCCCTGCCATAATTATGCCAGTCTAGACACACTGATTACCTTATGGAGACATATCAATACATAGGTTTTAAGATTCTTACTAGTCAGATATATTCCTCTGCGGGAAATATGGGGTTTTCAGTCCCTTTCACTGAGGAAGGTGTAGGTCTTGTCTATTCCATAGTTGGTTTTTGGAACGGTACCTGTGCTTATATCAAACTCTGGTTTTATTCATCACCCCACCTCTCCTTCCCCCTTAAGCAGGCATAAGAATGTTTTCTAAATGTGAGACTCTTTTCTATTTCCTAACTCAGTTCATGTGTAGCATGTTTACAGGATCTTCATAAGTGATATGTTATGATACGTTTCTATTTCTGTGTGACTTATTTCACTTAGAATCGTCGTACCTGAATCCACTCATTTTGCTGCTACTGGTCTTATGACACTGATTTCATCGCTGAGGGATATTCCATCGTACGTAAGTACCACAATTTTTTGGACCATTTTTATATTTCCTGTGATATTTAAGGTGTACCCAAGTTAAGGTTATTGTAAGCAGTGCAGCCCTAAATTTTGGGGTGGCTCTGTCTTATTGATTTTCTGTTTTCCCAAGGTATATTCCCTGGACTGGAAGTGTCCTTGGCTCTGTAGTTCTGTTGTTTACTTGTTTTAGGGAACACAATGCACTCCTCCCGAGAGGCAGTTGGCAATTTACATCCCGGCCATCAGCATAACAAGGCTTCCTGTTCTCCAGGGCCTGTCTTGAATTTCTGGTTTTTACCCTTAATGTGGATGTCCCTTAGGACCGGTGGGAAGTGATACTTCTTTGTAGTGGAGATTTGCATTGCCCGCTTGTTTTCTTGGCCAAAATGGGTGTATGCGTTTTCTCCTGAATATATTCAGGAGAAAACACATACGCCCTTTTAGGCGAAGGGCATCATTGTCGAAGTTGTGCCCCTCTTCCTGTGCTTTAAAGGCGATTCCAACGTACCTCTTGAAATCTGTTTCCTGCTATTCTGCCTCACATTCAATTCCGCCTCGTTGTGTTCCCTCAACAGATTTTTGGATGATACTTGTCGTTTATTACTCTGCCAGTTTGTGAATTGCTGTGCCCCTGAGCTCCATTTCTTAACTCGTTTTTTGTGAGCTGAACGCAATTCCCATATTTTGGTTCAGGACCTATACTGGTTCCCGGTGTGTGGCTGAGACTTTGGTTAATTCTTCTTCCTCCCGGGAAATAAGAGTGACATGTGCCAGTCCAAATGCCTAACAGCTACTCTCTCTTTGTTTCTCCCTCTTCCCTTTCATTCTTTGCCAAACTGGCAACGTGTGCGAACCAGGAGGGTAAAGGTGCAGTCTCTCCTAGTTGGGAGATTGATAGTTAAGCAGTTGGAATGTCAAACTGGAGCAACAGGAGAGCGATTATCCGTTGAGTTTTAGAAAGCTTTCTTATTCACAGTGTGTCCATTCTCTAGGTATCCCATACCTGTTATAGCTGTAGTAATATTCCCTTCAACCTGGAGAGTTGGGACCAATGGAATGGGTGGCATGCATTATTGCTTTACAGGGACTGCATTTACTCACCCAATCTCACCAATCCTCTCAGTCCCATGTGTCCAGCCTTATGCCACCTCCAGCTGTGGTTGTAAATCTGGTCATTCCAAGGTTCATCAGAGAGCCTGAAGGAATTTTAAAGAATTTCGCTGTTTTTTTTTTTTTTGAAATTCCGTTTTATAGTGGGTTTGATCTGATTCTCGCTACCATCTTTATGCCAGTCTAGACACACTTGATTCCCTTATGGAGACTTATCAATAAATAGGTTTTAAGATTCTTACTAGTCAGATATATTCCTCTGCGGGAAATGTGGGGTTTTGAGTCCCTTTCACTGAGGAAGGTGTAGGTGTTGTTTATTCCATAGTTGGTTTTTGGAAGGGTACTTGTGCTTATATCAAACTCTGCTTTTATGCATCACCACACCTCTCCTTCCCCCTTAAGCAGGCATAAGAGTGTTTTCTAAATGTGAGACTCTGTTCTCTTTCCTCACTCAGTTCATGTGTAGCCATGTTTCCATGATCTTCATAAGTGATATCTTATGATAAGTTTCTTTTTCTGTGTGACATAATTCCCTTAGAATCATCGTACCTGAATCCACTCATTTTGCTGCTACTGGTCTTATGACATTGATGTCATGGCTGAGGGATATTCCATCATACGTAAGTACCAAAATTTTTTGAACAATTTTTACCTTTCCTGGGATACTTAAGGTGTACCCAAGTTGAGGTTCTTGTAAGCAGTGCAGCCCTAAATTTTGGGGTGGCTCTGTCTTATTCATTTTCAGTTTCCCCAAGGTATATTCCCTAGACTGGGAGTGTACTTGGCTCTGTAGCTCTGTTGTTTACTTGTTTTAGGGAACACAGTGCACACCTCCAGAGAGGCAGATGGCAATTTACTTCCCGGCCATCAGCATAACAAGGCTCCCTGTTCTCCAGGGCCTGTCTTGCCTTTCTGGTTTTTACCCATTTTGTGGATGTCCCTTGTGAGTGGTGAGAAGTGATACTTCTTTGTAGTGCAGACTTGCATTGCCATCTTGCTTGCTTGGACAAAAGTGCGTATGCATTTTCCCCTGAATATATTCAGAAGAAAATGCATATGGCCTTTTTGGCCATGTGCATCATTGTCGAAGTTGTGATCCTCTTCCTGTGCTTTAAAGGCGATTCCAACGTAGCTCTTGAAATCTGTTTCCTGCTATTCTGCCTCGCTTTCAATTCCGCCTAGTTGCCTTCCCTCAAAAGGTTGTTGGAAGATAGTTGCCGTTTATTACTCTGCCAGTTTGTGAATTGCTTTGCCCCTGAGTTCCATTTTTTAACTCGTTTTTTGTGAGCTGAACGCAAGTCCAAAATTTTGGTTCAGGACCTATACTATTTTTCGTTGGGTGGCTGAGACTTCAGTTAATTCTTCTTCCTCCCGGGAAATAAGAGTGATATGTGCCCGTCCAAATGCCTAAGAGCTACTCTCTAATTGGTTCTCCCTATTCCTTTTCATCCTTTGCCAGTTGGCAACCTGTGCGAACCAGGAGGTTAAATGTGCTGTCCCTCCAAGTTGGGAGATTGACAGTAAAGCAGTTGGAAAGTCAAACTAGAGCACAAGGAGAGGGACTATTCGTTGAGTTTTAGAGACCTTTCATATTCAAAATGTTTCCACTCTCTAGGTTTCCCGTACATGTTATAGCTGTAGTAATATTCCCTTCAACCTGGAGACATCGGACCAATGGAATGGGTGCCATGCATTATTGCTTTAAAGGGTCTGCATATGCTCACCCAATCTCTCCAATCCTCTCAGTCCCAGGTATCCAGCCTTATGCCATATCCAGCTGTCGTTGTAGATAGGGTAATTCCAGGTTTCATCAGAGACCCTGAAGAAATGGTAAAGAATTTCCCTTTTTTTGTTTTTGAAATTCCTTTTTATAGTGGGATTGTGCTGATTCTCGCTGCCATGTTTATGCCAGTCTAGACACACTTGATTCCATTAAGAAGTCATATCAATACATAGGTTTTAAGATTATTACTAGTCAGATATATTCCTCTGCGGGAAATATGGGGTTTTGAGTCCCTTTCACTGAGGAAGGTGTAGGTCTTGTCTATTCCATAGTTGGTTTATGGAACGGTACCTGTGCGTATATCAAACTCTGGTTTTATGCATCACCCCACCTCTCCTTTTTCTTTAAGCAGGCATAAGAGTGTTTTCTAAATGTGAGACTCTGTTCTCTTTCCTAACTCTGTTCATGTGTAGCCATGTTTACAGGATGTTCATAAGTGATATCTTATGATATGTTTCTTTTTCTGTGTGACTTATTTCACTTAGAATCATCGTACCTGAATCCACTCATTTTGCTGCTACTGGGCGTATGACATTGATTTCATGGCTGAGGGATATTCCGTCGTACGTAAGTACCACGATTTTTTGAACCATTTTTATATTTCCTGGGATATTTAATGTGTACCCAACTTGAGGTTCTTGTAAGCAGTGCAGCCCTAAAGTTTGGGGTGGCTCTGTCTTATTGATTTTCAGTTTTCCCAAGGTATATTCCCGTGCCTGGAAGTGCCCTTGGCTCTGTAGCTCTGTTTTGTACTTGGTTTAGGGAACACAATGCACTCCTCCAGAGAGGCAGTTGGCAATTTACATCCCGCCCATCAGCATAACAAATCTCCCTGTACTCCAGGGCCTGTCTTGGCTTTCTGGTTTTTACCCATTTTGTGGGTGTCCGTTTTGACCGGTGGGAAGTGATACTTCTTTGTACTGCAGGTTTGCATTGCCCGCTTGCTTGCTTGGCCAAAAAGGGCGTATGCATTTTCTCCTGAGTATATTCAGGAGAAAACACATAAGCCCTTTTTGGCCAAGTGCAGCTTAGTCGAAGTTTGTCCCTCTTCGTGTGCTTTAAAGGCAATTCCAACGTACCTCTTGAAATCCGATTCCTTCTATTCTGCCTCGCTTTCAAGTCCGCCTAGTTGCCTTCCCTCAACAGATTATTGGACGATAGTTGCCCTTTATTACTCTGCCAGTTTGTGAATTGCTGTGCCCCTGAGCTCCAATTTTTAACTCGATTTTTGTGAGCTGAACGCAAGACCAATATTTTGGTTCTGGACATATAGAGGTTTTTGGTGGGTCTCTGAGACTTTGTTTAATTCTTCTTCCTCCCGGTAAATAAGAGTGACATGTGCCCGTCCATATGCTTAACAGCTACTCTCTGATTGGTTCTCCCTCTTCCCTTTCATCCTTTGCCAAATTGGCAACCTGAGAGAACCAGGAGGTTAAAGGTGCTGTCTTTCCAAGTTGGGAGATTGATAGTAAAGCAGTTGGAAAGTCAAACTGGCGCAGAAGGAAAGGGAATATTCGTTGAGTTTTAGAAACCTTTCGTATTTACTGTGTGTCCATTCTGTAGGTTTCTCATACATGTTTTAGCTATAGTAATATTCCCTTCAACCTGGAGAGTTGGGACCCATGGAATGGGTGCCATGCATTATTGCTTTAAAGGTTCTGCATTTGCTCACCCAATCTCACCAATACTCTCAGTCCCATGTGTCCAACCTTATGCCACATCCAGCTGTCAATTTATATCGGGTCATTCCAGGTTTCATCAGAGACCCTGAAGGAATTGTAAAGAATTTCCCTGTTTTTTTGTTTTGTTTTAGAAATTCCTCTTTTTACTGGGTTTGAGCTGATTCTCACTGCCATATTTATGCCAGTCTAGACACACTTGTTTCCCTTATGGAAACATATCAATACATAGGTTTTAAGAATCTTACTAGTCAGATATATTCCTCTGCGGGAAATATGGGGTTTTGAGTTCCTTTCACTGAGGAAGGTGTAGGTCTTGTCTATTCCATAGTGGGTTTTTGGAACGCTACCTGTGCTTATATCAAACTCCGGTTTTATGAATACCCCCACCTCTCCTTCCCCTTAAGATGGCATAAGAGTGTTTTCTAAATGTGAGACTCTGTTCTCTTTCCTAACTCAGTTCATGTGTAGCCATGTTTACAGAATCTTCATAAGTGATATCTTATGATAAGTTTCTTTTTCTGTGTGACTTATTTCACTTAGAATCATCGTACCTGAATCCACTAATTTTGCTGCTTCTGATCTTATGTCATTGATTTCATGGCTGAGGGATATTCCATCGTACATAAGTACCACAATTTTTGGAACCATTTTTATATTTCCTGGGATATTGAAGGTGTACCCAAGTTGAGGTTATTGTAAGCAGTGTAGCCCTAAATTTTGGGGAGGCTCTGTCTTATTGATTTTCAGTTTTCCCAAGGTATATTCCCTAGACTGGAAGTGCCCTTGGCTCTGTAGCTCTGTTGTTTACTTGTTTTAGGGACACAATGCACTCCTCCAGAGAGGCAGTTGGCAATTTACATCCCGCCCATCAGCATAACAAGGCTCCCTGTTCTCCAGGGCCTATCTTGCCTTTCTCGTTTTTATCCATTTTGTGGATGTCCCTTTTGACTGGTGGGAAGTGATAATTCTTTGTAGTGAAGATTTGCATTGCCCGCTTGCTTGCTTAGCCAAAAGGGGCGTATGCGTTTTCTCCTGAATATATTCAGGAGAAAACGCATACGCCCTTTTTGGCCAAGTGCATCATTGTCGATGTTGTGCCCCTCTTCCTGTGCTTTAAAGGTGATTCTTACGTACTTCGTGAAATCTTTTTCCTTCTATTCTGCCTCGCTTTCAAGTCCGCTTCGTTGCCTTCACTCAACAGATTTTTGGACGAGAGTTGTCATTTATTACTCTGCCAGTTTGTGAATTGCTGTGCCCCTGAGCTCCATTTTTTAACTTGTTTTTTGTGAGCTGATCGAAAGTCAAAAATTTTGGTTCAGGACCTAAACCGGTTCCCGGGGGTGGCTGAGACTTTGGTTAATTCTTCTTCCTCCCGGGATATAAGACTGACATGTGACCGTCCAAATGCCTAACGCCTACTCTCTCATTGGTTTTCCCTCTTCCCTTTCATCCTCTGCCAAATTGGCAACCTGTGCGAACCAGGAGGTTAAAGGCGCAGTCTCTCCAAGTTGGGAGATTGATAGTAAAGCAGTTGGAACGTCAAACCGGAGCACCAGGATAGGAACTATTCGTTGAGTTTTAGAAACCTTTTGTATTCACAGTGTGTGCATTCTCTAGGTTTCCCATACATGTTATACCTGTAGTAACATTCCCTTCAACCTGGAGAGTTGGGAACCATGGAAAGAGTGCCATGCATTATTGCTTTAAAGGGTCTGCATTTGCTCACCCAATCTCACCAATCCTCTCAGTACCAATTGTCCAGCCTTATGCCACATCCAGCTGTCATTGTAGACAGGGTTATTCCACGTTTCATCAGAGACCCTGAAGGAATTGTAAAGAATTTCCCTGTTTTTTTGTTTTGTTTTTGAAATTCCTTTTTAAAGTGGGTTTGAGCTGATTCTCGCTGCCAAGTTTGTGCCAGTCTAGACACACTTGATTCCATTATGGGGACATATCAATGCATAGGTTTTAAGATTCTTACTAGTAAGTTATATCCCTGTGCATGGAATATGGGGAGTTGAGTCCCTTTCACTGAGCAACATGTAGTTCTTGTCTATTCCGTATTTGGTTTTTGGAACGGTACCTGAACTAATATCAAAATCTGGTTTAATGCATCACCCCCCCTCTCCTTCCCCCTTAGCAGGCATAAGAATGTTTTCTAAAGGTCAAACTCTCTTCACTTTCCTAACTCAGTTCATGTGTAGGCATGTTTCCATGGTCTTCGTAAGTGATATCTTATGATTAGCTTCTTTTTCTGTGTGACTTATTTCACTTAGAATCATCGTACCTGAATCCACTCATTTTGCTGCTACTGGTCTTATGACATTGATTTCATGGCTGAGGGATATTCCATCGTACATAAGTACCACAATTTTTTGAACCATTTTTATATTCCCTGGGATATGTGAGGTGTACCCAAGTTGAGGTTGTTGTAAGCAGTGCAGCCCTAAATATGGGGGTGGCTCTGTCTTACTGATTTTCCGTTTCCCAAGGTATATTCCCTAGACTGGAAGTGCCCTTGGCTCTGTAGCTTTGTTGTTTAGTTGTTTTAGGGAACACAATGCACTCCTCCAGAGAGGCAGTTGGCAATATACATCCCGCCCATCAGCATAACAAGGCTCCCTGTTCTCCAGGGCCTGTCTTGAATTTCTGGTTTTTACCCATTTTTTCGATGTCCCTGTGGACCGGTGGGAAATGATACTTCTTTGTAGTGCAGACTTGCATGAACGCTTGCTTGCTTGGCCAAAAAATCTGTATGCATTTTCTCCTGAATATACTCAGGAGAAAATGCATAAGCCCTTTTTAGCCAAGTGCATCAGTGTCGAAGTTGTGCCCCTCTTCCTGTGCTTTAAAGGTGATTCCAACGTAACTCTTGAAATCCGTTTCTGGCAATTCTGCCTGGCTTTCAAGTCCGCCTCGTGTCCTTCGCTCAACAGGTTTTTGGTCGATAGTTGTCCTTTATTACTCTGCCAGTTTGTGAATTGCTGTGCCCCTGAGCTCCGTTTTTTAACTGTTTTTTTCTGAGCTGTACGCAAGTCCAATATTTTGGTTCAGGACATATACTCGTTCCCGGTGGGTGGCGGAGACTTTGGTCAATTCTTCTTCCTCCCGGGAAATAAGAGTGACATATGCCCGTCCAAATGCCTGACAGCTACTCTCTCATTGGTTCTCCCTCTTCCCATTCATCCTCTGCGAAATTGGCAACCTGTGCGAAACAGGAGGTTAAAGGTGCGGTCTCTCCAGGTTGGGAGATTGATAGTAAAGCAGTTGGAAAGTCAAACCGGAGCCAAAGGAGAGGGACTATACGTTGAGTTTTAGAGACTATTCGTATTCACACTGTGTCCATTCTCTAGGTTTCCCATACATGTTATAGCTGTAGTAATATTCCCTTCAACCTGGAGAGTTGGGACCCATGGAATGGGTGTCATGCATTATTGCTTTAAAGGGTCTGCATTTGCTCACCCAATCTCACCAATCCTCTCAGTCCTATGTTTCCAGCCTTATGCCACATGCAGCTGTCATTGTAGATAGAGTCATTCCAGGTTTCATCAGAGACCATGAAGGAATTATAAAGAATTTCCCTGTTTTTTGTTTTTCAAATTCCTTTTTATAGTGGGTTTGAGCTGATTCTCGCTGCCATCTTTATGCCAGTCTAGACGCACTTGATTCCCTGAAAGAGACATATCAATACATAGGTTTTAAGCTTTTTACTAGTCAGATATATTCCTCTGCGGGAAATATGGGGTTTTGAGTCCCTTTCCCTGAGGAAGGTGTAGGTCTTGTCTATTCCATACTTGGTTTTTGGAACTCTACCTGTGCATATATCAAACTCTGGTTTTATGCATCACCCCACCTCTCCATCCCTCTTAAGCAGGCATAAGAGTGTTTTCTAAATATGAGACTCTCTTCTCTTTCCTAACTCAGTTCATGTGTAGCCATGTTTACAGGATCTTCATAAGTGATATCTTATGATACGTTTCTCTTTCTGTGTGACTTATTTCACTTAGAATCATCGTACCTGTATCCACTCATTTTGCTGCTACTGGTCTTATGACATTGATTTCATGGCTGAGGGATATTCCATCATACATAAGTACCACAATTTTTTGAACCTTTTTTATATTTCCTGGGATATTTAATGTGTACCCAAGTTGAGGTTCTTGTAAGCAGTGCAGCCCTAAATTTTGGGGTAGTTCTGTCTTATTGATTTTCAGTTTTCCCAAGGTATATTCCCTTGACTGGAAGTGTCCTTGGCTCTGTATCTCTGTTGTTTACTTGTTTTAGGGAACACAGTGCTCTCCTCCAGAGAGGCAGTTGGCAATTTACATCCCGCTCATCATCATAACAAGGCTCCCTGTTCTCCAGGGCCTCTCTTGCCTTTCTGGTTTTTACACATTTTGTGGATGTCCCTTTTGACCGGTGGGAAGTGATACTTCTTTGTAGTGAAGTTTTGCATTGCCCACTTGCTTGCTTGGCCAAAAAGGGTGTATGCGTTTTCTCCTGAATATATTCAGGAGTAAATGCAAACGCCCTTTTTCGCCAAGTGCATCATTGTCGAAGTTGTGCCCCTCTTCCTGTGTTTAAAGGCGATTCCAACGTACATCTTGAAATCTGTTTCCTGCATTTCTGCCTCCCTTTCAAGTTTGCCTCGTTGCCTTCCCTCAACAGAATTTTGGACGATAGTTGCCCTTTATTACTCTGCAAGTTTGTGAATTGCTGTGCCCCTGAGCTCCATATTTAAATCGTTTTTTCTGAGCTGAACGCAAGTCAAATATTTTGGTTCAGAACATATACTGGTTCCCGGTGTGTGGCTGAGACTTTGGTCAATTCTTCTTCCTCCCTGGAAATAAGAGTGACATATGCCTGTCCAAATGCCTAACAGCTACTCTCTCTTTGGTTCTTCCTCTTCCGTTTCATCCTCTGCCAAATTGGCAACCTGTGAGAACCAGGAGGTTAAAGGGGCTGTCTCTCCAAGTTGGGAGATTGATAGTAAAGCAGTTGGAATGTCAAACCGGAGCACCAGGAGAGGGACTATTAGTTGAGTTTTAAAGACCTTTCGTATTCACAGTGTGTCCATTCTCTAGGTTTCCCGTACATGTAATAGCTGTAGTAATATTCCCTTCAACCTGGAGAGTGGGGACCCATGGAATGGGTTCCCCTCATTATTGCTTTAAAGGGTCTGCATTTGCTCATCCAATCACACCAATTCTCTCAGTCCCAAGTGTCCAGCCTTATTCCACATCCAGGTGTCATTGTAGATAGGGTCATTCCAGGTTTCATCAGAGACCCTGAAGGAATTGATAGAAATTTCCCTGTTTTTTTGTTTTGTTTTTGAAATTCCTTTTTATAGTGGGTTTGAGCTGATTCTCACTGTCATGTTTATGCCAGTCTAGACACACTTGATTCCCTTATGGAGACATATCAATACATAGGTTTTAAGATTCATACTTTTAAGATATATTACTCTGTGGTGAATATGGGGTGTTGAGTCCCTTTCACTGAGGAAGGTGTAGGTTTTGTCTATTTCGTATTTGGTTTTTGGAACGGTACCTGTACTAATATCAAACTCTGATTTTATGCATCACCCCACCTCTCCTTCTCCCTTAAGCTAGCATAAGCGTTTTTTTTTAATGTGAGTCTCTCTTTTCTTTCCTAACTCAGTTCATGTGTAGCCATGTTTACAGGATCTTCATAAGTGATATCTTATGATAAGTTTCTTTTTCTGTGTGACTTATTCCACTTAGACTTATCGTACCTGAATCCACTCATTTTGGTGCTACTGGCCTTATGACATTGATTTCATGCCTGAGGGATATTCCATCATATGTAAGTACCACAATTTCTTGAACCATTTTTGTCTTTCCTGGGATATTTAATGTGTACCCAAGTTGAGGTTTTTGTAAGCAGTGCAGCCCTTAATTTTGCTGTGGATCTTTCTTATTTATTTTCAGTTTTCCCAAGGTATATTCCCTAGACTGGAAGTGCCCTTGGCTCTGTAGCTCTGTTGTTTACTTGTTTTAAGGAACACAATGCACTCCTCCAGAGAGGCAGTTGGCCATTTACATCCTGCCCATCAGCATAACAAGGCTCCCTGTTCTCCAGGGCCTGTCTTGCCTTTCTGGTTTTTACCCATTTTGTGGATGTGCCTTTTGACCGGTGGGAAGTGATACTTCTTTGTAGTGCAGATTTGCATTGCCCGCTTGCTTGCTTGTCCAAAAAGGGCATATGCGTTTTCTCCTGCATATATGCACGTGAAAACCCATATGCCCTTTATGGCCATTTCCATAATTTTCGAAGTTGTAATGCTTTTCCTGTGTTTAAAGGCGATTCCAATGTACCTCTCGAAATCTATTTCATGCCATTCTGCCTCATTTGCCCTTCCACCTCGTGGCTTTCCCTCAACAGATTTTTCGAAGAGAGTAGTTCTTTATAACTCTGCAGGTTAGTGCATTGCTGTGGCCCTGAGCTCCATTTTTCAACTCGCGTTTTTGTGATCTGACCGCAAATCAACAGTTTTGCTTCTGGACTTATACTGGTTCTGGGGGGCAGGCTAAGACTTTGGTTAATTCCTCTTTGTGATGGAATATTAGAGAGACATGTGGCCGTCCAAATGCCTACAGCTACTCTCTCATTGGTTCTCTCTCTTCCCTTATATCCTCTGCACAATTTGCCAACTGTGCGTACCAGGAGGATATAGGGGCTGACTTTCCAAGTTGGGAGATTGATAGTAAAGCAGTTGGAATGTCAAACTGGAGCACAAGGAGAGAAAAAAGTAGTAGAGTTTTAGAAACCTTTCACCATCAGATGGTTTCCATTCTCTAGGTTCCCATACACGTTATAACTGTAGTGATATTCCCTTCTACCTGGAGAGATGGGAAACATGGAATGGGTGGCAGGCATTATTGCTTTAAACGGTCTGCATTTTTTCACCCAATCTCACCAATCCTCTCAGTCCCAAGTGACCAGCGTTATGCCACATCCAGCTGTCATTGTAGATACGGTCATTCCAGGTTTCATCAGAACCCCTGAAGGTATTGTGTAAGAATTTTACTGTTTTTATGTTTTGTTTTGAAATTCATTTTTATAGTGGGTTTGAGCTGATTCTCACTGCCATGTTTATGTCGTTCTAGACACACTTGGTTCCCTTACGGAGACATATCAATACATAGGTTTTAAAATTCTTACTAGTCAGATATATTTCTCTGCGGGGAATAAGCATGTTGAGTTCTGTTTACTGAGGAAGGAGTAGGGCTTGTCTCTTCTGTTTTTGGATTATGGAATGGTACCTGTGCTAATATCAAACTTTTGTTTTGTGCATCTCCCCACCTGTCTTTCCCCTTAAGCAAGCATTAGAGTGTTTTCTAAATCTGATACTCTGTTCTCTTCCCTAAATCAGTTCATATGTAGCCATGTTTACATTCCCTTCATAAGTGATATCTTATGTCAGAATGCACCATGGCCGTTCTCATAATAATGCTCCATGACCCCTGTCATCACAATGCACCATGCCCTGGTTATCAAAATGCTCCATGTCCCTTGTCATCACAATTCTCCACGTCCTTGTCATCACAGTGCTACATGACACTTCTCATCAAAATGTTACATGCTCTTGTCATCACAATTCTCCATCCACTTGACATTGCAATGCTCCATGCACTTGTCATCACAATGCTGCATGCACATGTCATCACAAAGCTCCATGCCCTTGTCATCACAATGCTCCATGATCCCTGTCATAACAATGCTCCCTGAAACCTGTCATCACAATGCTTCATGCCCCTTGTCATTACAGGGCTCCATGATGCTCGATATCACAATTACCCAAGGTGTTCTCATCACAATGCTCCATGGCAAATATCATCACAATGCTCCATGACCACTGTCATCACAACACTCCATGACACCTGACAACACAATGATTCGGGACTCTTGTCACCACAATGTTCCATTCCCTAGTCATCACACTGCCCCATGACACCTGTCATCACAATACTCCATGAACGTTTTCAGACCAATGTTCCATGACACTTGTCATCATAATGATCCATGTCCTTGTCATCCCTATGCTCCATGACCACTGTTTTCTCAATGCTCTGTGACGCTTGTCATCACAGTGCTCCATGACAACTGTCATCACAATACTCCATGCCTTTGTCAGCAAAATGCTACATGACCTTGTCATTACAATGCTCTATTTGCTTCTCAACACAATCCTCCATGAAACTTGGGATCACATTGCTTCATGCCCATGTCATCACAATGCTCCATGCTCCTTGAAATAAAAATGATCCATGACCTCTGTCATCACAATGCTCCTAACCCTTGTGATCACCATGTTCCATAACACTTGTCATCACAATGCTCCATGATGCCTGTCATCACAATACTCCATGCCCTTTTCATCGCAATGCTCCATGACCTTTGTCATCACAATTCTCAATACACTTGTCATCACAATGCTCCCTGACACTTGTCATCAGAATGTTCCTTGAACCATGTCAGGAAAAGGCTCCATGCCTCTTTCATAACAATGCCCCATGCCGTTTTCATCACAATGCTCCATGCCATTGTCATCAAAATACTCCACAAGATTGTCATCAGAATGCTCCATGACCCTTGTCATCAAAATTCTCCATGCGATTGTCAGCACAATGCTCCTTGACCCTTGTCATCACAATGCTCCAAGCCATTGTCATCACAATGCTCCTTTACCTTTGTCATCAGAATCCTCCATGACACTTGGCATCACAATGCTCCATGCCATTGTCATCAGAGCGGGCCACTACATATGTCATCAGAATGCTCCCTGACACCTCTCTTCACAATACTGCATGACCTGGTCATCACAATGCTCCATGCCCTTGTCATCACAATGCGCCATTCCAACTGTCATCGCAATAATCCATGAAACATATTAGAACATTGTTCCATGCTCTTGTCATCACAATGCTCCATGCTCTTGTTATCACAATTCTTCATGACCCCTGTCATCACAATGCTCCATGACACTTGTCAGTATGTACCTTGAACCCTGTCATGACAAGGCTCCATGCCTTTTTCATCACAACGTTCCATGCCCTTTCCATTACAGTTCTCCAAGTCCCATGTAATCACAATGCTCCATGCCCTTGTCATCACAAATCTCAAGGACGCATGCCATCAGAATGCTCCTTGGTCTTCTCCTCACAATGTGCCATGCCCTTGTCATCACAATGTTCCAAGACCCCTGTAATCACAATGCTCCACGCCCCTTTTCATCAGTATGTTCCATGAGACTTGTCATCACAAAGCTCCATGGTTTTGTCATCACAATGTTCCAGTACCTTGTCATCACAATGCTTCTCAACCTTGTCAAGAAAATTTTCAATGGCCCTTGTCATCATAATGCTCCAAGCCCTAATCATCAAAATGCTCCATTATATTTGTCCTCACATTTCTCCATTACATTTGGCGTCACAATGCCCCATGCCTTTGTCATCACAATGGATCATGACTTTTGTCATCACAGTGTTCCCTGACACCTGTCTTCACAATACTCCTTGAACTTCTCATCACAATGCTCCATGACCCCTGTCATCACAACGCTCTGTGACTCCAGTCATCACAATGCTTCATGACCTTTTTCATCACAATGGTTTATGCCCTCGCCATCAACAGTCTCTTTGACCTTTTTAACCACAATGCTCCATGAACTTTTCATCACAATGCTCTTTGACCCTTGTCATCACAATGCTCTATGCCTTTCTCAGCCCAATGCTCCATGACCCTTGTCATCACAATGCTCCGTGACTCCAGTCATCTCAAACTTCATAACGTTTGTCATCACAATGGTCCATGCCCGCGTGATTACAAGGCTCTGTGACCTTTGAAACCACAATGCTCCATGAACTTTTCATCACAATTCTCTGTGACCCTTGTCATCACAATGTTCCATGTCTTTGTCAGAACAATGCTCCATGACCATTGTCTTCAAAATGTGCCACGCGCATTTCATCACAATGGTCCACAACCTTGTCACTGCAATGCTCCATCAACCTTGTAATCACAATGGTCCATGGACTTCTCATCAAAGTGATCTCTCACCAGAGATATCACAGTGTTCTATCACTAGTCATCACAATTCTCCCTCACCCCTGTAATCACAATGTTCCATGGACCTGTCATCACACTGCTACATCCCCTTATCATCACAATGTTCCATGACCCCTCTCAGCAAAATGCTCCATCACCCTTTTCATCCCAAAGCTCCAAGACGCCTGATATCACAATGTTCTATAAACCCTGCAATCAAAATGTTCCATTACATTATTCATCAAATTGCTGCATGACCCGGTCATCAAAATGCTCCCTGCCCTTCTCATCAAAATGCACCATGCCCTTGTCATCAAAATGCTCCATGACTTGTCATCACAAAGCTCCATGACCCTTGGCATCACAGTGCTCCATGTCATTGTCATCACTATGATCCATGAACCCTCTCATCACATTGCTCAATGCCCTTGTCATCACAAAGCTCCATGACACTTCTCATCACAATGCTCGATGCCCTTCTCATCTCAATGGTGCATGCTCTTGTCATTACAATCCTGCATGACCCATGTAACATAGTGTTCCGTACCATTGTCATCACAATGCTCCATGCAAACTCTCATCACAATAATCCATGAAATATTTCAGACCAATGTTCCATGCCGTTCTCATCACCATGCTCCATTACCCCTGTCATAACAATGCACCATGACACCTGTCATCACTATGTCCAACGGCCTAGTCATCACAAGGTTCTATGGCACTTGTCATCACAATGCTGAAGACCCCTGTAATCACAATGCTCCATGCCCTTGTCATCACAAAGCTCCATGACGCATGTCATCAGAATGTTCCATGGCCTTCTCATCACAATGCTCCATGCCCTTGTCATCACAATGCTCCAAGACCCCTGTAAACACAATGCTCCATGTCCCTTTTCATCTCAATGCTCCATGAAACCTGTCATCACAATGCACCATGCCCATCATCATAATGCTTCAGGCTATTGTCATCACAATGAAATCAATATTCTCCATGACCTCTGTCATCATAATGTTCCAAACCCTTGTGATCACAATGTTCCATAACACTTATCATCACAACACCCCATAACGCTCATCATAACAATTATCCATGGTCATCTCATCACAATGCTCCATGATCTTTGTCATCACAATGCTCAATACACTTATCATCACAATGCTCCCTGACAATTGTCGTCAGTATGCTCCTTGAACCCTGTCATGACAAGGATCCATGCCTTTTTCATCCCAGTGATCCATGCCCTTTTCATCACAATGCTCCAAGATCCCTGTAATCACAATGTTCCATGTCCTTGTCATCACAAAACTCCATGACACATATCATCAGAATGCTCTATGACATTCTCATCACAATGCTCCATGCCCTAGCCATCACAATGCTCCAAGACCCCTGTAATCACAATGCTCCATGCCCCTTTTCATCAGAATGCTCCATGAGAATTGTCATCACAAGTCTCCATGCTCTTCTCATCACTATGCTCCAGGACCTTGTCATCACCATGCTCCATTCCCTTGTCATCACAATGCACCATGACCTCTGTCATCACAATAATCCATGAATATTTTCAGACCAATGCTCCACGATCTACTCATCACAATGCTCCATGGCCAAAATCATCACAATGCTCCATGACCACTGACATCACAATGCTCCAAACACTTGTGATCACAATGTTCCATAACACTTGTCATCACAACGCTCCATGATGTCTGTCATCACAATACTCCATGTCCTTTTCATCACAATGCTTCATGACTTTTGTCATAACAATTCTCAATACACTTGTCATCACAATGCTCCCTGACACTTGTGATCAGTATGCTCCTTGAAAGCTGTCACGAAAAGGCTCCATGCCTTTTACATCGCAATTCATCATGCCGTTTTCATCACAATGCTCCATGCCATTGTCATCAAAATACTCCACAAGTTTGTCACCAGAATGCTCCATGACCATTGTCATCACAATGATCCATGAACTTTTCATCACAATGCTCTTTGATCCTTGTCATCACAATTCTCTATGCCTTTCTCAGCACAATGCTCCATGACACTTGTCATCACAATGCTCCATGCGCTGGTCAGCACAATGCTCCATGAAACATGTCATCACAATGCACCATGCGTTTATCATCACAGTGCTCCACAATCTTGTCATCACAATGCTCCATAAAATTTGTCATCACAATGCTCCATGCACTTCTCTTCCAAATGCTCTCTCACCACTGATATCACAATGCTACATCACTATTTGTCACAATAATCCCTCACCCCTGTCATCACAATGATCCATGACTCCTGTTATCACAGTGCTACGTGCACTTATCATCACAATGTTCGATGACCCATGACATCACAAAGTTCCATAACACCTGTCATCAAAATGCTCCATCACCCTTTTCATCGCAAAGATCCATGAACCCTGGCATCACAATGTTCTATAACCCCTGTCATCAAAATGTTCCATTTCAATTTTCATCAAATTGCTGCATGACCATGTCATCAAAATGCTCTCTGCCCTTCTCAACACAATGCACCACACCCTTGTCATCAAAATGCTCCATGACCTTTGTCATCACAAAGCTTCATGACCATTGGCATCACAGTGCTCCATGATATTGTCATCACAATGCTCCATGAAACCTCTCATCACATTGCTCCATGCCCTTGTCTTCACAAAGATCCATGACACTTGTCATCACAATGCTCGATGCCCTTCTCATCACAATGCTCCATGCCCTTGTCATTACAATCCCCCATGACCCATGTATCACAGTGTACCGTGCCCTTCTCATCACAATGTTCCATGCCCACTCTCATCACAATAATCCATGAAACATTTTAGACCAATGTTCAATGCCCTTCTCATCACAATGCTCCATTACCTCTGTCATAACAATGCTCCATGACCCCTGCCATCAAAATGTTCCACGGCATTGTCATCACAAGGCTCCATGACCCTTGTCATCACAATGCTCCAAGACCCCTGTAATCACAATGCTCCATGCACTTGTCATCACAAAGCTCCATAACGCATGTCATCAGAATGTTCCATGGAATTCTCCTGAGAGTGCTCCATGCCCTTGTCATGACAAAGCTCCAAGACCCCTGTAATCACAATGCTCCATGCCCGTTTTCATCAGAATGCTCCATGAGACTTGTCATCACAAGTCTCCATGGTCATCTCATCACAATGCTCCAGTACCTTGTAATCACCATGCTCCATTCCCTTGTCATCACAATGCTCCATGACACCTGGCATCACAATACTCCATGAACATTTTCAGCCAAATGCTCCATGACCATCTAATCACAATGCTCCATGGCAAATATCATCAAAATGCTCCATGACCATTGTCATCACAACACTCCAAGACACCTGACAACACAGTGATCCGGGACTCTTGTCATCACAATGCTCCAAGACCCCTGTAATCACAATGCTCCATGACCCCTGTCATCATAGTACTCCATGAACATTTTCAGCCCAATGATCCATGAGACTTGTCATCACAATGATCCATGCCGTTGTCATACCTATGCTCCATGACACCTGTATTCACAATGGTCCCTGATGCTTGTCATCACAGTGCTCCATGACACCAGTCATCAAAAAGCTCCATGCCTTTGTCAGCAAAATGCTACATGACCTTGTCATTACAATGCTCTATGCGCTTGTCATCACAATACTCCATTACCATTGTCATCACAATCCTCCAAGAACCTTGGGATCGCATTGCTTCATGCCCTAGTCATCAATGTTCCATGCTCCTTGAAATCAAAATGATCCATGACCTCTGTCATCGCAATGCTCCAAAACCTTGTGATCACAATGTTCCATAACACTTGTCATCACAACGCTCCATGATGCCTGTCATCACAGTACTCCATGCCCTTGTCATCACAATACTCCATGCCCTTGTTATCACAAGGTTCTAGACCCCTGTAATCAGAATGCTCCATGACACTTGGCATCACAATGCTCCATGACACTTGGCATCACAATGCTCCATGCCATTGTCATCACAATGGGCCATTACATATGTCATCACAATGCTCCCTGACACCTCTCTTCACAATACTGCATGACCTGGTCATCACAATGCTCCAAGACACATGTAATCACAATGCACCATTCCAACTGTCATCGCAATAATCCATGAAACTTATGAGACCAATGTTCCATGCCCTTGTCATCACAATGCTCGATGCCCTTGTTATCACAATGTTCTAAGAACCCTGTAATCAGAATTCTCCTTGCCCCTTTCATCAGTATGCTCCATGAGACTTGTCATCACAAGGCTCCATGGTTTTCTCATCACAGTGTTCCAGGACCTTGTCATGACAATGCTTCACTACCTTGTCATGAAAATTCTCAATGGCCCTTGTCATCATAATGCTCCAAGTCCTAGTCATCACAATGCTCCATTATATTTGTCATCACAATCCTCCATTACATTTGGCATCACAATGCTCCCTGCCATTGTCATCGCAATGGACCATGACATATGTCATCACAATGCTCTCTGACAACTCTCTTCAAAATACTCCATGACCTTCTCATCACAATGCTCCATGCCCTGGTCATCACAATACACCATGTCCACTGTCATCACAATAATCTCTGAAAAGTGTCACCAAAACGCTCCATGTCCCTGTCATCACAATGCTCCATGACCCCTGTCATCTCAATGCTCCGTGACTCCAGTCATCACAATGCTTCATAACGTTTGTCATCACAACGGTCCATGCCCGCATCATCACAAGGCTCTGTGACATTTGTAACCACAATGCTCCATGAAATTTTCATCACAATGCTCCGTGACCCTTGTCATCACAATGTGCCACGCGTTTTTCATCACAATGATCCACAACCTTGTCATCGCTATGCTCCATAAATCTTGTATTCACAGTGCTCCATGCACTTCTCATCCAAATGCTCTCTCACCTGAGATATCACAATGTTCCATTACTAGTCATCACAATCCTCCCTCAACCCTGTAATCAAAATGTTCCATGAACCCTGGCATCACAATATTCCATAACCACTGTCATCAAATGCTCCATGACACTTTTCAGCCCAAAGCTCCATGACCCTTGGCATCACAATGCTCCATATCATTGTCATCAATATGCTCCATGAAACCTCTCATCCCATTGCTCCATGCCCTTGTCATCACAAAGCTCCATGACACTTGTCATCACAATGCTCGATGCCCTTCTCATCAAAATGCTCCATGCCCTTTTCATCACAATCCTCCATGACCCATGTATCACAGTGTTCCGTTCCCTTGTCATCACAATGCTCCATGCCCACTCTCATCATAATAATCCATGAAATATTTCAGGCCAATGCTCAATGCCCTTCTCAACAGAATGCCCCATTACCTCTGTTACAACAATGCTGATTACCCCTGCCAACACAATGTTCCACGGCCTTGTCATCACAAGGCTCCATGACCCTTGTCATCACAATGCTCCATGCCCTTGTCACCACAATGCTACAAGACCCCTGTATTCAAAATGCTCCATGCCCCTTTGCATCTCAATGCTCCATGAACCCTGTCATCACAATGCACCATGCCCATCATCATAATGCTTCAGGCTATTGTCATCAAAATGAAATCAAAATTATCCATGACCTCTGTCATCATAATGCTCCAAACCCTTGTGATCACAATGTTCCATAACACTTATCATCACAAATCCCCATGACGCTCATCATCACAATTATCCATGGTATTCTCATCACAATGCTCCATGACCTTTGTCATCACAAGGCTCAATACACTTGTCATCACAATGCTCCCTGACACTTGTCGTCAGTATGCTCCTTGTACCCTGCCATGACAAGGCTGCATGCCTTTTTCATCACAATGATCCGTGCCCTTTTCATAACAATGCTCCAAGATCACTGTAATCACAATGCTCCATGTCCTTGTCATCAAAAAACTCCATGAAGCATGTCATCAGAATGCTCCATGGCTTTCTCATCACAATGCTCCATGCCCTAGTCATCACAATGCTCCAAGACCCCTGTAATCACAATGCTCCATGCCCCTTTTCGTCAGAATTCTCCATGAGACTTGTCATCACAAGTCTCCATGGTCATCTCATCACAATGCTCCAGGACCTTGTCATCACCATTCTCAATTCCCTTGTCATCACAATGCTCCATGACCACTGTCATCACAATAATCCATTAATATATTCAGCCCAATGCTCCACGACCTACACATCACAATGCTCCATGGCCTATATCATCACAGTGCTCCATGACCACTGTCATCACAACACTCCATGACTCCTGACAGCACAATGATCTGGGACTCTTGTCATCACAATGCTCCATGTCATTGTGATCACAATGCTCCATGAACCCTCTCATAACATTGCTCCATGCACTTGTCATCACAAAGCTCCATGACACATGTCATCACAATGCTCGATGCCCTTCTCATCACAATGCTCCATGCCCTGTCATTACATTCCTGCATGACCCATGTATTATAGTGTTCCGTACCCTTGTCATCACAATGCTCCATGCCCACTCTCATCACAATAATTCATGAAACATTTCAGACCAATATTCCATGTCCTTCTCATCACAATGCTCCATTACCCCTTTCATAACAAGGCACCATGACCGCCGCCATCACAATGTTCCACGGCCTAGTCATCACATGGTTCTATGACAATTGACATCACCATCCTCAAGACGCCTGAAATCACAATGCTCCATGCCCTTGTCATCACAAAGCTCCATGACGCATGTCATCAGAATGTTCCATGGCCTTCTCATCTCAATGCTCCTTGCCCTTGTCATCACAATGCTTCAAGACCATTGTAATCACAATGCTCCATGCCCCTTTTCATATCAATGCTCCATGAAACCTGTCATCACAATGCACCATGCCCATCATCATAATGCTTCAGGCTATTGTCATCACAATGAAATCAAAATGTTCCATGACCTCTGTCATCATAATACTGCGAACCCTTGTGATCACAAAGTTCCATAACACTTATCATCACAACACCCCATGACGCTCATCATCACAATTATCCATGGCCTTCTCATCACAGTGATCTATGATTTTTGTCATCACAATGCTCAATACATTTGTCAACACAATGCTCCCTGACACTTGTCTTCAGTATGCTCCTTGAAACCTGTCATGACAAGGCTCCATGCCTTTTTCATCACAATGATCCATGCCCTTTTCATCACAATGCTCCGTGACCCCTTTAATCACAATGCTCCATGCCTTTGTCAGAACAATGCTCCATAACACTTGTCATCACAGTGTGCCACGCACTTTTCATCACAATGATCCACAACCTTGTCATCGCTATGATCCATAAACCTTGTAATCACTATGCTCCATGAACTTCTCATCCAAATGCTCTCTCACCTGAGATATCACAATGTTCCATCACTAGTTATCACAATGCCCCCTCACCCCTGTAATCACAGTGTTCCATGACCCCTGTCATCACAATGCTACATCCCCTTATAAACATAATGTTCCATGACCCCTGACATCACAATGTTCCATAACCCCTGTCATCAAAATGCTCCATGACACTTTTCATCCCAAAGCTCCATGACCCCTGGCATCACAATGTTCTATAAACCCTGTCATCAAAATGTTCCATTACACTTTTTATCAAATTGCTGCATGACCCTGTCATCAAAATGCTCCCTGCCCTGCTCATCACAATGCACCACACACTTGTCATCAAAATGATCCATGACCTTTCTCATCACAAAGCTCCATGACCCTTGGCATCACAATGCTCCATGGCTTTGTCATCACAATGCTCCATGAACACTCTCATCACATTGCTCCATGCCCTTGTCATCACAAAACTCCATGACACTTGTCATCACAATGTTCGATGTGTTCTCATCACAATGCTCCATGCCCCTGTCATTACAATCCTCCATGACACATGTATCACAGTCTTCCGTGCCCTTGTCATCACAATGCTCCATGCCCACTCTCATCACAATAATCCATGAAATATTTCAGACCAAGGCTCAATGCCCTTCTCATCAAAATGCTCCATTACTTCTGTCATAACAATGATCCATGACCCCTGCCATCATGATGTTCCATGGCCTTTTCATCACAAGGCTCCATGACCCTTCTCATCACAATGCCCCAAGAACACTGTAATCACAAAGCTCTATGCCCCTTTTCATCTCAATGATTCATGAACCCTTTCATCACAATGCACCATGCCCATCATCATAATGCTTCCTGCTATTGTCATAAAAAGGAAATCAAAATGCTCCATGACCTCTGTCATAACAATGCTCCAAACCCTTGTGATCACAATATTCCATAACACTTGTCATCACAATGCCCCATGACGCTCCTCATCACAATTATCCATGGTCTTCTCATCACAATGCTCCATGACCTTTGTCATCACAATGCTCAATACACTTGTCATCCAAATGCTCCCTGACACTTGTTGTCTGTATGCTCCTTTTACCCTGTCATGGTAGGGCTCCATGCCTTTTTCATCACAATGATCCATGCCCTTTTCATCACAATGCTCCAAGACCCATGTAATCACGATGCTCCATGCCATTGTCATCACAAAGCTCAATAATGCATGCCATAAGAATGCTCCTTGGTCTTCTCCTCACAATGCTCCATGCTCTTGTCATCACAAAGTTCCAACACCACTGTAATCACAATGCTCCATGCTCTTTTTCATCAGTATGCTCCATGAGACTTGTCATCACATGGCTCCATGGTTTTGTCATCATAATGCTCCAAGCCCTAGTCATCACAATGCTCCATTATATTTGTCATCATAATCCTCCATTACATTTGTCATCACAATGTTCCCTGCCATTGTCATCGCAATGGACCATGACATATTTCATCACAATGCTCCGTGACACCTGTCTTCAAAATACTCCATGACCTTCTCATCTCAATGCCCCATGCCCTTGTCATCACAATGCACCATGTCCACTGTCATCACAATAATATATGAAACTTGTCAGACCTATGCTCCATTCCCCTGTCATCACAATGCTCCATGACCTTGTTATCACAGTGCTCCATGACCCCTGTCATCACAATGCTCCGTGACTCCAGTCATCACAATGCTTCATAACGTTTGTCATCACAACGGTCCATGCCCGCGTCATCACAAGGCTCTCTGTCCTTTGTAACCACAATGCTCCATGAACTTTTCATCACAATGCTCCGTGACACTTGTCATCACAATGATCCATGCCTTTGTCAGAACAATGCTCCATGACCTTTGTCATCACAATGTGCCATGCGCTTTTCATCACAATGATCCACAAACTTATCATCGCTATGCTCCATTAACCTTGTAATCACAATGCTCCATGCACTTCTCATCCAAATGCTCTCGCACCTGGGATATCACAATGATCTATCACTAGATATCACAATCCTCCCTCACCCCTGTAATCACAGTGTTCCATGGCCCCTGTCATCACAATGCTACATCCGCTTATCAACACAATGTTCCATGACTCCTGACATCACAATGTTCCATAACCACTGTCATCAAAATGCTTGATGACCCTTTTCATCCCAAAGCACCATGACCCATGGCATCACAATGTTCTATAACCCCTGTCATCAAAATGTTCCATTACACTTTTCATTAAATTGCTCCATGACCCTGTCATCAAAATGCTCCCTGCCCTTCTCATCACAATGCACCACACCCTTGACATCAAAATGCTCCATGACATTTGTCATCACAAAGCTCCATGACATTTGGCATCACAATGCTCCATATCATTGTCATCACAGTGCACCATGAACCCTCTCATCACATTGCCCCATGCCCTTGTCATCACAAAGCTCCATCACACTTGTCATCACAATGCTCCATGCCCTTGTCATTACAATCCTCCATGACCCAAGTATCACAGTGTACCGTGCCCTTGTAATCACAATGCTCCATGCCCACTCTCATCACGATAATCCATGAAATATTTCAGACTAATGGTCAATGCCATTCTCATCACAATGGTCCATTACTTCTGTCGTAACAATGCTCAATGAACCCTGCCATAACAATGTTCCACGGCCTTGTCATCACAAGGCTCCATGACCCTTGTCATCACAATGCTCCAAGACCCCTGTAATCACAATGCTCCATGCCCCTTTTCATCAGAATGCTCCATGAGATTTCTCATCACAAGTCTCCATGGTCATCTCATCACAATGCTCCAGGACCTTGTCATCACCATGCTCCATTCCCTAGTAATCACAATGCTCCATGACCCATGTCATACCAATACTCCATGAACATTTTCAGCCCAATGCTCCATGACCTTCTCATCACAATGCTCCATGACCAATATCATCACAATGCTCCATGACCACTGTCATCACAACACTCCATGACACGTGACAACACAATGATCCGGAATTCTTTTCATCACAATGCTCCAAGACCCCTGTAATCACAATGCTCCATGACCCCGGTCCTCACAATACTCCATGAAATTTTTCAACCCAATGCTCCATGACCCTTGTCATCACAATAATACATGCCCTTATCATCCCAATGCTCCATGACCCCTCTATTCACAATGCTCCGTGACGCTTGTCATCACTGTGCTCCATGACACATGTTATCACAATGCTCCATGCCTTTGTCAGCAAAATGCTACATGACCTTGTCATTACAATGCTCTATGCGCTTGTCATCACAATACTCCTTTACCATTGTCATCACAATCCTCCATGAAACTTGGGATCACATTGCTTCATGCCCTTGTCATCACAATGCTCCCTGCCCCTTGAAATCAAAATGATCCATGACCTCTCTCATCACAATGCTCCAAACTCTTGTGATCACTATGTTCTATAACACTTGTCATCACAAAGCTCCATGATGCCTGTCATCACACATACTCCATGCCCTTTTTATAACAATGCTCCATGAATTTGTCATCACAATTCTCAGTACACTTGTCATCACAATGCTCCGTGACATTGTCGTCAGAATGCTCCTTGAACCCTGTCACAAATACGCTCCATGCCTTTTTCATCAAAATGCTCCATGCAGTTGTCATCAAAATACTCCACAAGCTTGTCATCAGAATGCTCCATGACCCTTGTCATCACAATTCTCCATGTACTTGTCAGCACAGTGCTCCCTGAAACCTCTCATCACAATGCTCCAAGCCATTGTCATCACAATGCTCCATTACCTTTGTCATCAGAATCCTCCATGACACTTGGCATCACAATTCTCCATGCCATTGTCATTACAATGGGCCATTACTTATGTCATCACAATGCTCCCTGACACCTCTCTTCACAATACTGCATGCCCTTGTCATCACAATGCTCCATGCCCTTGTTATCACAATGTTCCAAGTCCCCTGTAATCAGAATGCTCCAGACCCCTTTTCATCAGTATGCTCCTTGAGGCTTGTCATCACACGCCTCCATGGTTTTCTCATCACAATGCTCCAGGACTTGTCATCACAATGCTTCACGACACTTTCATGAAAATTCACAATGGCCCTTGTCAACATAATGCTCCATGCCCTAGTCATCACAATGCTCCATTATATTTGTCATCACATCCTCCATTACAATTGGCATCACAATGCTCCATGCTATTGTCATCGCAATGGACCCTGACATAGGTCATCACAATGCTCCCTGACACCTGTCTTCACAATACTCCATGCCCTTGTCTTCACAATGCTACATGCCCTTGTCATCACAATACACCATGTCCACTGTCATCACAATAATCTATGAAACATGTCAGACCTATGCTCCATGCCCCTGTCATCACAATGCTCCATGCCCTTGTCATCACAATGCTCTATGCGCTTGTCATCACATTACTCCTTTACCATTGTCATCACAATCCTCCATGAAACTTGGGATCACATTGCTTCATGCCCTTGTCATCACAATGCTCCCTGCTCCTTGAAATCAAAATGATCCATGACCTCTCTCATCACAATGCTCCAAACTCTTGTGATCACTATGTTCTATAACACTTGTCATCACAAAGCTCCATGATGCCTGTCATCACACATACCCCATGCCCTTTTTATAACAGTGCTCCATGAATTTTTCATCACAATTCTCAGTACACTTGTCATCACAATGCTCCGTGACATTGTCATCAGAATGCTCCTTGAACCCTGTCACAAAAAGGCTCCATGCCTTTTTCATCAAAATGCTCCATGCAATTGTCATCAAAATACTCCACAAGCTTGTGATCAGAATGCTCCATGACCCTTGTCATCACAATTATCCATGCACTTGTCAGCACAATGCTCCCTGAAACCTGTCATCACAATGCTCCAAGCCCTTGTCATCACAATGCTTCATTACCTTTGTCATCAGAATCCTCCATGACACTTGGCATCACAATTCTCCATGCCATTGTCATTACAAAGGGCCATTACTTATGTCATCACAATGCTCCCTGACACCTCTCTTCACAATACTGCATGCCCTTGTCATCACAATGCTCCATGCCCTTGTTATCACAATGTTCCAAGTCCCCTGTAATCAGAATGCTCCAGACCCGTTTTCATCAGTATGCTCCTTGAGACTTCTCATCACAAGCCTCCATGGTTTTCTCATCACAATGCTCCAGGACTTGTCATCACAATGCTTCACGACATTGTCATGAAAATTCTCAATGGCCCTTGTCAACATAATGTTCCATGCCCTAGTCATCACAATACTCCATTATATTTGTCATCACATCATCCATAACAATTGGCATCACAATGCTCCATGCTATTGTCATCGCAATGTACCATGACATAGGTCATCACAATGCTCCCTGACACCTGTCTTCACAATAATCCATGCCCTTGTCTTCACAATGCTCCATGATCACTGTCATCACAATAATCTATGAAACATGTCAGACCAATGCTCCATGCCGTGTCATCACAATGCTCCATGCCCTTGTCATCACAATGCTCCATGATCCCAGTCATCACAATGCTCCGTGATTCCAGTCATCACTATGCTTCATAACGTTTGTCATCACAGCGGTCCATGCCCGCATCCTCACAAGGCTCTGTGACCTTTGTAAACACAATGCTCCATGATCATTTCATCACAATGCCCCGTGACCCTTGTCATAACAATACTCCATGCTTTTGTAACAACAATGCTCCATGACCCTTGTCATCACAATGTGCCATGCGCTTTTCATCACAATGATCCACAACCTTATAATCGCTATGATCCATAAACCTTGTAATCACAATGATCCATGCACTTCTCATCCAAATGCTCTCTCACATGAGATATCACAATGTTCCATCACTAGTCATCACAATCCTCCCTCACCCTTGTTATCACAATGTTCCATGACCCCTGTCATCACAATGCTACATCCCCTTATCATCACAATGTTCCTTGACCCCTGACATCACAATGTTCCATAACCCCTGTAATCAAAATGCTCCATGACCCTTTTCATCCCAAATCTCCATGATCCCTGGCATCACAATGTTCTATAACCACTCTCATCAAAATGTTCCATTACACTTTTCATCAAATTGCTGCATGACCCTGTCATCAAAATGGTCCCTGCCCTTCTCATCACAATGCACCATACACTTGTCATCAAAATGCTCCATGACATTTGTCATCACAAAGCTCCATGACCCTTGGCATCACAATGCTCCATGTCATTGTCATCACAATGCTCCATGAACCCTCTCATCACATTGCTCCATGCCTTTGTCATCACAAAGCTCCATGACACTTGTCGTCACAGTGCTCGCTGCCATTCTCATCACAATGCTCCATTCCCTTGTCATTACAATCCTCCATGACCCATGTATCACAGTGTACCGTGCCCTTGTCATCACAATGCTCCATGCCCAATTTCATCACAATAATCCATGAAACATTTCAGACCAATGATCAATGCCCTTCTCATCACAATGCTCCATTACCTCTGTCATAACAATGCTCTATGACCCCTGCCATCACAATGTTCCAGGGCCTTGTCATCAAAAGGCTCCATGACCCTTGTCATCACAATGATCCAAGACCCCTGTAATCACAATGCTCCATGCCCTTGTCATCACAAATCTCCATGACGCAAGCCATCAGAAAGTTCTATGGCTTTCTCCTCACAATGCTCCATGCCCTTGTCATCACAATGCTACAAGACCCCTGTAATCACAATGCTCCATGCCCCTTTTCATCAGAATGCTCCATGAGACTTGTCATCACAAGTCTCCATCGTCATCTCATCACAATACTCCAGGACCTTGTCATCACAATGCTCCATGACACCTGTCATCACAATATTCCATGAATATTTTCAACCCAATGCTCCATTACCTTCTCATCACAATGCTCCATGACCAGTATCATCACAATGCTCCATGACCACTGTCATCACAATGCGCCATTCCAACTGTCATCACAATAATCCATGAAACTTATTATACCAATGCTCCATGCCCTTGTCATCACAATGCTCTATGCCCTTGCTATCACAATGTTCCAAGACCCCTGTAATCAGAATGCTCCATGCCCCTTTTCATCAGTATGCTCCATGAGACCTGTCATCACAAGGCTCCATGGTTTTCTCATCACAATGCTCAAGGACCTTGTCATCACAATGCTTCATGACATTGTCATGAAAATTCCAAAGGCCCTTGTCATCATAATGCTCCAAGCCCAAGTCATCACAATGCTCCATCATATTTGTCATCACAATCCTCCATTACATTTGGCATCACAATGCACCATGCCATTGTCATCGAAATGAACCATGACATATGTCATCAATATGCTCCCTAACACCTGTCTTCACAATACTCCATGACTTTGTCATCACAATGCTCCATGCCCTTGTCATCACAATGCTCCATGAACCCTGTCAACACAATGCTCCGTGACTCCAGTCATCACAATGCTTCATAACGTTTGTCATCACAACGGTCCATGCCTGCATCATCACAAGACTCTGTGATCTTTGTAACCACAATGCTCCATGAACATTTGAACACAGTGCTCCGTGACACTTGTCATCACAATGCTCCATGCCTTTGTCAGAAAAATGCTCAATGACCCTTGTCATAAAAACGTGCCACGGGCTTTCCATCACAGTGATCCACAACCTTGTAATCGCTATGCTCCATAAACCTTGTAATCACAATGCTCCATGCCCTTCTCATCCAAATGCTATCTCACCTGAGATATAACCATGTTCCCTCACTAGTCATCACAATCCTCCCACAACCCTGTAATCAAAATGTTCCATGACCACTGTCATCACCATGCTCCATTCCCTTGTCATCACAATGTTCCATGACCACTGTCATCACAATACTCCATGAACATTTTCAGCCAAATACTCCATGACCTTCTCATCACAATGTTCCATGACAAATATCATCACAATGCTCCATGTCCACAGTCATCACAACACTCCATGACACCCGACAACACAATGATCAGGGACTCTTGTCATTACAATGCTCCATTCACTAGTCATCACAATGCTCCATGACCCCTGTCATCACAATTCTCCATGAACATTTTCAGCCCAATGCTCCATGACCCTTGGCATCACAATGATCCATGCCCTTGTCATCCCAATTCTCCATGACCCCTGTATTCACAATGCTCCGTGACGCTTGTCATCACAGTGCTCCATGACACCTGGCATCACAATGCTTCATGCCTTTGTCAGCAGAATGCTACATGACCTTGTCATTACAATGCTCTATGCGTTTGTCACCACAATGCTCCAAGACCCCTGTAATCACAATGCTACATGCCGCTTTTCATCTCAATGTTCCATGAACTCTGTCATCACAATGCAACATGCCCATTATCATAATGTCTCAGGCTATTGTCATCACAATGAAATCAAAATTCTCCGTGACCTCTGTCATGGTAATGCTCCAAAGCCTTGTGATCACAATATTACATAACACTTATAATCACAACACCCCATGACGATCATCATCACAATTATCCATGGCCTTCTCATCACCATGCTCCATGACTTTTGTCATCACAATTCTCAATACACTTGTCATCACAATGCTCCCTGACACTTGTCGTCAGAATGCTCCTTGAACCCTGTCACGAAAAGGCTGCATGCCTTTTTCATCACATTGCCCCATGCAGTTTTCATCACAATGCTCCATGCCATTGTCATCAAAATACTCCACAAGCTTGTCATCAGAATGCTCCATGACCCTTGTCATCAAAATTCTCCATGCACTTGTCAGCACAATGCTCCCTGACCCTTGTCATCACAATGTTCCAAGCCATTGTCATAACAATGCTCCATTACCTTTGTCATCAGAATCTTTCATGAAACTTGGCATCACAATGCTCCATGCCATTTTCATCACAATGGGCCATTACATATGTCATCACAATGCTCCCTGACACTTCTCTTCACAATACTGCATGAGCTGGTCATCACAATGCTCCATGCCCTTGTCATCACAATGCGCCATTCCAAATGTCATCGCAATAATCCATGAAACACATTAGACCAATGCTCCATGCCCTTGTCATCACAATGCTCCATGCCCTTGTTATCACAATGCTCCATGACCCCTGTCATCACCATGCTCCGTGACTCCAGTCATCACAATGCTTCATGACCTTTGTCATCACAATGGTCCTTTACCTCATCATCAACAGTCTCTGTGACTCTTTAACCACAATGCTCCATGAACTTTTCATCACAATGCTCTTTGACCCTTGTCATCACAATGATCTACGCCTTTCCCAGCACAATGCTCCATGCCCTTGTCATCACAATGCTCCATGACCCTGTCATCACAATGCTCCGTGACTCCAGGCATCACAATGCTTCATTACATTTGTCATCACAATGGTCCATGTCTGTGTCATCACAAGGCTTTGTGACATTTTTAACCTCAGTGCTTCATGAACTTTTCATCACAATGCTCCGTGACACTTGTCATCACTGTGCTCCATGCCTTTGTCAGAAAAATGCTCCATGACCCTTGTCATCACAATGTGCCAAGCACTTTTTATCACAATGGTCCACAGATTTGTCATCACAATGCTCCATAAAACTTGTAATCACAATGCTCCATGCCCTTCAAATCACAATGCTCCATTACCCCTGACATAACAATGCTCCTTGACCCCTGCCATCACAATGTTCCACGGCCTTGTCATCACAAAGCTCCATGACCCTTGTCATCACAATGCTCCAAGACCCCTGTAATCACAATGCTCCATGCCCTTGTCATCACAAAGCACCATGACAAATGTCATCAGAATGTTCCATGGCCTTCTCATCCAAATGCTCCATGCCCTTGTCATCACAATGCTCCAAGACCCCTGTAATCAAAATGCTCCATGCGCCTTTTCATCTCAATGCTCCATGAACCCTGTCATCACAATGCATCATGCCCATCATCATAATGCTTCCGGCTATTGTCAGCACAATGAAATCAAAATTCTCCATGACCTCTGTCATCACAATTCTCCATGACCCCTGTCATCACAATACTCCATGAAAATTTTCAGCCCAATGCTCCATGACCCTTGTCATCACAATGATCCATGACCCCTGTATTCACTATGCTCCATGACACATGTCATCACAGTGCTCCATGACACCTGTCAACACAGTGCTCCATGCCTTTGTCTGCAGACTTCTCCATGATCTTGTCAATACAATGCTCTATGCGCTTGTCATCACAATGCTACAAGACCTCTGTAATCACAATGCTCCATGCCCCTTTTCATCTCAATGCTCCATGAACCCTGTCATCACAATGCAACATGCCCATCATCATAATGCTTCAGGTTATTGTTATTAAAATGAAATCAAAAGTCTCCATGACCTCTGTCATCATAATGCTCCAAACCGTTGTGATCACAATGTTCCATAACATTTATCATCACAACACCCCATGACGATCATCATCACAATTATCCTTGGTCTTCTGATCACAATGCTCCCTGATCTTTGTCATCACAATGCTCAATACACTTGTCTTCACAATGCTCCCTGACACATGTCGTCAGTATGCTCCTTGAACCCTGTCATGACAAGGCTCCATGCCTTTTTCATCACAATGATCCATGCCCTTTTCATCACAATGATCCAAGACCCCTATAATCACAATGCTCCATGCACTTGTCATCAAAAAGCTCCTTGAGGCATGTCATCAGAATGCTCCATGGCCTTTTCCTCACAATGCTCCATGGCATTGTCATCACAATGCTCCATGTACCCTCTCATCACATTGCTCCATGCCCTTTTCATTACAATCCTCCATGACCCATGTATCACATTGTTCCGTGCCCTTGTCATCACAGTGCTCCAGCCCACTCTCATCACAATAATCTATGAAATATTTCAAACCAATGCTCAATGCCCTTCTCATCACTATGCTCCATTACCTCTGTCATAACAATGCACCATGACCACTGCCATCACAATGTTCCACGGCCTTGTCATCACAAGGCTCCATGACCCTTGTCATCACAATGCTCCAAGAAACTTGTAATCAAAATTCTCCATGCCCTTGTAATAACAAAGCTCCATGATGCATGTATCAGAAGGTTCCATGGCCTTCTCATCACAATGCTCCATGCCCTTGTCATCACAATGCTCCAAGACCCCTGTAATCACTATGATCCATGCCCCTTTTCATCTCAATGCTCCATGAACCCTGTCATCCCAAAGCACCATGCCCATCATCATAATGCTTCAGGCTATTGTCACTAAAATGAAATCAAAATTCTCCATGACCTCTGTCATCATAATGCTCCAAACCCTTGTGATCACAATGTTCCATAACACTTATCATCACAACACCCCATGACGATCATCATTACAGTTATCCATGGTCTTCTCATCACAATGCTCCATGATCATTGTCATCACAATGCTCAATACACTTGTCATCACAATACTCCCTGACACCTGTCGTCAGTATGCTCCTTGAACCCTGTGATGACAAGGCTCCATGCCTTTTACATCACAATGATCCATGCCTTTTCATCACAATGTTCCAAGACCCCTATAATCACAATGCTCCATGGCCTTGTCTGCACAAAGCTCCATGACGCATGTCATCAGAATTCTCCATGGCCTTCTCCTCAACATGCTCCATGCCCTTGTCATCACAATGCTCCAAGTCCACTGTAATCACAATGTTCCATGCCCCTTTTCATTAGAATGCTCCATGAGACTTGTCATCACAAGTATCCATGGTCATCTCATAACAATGCTCCAGGACCTTGTCATCACCATGCTCTATTCCCTTGTCATCACAATGCTCCATGACCCCTGTCATTACAATAATCCATTAATATTTTCAGCCCAATGAACCATGACCTTCTCATCACAATGCTCCATGACAAATATCATCACAATGCTCCATGACCACTGTCATCACAACCACCCATAACACCTGACAACACAATGATCCGGGACTCTTGTCATCAAAATGCTCCATGCCCTTGTCATCACAATGCACCATGTCCACTGTCATCACAATAATCTATGAAACTTGTCAGACCAATGCTCCATTCCCCTTTCATCACAATGCTCCATGCCCTTCTTATCACAATGCTCCATGACCCCTGTCATCACAATACCCCATGACTCCAGTCATCACAATGTTCCATAACCCCTGTCATCAAAATGCTCCATGACCCTTTTCATCCCAAAGCTCCATGATCCCTGGCATCACAAATTTCTATAACCCCTGTCATCAAAATGTTCCATTACACTTTTCATCAAATTGCTGCATGACCCTGAAATCAAAATACTCCCTGCCCTTCTCATCACAATGCACCACTCCCTTATCATCAAAATGCTCCATGACATTTGACATCACAAAGCTCCATGACCCTTGGCATCACAATACTCCATGTCATTGTCATCACAATGCTCCATGAACCCTCTCATCACATTGATCCATGCCCTTGTCATAACAAAGCTCCATGACATTGTCATCACAATGCTCGATGCCCTTCTCATCACAATGCTCCACGCCCTGGTCATTACAATCCACCATGAGCCATGTATCACAGTGTACCGTGCCCTTGTCATCACAATGCTCCATGCCCACTCTCATCACAATAATCCATGAAACATTTCAGACCAATGCTCAATGCCATTCTGATTACAATGCTCCATTACTTCTGTCATAACTATGCTCCATGACCGCTGCCATCACAATGTTCCACGGCCTTGTCATCAAAAGGCTCCATGACCCTTGTCATCACAATGCTCCAAGACCCCTGTAATCACAATGCTCCATGCCCTTGTCATCACAAAGCTCCATGACGCATGTCATCAGAATGTTCCATGGCCTTCTCCTCACAATGCTCCATGCCCTTGTCATCACAGTGCTCCAAGACCCCTTTAATCACAAATCTCCTTGCCCCTTTTCGTCAGAATGCTCCATGAGACTTGTCATCACAAGTCTCCATCGTCATCTCATCACAATGCTCCAGGACCTTGTCATCACCATGCTCCATTCCCTTGTCATCACAATGCTCCTTGACACCTGCCATCACAATACTCTATGAACATTTTCAACCCAATGCTCAATGACGGTCTTATCACAATGCTCCATGAGCAGTATCATCACAATGCTCCATGACCACTGTCATCACAATGCGCCATTCCAACTGTCATCACAATAATCCATGAAACTTATTAGACCAATGCTCAATGCCCTTCTCATCACAGTGCTCCATGCCCGTTCTATCACAATGTTCCAAGACCCCTGTAAACAGAATGCTCCATGCCCCTTTTCATCAGTATGCTCCATGAGACCTGTAATCACAAGGCTCCATGCCTTTTTCATCACAGTGCCCCATGCCGTTTTCATCACAATGCTCCATGCCATTGTCATCAAAATACTCCACAAGCTTGTCACCAGAATGCTACATGACCCTTGTCATCACAATTCTCCATGCACTTGTCAACACAATGCTCCTTGACACTTGTCATCGCAATGCTCCAAGCCATTGTCATCACAATGCTCTATTAACTTTGTCATCAGAATCCTCCATGACACTTGGCGTCACAATGCTCCATGCCATCGTCATCACATTGGGCCATTACATATGTCATCACAATGCTCCCTGACACCTGTCTTCACAATACTGCATGACCTGGTCATCACAATGCTCCATGCCCTTGTCATCACAATGCACCATTCCAACTGTCATCGCAATAATCCATGAAACTTATTAGACCAATGCTCCATGCCCTTGTCATCACAATGCTCCATGACCTTTGTCATCACAATGCTCAATACACTTGTCCTCACAATGCTCCCTGACCCTTGTCTTCAGTATGCTCCATTAACCCTGTCATGACAAGTCTCCATGACTTTTTCATCACAATGATCCGTGCCCTTTTCATCACAATGCTCCAAGACACCTGTAATCACAATGCTCCAAGCCCTTGTCATCACAAAGCTCCATGACCCATGTCATCAGAATGCTGCATGGTCGACTCTGACAATGCTCCATGCCCTTGTCATCACAATGCTCCAAGACCACTGTAATCACAATGATCCATTCCACTTTTCTTCAGAATGCTCCATGAAACTTGTCATCACAAGCCTCCAAGGACTTCTCATCACAGTGCTACATGACCTTGTCATCACCATGCTCCATTCCCTTGTCATCACAATGCTCCATGACCATTGTCATCACAATACTCCATGAATATTTTCAGCACAATGCTCCATAACCTTCTCATCACAATGCTCCATGACCAATATCATCACAATGCACCATGACAACTGTCATCACAACACTCCATGACACCTGACAACACAAAGATCCGGGACTCTTGTCATCACTATGCTCCATTCCCTAGTCATCACAATGCTGCATGAACACTGTCATCACAATGCTCCATGACACCAGTCTTCACAATACAGCATGACCTCTTTATCACAATGATCCATGCCCTTGTCACCACAATGCACCATTCCAAAAGTCATCGCAATAATCCATGAAAATTATGAGACCAATGATACATGCCCTTGTCATCACAATGCTCCATGCCCCTTTTCATCACAATGCTCCATGACCACTGTCATCACAGTGCTCCGTGACTCCAGTCATCACAATGCTTCATGACCTTTGTCATCACAATGGTCCATGCCCTCATCATCAACAGTCTCTGTGACCTTTTTAACCACAATGCTCCATGAACTTTTCATCACAATTCTCTTTGACCCTTGTCATCACAATGCTCTATGCCTTTCTCAGCACAATGCTCCATGACCCTTGTCCTCACAATGCTCCATGCGCTTGTCAGCACAATGCTCCATGACACATGTCATCACAATGCACCATGCGCTTGTCATCACAGTGCTCCACAATCTTGTCATCACAATGCTCCATAAACCTTGTCATCACAATGCTCCATGCACTTCTCATCAAAATGCTTTCTCACCACTGATATCACAATGATACTTCACTATTCGACACAATACTCCCTCACCTCTGTCATCACAATGTTCCATGACTCCTGTCATCACAATGCTACATGCACTTATCATCACAATGTTCGATGACCAATGACATCACAATGTTCCATAACCCCTGTCATCAAAATGTTCCTTGACACTTTTCATCAAATTTCTCCGTGACCATGTCATCACAATGCTCCCTGCACTTCTCATTACAATGCACAACGCCCTTGTCATCAAAATGTTCCATGACCTTTGTCATCACAAATATCCATGACCCTTGGCATCACATTGCTCCATGCCCTTGTCATCACTAAGCTCCATGACACATGTCATCTGAATGCTCCATGGCCTTCTCATCACAATGCTCCATGACCTTAGTCATCACAATGCTCAATACACTTGTCATCAATATGCTCCATGACACTTGTTGTCTGTATGCTCCTTGAACCCTGTCATGGCAAGGCTCCATGCATTTTTCATCACAATATTCCATGCCCTTTTCATCACAATGCTACAAGACCCCTGTAATCACAATGCTCCATGTGCTTGTCATCACAAAGCTCAATGACGCATGTCCTCAGAATGCTCCTTGGCCTTCTCTTCACAATGATCCATGCCCTTGTCATCACAATGTTCCAAGACCCCTGTAATCACAATGGTCCATGCCCCTTTTGATCACTATGCTATATGAGATTGTCATCACAAGGCTCCATGGATTTCTCATCACAATGCTCCAGGACGTTGTCATCACAATGCTTCACGACCTTGTCATGAAAATTCTCAATGGCCCTTGTCATCATAGTGCTCCAAGCCCTAGTCATCACAATGCTCCATTTTATTTGTCATCCCAATCCTCCATTACATTTGGCATCACAATGCTCAATGCCATTATCAACGCAATGGACCATGACATATGTCATCACAATGCTCCCTGACACCTGTCTTCACAATACTCCATGACCTTCTCATCACCATGATCCATACCCTTGTCATCACAATGCACCATGTCCACTGTCATCACAATAATCTATGAAACTTGTCAGACCAATGCTCCATGCCCCTGTCATCACAATGCTCCATGCCCATATCATCACAATGCTCCATGACCCCTATCATCACAGTGCTCCGTGACTCCAGTCATCACAATGCTTCATAATGTTTGTCAACAAAACGGACCTTGCCCGTGTCATCACAAGGCTCTGTGACCTTTGTAACCAAAATGCTCCATGAACTTTTCATCACAATGCTCCGTGACACTTGTCATCACAATGCTCCATGCCTTTGTCAGAACCATGCTCCATGACCCTTGTCATCACAATGTGCCACGTGCTTTTCATCACATCGGTCCACAACCTTGTCATCGCTATGCTTCATAAACCTTGTAATCCCAATGCTCCATGCACTTCTCATCCAAATGCTCTCTCACCAGAAATATCACAATGTTCCGTCACTAGTCATCACAATACTCCCTCACCCCTGTAATCATAACGTTCCATGACCCCTGTCATCACAGTGCTACATAACCTTATTATCACAATGTTCCATGATCCCTGACATCACAGTGTTCCATAACCCCTGTAATCAAAATGCTCCATGACCCTTTTCATCCCAAAGCTCCATGACCCCTGACATCACAATGTTCTATAACACCTGCCCTCAAAATATTCCATTATATTTTAATCAAATTGCTGCATGAACCTGTAATCAAAATGCTCCCTGCCCTTCTCATCACAATGCACCACACCATAGTCATCGAAATGCTCCCTGTTATTTGTCATCACAAATCTCCATGACCTTTGGCATCACAATGCTCCATGTCATTGTCATCACAATGCTCCATGAACACTCTCATCACATTGCTCCATGCCCTTGTCATCACAAAGCTCCATGACACTTTTCATCACAATGCTCGATGCCCTTCTCATCGCAATGCTCCATGTCCTGGTCATTACAATCCTCCATGAACCATGTATCACAGTGTTCCGTGCCCTTGTCATCCCAATGCTCCATGCCCACTCTCATTACAATAATCCATGAAATATTTTAGACCAAAGCCCAATGCCCTTCTCATCACAATTCTCCATTACTTCTGTCATAACAATGCTCCATGACACCTGCCATCACATTGTTCAATGGCATGTCATCACAAGGCTCCATGATCCTTGTCATCACAATTCCCCAAACCCCTGTAATCACAATGCTCCATGCCCTTGTCATCACAGTGCTCCATGATGCATGTCATCAGAATTTTCCATAGCCTTCTCATCACCATGCTCCATGCCCTAGTCATCACAATGCTCCAAGACCCCGGTAATCACAATGCTCCATTCCCCTTTTCATCTCAATGCTCCATGAACCCAGTCATCACAATGCACCATGCACATCATCATAATGTTTGATGCTATTGTCATCACAGTGAAATCTAAATTCTCCATGACATCTGTCATCATAATGCTCCAAACCCTTGTGATCACAATGTTCCATAAGACTTATCATCACAACACCCCATGACACTCATCATCACAATTATGCATGGTCTTCTCATCACAAAGCTCTATGACCTTTGTCATCAAATGCTCAATACGCTTGTCATCACAATGCTACCTGACACTTGTCGTAAGTATGCTTCTTAAACACTGTCATGACAAGGCTCAATGCCTTTTTCTTCACAATGATACATGCCCTTTTCATCACAATGCATCAAGACACCTGTAATCACAATGCTCCACGACCTACTCATCACAATTCTCCATGGCCAATATCATCACAATGCACCATGACCACTGTCATCTCAACACTCCATGACACCTGACAACACAATGATCCGGAATTCTTGTCATCAAAATGCTCCATTCCCAAGTCATCACAATGCTCCATGACCCCTGTCATCACAATACTCCATGAACATTTTCAGCCCAATGCTCCATGACCCTTGTCATCACATTGAACCATGCCCTTGTCATCCCAATGCTCCATGACCACTGTATTCACAATGCTCCGTGACGCTTGTCATCACAGTGCTCCATGACACCTGTCATCACAATGCTCCATGCCTTTGTCAGCAAATGCTACATGACCTTGTCATTACAATGCTCTATTCGCTTGTCATCACAATACTCCTTTACCATTGTCATCACAATCCTCCATGAACCATGGGATCACATTGCTTCATACCCTTGTCATCACAATGCTCCATGCTCCTTGAAATCAAAATGATCCATGACCTCTGTCATCACAATGCTCCAAACCCTTGTCATCAAAATGTTCCATAACACTTGTCATCACAACGCTCCCTGATGCCTGTCATCACAATACTCCACGGCCTTTTCATCACAATGCTCCATAACATTTGTCATCAAAATTCTAATACACTTGTCATTACAATGCTTCCTGAAACTTGCCGTCAGAATGCTCCTTGAAACCTGTCACAAAAAGGCTCCATGCTTTTCTCATCACAATGCCCCATGCCGTTTTCATCACAATGCTCCATGCCATTGTCATCAAAATACACCACAAGATTGTCATCAGAATGTTCCATGACCTTTTTCATCACAATTATCCAGGCACTTGTCAGCACAATGCTCCCTGAACCTTCTCAGCACAATGCTCCAAGCCATTGTCATCACAATGCTAAATTACTTTTGACATCACAATGCTCCGTGACTCCAGTCATCACAATGCTTCATAACGTTTGTCATCACAACGGTCCATGCCCGCGTCATCACAAGGCTCTGTGACTTTTGTAACCACAATGCTGCATGAACTTTTCATCACAATGCTCCGTGACACTTGTCATCACAATGCTCCATGCCTTTGTCAGAACAATGTTCCATGACACTTGTCATCACAATGTGCCATGCGCTTTTCATCACAATGATCCACAACCTTGTCATTGATATGCTCCATAAACCTTCTAATCACAATGGTCCATGCACTTCTCATCCAAATGCTCTCTCACCTGAGATATCACAATGTTCCATCACTAGTCATCACAATCCTCCCTCAACCCTGTAATCACAATGTTCCATGACCCGTGACATCACAATATTCCATAACCACTGTCATCACAATGCTCCATGACACATTTCATCCCAAAGCTCCATGACCCATGGCATCTCAAAGTTTTTAACCCCTGTCGTCAAAATGTTACATGACACTTTGCATCAAATTGCGGCATGAACCTGTCATCAAAATGCTCCCTTTCCTTCTCATCACAATGCACCACACGCTTGTCATCAAAATGCTCCATGACTGTTGTCATCTCAAAGCTCCATGACCCTTGGCATCACAATGCTCCATGTCATTGTCATCACAATGCTCCCTGAACGCTCTCATCCCATTGCTCCATGCCCTTGTCATCACAATGCTCCATGACACTTGTCATCACAATGCTCGATGCCCTTCTCATCAAAATGCTCCATGCCCTTTTCATCACAATCCTCCATGACCCATGTATCACAGTGTTCCGTGCCCTTGTCATCACAGTGCTCCATGCCCACTCTCATCACAATAATCCATGAAAACTTTCGGGCCAATGCTCAATGCACTTCTCATCCCAATGCTCCATTACCTCTGTCTTAAAAATGCTCCATGACCCCTGCCATCACAATGTTCCACGGCCTTGTCATCACAAGGCTCCCTGACCCTTGACATCACAATGCTCCAAGACCCCTGTAATCACAATGCTCCATGCCACTTTGCATCTCAATGCTCCATGAACCCTGTCATCACAATGCACCATGCCCATCATCATAATGCTTCAGGCTATTGTCATCACAATTAAATCAAAATTATCCATGACCTCTGTCATCATAATGCTCCAAACCCTTGTGATCACAATGTTCCATAACACTTATCATCACAAATCCCCATGACGCTCATCATCACAATTATACATGGTACTCTCATCACAATGCTCCATGACCTTTGTCATCACAATGCTCAATACACTTGTCATCACAGTGCTCCCTGACACTTGTCGTCAGTATGCTCCTTGAACCCTGTCATGACAAGGCTCCATGACTTTTCATCACAATGATCCGTGCCCTTTTCATCACAATGCTCCAAGATCACTGTCATCACAATGCTCCATGTGCTTGTCATCACAAAACTCCATGAAGCATGTCATCAGAATGCCCCATGGACTTCTCATCACAATGATCCATGTCCTTGTCATCAAAATGCTCCAAGACCCCTGTAATCACAATGCTCCATGAACCTTTTCATCAGAATGCTCCGTGAGACTTCTCATCACAAGTCTCCATGGTCATCTCATCACAAAGATCCAGGATATTGTCATCACCATTCTCCATTCCCTTGTCATCACAATGCTCCATGACCACTGTCATCACAATAATCCATTAACATATTCAGCCCAATGCTCCACGACCTACACATCACAATACTCCATGGCCAATATCTTCACAATGCTCCATGACCACTGTCATCACAACACTCCATGACTCCTGACAACACAATGATCCGGGACTCTTGTCATCACAATGCTCCATTCCCTACACATCACTATGCTCCATGACCCATGTCATCACAACACTCCATGAACATTTTCAGCCCAGTGCTCCATGACACTTGTCATCACAATGATCCATGCCCTTGTCATCCCAATGCTCCATGACCCCTGTATTCACAATTGTCCATGACTCTTGTCATCACAGTGCTCCATGACACATGTCATCACAATGCTCCATGCCTTTGTCAGCAAAATGCTACATGACCTTGTCATTACAATGCTCTATGCGCATGTCATCACAATACTCCATTTCCATTGTCATCACAATCCTCCATGAACCTTGGGATCACATTGCTTCATGCCCTTGTCATCACAATGCTCCATGCTCCTTTAAATCAATATGATCCATGACCTCTCTCATCACAATGCTCCAAAACCTTGTGATCACAATCTTCCATAACACTTGTCATCACAATGCTCCATGATGCCTGTCATCACAATACTCCATGCCCTTTTCATCACAATGCTCCATAACCTTTGTCATCACAATTCTCAATATACATGTCATCACAATGCTCCCTGACATTGTCATCAGAATGCTCCTTGAAACCTGCCACAAAAAGGCTCCATGCCTTTTTCTTCACAATGCCCCATGCCATTTTCATCACAATGCTCCATGCCATTGTCATCAAAATACTCCACAAGCTTGTCATCAGAATGCTCCATGACACTTGTCATCACAATTCTCCATGCAATTGTCAGCACAATGCTCCCTGTCCCATGTCATCACAATGCTCCAAGCCATTGTCATCACAATGTTCCATATCCTTTGTCATCAGAATCCTCCATGACACTTGGCATCACAATGCTCCATGCCATTGTCATCACAATGTACCATTACATATGTCATCACAATGCTCCCTGACACCTCTCTTCACAATACTGCATGACCTGGTCATCACAATTCTCCATGCCCTTGTCATCACAATGTGCCATTCGAACTGTCATCGCAACAATCCATGGAACTTATTAGACTAATGTTCCATGCCCTTGTCATCACAGTGCTCCATGCCCTTGTTATCACAATGCTCCCTGACCCCTGTCATCACAATCCTCCGTGACTCCAGTCATCACAATGCTTCATGACCTTTGTCATCACAATGGTCCATGTCCTCGTCATCAACAGTCTCTGTGACCATTTTAACCACAATGCTCCATGAACTTTTCATGCAATGCTCTTTGACCCTGGTCATCACAATGCTCTATGCCTTTCTCAGCACAATGCTCCATGACCCTTGTCATCACAATGCTCCTTGCGCTTGTCAGCACAATGCTCCATGACACATGTCATCACAATGCACCATGCGCTTGTCATCACAATGCTCTACAATCTTGTCATCACAATGCTCCATAAACATTGTCATCATAATCCTCCATGCACTTCTAATCAAAATGATCTCTCACCACTGATATCACAATGCTACATCACTATTTGTCAAAATACTCCCTCCCACCTGTCATCAGAATGTTCCATGACTCCTGTCATCACAATGCTACATGCACTTATCATCAAAATGTTCGATGACCCCTGACATCACAATGTTCCATAACACCTGTCATCAAAATGTTCCATGAAAGTTTCCAAAAGATTGCTCCATGAACATGTCATCACAATTCTCCCTGCCCTTCTCATCACAATGGACAACGCCCTTGCCATCAAAATCCTCCATGACCTTTGTCATCACAAAGAGCCCTAACCCATGGCATCACAATGCTCCATGTCATTGTCATCACAATGCTCCATGACACATGTCATCAGAATGCTACATGGCCTTCTCATCACAATGATCCATGCCCTTGCCATCACAATGCTCCATTACCCCTCTCATAACAATGCTCCATGCCCCTGCCATCACGATATTCCATTGCCTTGTCATCACAAGGCTCCATGACCCTTCTCATCACAACACTCCAAGAACCCTGTAATCACAATGCTCCATGCCCTTTAGCATCTCAATGATCCATTAAACCTGTCATCACAATGCACCATGCCTATAATCATAATGCTTCATGCTATTGTCATCACAATGAAATCAAAATGCACCATGACCTCTGTCATAACAATGCTCCAATCCCTTGTGATCACAATATTCCATAACACTTGTCATCACAATGCCCCTTGACATTCGTCATCACAATTATCCTTGGTCTTCTAATCACAATGCTCCATGACCTTTGTCATCACAATGCTCAATACACTTGTCATCAAAATGCTCCCTGACACTTGTTGTCTGTATGCTCCTTGAACTCTATCATGACAAGGCTCCATGCCTTTTTCATCACAATGATCCATGCCCTTTTCATCACAATGCTCCATTTCTTTGTCAGAACAATGCTCCATGACCATTGTCATCACAATGTGCCACGCACATTTCATCACAACTGTCCACAACCTTATGATTGCAATGCTCCATATATTTGGTTATCACAATGGTCCATGAACTTCTCATCAAAATGCTCTCTCACCATAGATATCACAATGTTCCATCACTAGTCATCACAATACACCCTCACCCCTGGAATCACAATGTTCCATGACCCTGTCATCACAATGCTACATCCCTTTATCATCACAATATTGCATGACCCCTGACATAACAATGTACCATAACCCCTGTCATCAAAATGCTCCATGACCCTTTTCATCCCAAAGCTCCAAAAACCCTGACATCACAATGTTCTATAACCCATGCCATCAAAATATTCCATTACACTTTATATCAAATTGCTGCATGACCCGGTCATCAAAATGCTCCCTGCACTTCTCATCACAATGCACCATTCCCTTGTCAACAAAATGCTCCATGACTTGTCATCACAAAGCTCCATGACCCTTGGCATCACAATGCTCCATGTCATTGTCATCACAATGCTCCATGAACCCTCTCATCACATGGCTCCATGCCCTTGTCATCAGAAAGCTCCATGACACTTGTCATCACAATGCTTAATGCATTTCTCATCACAATGCTCCATGCCCTAGTCATTAAAATCCTGCATGACCCATGTATCACTGTGTTCCGTGCCCATGTAATCACAATGCTCCATGCCCTTGTCATCACAATGCTCCATGACCCCTGCCATCACAATGTTCCACGGACTTGTAATCAAAAGGCTCCATGACACTTGTCATCAAAATGATCCAAGAACGCTGTAATCACAATGCTCCATGCCCTTGTCATCACAAAGCTCCATGACACATGTCATCAGAATGTTCCATGGATTTCTCATCACAATGCTCCATGCCCTTGTCATCACAATGCTCAAGACCCCTGTAATCACAATGCTCCATGCCCCTTTTCATCTCAATGCTCCATGAACCCTGTCATCACAATGCTCCATGCCCCTTTTCATCTCAATGCTCCATGAACCCTGTCATCACAATGCATCATGCCCATCATCATAATGCTACCGGCTATTGTCAGCACAATGAAATCAAAATTCTCCATGAACTATGTCATCACAATTCTCCATGTCCCCTGTCATCACAATACTTCATGAATATTTTCAGCCCAATGCTCCATGATACTTGTCATCACAATGATGCATGCCCTTTTCAACCCAATGCTCCATGACCCCTGTGTTCACAATCCTACATGATGCTTGTCATCACAGTGCTCCATGACACCTGTCATCACAATGCTAGATGACTTTGTCAGCAAAAGGCTAAATGACCTTGTAATTACAATGCTCTATGCGCTTGTCATCACAATACTCCATTACCATTGTCATCACAATCCTCCATGAACCTTGGGATCACATTGCTTTATGCCCTTGTCATCACAATGCTCCATGCTCCTTGATATCAAAATGATCCATGAAATCTGTCATCAAAATGCTCCAAAGCCTTGTGATCACAATGCTCCATATCACTTGTCATCACAATGCTCCATGCCCTTTTCATCACAATGCTCCATGACCTTGGTCATCACAATTCTCAATACACTTGTCATCACAATGCTCCCTGACACTTGTCGTCAGAATGCTCCTTGAACTCTGTCATGAAAAGGCTCCATGCCTTTTTCATCACAATGCCCCATGCCGTTTTCATCACACTGCTCCATGCCATTGTCATCATAATACTCCACAAGTTTGTCATCAGATTGCTCCATGACCCTTGTCCTCACAATTCTCCATGCACTGGTCAGCACAATTCTCCTTAACCCTATCATCACAATGCTCCAAGCCATTGTCATCACAATGCTCCATTACATTTGTCATCAGAATCATCCATGACACTTGGCATCACAATGCTCCATGCCATTGTCACCACAATGGGCCATTACATATGTCATCACAATGCTCCCTGACAGCTGTCTTCACAATACTGCATGACCTTCTCATCACAATGATCCATGCCCTTGTCATCACAATGCACATATCCACTGTCATCACAATAATCTATGAAAATTGTCAGACCAATGCTCCATGCCCCTGTCACCAAAATGCTCTATGCACTTTTCATCACAATGTTCCATGTCCACTGTCATCACAGTGCTCCATGACTCCAGTCATCACAATGCTTCATAACATTTGTCATCACAATGGTCCATGATCGCGTTATCACAAGGCTCTGTGACCTTTATAACCACAATGCTCCATGAACTTTTCATCACAATGCTTCGTGACCATTGTCATCAAAATGCCCCATGCCTTTGTCAGAAAAATGCTCCATGACCCTTGTCATCACAATATGCTACGCGCTTTTCATCACAACGGTCCACAAATTTGTCATGGTAATGCTCCAAAAACCTTGTATTCACAATGCTCCACGTCCTTCTCATCACAAAGCTCCATGACCCCTATCATAACAATGCTCCATGACCCCTGCCATCACAATGTTCCACGGCCTTGTCATCACAAGGCTCCATGACGCTTGTCATCACAATGCTCCAGGACCCCTGTAATCAAAATGCTCCATGCCCTTTTCATCACAAAGCTCCATGACATATGTCATCAGAATGTTCCATGGCCTTCTCATCAAAATGCTCCATGCCCTTGTCATCACAATGCACCATGTCCAATGTCATCACAATAATCTATGAAACTTGTCAGACCAATGCTCCATGCCCCTGTCATCACAATGCTCCATACCCTTGTTATCACAATGCTCCATGACCCCTGTCATCACAATGCTCCGTGACTCCAGTCATCACAATGTTTCATAACGTTTGTCATCACAACGGTCTATGCCCGCGTCATCACATGGCTCTGTGACCTTTGTAACCACAATGTTCCATGAACTTTTCATCACAATGCTCCTTGACACTTGTCATCACAATGCTCCATGCCTTTGTCAGAACAATGCTCCATGACCCTTGTCATCACATTGTGCCATGCACATTTCATCACAATGATACACAACCTTGTCATTGCTATGCTCCATAAACCTTGTAACCACAATTCTCCATGCACTTCTCATCCAAATGCTCTCTCACATGGGATATCACAATGTTCCATCACTAGTCATCACAATCCTCCCTTAACCCTGTTATCACAATGTTCCATGACCCTGTCATCACAATGCTACATCCCCTTATCAGCACAATGCTCCATGACCCCTGTCATCAAAATACTCCATGAACATTTTCAGCCCAATCCTCCATGACCCTTGTCATCACAATCATCCATGCCCTTGTCATCCCAATGCTCCATGAACCCTGTATTCATAATGTTCCGTGACGCTTGTCATCACAATGCTCCATTACCTCTGTCATAACAATGCTCCATGACCCCTGCCATCACAGTGTTCCACGGCCTTGTCATCACAAGGCTCCATGACCCCTGTCATCACAATACTTCATGCCCTTTTCATCACAGTGCTCCATGACACATGTCATTAGAATGCTCCATTGCCTTCTCCTCACAATGCTCTATGCCCTTGTCATCACAATGCTCCAAGACCCATGTAATCACAATGCTCCATGCCCCTTTTCATCAGAATGCTCCATGAGACTTGTCATCACAAGTCTCCATGGTCTTATCATTACAGTGCTCTATGCCCTTGTCATCACAATGCTCCAAGACCCATGTAATCACAATGCTCCATGCCCCTTTTCATCAGAATGCTCCATGAGACTTGTCATCACAAGTCTCCATGGTCTTATCATCACAATGCTCCAGGACCTTGTCATCACCATGCTCCATTCCCTTGTCATCACAATGCTCCATGACCCCTGTCATCACAATACTCCATGAATATTTTCAGCCCAATGTTCCATGAAATTCTCATCACAATGCTCCATGACAAATATCATCAAAATGCTCCATGACCACTGTCATCACAACACTCCATGACACCTGACAACACAATGATCCGGGACTCTTGTCATCACAATGCTCCATTCCCTACTCATCACAATGCTCCATGACCCCAGTCATCACAATACTCCATGAACATTTTCAGCCCAATGCTCCATGACTCTTGTCATCACAATGATCCATACCATTGTCATCACATTCCTCCATGAACCTTGGGATCACATTGCTTCATGCCCTTGGCATCACAATGCTCCATGCACCTTGAAAAAAAATGATCCATGACCTCTGTCATCACAATGCTCCAAAGCCTTGTGATCACAATGTTCCATAGCACTTGTCATCACAACGCTCCATGATGCCTGCCATGACAACAATCCATGCACTTTTCATCACAATGCTCCATGACCTTTGTCATCACAATTCTCAATACACTTGTCATCACAATGCTCCCTGACACTTGTCATCAGAATGCTCCTTGAACCCTGTTATGAAAAGGCTCCATGCATTTTTCATCACAAAGCCCCATGCCATTTTCATCACAATGCTCCATGCCATTGTCACCAAAATACTCCACAAGCTTGTCATCAGAATGCTGCATGACCCTTGTCATCACAATTCTCCATGCACTTGTCAGCACAATGCACCCTGACCTTTGTCATCACAATGCTCCATGCCCTTGTCATCACAATGCTCCATTACTTTTGTCATCAGAATCCTCCATGACACTTGGCATCACAATTCTCCATGCTATTGTCATCTCAATGGGCCATTACATATGTCATCACAATGCTCCCTGACAGCTCTCTTCACAATACTGCATGACCTTGTCATCACAATGCTCCATGCCCTTGTCATCACAATGCGCCATTCCAAGTTTCATCACAATAATCCATGAAACTTATTAGACCAATGCTGCATGCCCTTGTCATCACAATGCTCCATGCCCTAGTTATCACAGTGTTCCAAAATCCCTGTAATCAGAATGCTCCATGCCCCTTTTCATCAGTATGCTCCATGAGATTTGTCATCACAAGTCTCCATGGTTTTCTCATCACAATGCTCCAGGACCTTGTCATCACAATGCTTCACGACATTTTCGTGAAAATCCTCAATGGCCCTTGTCATCATAATGCTCCAAGCCCTAGTCATCACAATGCTCCATTATATTTGTCATCACAATCCTCCATTACATTTGGCATCACAATGCTCCATGCCATTGTCATCGCAATGGACCATGACATATGTCATCACAATGCTCCCTGACACCAGTCTTCACAATATTCCATGCCCTTGTCATCACAATTCTCCATGCCCTTGTAATCAAAATGCACCATGTCCACTGTCATCACAATAGTCTAGGAAACTTGTCAGACCAATGCTCCATGCCCCTGTCATCACAATGCTCCATGCCCTTGTCATCACAATGCTCCATGACCCCTGTCATAACAAAGCTCCATGACCCTTGCCATCACAATGTTCCACGGACTTGTCATCACAAGGCTCCATGACGCTTGTCATCACAATGCTCCAAGACCACTGTAATCACAATGCTCCATGCCCTTGTCATCACAAAGCTCCATGACACATGTCATCAGAATGTTCCATGGCCTTCAAATCAAAAGGCTCCATGCCCTTGTCATCACAATGCACCATGTCCAATGCCATCACAATAATCTATGAAACTTGTCAGACCAATGCTCCATGCCCCTGTCATCACAATGCTCCATGCCCTTGTCATCACAATGCTGCATGACCCTTGTCATCACAATGCTCCGTGACTCCAGTCATCACAATGCTTCATAACGTTTGTCATCACAACGGTCCATGCCCGCGTCATGACAAGGCTCTGTGACATTTGTAACCACAATGCTCCATGAACTTTTCATCACAATGCTGCGTGACCCTTGTCATTACAATGTTCCATGCCTTTGTCAGAACAATGCTCCATGACACTTGTCATCACAGTGTGCCATGCACTTTTCATCACAATGATCCACAACTTTGTCATCGTTATGCTCCATAAACCTTGTAAGCACAATGCTCCATGCACTTCTCATCCAAATGCTCTCTCACATGAGATATCACAATGTTCCATCACTAGTCATCACAATCTTCCCTCACCCCTGTTATCACAATGTTCCATGAACCCTGTCATCACAATGCTACATCCTCTTATCAGCACAATGTTCTATGACCCCTGACATCACAATGTTCCATAACCACTGTCATCAAAATGCTCCATGACAGTTTTCATCCCAAAGCTCCATGACCCCTGGCATCACAATGTTCTATAACCCCTGTCATCAAAATGTTCCTTTACATTTTTCATCAAATTGCTGCATGACCCTGTCATCAAAATGCTCCCTGCCTTTCTCATCACAATGCACCACACCATTGTCATCAAAATGCTCCATGACCTTTGTCATCACAAAGCTCCATGACCCTTGGCATCACAATGCTCCATGCAATTGTCATCACAATGCTCCATGAACCTTCTCATCACATTGCTCCATGCCCTTGTCATCACAAAGCTCCATGACACATGTCATCACAATGCTCAATGCCCTTCTCATCACAGTAATCCATGAAATATTTCAGACCAATGCTCAATGCCCTTCTCATCACAATGATCCATTACCTATGTCATAACAATGCTCCATGACCCCTGCCATCACAATGTTCCATGGCCTTGTCATCACAAAGCTCCATGATCCTTGTCATCACAATGCTCCAAACCGCTGTAATCATAATGCTCCATGCCCTTGTCATCGCAAAGCTCCATGACGCATGCCATCAGAATGTTCCTTGGCCTTCTCATCACAATGCTACATGCCCTTGTCATGACAGTGCTCCGAGACACCTGTAATCACAATGCTCCATGCTCCTTTTCATCTCAATGCTCCATGAAGCCTGTCATCAAAATGCACCATGCCCATCATCATAAAGCTTCAGGCTATTGTCATCACAATGAAATCAAAATTATCCAAGACCACTGTCATCATAATGCTCCAAATCCTTGTGATCACAAAGTTCCATAACACTTATCATCACAACACACTATGACGCTCATCATCACAATTATCCATGGTCTTCTCATCACAATGCTCCATGACCTTTGTCATCACAATTCTCAGTACACTTGTCATCACAATGCTCCCTGACACATGTCGTCAGTATGCTCCTTGAAACCTGTCATGACAAGGCTCCATGCCATTTCATCACAATGATCCATGCCCTTTTCATCACAATGCTCCCAGACCCCTGTAATCACAGTGCTCCATGCCCTTGTCATCACAAAGCTCCATGACACATGTCATCAGAATGCTCCAAGACGCCTGTAATCACAATGCTCCATGCCCCTTTTCATTAGAATGCTCCATGAGACTTGTCATCACAAATCTCCATGCTCTTATCATCACAGTGCTCCAGGACCTTGTCATCACCATGTTCCATTCCCTTGTCATCACAATGCTCCATGACCCCTGTCATCACAATACTCCATGAACATTTTCAGCCCAATGTTCCATGAAATTCTCATCACAGTGCTCCATGTCAAATATCATCAAAATGCTCCATGACCACTGTCATCACAACACTCCATGACACCTGACAACACAATGATCCGGGACTCTTGTCATCACAATGCTCCATTCCCTTGTCATCACAATGCTCCATGAACATTTTCAGCCCAATGCTCCATGACACTTTTCATCACAATCATCCATGCCCTTGTCATCCCAAAGCTCCATGACACCTGTATTCACAATGCTCCATGACGCTTGTCATCACAATGCTCCATGACACCTGTCATCACAATGCTCCATGACTTTGTCAGCAAAATGCTACATGACCTTGTCATTACAATGCTCTATGCGCTTGTCATCACAGTACTCCATTACCATTGTCATCACAATCCTCCATGAACCTAGGATCACATTGCTTCATGCCCTTGTCATCCCGAAGCTCCATGCTCCTTGAAATCAAAATGATCCATGACCTCTGTCATCACAATGCTACAAACACTTGTGATCACAGTGTTCCATAACAGTTGTCATCACAACGCTCCCTGATGCCTGTCATCACAATAATCCATGCCCTTTTCATCACAGTGCTTCATGACCTTTGTCATCACAATTCTCAATACACTTGTCATCACAATGCTCCCGGACCCTTGTCGTCATAATGCTCCTTGAAACCTGTCACAAAAAGGCTCCATGCATTTTTCATCACAAAACCCCATGCCATTTTCATCACAATGCTCCATGCCATTGTCATCAAAATAGTCCACAAGCTTGTCATCAGAATGCTCCATGACCATTGTCATCACAATTCTCCATGCACTTGTCAGAACAATGCTTCCTGACCCTTGTCATCACAATGCTTCAAGCCATTTTCATCACAAAGCTCCATTACCTTTGTCAAAAGAATCCTCCATGACACTTGGCATCACAATGCTCCATGACATTGTCATCACAATGAGCCATTACATATGTCATCACAATGCTCCATGACACCTCTCTTCACAATAATGCATAACCTGGTCATCACAATGCTCCATGCCCTTGTCATCACAATGCACCATTCCAACTGTCATCACAATAACCCATGAAAATTATTAGACCAATGGTCCATGCCCTTGTCATCACAATGCTCCATGCCATAGTTATCATAATGTTCCAAAACGCCTCTAATCAGAATGCTCCATGCCCCTTTTCATCAGTATGCTCCATGAGATTTGTCATCACAAGGCTCCATGTATTTCTCATCAGAGTGCTCCAGGACCTTATCATCACAATGCTTCACGACATTTTCGTGAAAATTCTCAATGGCCCTTGTCAACATAATGCTCCAAGCCCTAGTCATCACAATGCTCCATTATATTTGTCATCACAATCCTCCATTACATTTGGCATCACAATGCTCCATGCCATTGTCATCGCAATGGACCATGACATATGTCATCACAATGCTCCCTGACACCTGTCTTCACAATACTCCATGCCCTTGACATCACAATGCTCCATGCCCTTGTCATCACAATGAACCATGTCCACTGTCATCACAATAATCTAGGAAACTTGTCAGACAAATGTTCAATGACACGGTCATCACAATGCTCCATGCCCTTGTCATCACAATGCTCCATGACCCCTGTCATAACAATGCTCCATGACCCCTGCCATCACAATGTTCCACGGACTTGTCATCACAAGGCTCCATGACGCTTGTCATCACAATGCTCCAGGACCCCTGTAATCAAAATGCTCCATGCCCTTGTCATCACAATGCACCATGTCCAATGTCATCACAATAATCTATGAAACTTGTCAGACCAATGCTCCATGCCCCTGTCATCACAATGCTCCATACACTTGTTATCACTATGCTCCATGACCCCTGTCATCACAATGCTCCGTGACTCCAGTCATCACAATGTTTCATAACGTTTGTCATCACAACGGTCTATGCCCGGGTCATCACAAGGCTCTGTGACCTTTGTAACCACAATGTTCCATGAACTTTTCATCACAATGCTCCTTGACACTTGTCATCACAATGCTCCATGCCTTTGTCAGAACAATGCTCCATGACCCTTGTCATCACATTGTGCCATGCACATTTCATCACAATGATACACAACCTTGTCATTGCTATGCTCCATAAACCTTGTAACCACAATTCTCCATGCACTTCTCATCCAAATGCTCTCTCACATGTGATATCACAATGTTCCATCACTAGTCATCACAATCCTCCCTTAACCCTGTTATCACAATGTTCCATGACCCCTGTCATCACAATGCTACATCCCCTTATCAGCACAATGCTCCATGACCCCTGTCATCAAAATACTCCATGAACATTTTCAGCCCAATCCTCCATGACCCTTGTCATCACAATCATCCATGCCCTTGTCATCCCAATGCTCCATGAACCCTGTATTCATAATGTTCCGTGACGCTTCTCATCACAATGCTCCATTACCTCTGTCATAACAATGCTCCATGACCCCTGCCATCACAGTGTTCCACGGCCTTGTCATCACAAGGCTCCATGACCCCTATCATCACAATACTTCATGCCCTTTTCATCACAATGCTCCATGACACATGTCATCAGAATGCTCCATTGCCTTCTCCTCACAATGCTCTATGCCCTTGTCATCACAATGCTCCAAGACCCCTGTAATCACAATGCTCCATGCCCCTTTTCATCTCAATGCTCCATGAAGCCTCTTATCAGAATGCTCCATGCCCATCATCAAAATGCTTCAGGCTATTGTCATCACAATGAAATCAAAATTATCCATGACCACTGTCATCATAATGCTCCTAACCCTTGTGATCACAATGTTCCATAACACTTAATATTACAACACCCTATGACGCTGATCATCACAATTATCCATGGTCTTCTCATCACAATGATCCATGAACTTTGTCATCACAATTCTCAATACACTTGTCATCACAATGCTCCCTGACAGTTGTCGTCAGTATGCTCCTTGAACCCTGTCATGACAAGGCTCCATGCCTTTTCATCACAATGATCCATGCCTTTTCATCACAATGTTCCAAGACACCTGTAATCACAGTGCTCCATGCCCTTGTTATCTCAAAGCTCAATGACACATGTCATCAGAATGCTCCATTGCCTTCTCCTCAAAATGTTCCAGGCCCTTGTCATCACAATGCTCCAAGACCCCTGTAATCACAATGCTCCATGCCCCTTTTCATCAGAATGCTCCATGAGACTTGTCATCACAAGTCTCCATGCTTTTATCATCACAATGCTCCAGGACCTTGTCATCACCATGCTGCATTCCCTTGTCATCACAATGCTCCATCACCCCTGTCATCACAATACTCCATGAATATTTTCAGCCCAATGCTCCATGAAATTCTCATCACAATGCTCCATGAAAAATATCATAAAAATGCTCCATGACCACTGTCATCGCAACACTCCATGACACCTGACAACACAATGATCCGGGACACTTGTCATCACAATGCTCTATTCCCTACTCATCACAATGCTCCATGACCCCTGTCATCACAATACTCCATGAACATTTTCAGCCCAATGCTCCATGACACTTGGCATCACAATTCTCCATGCCTTTGTCAGCAAAATGCTACATGACATTGTCATTACAATGCTCTATGCGCTTGTCATCACAATACTCCATTACCATTGTCATCACAAACCTCCATGAACCTTGGGATCACATTGCTTCATGCCCTTGTCATCACAATGCTCCATGCACTTTGAAATCAAAATGATCCATGACCCCTGTCATCACAATTCTCCAAACACTTGGAATCACAATGTTCCATAATACTTGTCATGACAACGCTCCATGATGCCTGTCATCACAATACTCCATGCCCTTTTCATCACAATGCTCCATGACCTTTGTCATCACAATTCTCAATACACTTGTCATCACAGTGCTCGCTGGCTCTTGTCGTCAGAATGCTCCTTGAACCCTGTCACGAAAAGGCTCCATGCCTTTTTCATCACAAAGCCCCATGCCATTTTCTTCACAATGCTCCATGCCATTGTCATCAAAATACTCCACAAGCTTGTCATCACAATGCTCCAAGACCTTTGTCATCACAATTCTCCATGCACTTGACAGCACAATGCTCCCTGACCCTTGTCATCACAAAGCTCCATTAACTTTGTCATCAGAATCCTCCATGAAACTTGGCATCACAATGCTCCTGGCCGTTGTTATCACAATGGGCCATTACATATGTCATCACAGTGCTCCCTCACACCTCTCTTCACAATACTGCAAGACCTGGTCATCACAGTGCTACATGCCCTTGTCATCACAATGCACCATTCCAAGTGTCATCGCAATACTCTATGAAAATTATTAGACCAGTGCTCCATGCCCTTGTCATCACAATGCTCCATGCCCTTGTTATCACAATGTTCCATGACCCCTGTCATCACAATGCTCCGTGACTCCAGTCATCACATTGCTCCATGACTTTTGTCATCACAGTGGTCTATGCCCCCATCATCAACAGTCTCTGTGACTTTTTTAAGCACAATGCTCCATGAATATTTCATCACAATGCTCTTTGACACTTGTCATCACAATGCACTATGCCTTTCTTAGCACAATGCTCCATGCCCTTGTCATCACATTGCTCCATGACCCCTGTCATCACAATGCTCCGTGACTCCTGTCATCACAATTCTTCATAACATTTGTCATCACAATGGTCAATGCTCGTGTCATCAAAACGCTCTGTTACTTTTGTAACCACAAAGTTCCATGAACTTTGCATCACAATGCTCCGAGACCCTTGTCATCTCAATGCTCCATGCCTTTGTCAGAAAAATGCTCCATAACGCTTGTCAACCCAATGGGCGACGCGATTTTCATCCCAAAGTTCCACAAATTTGTCATCGCAATGCTCCATAAATCTTGTAATCACAATGCTCCATGCCCTTCACATCACAATGCTCCATTACCCCTGTCATAACAATGCTCCATGACCCCTGCCATCACAATGTTCCACGGCCTTGTCATCACAAGGCTCCATGACCCTTGTCATCACAGTGCTCCAAGACCCCTGTAATCAAAATGCTCCATGCCCTTGTCATCACAAAGCTCCATGACACATGTCATCAGAATGTGCCATGGTCTTCTCATCAAAATGCTTCATGCCCTTATCATCACAATGCTCCCAGACCCCTGTAATCACAATGCTCCATGCCCGTTTTCAACTCAATGGTCCATGAAACCTGTCATCACAATGCATCATGCCCATCATCATAATGCTTCCAGCTATTGTCAGCACAATGAAATCAAAATACTCCATGACATCTGTCATCACAATGCTCCATGACCCCTGTCATCACAATACTCCATGAACATTTTCAGACCACTGCTCCATGACAGTTGTCATCACAATGATCCATGCCCTTGTCATCCCAATGCTCCATGACCCCTGTATTCACAATGCTCCGTGACGCTTGTCATCACAGTGCTCCATGACACCAGTCATCACAATGTTCCATGCCTTTGTCAGCAAAATGCTACATGACCTTGTCATTACACTGCTCTATGCGCTTGTCATCACAATACTCCATTACCATTGTCATCACAATCCTCCATGAATATTTTGGTCACATTGCTTCATGCTCTTGTCATCACAGTGCTCCATGCTCCTTGAAATCAAAATGATGCATGACCTCTGTCATCACAATGCTCCAAACCCTTGTGATCACAATGTTCCATAACACTTGTGATCACAACTCTCCATGATGACTGTCATCACAATACTCCATGCCATTTTCATCACAATGCTCCATGACCATTGTCATCACAATTCTCAATACACTTGTCATCACAATGTTCCCTGACACTTGTCGTCAGAATGCTCCTTGAACCCTGTCATGAAAAGGCTCCATGCCTTTTTCATCACAAAGCCCCATGCCGTTTTCATCACAATGCTCCATGCCATTGTCCTCAAAATACTCTACAAGCTTGTCATCAGAACGCTCCATGACCGTTGTCATCACAATTCTCCATGCACTTGTCAGCACAATTCTCCCTGACACTTGTCATCACAATGCTCCCAGCCATTGTCATCACAATGCTCCATTACATTTGTCATCAGAATCCTCCATGACACTTGGCAACACAATGCTCCATGCCCTTGTCATCACAATGCTCCATGACCCCTGTCATCACAATGCTCCGTGACTCCAGTCATCACAATTCTTCATAACATTTGTCATCACAATGGTCGATGCCCGCGTCATCACAGGGCTCTGTTACATTTGTAACCACAATGCTCCATGAAATTTTCATCACAATGTTCCGTGACCCTTGTCATCTCAATCCTCCATGCATTTGTCCGAAAAATACTCCATGTCCCTTATCATCACAACGTGCCACGCGCTTTTCACCCCAACGGTCCACAACTTTGTCATGGCTATGCTCCATAAACTTTGTAATCACAAAGTTCCATGCCCTTCTCATCAAAATGCTCCATTACCCCTGTCATAGCAATGTTCCATGACCCCTGCCATCACAATGTTCCATGGCCTTACCATCACAAAGCACCATGACCCTTGTCATCACAATGCTCCAAAACACCTGTAATCACAATGTTCCATGCCCTTGTCATCACAAAGCTCCATGACACATGTCATCAGAATGTTCCATGGCCTTCTCATCAAAATGGTCCATTCCCTTGTCATCACAATGCTCCCAGACGCCTGTAATCACAATGCTCCATGCCCCTTTTCATCTCAATGCTCCATGAACACTGTCATCACAATGCACCATGCCCATCATCATAATGCTTCCGGCTATTCTCAGCACAGTGAAAACAAAATTATCCATGACCTCTGTCATCAAAATGCTCCATGATCCCTGTCATCACAATGATCCATGCTCATGTCATCCCAATGCTCCATGACCCCTGTATTCACAATGCTCCGTGACGCTTGTCATCACAGTGCTCCATGACACCTGTCATTACGATGCTCCATGCTTTGTCAGCAAAATTCTACATGACCTTTTCATTACAATGCTCTATGCGCTTGTCAACACAATACTCCATTACCATTGTCATCAAAAACCTCCATGAACCTAGGGATCACATTGCTTCATGACCTTGTCATCACAATGATCCATGCTCCTTGAAATCAAAATGATCCATGACCTCTCTCATCACAATGCTCCAAACCCTTGTGATCACAATCTTCCATAACACTTGTCATCACAACACTCCATGATGCCTGTCATCACAATACTGCATGCCCTTTTCATCACAATGCTCCATGACCTTTGTCATCACAATTCTCAATACACTTGTCATCACAATGCTCCCTGACACTTGTCGTCAGAATGCTCCTTGAACCCTGTCACGAAAGGCTCCATGATTTTTCATCACAATGCCCCATGCCGTTTTCATCACAATGCTCCATGCCATTGTCATCAAAATACTCCACAAGCTTGTCATCAGAATGCTCCATGACCCTTGTCATCATAATTCTCCATGCAATTCTCAGCACAAAGCTACCTGACCCTTGTCATCATAATGCTCCAAGACATTGTCATCACAATGCTCCATTACCTTTGTCATCAGAATCCTCCATGACACTTGGCATCACAATGTTTCATGAAATTGTCATCACAATGGGCCATTATATATGTCATCACAATGCTCCCTGCCAACTGTCTTAACAATACTGCATGACCTGGTCATCACAATGCTCCATGCCCTTGTCATCACAATGCGCCATTCCAACTCTCATCGCAATAATCCATGAAACTTATTAGACCAATGCTCCATGTCCTTGTCATCACAATGCTCCATTCCCCTGTTATTACAATGCTCCATGACCCCTGTCATCACAATGCTCTGTGACTCCATTCATCACAATGCTTCTTGACATTTGTCATCACAATGGTCCATGCCCTCATCATCAACAGTCTCTGTGACGTTTTTAACCACAATGCTCCATGAACTTCTCATCACAATGCTCTTTGACCCTTGTCATCACCATGCTCTATGCCTTTCTCAGCACAATGCTCCATGATCCTTGTCATCACAATGCTCCATGCGCTTCTCAGCACGATGCTCCACGACACATGTCATCACAATGCACCATGCGCTTGTCATCACAGTGCTCCACAATCTTGTCATCACAATGCTCCATAAACCTTGTCATCACAATGCTCCATGTACTTCTCATCAAAATCCTCTCTCACCACTGATATCACAATGTTACCTTCACTATTCGTCACAATACTCCCTCACCCCTGTCATCACAATGTTCCATGACTCCTGTCATCACAATGCTACATGCATTATCATCACAATGTTTGATGACCACTGACATCACAATGTTACATAACCCCTGTCATCAAAATGCTCCATGACCCTTTTCATCAAAATGCTCCATGACCCCTGACATCACAATGTTCCATAACCCCTGTCATCAAAATATTCCATGACCTTTTTCATCAAATTGCTCCATGACCCTTTCATCACAATGCTCCTGCCTTTCTCATCACAATGCACAACGCACTTGTCCTCAAAATGCTCCATGACATTTCTCATTACAAAGATCCATGACGCTTGGCATCACAACGCTCCATGTCTTTATCATCACAATGCTCCATGAATGCTCTCATCACATTGCTCCATGCCCTTGTCATCACAAAGCTCCATGACACATGTCATCAGAATGTTCCATGGCCTTCTCATCGCAATGCTCCATGCCCTTGCCATCACAATGCTCCATTACCCCTGTCATAACAATGCTCCATGTCCCAAGCCAACACGATGATCCATGGCCTTTTCATCACAAGGCTCCATGACCTTTCTCATCACTATGCCCCAAGAACACTGTAATCACAATGCTCTATGAATTTGTCATGACAAAGCTCAATGACACATGTCATCAGAATGTTCCATGGACTTCTCATCAAAATGCTCCATGCCCTTTTCATCACAATGCTCCCAGACCCCGGTAATCACAGTGCTCCATGCCCCTTTTCATATCAATGGTCCATGAACCCTGTCATCACAGTGCATCATGCCCATCATCATAATGCTTCTGGCTATTGTCAGCACAATGAAATCAAAATTCCCTATGACCTCTGTCATCACAATGATCCATGACCCCTGTCATCAAAATACTCCATGAACATTTTCAGCCCAATGATCCATGACACTTGTCATCACAATGATCCATGCCCTTGTCATCCCAATGCTCCATGACCCATGTATTCACAATGCTCCGTGACGGTTGTCATCACAGTGCTCCATGACACCTGTCATCACAATGCTCCATGCCTTCGTCAGCAAAATTCTACATGACCTTGTCATTACAATGCTCTATGCGCTTGTCATCACAATGCTCCAAGACCCCTTAAATCACAATGCTCCATGCCCTTTTTCATCTCAATTTTCCATGAACCCTGTCATCACAATGCACCATGCCCATCATCATAATGCTTCAGGCTATTATCATTACAATGAAATCAAAATTCTCCATGACCTCTGTCATCAAAATGCTCCCAACCATTGTGATCATAATGTTCCATAACACTTATCATCACAACACCCCATGACGATCATCATCACAATTATCCATGGTCTTGTCATCACCATGCTCCATGATCTTTGTCATCACAATGCTCAATACACTTGTCATCACAATGCTCCCTGACACTTGTCAGTATGCTCCTTCAACCCTGTCATGACAAGGCTCCATGCCTTTTTCATCACAATTATCCATGCCCTTTTCATCACAATGTTCCAAGACCCCTGTAATCACAATGCTCCTAGCCCTTGTCATCACAAATCTACCTGATGCATGTAATCGGAATGCTCCATGGCCTTCTCCTCACAATGCTCCATGTCATTGTCATCACAGTGCTCCTTGAACTCTCTCATCACATTGCTCCATGCCTTTGTCCTTACAAGCCTCCATGACCCATGTATCACAGTGTTCCGTGCCCTTGTCATCACAATGCTTCATGCCCACTCTCATCACAATAATCCATGAAATATTTCAGACCAATGCTCAATGCCCTTCTCATCACAATGCTCCATTAACTCTGTCATAACAATGCTCCATGAACCCTGCCATCACATTGTTCCACGGCCTTGTCATCAAAAGGCTCCATGACCCTTGTCATCACAATGCTCCAAGACACCTGTAATCAAAATGCTCCATGCCCTTGTCATCACAAAGCTCCATGACGCATATCATCAGAAGGTTCCATGGCCTTCTCCTCACAATGCTCCATGCCCTTGTCATCACAATGCTCCAAGACCCCTGTAATCACAATGCTCCATGCCCTTTTTCATCTCCATGCTCCATTAACACTGCCATCACAATGCACCATGCCCATCATCATAATTCTTCAGCCTATTGGCATTACAATGAAATCAAAATTCTCCATGACCTCTGTCATCATAATGCTCCAAACCCTTGTGATCACAATGTACCATAACACTTATAATCACAACACTCCATGACGCTCATCATCACAATTATCCATGGTCTTGTCATAACAGTGCTCCATGATCTTTGTCATCACAATGCTCAATACACTTGTCATCACAATGCTCCTTGACACTTGTCGTCAGTATGCTCCTTGATCCCTGTCATGACAAGGATCCATGCCTTTTTCATCACAATGATCCATGCTCTTTTCATCACAATGCTCCATGACCCCTTTCATCACAATACTCCATGAACATTTTCAGCCCAATGCTCCATGACATGCTCATCACAATGCTCACTGACCAATATCATCACGATGCTCCATGACCACTGTCATCAAAACACTCCATGACACCTGACAACACAATGATCCGGGACTCTTGTCATATCAGTGCTCCATGTCCTTGTCATCACAATGCTTCATTCCACATGTCATCGCAATAATCCATAAATTTTATTAGACCAATGTTCCATGCCCTTGTCATCACAATGCTCCATGCCCTTGTTATCCCAATGCTCCATGACACCTGTCATCAAAATACTCCATGAACTTTTTCAGCCCAATGCTCCATGACCATTGTCATCACAATGATCTATGCCTTTGTCATCCCAGTGCTCCATGACACCTGTCACCACAATGCTCCATGCCTTTGTCAGCAAATGCTACATGACCTTGTCATTACAATGCTCTATGCACTTGTCATCACAGTACTCCATTACCATTGTCATCACAATCCTCCATGAACCTTGGGATCACATTGCTTCATGCCCTTGTCATCACAGTGCTCCATGATCCTTGAAATCAAAATGATCCATGACCTCTCTCATCACAATGCTCCAAACCCTTGTAATCACAATGTTCCATAAAACTTGTCATCACAATGCTCCATGATGCCTGTCATTACAATACTCCATGGCCTTTTCATCACAATGCTCCATGACCATTGTCATCACAATTCTAAATACACTTGTCATTACAATGCTTCCTTAATCTTGTCGTCAGAATGCTCCTTGAAACCTGTCACGAAAAGGCTCCATGCCTTTTTCATCAGTATGCCCCATGCCGTTTTCATCACAATGCTCCATGCCATTACCATCAAAATACTCCACAAGCTTGTCATCAGAATGCTCCATGACCCTTGTCATCACAATTTTGCATGCACTTGTCAGCACAAGGCTCCCTGACCCTTGTCATCACAATGCTCCAAGCCATTGTCATCACAATGCTCCATTACCTTTGTCATCAGAATCCTTCATGACACTTGGCATCACAATGCGCTATGCCATTGTCATCACAATGGGCCATTACATATCTCATCACAATGCTCCCTGACACCTGTCTTCACAATACAGCATGACTTGGTCCTCACAATGTTCCATGCCCTTGTCATCACACTGCGCCATTCCCACTGTCATCGCAATAATCCATGAAACTTATTAGACCAATGCTCCATGCCCTTGTCATCACAATGCTCCATGACTCCATTCATCACAATGCTTCACGACCTTGTGATGAAAATTCTCAATAGCCCTTGTCATCATATTGCTCCAAGCCCTAGTCATCACAATGCTCCTTTTTATTTGTCATCAAAATCCTCCATTACATTTAGCATCACAATGCTCCATGGCATTATCATCGCAATGGACCATGACATAGGTCATCACAATTCTCCCTGACACCTGTCTTCACAATACTCCATGACCTTCTCATCACCATGATCCATACACTTGTCATTACAATGCACCATGTCCACTCTCATCACAATAATCTATGAAACTTGTCAAACCAATGCTCCATGCCCCTGTCACCACAATGCTCCATGCCCTTGTCATCACAATGCTCCATGACCCCTATCATCACAATGCTCCGTGACACCATTCATCACAATGCTTCATAACGTTTGTCATCAAAACGGTCCTTGCCCGTGTCATTACACGGCTCTGTGACCTTTGTAACCACAATGCTCCATGAAATTTTCATCACAACGCTCCGTGACCATTGTCATCACAATGCTCCATGCCTTTGTCAGAACAATGCTCCATGACACTTGTCATCACAATGTGCCACGTGCTTTTCATCACATCGGTCCACAACCTTGTAATCCCTATGCTCCATAAAACTTGTAATCACAATGCTCCATGCACTTCTCATCCAAATGCTCTCTCACATGAGATATCACAATGTTCCATCACTAGTCATCACAATACCCCTCACCCCTGTAATCATAATGTTCCATGACCCCTGTCATCACAGTGCTACATACCCTTATCATCACAATGTTCCATGACCCCAGACATCACAATGTTCCATAACCCCTGTCATCAAAATGCACCATGACCCTTTTCATACCAAAGCTAAATGATCCCTGGCAGCACAATGATCTATAACTCCTGCCCTCAAAATATTGCATTACATTTTCACGAAATTCCTGCATGACCCTGTCATCAAAATGCTCCCTGCCCTTCTCATCACAATGCACCACACCATTGTCATCGAAATGCTCCCTGTTATTTGTTATCACAAATCTCCATGATCATTGGCATCACAATGCTCCATGTCATTGTCATCACAAAGCTCCATGAACACTCTCATCACATTGCTCCATGCCCTTGTCATCACAAAGCTCCATGACACTTGTCATCACAATGCTCGATGCCCTTCTCATCACAATGCTCCATGCCCTTGTCATTACAATCCTCCATGAACCATGCATCACAGTGTTCCGTGCCCTTGTCATCCCAATGCTCCATGTCCACTCTCATCACAATAATCCATGAAACATTTTAGACCAAAGCTCAATGCCCTTCTCATCACAATGCTCCATTACCTCTGTCATAACAATGCTCCATGACACCTGCCATCACATTGTTCAACGGCATGTCATCACAAGGCTCCATGACCGTTGTCATCACAATGCTCCAAGAACCCTGTAATCACAATGCTCCATGCCCTTGTCATCACAGTGCTCCATGACGCATGTCATCAGCATGTTCCATGGCCTTCTCCTCACAATGCTCCATGCCCTTGTCATCACAATGCTCCATGCCCCTTTTCATCTCAATGCTCCATGAACCCTGTCATCACAATGCACCATGCCCATCATCATAATGTTTCAGGCTATTGTCATCACAATGAAATCTAAATTCTCCATGACCTTTGTCATAACAATGCTCCAAACCCTTGTGATCACAATGTTCCATAAGACTTATCATCACAACACCCCATGACGCTCATCATCACAATTATCCATGGTCTTCTCATCACAATGCTCCATGACATTTGTCATCAAATGCTCAATACACTTGTCATCACAATGCTACCTTACACTTGTCGTCAGTATGCTTTTGAACTCTGTCATGACAAGGCTTAATGCCCATTTCATCACAATGCATCAGGACACCTGTAATCACAATGCTCCACAACATTCTCATCACAATGTTCCATTCCCAATATCATCACAATGCTCCATGACCACTGTCATCACAACACTCCATGACACCTGACAACACAATGATCCGGAAATCTTGTCATCAAAATGCTCCATTCCCTAGTCATCATAATGCTCCATAATCCCTGTCCTCACAATGCTCCATGAACATTTTCAGCCCAATGCTCCATGACCCTTGTCATCACACTGAACCATGCCCTTGTCATCCCAATGCTCCTTGACACCTGTATTCACAAAGCTCCGTGACGCTTGTCATCACAGTGCTCCATGATACCTGTCATCACAATGCTCCATGCCTTTTTCATCATAATGCTCCATGAACCCTCTCATATTGCTCAATACCCTTGTCATCACAAAGCTCCATGACAATTGTCATCACAATGCTCGATGCCCTTCTCATCACAATGCTCCATGCCCTTGTCATTACAATCCCCCATGACCCATGTATCACAGTGTACCGTGCCCTTCTCATCACAACGCTCCATGCCCACTCTCATCACAATAATCCATGAAACATTTCAAACCAATGTTCAATGCCCTTCTCATCACAATGCTCCATTACCTCTGTCATAAAAATGCTCCATGACCCCTGCCATCACAATGCTCCACGGCCTTGTCATCACAAGGCTCCATGACCCTTGTCATCACAATGCTCCAAAACCACTGTAATCACAATGCTCCATGCCCTTGTCATCACAAAGCTCCATGATGCATGTCATCAGAATGTTCCATGGACTTCTCCTGAGAGTGCTCCATGCCCTTGTCATCACAAAGCTCCAAGACCCCTGTAATCACAATGCTCCATGCCTCTTTTCATCAGAATGCTCCATGAGACTTGTCATCACAAGTCTCCATGGTCATCTCATCACAATGCTCCATTCCCTTGTCATCACCATGCTCCATTCCCTTGTCATCAAAATGCTCCATGACACCTGGCATCATAATACTCTATGAATATTTTCAGCCAAATGCTCCATGACCTTCTAATCACAATGCTCCATGGCAAATATCATCAAAATGCTCCATGACCACTGTCATCACAACGCTCCATGACACCTGACAACACAATGATCCGGGACTCTTGTCATCACAATGCTCCAAGACGCCTGTAATCACAATGCTCCATGACCCCTGTCATCACAATACTCCATGAACTTTTTCAGCCCAATGATCCATGACACTTGTCATCACAATGATCCATGCCCTTGTCATCCCTATGCTACATGACCCCTGTATTCACAATGCTCCGTGACGCTTGTCATCACAGTGCTCCATGACACCTGTTATCACAATGCTCCATGTCTTTGTCAGCAAAATGCTACATGACCTTGTCATTACAATGCTCTATGCGCTTGTCATCACAATACTCCATTACCATTGTCATCACAATCCTCCATGAAACTTGGGATCACATTGCTTCATGCCCTTGTCATCACAATGTTCCATGCTCCTTGAAATCAAAATGATCCATGACCGCTGTCATCACAATGCTTCAAACCCTTGTGATCACAATGTTCCATAACACTTGTCATCACAACGCTCCATGATGCCTGTCATCACAATACTCCATGCCCTTGTCATCACAATGCTCCATGCCCTTCTTATCACAATGTTCCAAGACCCAAGTAATCAGAATGCTCCATGCCCCTTTTGATCAGTATGCTCCATGAGACCTGTCATCACAAGGCTCCATGATTTCCTCATCACAATGCTCCAGGACCTTGGCATCACAATGCTTCATGACATTTTCATGAAAACTCTCAATGGCCCTTGTCATCATAATGCTCCAAGCCCTAGTCATCACAATGCTCCATTATATTTGTCATCACAATCCTCCACTATATTTTGCATCACAATGCTCCATGCCATTGTCATCGCAATGGACCATGACATATGTCATCACAATGCTCCCTGACACCTGTCTACACAATATTCCATGCCCTTGTCATCACAATACTCCATGCACTTGTCATCAAAATGCACCATGTCCACTGTCATCACAATAATCTATGAAACTTGTCAGACCGATGCTCCATGCACCTGTCATCACAATGCTCCTTGCCCTTGTCATCTCAATGCTCCATGACCCCTGTCATCACAATGCTCCGTGACTCCAGTCATCACAATGCTTCATAACGTTTGTCATCGCAACGGTCCATGCCCGCGTCATCACAAGACCCTGTGACCTTTGTAAACACAATGCTCCATGAATTTTACATCAAAATGCTGCGTGACCCTTGTCATCACAATGCTCCATGTCTTTGTCAGAACAATGCTCCATGACCCTTGTCATCACAATGTGCCATGCACTTTTCATCACAAAGAACCACAACTTTGACATCGCTATGCTCCATAAACCTTGTAATCACAATGTTCCATGCAATTCTCATTCAAATGCTCTCTCACAACGGATATCACAATGTTCCATCACTTGTCATCACAATCCTCACTCACCCCTGTTATCACAAGTTTCCATGAACCCTGTCATCACAATGCTACATCCCCTTATCAGCACAATGTTCCATGATGCCTGACATCACAATGTTCAATAACCCCTGTCATCAAAATACTTCATGACCCTTTTCATCCCAAAGCTCCATGACCCATGGCATCACAATGTTCTATAACCCCTGTCATCAAAATGTTCCATTACACTTTTCATCAAATTACTGCATGAACCTGTCATCAAAATGCACCCTGCCCTGCTCATCACAATGCATCACACCCTTGTCATCAAAATGCTCCATGACTTTTGTCATCACAAAGCTCCATGACCCTTGGCATCACAATGCTCCATGTCATTGTCATCATAATGCTCCATGAACCCTCTCATCATATTGCTCAATGCCCTTGTCATCACAAAGCTCCATGACAATTGTCATCACAATGCTCGATGCCCTTCTCATCACAATGCTCCATGCCCTTGTCATTACAATCCCCCATGACCCATGTATCACAGTGTACGTGCCCTTGTCATCACAATGCTCCATGCCCACTCTCATCACAATAATTCAAGAAACATTTCAGACCAATGCTCAATGCCCTTCTCATCACAATGCTCCATTACATCTGTCATAACAATGCTCCATGACCCCTGCCATCACATTGTTCCACGGACTTGTCATCACAAGGCTCCATGACCCTTGTCATCACAATGCTCCAAGACCCCTGTAATCACAATGCTCCATGCCCTTGTCATCACAAAGCTCCATGACGCATGTTATCAGAATGTTCCATGGCCTTCTCCTCACAGTGCTCCATGCCCTTGTCATCACAATGCTCCAAGACCCCTGTAATCACAATGCTCCATGCACCTTTTCATCAGAATGCTCCATGAGACTTGTCAACACAAGTCTCCATGGTCATCTCATTACAATGCTCCAGGACCTTGTCATCACCACGCTCCATTCCCTTGTCATCACAACGCTCCATGACACCTGTCATCACAATAATCCATGAACATTTTCAGCCCAATGCTCCATGACCTTCTAATCACAATGCTCCATGACCAATATCATCAAAATTCTCCATGACCACTGTCATCAAAACACTCCATGACACATGACATCACAATGCTCCATGACCCCTGTAATCACAGTGCTCCATGACCCCTGTCATCACAATACTCCATGAACATTTTCATCCCAATGATCCATGACCCTTGTCATCACAGTGATCCATGCCCTTGTCATCCCAATGCTCCATGACCCCTATATTCAAAATGCTCTGTGACGCTTGTCATCAAAGTGCACCATGACACATGTCATCACAATGCTCCATGCCTTTGTCAGCAAAATGCTACATGACACTGTCCTTACAATGCTCTATGCGCTTGTCATCGCAATACTCCATTACCATAGTCATCCCTATCCTCCAAGAACCTTGGGATCCCATTGCTTCATGCCCTAGTCATCACAATGCTCCATGCTCCTTGAAATCAAAAGTATCCATGACCTCTGTCATCGCAATGCTCCAAACCCTTGTGATCACAATGTACCATAACACTTGTCATCACAACGCTCCATGATGACTGTCATCACAATACTCCATGCCCTTTTCATCACAATGCTCCATGACCTTTGCCATCACAATTCTCAATACACTTGTCATCACAATGCTCCTTGACACTTGTCGTCAGAATGCTCCTTGAACCCTGTCACGAAAAGGCTCCATGCATTTTACATCACAAAGCCCCATGCCATTTTCATCACAGTGCTCCATGCCATTGTCATCAAAATACTCCACAAGCTTGTCATCAGAATGCTCCATGACCCTTGTCATCACAATTCTCCATGCACTTGTCAGCACAATGCTCCCTGACCCTTGTCATCACAATGCTCCAAGCCATTGTCATCACAATGCTCCATTACCTTTGTTATCAGAATCCTCCATGACACTTGGCATCAGAATGCTCCATGCCATTGTCATCACAATGGGCCATTACATATGTCATCACAATGCTCCCTGACACCTCTATTTACAATACTGCATGACCTGGTCATCACAATGCTCCATGCCCTTGTCATCACAATGCGCTGTTCCCACTCTCATCACAATAATCCAAGAAACTTATTAGACCAATGCTCCATGCCCTTGTCATCACAACGCTCCATGATGCCTGTCATCACAATACTCCATGCCCTTGTCATCACAATGCTCCATGCCCTTCTTATCACAATGTTCCAAGACCCAAGTAATCAGAATGCTCCATGCCCCTTTTGATCAGTATGCTCCATGAGACCTGTCATCACAAGGCTCCATGATTTCCTCATCACAATGCTCCAGGACCTTGTCATCAAAATGCTTCATGACATTTTCATGAAAACTCTCAATGGCCCTTGTCATCATAATGCTCCAAGCCCTAGTCATCACAATGCTCCATTATATTTGTCATCACAATCCTCCATTATATTTGGCATCACAATGCTCCATGCCATTGTCATCGCAATGGACCATGACATATGTCATCACAATGCTCCCTGACACCTGTCTTCACAATATTCCATGCCTTTGTCATCACAATACTCCATGCACTTGTCATCAAAATGCACCATGTCCACTGTCATCACAATAATCTATGAAACTTGTCAGACCGATGCTCCATTCACCTGTCATCACAATGCTCCATGCCCTTGTCATCACAATGCTCCATGACCCCTGTCATCACAATGCTCCGTGACTCCAGTCATCACAATGCTACATAACGTTTGTCATCACAACGGTCCATGCCCGCGTCATCACAAGACTCTGTGACCTTTGTAACCACAATGCTCCATGAACTTTTCATCACAATGCTGCGTGACCCTTGTCATCACAATGCTCCATGTCTTTGTCAGAACAATGCTCCATGACCCTTGTCATCACAATGTGCCATGCACTTTTCATCACAAAGAACCACAACGTTGACTTCGCTATGCTCCATAAACCTTATAATCACAATGTTCCATGCAATTCTCATTCAAATGCTCTCTCACAACGGATATCACAATGTTCCATCACTTGTCATCAAAATCCTCCCTCACCCCTGTTATCACAAGTTTCCATGACCCCTGTCCTCACAATGCTACATCCCCTTATCAGCACAATGTTCCATGATCCCTGACATCACAATGTTCAATAACCCCTGTCATCAAAATACTCCATGACCCTTTTCATCCCAAAGCTCCATGACCCATGGCATCACAATGTTTTATAACCCCTGTCATCAAAATATTCCATTACACTTTTCATCAAATTACTGCATGAACCTGTCAACAAAATGTTCCCTGCCCTGCTCATCACAATGCACCACACCCTTGTCATCAAAATCCTCCATGACTTTGTCATCACACAGCTCCATGACCCTTGGCATCACAATGCTCCATGTCATTGTCATCATAATGCTCCATGAAACCTCTCATCATATTGCTCAATGCCCTTGTCATCACAAAGCTCCATGACAATTGTCATCACAATGCTCGATGCCCTTCTCATCACAATGCTCCATGCCCTTGTCATTACAATCCCCCATGACCCATGTATCACAGTGTACGTGCCCTTGTCATCACAATGCTCCATGCCCACTCTCATCACAATAATTCAAGAAACATTTCAGACCAATGCTCAATGCCCTTCTCATCACAATGCTCCATTACATCTGTCATAACAATGCTCCATGACCCCTGCCATCACATTGTTCCACGGACTTGTCATCACAAGGCTCCATGACCCTTGTCATCACAATGCTCCAAGACCCCTGTAATCACAATGCTCCATGCCCTTGTCATCACAAAGCTCCATGACGCATGTTATCAGAATGTTCCATGGCCTTCTCCTCACAGTGCTCCATGCCCTTGTCATCACAATGCTCCAAGACCCCTGTAATCACAATGCTCCATGCACCTTTTCATCAGAATGCTCCATGAGACTTGTCAACACAAGTCTCCATGGTCATCTCATTACAATGCTCCAGGACCTTGTCATCACCACGCTCCATTCCCTTGTCATCACAACGCTCCATGACACCTGTCATCACAATAATCCATGAACATTTTCAGCCCAATGCTCCATGACCTTCTAATCACAATGCTCCATGACCAATATCATCAAAATTCTCCATGACCACTGTCATCAAAACACTCCATGACACATGACATCACAATGCTCCATGACCCCTGTAATCACAGTGCTCCATGACCCCTGTCATCACAATACTCCATGAACATTTTCATCCCAATGATCCATGACCCTTGTCATCACAGTGATCCATGCCCTTGTCATCCCAATGCTCCATGACCCCTATATTCAAAATGCTCTGTGACGCTTGTCATCAAAGTGCACCATGACACATGTCATCACAATGCTCCATGCCTTTGTCAGCAAAATGCTACATGACACTGTCCTTACAATGCTCTATGCGCTTGTCATCGCAATACTCCATTACCATAGTCATCCCTATCCTCCAAGAACCTTGGGATCCCATTGCTTCATGCCCTAGTCATCACAATGCTCCATGCTCCTTGAAATCAAAAGTATCCATGACCTCTGTCATCGCAATGCTCCAAACCCTTGTGATCACAATGTACCATAACACTTGTCATCACAACGCTCCATGATGACTGTCATCACAATATTCCATGCCCTTTTCATCACAATGCTCCATGACCTTTGCCATCACAATTCTCAATACACTTGTCATCACAATGCTCCCTGACACTTGTCGTCAGAATGCTCCTTGAACCCTGTCACGAAAAGGCTCCATGCATTTTTCATCACAAAGCCCCATGCCATTTTCATCACAATGCTCCATGCCATTGTCATCAAAATAATCCACAAGCTTGTCATCAGAATGCTCCATGACCCTTGTCATCACAATTCTCCATGCACTTGTCAGCACAATGCTCCCTGACCCTTGTCATCACAATGCTCCAAGCCATTGTCATCACAATGCTCCATTACCTTTGTTATCAGAATCCTCCATGACACTTGGCATCAGAATGCTCCATGCCATTGTCATCACAATGGGCCATTACATATGTCATCACAATGCTCCCTGACACCTCTATTTACAATACTGCATGACCTGGTCATCACAATGCTCCATGCCCTTGTCATCACAATGCGCCATTCCAAATGTCATCACAATAATCCATGAAACTTTTTAGACCAATGCTCCATGCCTTTGTCACCACAATACACCATTACCATTGTCATCACAATCCTCCAAGAACATTGGGATCGCATTGCTTCATGCCCTAGTCATCACAATGCTCCATGCTCCCTGAAATCAAAATGATCCATGACCTCTGTCATCACAATGCTCCAAACCCTTGTGATCACAGTGTACCATAACACTTGTCATCACAACGCTCCATGATGCCTGTCATCACAATACTCCATGCCCTTGTCATCACAATGCTCCAAGACCCCTGTAATCACAATGCTCCATGCCCCTTTTCATCAGAATGCTCCATGAGACATGTTATCACAAGTCTCCATGGTCTTCTCATCACAATGTTCCAGGACCTTGTCATCACAATGCTCCAGGACCCCTGTCATCACAATATTCAATGAACATTTTCAGCCCAATGCTCCATGACCTTCTCATCCCAATGCTCCATGACCCCTGTATTCACAATGCTCCGTGACGCTTTTCATCACAGTGCTCCATGATACATGTCATTACAATGCTCCATGCCTTTGTCAGCAAAATGCTACATGACCTTGTCATTACAATGCTCTATGTGCTTGTCATCACAATACTCCATTACCATTGTCATCACAATCCTCCATGAACCTTGGGATCACATTGCTTCATGCCCTTGGCATCACAATGCTTCATGCTCTTTGAAAGCAAAATGATCCATGACCTCTGTCATCACAATGCTCCAAACCCTTGTGATCACAATTTTACATAACACTTTTCATCACAAGGCTCCATGATGCCTGTCATCACAATACTCCATGCCCTTTTCATCACAATGCTCCATGACCATTGTCATCACAATTCTCAGTTCACATGTCATCACAATGCTCCCTGACACGAGTCGTCAGAATGCTCCTTGAACCCTGTCACGAAAAGGCTCCATGCATTTTTCTTCACAAATCCCCATGCAATTTTCATCACAATGCTCCGTGCCATTGTCATCAAAATACTCCACAAGCTTGTCATTAGAATGCTCCATGACCATTGTCATCACAATTCTCCATGCACTTGTCAGCACAATGCTCCCTGACCCTTGTCATCACAATGCTCCAAGCCATTGTCATCACAATGCTCCATTACCTTTGTCATCAGAATCCTCCATGACACTTGGCATCACAATGCTCCATGCCATTGTCATCACATTGGGCCATTACATATGTCATCACAATGCTCCCTGACACCTCTCTTCACAATATTGCATGACCTGGTCATCACAATTTTCCATGCCCTTGTCATCACAATGCACCATTCTAACTGTCATCACAGTAATCTATGAAACTTATTAGACCAATGCTCGATGCCCTTGTCATCACAAAGCTCCATGCCCTTGTTATCACAATGTTCCAAGACCACTGTAATCAGAATGCTCCATGCCCCTTTTCATCAGTATGCTCCATGAGATTTGTCATCACAAGGCTCCATGGTTTTCTCATCACAATGCTCCAGGAACTTGTCATCAAAATGCTTCACGACATTGTCATGAAAATTCTCAATGGCCCTTGTCATCATAATGCTCCAAGCCCTAGTCATCACAATGCTCCATTATATTTGTCATCACTATCCTCCATTACATTTGGCATCACAATGCTCCATGCCATTGTCATCGCCATGGACCATGACATATGTCATCACAATGCTCCCTGACACCTGTCTTCACAGTAGTCCCTGGCCGTCTCATCACAATGCTCCATGCCCTTGTCATCACAATGCACCATGTCCACTGTCATCACAATAATCTAGGAAACATGTCAGACCATTGTTCCATGCCCCTGTCATAACAAAGCTCCATGCCCTTGTCATCAAAATTCTCCATGACCACTGTCATCACAACGCTCCCTGACTCCAGTCATCACAATGCTTCATAACGTTTGTCATCACAACGGTCCATGCCCGTGTCATCACAAGGCTCTGTGACATTTGTAACCACAATGCTCCATGAACATTTCATCACAATGCTCCGTGAACCTTCTCATTACAATGCTCCATGTCTTTGTCAGAACAATGCTCCATGACCCTTGTCATCACAATGTTCCATGTGATTTTCATCACAATGATCCACAACCTTGTCATTGCTATGCCCCATAAACATTGTAATCACAATGCTCCATGCACTTTTCATCCAAATGCTCTCTCACATGAGATATCACAATGTTCCTTCACTAGTCATCACACTCCGCCCTCACCCCTGTAATCACAATGTTCCATGACCCCTGTCATCACAATGCTACATCCCCTTATCAGCACAATGTTCCATGACACCTGACATCACAATATTCCATAACCCCTGTCATCAAAGTGCTCCTTGACCCATTTCATCCCAAAGCTCCATGACCACTGGCATCACAATGTTGTATAACCCCTGTCAACAAAATATTCCATTACACTTTTCTTCAAATTGCTGCATGACCCTGTCATTAAAATGCTCCCTGCCCTTCTCATAACAATGCATCACACCCTTGGCATCAATATGCTCCATGACCTTTGTCATCACAAAGCCCAATGACCCTTGGAATCACAATGCTCCATGCCATTGTCATCACAAAGCTCCATGACGAATGTCCTCAGAATGTTCCATGGCCTTCTCCTCACAGTGCTCCATGCCCTTGTCATCACAATGCTGAAGACCCCTGTAATCACAATGCTCAATGCCCCGTTTCATCAGAATGCTAAATGAGACTTGTCATCACAAGTCTCCATGGTCATCTCATCACAATGCTCCAGGACCTTGTCGTCACCATGCTCCATTCCCTTGTCATCACAATGCTCCATGACCCCTGTCATCACAATACTCCATGAACATTTTTAGCACTATGCTCCATGAATTTCTCATCACAATGCTCCATGACCAATATCTTCACAATGCTGCATGACCACTGTCATCACAACACTCCATGACACCTGACAACACAATGTTCCGGGACTCTTGTCATCACAATGCTCCAAGACCTCTGTAATCACAATGCTCCATGACCCCTCTCATCAGAATACTCCATGAACATTTTCATCCCAATGATCCATGACCCTTTTCTTCACAAGGATCCATGCCCTTGTCATCCCAATGCTCCGTGACACCTGTATTCACAATGCTCCGTGACGCTTGTCATCAGAGTTCTCCATGACACCTGTCATCACAATGCTCCATGACTTTGTCAGCAAAATGCTACATGACCGTGTCATTACAATGCTCTATGCGCTTGTCATCACAATACTCCATTACCATTGTCATCACAATCCTCCATGAACCTTGGGATCACATTGCTTCATGCCCTTGTAATCACAATGCTCCATGCTCCTTTAAATCAAAATGATCCATGAACTCTGTCATCACAATGCTCCAAACACTTGTGATCACAATGTTCCATAACACTTATCTTCACAACGCTCCATGATGCCTGTCATCACAATACTCCATGCCATTTTCATCACAATGCTCCATGACCATTGTCATCACAATTCTCATTACACTTGTCATCACAATGCTCCCTGACACTTGTCCTCAGAATGCTCCTTGAACCCTGTCACAAAAAGGCTCCATGCCTTTTTCATCACAAAGTCCCATGCCATTTTCATCACAATGCTCCATGCCATTGTCATCAAAATACTCCACAAGGGGATATGGAAACATATGTATATGTATAACTGATTAAATTTGTTATAAAGCAAGAAAATAAAATAAAATAAAATTAAAAAAAAATGAGCACAAGCAATAATGATAAGAGGTCATTTTTGACCTACTCATTCAAAAAAAAAATACTCCACAAGCTTGTCATCAAAATGCTCCAGACCATTGTCATCCCAATTCCCATGCACTTGTCAGCACAGTGCTCCCTGCCCTTCTCATCACAATGCACAACGCCCTTGTCATCAAAATCCTCCATGACCTTTGTCATCACAAAGATCCTTGACCCTTGGCATCACAATGCTCCATGTCATTTTCATCACAATGCTCCATGATCGCATTCATCACATTGCTCCATGCCGTTGTCATCACAAAGCTCCATGACACAAGTCATCAGAATGCTCCATGGCCTTCTCATCACAATCCTCCATGCCATTGCCATCACAATGTTCCATTACCCCTGTCATAACAATGCTCCATGACCCCTGCCATCACTATGTTCCATGGCCTTGTCATCACAAGGCTCCATGACACTTCTCATCACAATGCTCCAAGACGCGGTAATCACAATGTTCCATGACCCCTGTCATCACAATGCTACATCCCCTTATCATCACAATGTTCCATGACACCTGACATCACAATGTTCCACAACCCCTGTCATCAAAATGCTTCATGACACTTTTTATCCCAAAGCTCCATGACCCCAGACATCACAATGTTCTATAACCACTGTCATCAAAATATTCCATTACAATTTTCATCAAATTGCTGCATGACACTGTCATCAAAATGCTCCCTGGCCTTCTCATCACAATGCACCACGCCCTTGTCATCAAAATGCTCCGTGACTTTTGTCATCACAAATCTCCTTGACCCTTGACATCACAATGCTCCATGTCATTGTCATCACAATGCTCCATGAACCTTCTCATCACATTTCTCCATGCCCTTGTCATCACAAAGCTCCATGACACATGTCATCACAATGCTCGATGCCCTTCTCATTACTATGCTCCATGCCCTTGTCATTACAATCCTCTATGACCATTGTATCACAGTGTTCCGTGCTCTTGTCATCACAATGCTCCATGTCCACTCTCATCACAATAATCCATGAAACATTTCACACCAATGCTTCCTGTCCTTCTCATCACAATGCTCCATTACACCTGTCATAACAATGTTCCATGACCCCTGCCATCACAAAGTTCCACGGCCTTGTCATTCACAAGGCTCCATCACACTTGTCATCACAATGTTCCAAGACCCCTGTAATCACAATGCTCCATGCCCTTGTCATCACAAAGCTCCATGACGCATGTCATTAGAATGTTCCATGGACTTCTCATCACAATGCTCCAAGACACTTTTTATCACAGTGCTCCATGCCCTTTTCATCTCAAAGTTCCATGAATCCTATCATCACAATGCACCATGCCCATTATCATAATGCTTCAGGCTATTTTCCTCACAATGAAATCAAAATGCTCCATGACCTCTGTCATCACAATGCTCCAAACCGTTGGGATCACAATGTTCCATAACACTTCTCATCACAACACCCCATGATGCTCATAATCACAATTATCCATGGTCTTCTCATCACTATGCTCCATAACCTTTGTCATCACAATGCTCCCTGACACTTGTCGTCAGTATGCTCCTTGAACACTGTCATGACAGGGCTCCATGCCTTTTTCATCACAATGATCCATGCCCTTTTCATCACAATGCTCAAAGACACCTGTAGTCACAATGCTCCATGCACTTTTCATCACAGTGCTCCATAACACATTCATCAGAATGCTTCATGGCCTTCTCTTCACAATGCTCCATGCCCTTGTCATCACAATGCTCCAAGACCCCTGTAAACACAGTGCTCCATGCCACTTGTCATTATAGCGCTCCATGACGCTCGTCATCACAATTATCCATGGTCTTCTCATCACAGTGCTCCACGGTCTTGCCATCACAATGCTCCATGCCCTGGTCATCACAATGCTCTATGTTCCCTTTCATCACAATTCTCCACGTTCTTGGCATCACTATGTTCCATGACACTTCCCATCACAGTGTTAAATGCTTTGTCATCACAATACTGCACAAGCTTGTCATCAGAATACTCCATGACCCTTGTCATCACAATGATCCATGAGCCCTGTCATCACAATGCTCCATGAGACCTATCATCACAATGCTCCATGCCCTTGTCATTACAGTGCTCCATGATGCTCGTCACCAGAATTATCCATGGTCTTCTCATCACAGTGCTCCACGGTCTTACCATAACAATGCTCCATGCCCTGGTCATCACAATGCTCCATGTCCCTTGTCATGACAATTCTCCAGGTCCTTGTCATCACAATGCTCCATGTCCCTTGTCATCACAATTCTCCAGGTCCTTGTCATCACAATGCTCCATGACAGTTCTCATCCCCATGTTACATGTTCTTGTCATCACAATTCTCCATGCACTTATCATCGCAATGTCCCATGACCCCTGTCATAGCAAGCTCCATGCCTTTGTCATCACAATGCTTCACGACCTTTTCATCAAAATTCTCAAAGGCCGTTGTCATCACAATGCTCCATGCCCTTGTCATCACAATGCTCCATGGCCCTTGTCATCACAATGCTCCAAGCCCTTGTCATCACAATGCTCCATTACCTTTGTCATCACAATTCTCCATAACACTCGGCATCACAATGCTCCATGCCATTGTCATCACAATGGAACATGAAATATGCCATCACAATGCTCCCTGACACCTGTCTTCACAATAATCCATGACCTTGTCATCACAATGCTCCATGCCCTTGTCATCACAATGTGCCATGCCCTCTGTCAACACAATTATCCATGAAACTTGTCAGACCAATGGTCCATGCTGCTGTCATCACAATGCTACATGACCCCAGTCATCACAATGCTCCGTGTGTCCCGTCATCACAAGACTCCATGACCTGTGTCACCACAAAAGTCAATGCCCTCATCATCACAAGGCTCTGTGAAATTTGTCACCACAGTGCTCCATGAACTTTTCATCAAAATGCTCAATGTCATTGTCATCACAATGCTCCATGAACGCTCTCATCACATTGCTCCATGAACTTGTCATCACAAAGCTCCATGACGCATGTCATCAGAATGCTCCATGGCCTTCTCATCACAATGTTCCATGCACTTGCCATCACAATTCTCCATTAACCCTGTCATAACAATGCTCCATGACCCCTGCCATCACGATGTTCCATGGCCATGTCATCACAAGGCTCCATGACCCTTCTAATCACAATGCTCCAAGACCCATGTAATCACAATGCTCCATGCCCCTTTTCATCTCAATGATCCATGAACACGGTCATCACAATGCACCATGCCCATCATCAAAATGCTTCATGCTATTGTCATCACAGTGAAATCAAAATTATCCATGATCTCTGTCATCACAATGCTCCAAATCCTTGTGATCACAATGTTCCATAACACTTATCATCACAACGTCCCATGACGCTCGTCATCACAATTATACATGGTCTTCTCATCACAATGCTCCATGACCTTTGTCATCACAATGCTCAATACACTTGTCATCACAATGCTCCCTGACACTTGTCCACAGTATGCTCCTTGAACCATGTCATGACAAGGCTCCATGCCTTTTTCATCACAATGCTCCATGCCCTTGTCATCACAAAGCTCCATGATGCATGTCATCAGAACGTTCCATGGCCATCTCATCCCAATGCTCCAAGCCCTTGTCATCACAATGCCCCAAGACCCCTGTAATCACAATGCTCCATGCCCCTTTTCCTCAGTATATTCCATGAGACTTGTCATCACAAGTCTCCATGGTCTTCTCATCACAATGCTCCAGTACCTTGTCATCAGAAGCCTCCATGGCCCCTGTCATCACAATACTCGATGAACTTTTTCAGCCCAATGCTCCTTGACCTTCTCATCACAATGCTCCATGACCCCTGTCATCACAATGCTCCATGACTCCTGTCATCACAACGATCCATGAACCCTGACAACACAATGATCCGGGACTCTTGTCATGAAAATGCTCCATGCCCAAGTCATCCCAATGCTTCATGACCCCTGTAATCACCGTGCTCCGTGACGCTTGTCATCACAGTGCTCCATGAACCTTGTCCTCACAATGCTCCATGCCTTTGTCAGCAATATGCTACATAATCTTGTCATCACAATGCTCCATGCGCTTGTCATCACAGTCCTTCATGACACTTTGGATCATATTGCTTCATGCCCTTGTCATCTCCCTCTTGCCTTTCTGGTTTTTACAGATTTTCGGATATCCCTTTTGACCCGTGGGAAGTGACAGTTCTTTGTAGTGTGGATTTGCATTGCGTGCTTGCTTGATTGTCCAAAAAGGTCGTATGCGTTTTCTCCTGAATATATTCAGGAGAAAACGCATACGCCCTTTTTGGCCAAGTGCATCATTGTCGAAGTTGTGATGCTTTTCCTGTGCTTTAAAGGCGATTCCAATTTACCTCTTGAAATATGTTTTGTGCAATTCTGCCTCATTTTCAAGTCAGCTCCGTTGCCTTCCCTCAACAGATTTTTGGAAGACAGTAGTCCTTTATAACTGTAGGTTTGTGAATTGCTGTGCCCGTGAGCTCCAATTTTCAAATCCCATTTTTGGGAGCTGACCGCAAATCCACAATTTTTCCTCAGGACCTATACTTGTTCCAGGGGTAGCTATACTCTTCCCTGCATGTGTCCGAGGCTTTGGTTAATTCTTCTTCCTGACGGGAATTTACAGTGACATGTGCCCGTCCAAATGCCTACATCTACTCTCTGATTGGTTCTCCCTCTTCCCTTTCATCCTCTGCACAATTAGCAAACTGTGCGAACCAGGAGGTTATAGGGGCTGGCTCTCCTAAGTTGGGAGATTGATAGTAAAGCAGTTGGAATGCCAAACTGGAGCACAAGGAGAGGAAAAATTAGGAGACTTTTAGAAATCTTCCACCATCACAGGGTGTCCATTCTCTAGGTTTCCCATACATGTTATAACTGTAGTGATATTTCCTACTACCTGGAGATTTGGGATCCATGGAATGGTGGCATGCATTACTACTTTAAAGGGTCTGCATTTTCTCTCCCAATCTCACCAGTCCTCTCAGTCCCAAGTGTCCAGCCTTATGTCTCATCCAGCTGTCTTTGCAGATAGGGTCATTCCCGGTTTCATCAGAAGCCCTGAAGGAATTGTGTAAGAATTTTGCTGTTTTTTTGTTTGTTTTTGAAATTCATTTTTATAATGGGGTTGAGCTGATTTTCACTGACGTGTTTATGCCAGTCTAGACACACTTGATTCCCTTATGGAGACAAATCAATACATAGGTTTTAAGATTCTCACTATTCAGATATATTCCTCTGTGTGGAATAGGGGGTTTGAGTCCCGTTCACTGAGGAAGGGGTAGGTCTTGTCTGTTCTCTATTTGGTTTATGGAATGGTACCTGTGCTAATATCAAACTCTGGTTTTATGCATCACCCCACCTCTCCTTTCCCATTAAACAGGCATAAGAGTGTTTTCTAAATGTGAGACTCTGTTCTCTTTCTTAATTCAGTACATGTGTTGTGAAGTTGACATTCCCTCTGTAAGTGATATCTTATGATAAGATTCTTTTTCTGTGTGACTAATTTCACTTAGAATCATCATACCTAAATCCACTCTTTATGCTGCTACTGGCCTTATGACATTGATTTCACGTCTGAGTGATATTCCGTTGTACAAAATTACCATAAGTAATTTATGCATTTCTCTTTTTCCTGGGATAGTTTAGGTGTACTGAAGTTGAGGTTCTTGTATGCAGAGCAGCCCTAAACTTTGGGGTGCCTGTGTGTTGTCGATATTTAGTCTTCCCAAGTTATATGTCTATGAGTTGAAGTCCCCTTTGCTCGGGGGCTTTGTATTTAAATGTTTTAGGAAACAGCATACACTTCTTCAGAGTGGCTCTTGGATATTTATACCCCACCCATCAGCGTGACTAGGCTCCCTGTTCTCCAAGGCCTCTCCAGCATTTCTGGTTTGTACACATTTTTTGGATGGCCTTTCTGAGCAGTGGAAATTTAGACTTCTTTGTCGTGCGGATTTGCATTTCCCGCTTGCTTGGTTGGCCAAAAACTCTGTATGTGTTTTTTTCCTGAAGATATTCACGAAAAAAACGCATACACCCTTTTGCCCAACTGCATCATTTTAGAAATTCTGCTGCTTTTCATATGCTTTAAATGTGAGTACAATCTACCTTTTGAAAAATGTTTCCTGCAATTCTGCCTCTCATTCAGATCCCCTTCGTTGCCTTACCTGAATATATTTTTGGACGTTGGTTATCATTTATATCTTTGCAGGTCTTTGAATTTTCTGCTCCTGAGCTCCATTTAGCAACTCGCTTTTATTGTGAGCTCGCCGCCAAACCATTGGATTGCTTCTGGCCCTATTCTGGTTCTGAGGAGGCAGGCTGAGCCTTTGGTTATTTCTTGTTCCTAATGGGAAATTAGAGTGACATGTGCCTGTCAAAACTCCTACAGCTAATCTCTCATTGGTTCCCCCTTTTCTCATTTATCCTCTGCACAAATTGCAAACTGTGTGAAACAGGAGGTTAAAGGTGCTGATTCTCCAAGAGGGGAGATTGTTAATAATGTGGCTGGAATGGCGAACCCCAGCACCAGGAGATCAAAAATGAGGTGCATTTTAGACACCTTTCCTGAGCACACGGTGTACATTCAGCTCGGGTTCGCAGGCATGTTTTCGCTGTCAGAAGATTCCCTTGAACCTGCCGATTTGGGACCCATGGAATGGGTACCAGGCAGTATTACTTTAAAAGGTCTGCATTTCCTCACCCAGCCTCTCTAACATCTCTTAGCGTGCATAGCTTCCAGCCTTATATATCATCCTGCTGTGGGTCTACATGTGTTCAATCCATGTTACATTGTAGCCCTTCAACAAAAGTTGTAAGAATTTTTGTCTGTCTCACCGTTTTTATAAATATTTTTAAATTTATTTTTATATTGGTTCCAGCTGACTTTCAAAGCTCTGTTTTTTGCTGCTGTACATCCACTTGATTCATGTACTGTGAGACAACAAGAAATTATTTTTCAGATGCTTACGAGTCATATGTATTATTGTCCATTGACTTGAGTGGGCTGAGTGCAGTTCTTTGAGGTACCGTGTAGGCCTTGTCAGTTATTCAATTTGGTACTTGGAATGGTATATTTGCTAATTTCAACCTCCTGGATAATACCTCACCATTCCCCACCTTTCCCATGTAGCAGCCTTATGTCTATTTTCTACATATTTGACTATGTTTCTGTTTTGTAGTTTATTTCATGTGTAGCCATTTTTGATTCCACCTTTAAGTGACATCTTATGATATGTGTCTTTTTCTTTCTGACATATGTCACTAAGAATGATCGTATGTAACTCCTCCAGAGTTGTTCCAACTGGCCTTATTTCATTGATTTCTGGATGAGTAATATTCCACTCTACATAAGTACCCCATCTCTTTTATCCATTTTATCCTTCCAGGGACATTTAGGTTATATCCAAGTGGAGGCCCTTTTTAACAGAGAGGTGGTAAACGTTGGGGTGCCTGTTTTCTGTCCATTTTTGTTTTTCCCAAGGTATACGCCCATGAGTGCAAGTGCACTATGCTCTGTAGCTCATCTTTTAGATGTCTTAGCAAACACAATACACTTCTCCAGAGTGGCCATTGGCAAATTACATTTCCACTATCAGCCTCACAGGGCTCCCTTTTCTCCTCGCCCTGTCCTGCATTTCTGGTGTTTACACTTTATGTGGATGGCCCTTCTGACTGATGTGAAGTGATACATTTTGTAGTATTGATTTCCAGTGCCCACCTGTTTGGTTGGATAAAAAGTGTGTATGGCCTTTACTTGAATATATTCAGAAAAAATGCATACGCCCTTTTGGGCCAACTGCATCATTGGCAATGTTCAGCCCCTTTTCTTGTGCTTTAATGGGGAGTCCTTTCTACCTCTTCAAATCTGTTTCCTGCCACTCTCCCTTGCTTACAAGTCCTTTTCTGTGACTTACCTCAAGACATTTTTCGACGATAGATATTTTCAACTCTGCAGTTTCATGAATTTTAGTGCCCCTGAGTTCCATTTTTCAACTTGTGTTTTTGGAAACTGGACACAAAACAGCGGGATTTCCTCTAGACCTATTCTGTTTCCGTGGGCAATTCTAGCCTTTGATGAATTTGTCTTTCAGATTGGAAATTAGAGTGGCATGTGCCTGTCCAAACAACTAAGACTTGTCTCTAAATTTTTCTCATCCTTCCGCTTCATCCTCTGGACAAATTCCAAACTGTGTGCAACAGGATGTTGAGGGTGCTGATATCCCCAAGTGAGGAGATTGTTAGGAAAGATGCTGGAGGGGTGAACCCGAGCACCAGGCGATGAGGAGATGAGGTGCCTTTTCCAAACTCTTTCCGATCAAACGGTGTACCATCCTCTAGGTGTGACAGGCATGTTTTAGCTGTAGGAAGGGTCCCATGCATGGAAGCAGAACACCAGGGATTTTTCCAAATCAGTGCCTCCCCGTACCCCAAACTGGGGAATTTTTAAGCTACAGCTACACGTATGTCCATTAAAGGCCTTGGGAAATAGGCAGAGCCCAATCTTTAGATGATTGAAATCTTCAGGGTCAGAAGCGTTCACCATGGGCCTTGCTTAGGTTACATTTTATCTGTCATTGATAGATGATGTCAGTAAAAATATCAATTCTTTTTCAGATTATTTCCCCTTATAGGTTATTGCAAAATATTCAGTGTAGTTCCCTGTGCTATACAGTAGTTCCTTGTTGATGATCTATTTTATACATAGCAGTGTGTATGTGTTAAACCCAAACTGTTAATTTATCCCTTCTCCTAACTTTCCCCTTTGGTAATAATAAATTATAAGATTTTATACTTCTCAGAAATGGGGGAGCTGAAAGAGAGGTATCCTTTTCAATGGAAAAGCATTCAAAACAAGATTGAAGCTTCAGCCAAGAGTATTCGATGTACATCCATGGAAATAAATCACTTCATTTCTCTAATGTTGACCTGACAAATAAGACAGACGTCTTCACTGAACTTGCTTATAGTAAAGGGATGGAAATATCAAATGTAAGTCTTAGAAACATCTTATTTTACCCGAGCATTATACACTGCTGTATGTTAACTACAGTTTGGCTCACACATCTGTTCATTGAAGTTACAATGTTCTCAATTTCAGTTACTGATCCTCCAGAGTGGACCCCAACAGGAGTCCCCATGCCCAGTGTCATTGGAGCCAAGAGATCAAGACGGAGTTTGCTTCAGAAGCAAAGGAAACATTATTTTGAAAACAGAATGGAGAGGTGAGAGCGTGCATTCCCCCACGGGCTGTGGGCTAGGCTGCTGTGTACGATCCCAGCAGCGTCAGTGGGAGGGAGGGGATGGAGCTCTCGAGGGCTGGGTTGGCTGCAGCTCAGGCTCTATGCCGTGGAGTCTGCATGGGACCCCACTAGCTGAGTTGTCGACCCAGCCATTCTGCACAAGGAAATCGGGTCTGAAGTGCCGGGTGTGGGACCTCTGCATGCGGAACCCTAGGAGCACGTGAAATTAGACAAAGCACAAAGGAAAAGCAGGTTAGACTTTATTTTATTGCCCAGATTCTCTTTTTATCTCCCAGGCATTTTTAATGAACGTTGCCGGAGATGAACCCCTCCTCTGCTTTTTGTTCCGTTCCTCATTCTTGGGGTGTTGAGGGTGCAGACCCCTCTTGTGTAACTGCTTCGTGCTGTGGTGGGAGCCCTGATACCTGAGGGGAGGGGCAAAACGTCTCCCCACCAGCCTCCAGGTGAGGTTGATTGTCCCAAGGCCTCCTGCCTCACTTCTCGTCCGCATGAGCACCAGCATTGGAAGTGTTATAGATTCTAATGACCTTTAAGGGTCCAGGAAAGAGATGCACAGAGATGCTGAGGTGGCAGGTTTCACCCCACCCCACATTTGTTTGGCGACCTTAGGCTGACGGTTTTTGCCAGCCTAGATGCTCTGACCAGTAGTCTGTGCTTTCTTTAATTAGGTCTCTGAATTAATGTACAAACAGCACCATGTGTCAGAACCCTGCCCGTGCAACTCCCAGACAGTCCACGGTCAGTGGTGATCCAGGACCATGACGTCCACTGAGTCAACGGCCTTTAGAAGTAGCCAGCAGTCCTGCCGGTCATATTGGCCACCATCACCGCGGTGTCTGTAGGGTTTTCTATGGTGAAAGCGTGATATACGTTTCCCCCGCGAAGCTTATTAGCTCCCCTCTGGGTTTAGTAAGTCCTGCAAGCAGTAGTCTGCTCTTTCGGGACACAGTCTTGTTTTCTGAGAGAAACTCCAGGTCAAGTGATGGTCACACGAGTCATCTTGGGGGCCCGTTGCCCACAGTTGTCTCTCTGGAGGTTGGAGTTGGAGGGCCTCCTCACTCGAGGTCAGTGTGTCCACAGAGCGACCCCTGCAACTTCAGGGCATGATGGGTGGTTAGGATCACGACGTGGGGTCCTTTTCCCTTAGGAGGTAGCTGGCCTTGTGGGCTGCTGATTTCTTGCTTTTTAGATACCCCAGTATACTGGCCTGATGAATCAGTGGGCAAAGCCCTTGGTGACCATAGTTTATCATACCTGAAGGGCATTCTTGTGTTGCTCCATTTCAAGTTGTCCCAGTTTTTGCACTAAGGCTCCAAGGGCAATTAACCATTGACCCGGTATGTAAAGGTCAAAGGGTTTAGCTAAATTAGGGAGTTCCTGGGCAAGGGTCTGAATTGACTGCTCTTTCCATTCTTGAAAGGCTGCTTCTGGATTCTATACAAAAGGATCATCATCTTTTCGTGTCAGTGTTTCATGTAGAGGCCCAGCTATTAGACTGTAGTTAGGGATCCAGATGCAGAAAACCTTGGCCTCCCCAGGGACCCCTAAGCTGTCTTCTAGTTTTAGAAGAGGTAAGGCTGCAAATGGCTTCTTCCCTATCCTGGGATGCGTTTCTCTGAATATCTGTGAGAATGAAGCCCAGGCATGTCACCTGAGCCTGTGATATTTGAGCCTTTTTCTTGGACACCTTCTATCCTTTCTTGGCTAGGTATTTCTGAGGCGTCTTTAGTAGGCCTGGCGATCAGAATGTCATCTGCATATTGAAGGAGGGTTCCCTTTTACAGAGGTAGAACGTTTAGGTCTTTAGAGGTCATTTTCCCAATGATGGTGTGGGGATTTTTGTACCATTGGGGCAGGACGGCCCAGCATTATTGCTTTTGTTGCATGTTGTGTCCTGCCACTCACAAGCCAAAAATTCTTGTGACTCTGAGATGAATGGAATACAGAAGAAGGCATCATTGAAGTCTAATACAGAATGCCATGGCCTGGTGGATGGTAGAATGAGCAGCAGGGTGTAGGAAATAGGAGCTACTGGATGTATATCCTCGGTGGCTTCACTGACTGTCCTGATATCCTTTACCAGGTCTCCAGCAGCCCATGGGGCTCTCGTGGTCAGGCCAATCCGAGGATATGGAGCTCACCTTGGCTGCACCACCCATCCCCACAGCCCACGGGGCTCTCGTGTTCAAGTTCCTCCCTGGGTATGGAGCTCACCTGTGAAGCTACCCAGCAGCCCATGGGGCTCTCATAGTCAGGCCCTTCCCAGGATACAGAGCTCCCCTGGGCAGGTACCCCAGCAGGGCTGGACACACAGGAACTGTGCACATAGGCCACCTTGCAGAGAACCCCCAGCTCACCTGTCGCTCACAGCTGACACAGAACACCTCAGAGCAGGACTTGAACTAAAAAACAGCAGCTCTGACAGGTCTGTGACCCTGGCTATCACTCTGTGCAGTCTCTCTCTGCCTGGTCGTCCAGACACTTCCACTGCAGCCAGGGCACCAGGCCTCTGTCTCCACCCACCATCACTCCTCTCCCTGACTCCTGGGTTCCTCTCATTAGGATAGGGTCTTCTTGAAGTTGTTTTCCACTCATGGACCAGATAAAATGATAAGAAAACAAGCCGAAGCTGCAGCCCCTTGTCTAGCCTGACTCTCAAGGGCCCACACCTCTGCCTTGGGCCTGGCCCGTTTAGCAAGGTTCATTTTCTGCTACTGTGAGCCCCTGAGGGGTGAGGATTGGCTGATTTGGGCAGCCTGACACTGCCTGCCTGCCCTCCCCAGGTGTGCCTGGGTTGAGGTCAATATAAACACATCTCCAGTCAGCAAGAGCCCCTGTAGCTGTGCCTGACGCCATATTCTCTGCCCCGTCAGCAGTGTCGGGGCTGGGGTGGTGGTAGGGAGTGAGGGGCCGTGGCTTTGTGGGTTGCCCAGTGTGAGTGGAGCTCTGCTGGACTCTCCGCAGGAGTTGCTAGGCTGCCACCTGCTAAAGAAGAGAATGTGTCATCCATAACTGCCTCTTGAATTTCTCCCCAGGCAGAGGTGAGGAAGTAAAAAAGCAGTGTGGGCCGTGGCAGGAGGGGTATCTCAGGCAGGGAAATGGAAAGCTTCCAGAAGAGCATCTGGGGCCAGGACCATCCTGACTGGCCTGCAGGCACCAAGTCGGCCTGCGTGCTGTCGCTGGTGTGGCTCCACAGCCCTTCCTCTAGGCTTGCAAGTGCTTGTACATATTCAGGTGTTTTAACTGGAAAGGGTGGGAAGTGTTCAGCTGCAGCAGGACTGGGGCTCAGCTCACATTTACTCACAGACGCCTCGACACAGTCCCCCAGCTTTGCAATGAGGATGCTCCTTGTCGGGGGGAGCACTGCTGACTGCATGGGAGACGATTTCCCACCTCTGACCAACTTAAGAATGTTTTACCACTGGAGCAAGTGCCCTGATACGATTTTCCTCTGTATAACTGGTGGGTTCTGTTTTTATTTTTTTTTCATTTTTTTTCTTTTTAGTTCATGGTAGATTTTATTTATTCCTCTTTTTTTTTAATTTGCAGATACAAACATGGAAATAATGCATTAATATAAAGACGTCTGTGTGAAGGGAAATACTTTTTTTCTGTTTTCTTTTATTAAATGCTATTTATTTTTATTTTTTTTTATTTATTACTTTTATACAGCAGGGTTTTATTGGATATCTATTTTATACATATAAGTGTGCACATGTGAATCCCAGTCTCCCAATTCATCCCACCACCACCCTCACATGGCGTATCCCCCTTGGTGTCCATATGTTTGTTCTCTACATCTGTGTCTCTATCTCTGACCTGCAAACCGGTTCATCTGTACCATTTTTCTAGGTTCCACATATATGCATTAATATACAATATTTGTTTTTCTCTTTCTGACTTACTTCACTCCGTATGACAGTCTCTAGATCCATTAAGGTCTCTACAATTGACCCAATTTCATTCCTATGTATGACTGAGTAATATTCCGTTGTATATATGTACCACGTCTTTATCAATTCATCTGTCTGTGGGCACTTAGGTTGCTTTCATTACCTGGCTATTGTAAATAGTGCTGCAGTGAACATTGTGGTGGATGTGTCTTTTTGATTTATGGTTTTCTCTGGGTATATGCCCAGTAGTGGGATTGCTGGATTATATGGTAATTCTATTTTTACTCTTTTAAGGAACCTCCATACTGTTCCCCATAGAGACTGTATCAATTTACATTCCCAACAATAGTGGAAGAAGGTTCCTTTCCTCCATACCCTCTCCAGCATTTGTTGTTTGTAGATTCTCTGTTGATGCCCATTCTAACAGGTGTGACATGACACCTCATTGTAGTTTCCATTTCCATTTCTCTAATAATTAGTGATATTGAGCAGATTTTCATGTGCGTACTGGCCACCTCTATGTCTTCTTGGAAGAAATGTCTATTTATATCTTCTTCCATTTTTGTATTGGGTTGTTTGTTTTATTAATATTGAGCTGCATGAGCTGTTTATATATATTGGAGATTAATCATTTGTCCATTGATTCGTCTGCAAATATTTTCTGCCATTCTGAGGGTTGTCTTTTCGTCTTGTTTGTAGTTTCCTTTGCTTTGCAAAAGCTTTTACGTTCCCTTAGGTCCCATCTTTTTAGTTTTCTTTTTTATTTCATTACTATAGGAGGTGGATCAAAAAAGATCTTGCTGTGATTTACGTCAGAGTATCCTTCGTAAGTTTTCCTCTCAGAGTTTTATACTATCCGGTCTTACATTAAGGTCTCTAATCCATTTTGAATATATTTTTATGTATGGTGTTGGGGAGTGTTCTAATTTCATTCTTTTACATGTAGCTGTCCATATTTCCCAGCACCAATGATTGAAGAGACTGTCTTATCTCCATTGTATAGTCTTGCCTCCTTTGTCATAGATTAGGTGACCATAGATGTGTAGGTTTATCCCTGTGCTTTCTTTTTTTTTCCTTTTACACGTTTATTGGAGTGTAATTGATTTACAATGGAGTGTTCGTTTCTGCTGTATAAAAAATTGAATGAGCTATACATATACAAATAGCACCAGATACCCTCCCTCTTGCATCTCCCTCTCACACCCCATATCCCACCCCTTTATGTGGTCACAAAGCACCGAGCTGATCTCCCTGTTCTATGTGGCTGCTTCCCAGTACCTATCGGTGTTACATTTGGTAATGTATTTATGTCCATGCCACTCTCTCACTTCGTCCCAGCTTACCCATCCCCCTTCCGGTGTCCTCAAGTCCTTTGTCTATGTCTGTGTCCTTAATCCTGTCCTGCAACTAGGTTCTTCAAACTCTTTTTTTTTTTTCTTCATTAGATTCCATATATCTCTGTTAACATACAGTATTTGTTTTTCCCTTTCTGACTTACTTCACTGTGTAGGACAGATTCTAAGTCCATCCACCTCAGAACAAATAACTCAGTTTTGCTTCTTTTTATGGCTGAGTAATACTCCATTGTATATATGTGCCAGATCTTCTTTAAACATTCATCTGTCGATGGACACTTAGGTTGCTTCCATGTCCTGACTATTGTAAATAGAGCTGCAATGAACATTTTTCTACATAACTCTTTTTGAATTATGGTTTTCACAAGGCAAATGCCCAGTAGTTGGATTGTTGTGTCATATGGTACTTCTATTGTTAGTTATGTAAAGGAACCTCCGTACTGTTCTCCCTAGTGCCCATATCAATTTACATTCCCACCCACAGTGCAAGTGTGTTCCCTTTTCTCCAATAAAGACCTCTCCAGCATTTATTGTTTTGTAGATTTTTTTGATGATTGCCACTCTGACTGCTGTGAGGTGATACCTCAGGGTAGTTTTGATTTAGATTTCTCTAATGATTAGTAATGTTCAACATCCTTTCATGTGTTTCTTGGTAATCTGTATATCTTCTTTGGATAAATGTCTATTTAGGTCTTCTGCCCGTTTTTGGATTGGGTTGTTTGTTTTTGTGATATTGAGCTACATGAGGTGCTTGTAAAGTTAGGAGATTAATCCTTTGTCAATTGCTTCATTTGAAAATATTTTCTCCCATTCTGAGGGTTGTTTTTGCATCTTGTTTATGTTTTCCTGTACTGTGTAAAAGCTTTTAAGTTTCATTAGGTCCCATTTGTTGATTTCTGTTTTTATTTCCATTTCTCTAGGAGGTGGGTCCAAAAGGATCTTGCTGTGATTTATGTCATAGAGTGTTCTGCCTATGGTTTCCTCTAAGTGTTTTATAGTGTCTGGTCTTATATTTAGATCTCTAATCAATTTAGAGTTTATTTTGTGTATGGTGTTATGGAGTGTTCCAATTTCATTCTTTTATGTGTAGGGGTCCAGTTTTCCCAGCACCAATTACTGAAGAGACTGTCTTTTCTCCATTGTATATCCTTAGTTCCTTTTTCATAGATTAGATAGCCATAGGTATGTAGGTTTATCTCTGGGCTTTCTGTCCTGTTCCATTGATCTGTGTTTATGCCAATCTACATACACTTGATTCCATTATGCAGACATATAAATACATAGGTTTCAAGGTTATTACCAGTCAGATATATTCCTCTTCAGTGAATAGGGTGTTTTGTGTCCAGTTCATTGAGAAAGGAGTAGGTCTTGTCTATTACATATTTGGTATATGGAATGGGATCTGTGGTAATTTCAAACTCTGCTTTTACACATCACCCCACGTCACCTTTCCCCTTAAGGAGGAATAAGTGTGTTTTCTAAATGTGTAACTCTGTTCACATTTGAAATTCAGTTCATGTGTAGCCATGTTTACATTCCCACTATAAGTGATATATTACAATATTTTTTGTCTTTGTGGCTCATTTCACTTAGCATCATCATACCTAAAGCCACTCATTATGCTGCTATTGGCCTTATGACATTGATTTTATGTCTGAGTGACATTCCATTGTATATAAGTACCACAACATCTATATCCATTTTTTTCCCTTTCCTGGGATATTTAAAGTGTACCGAAGTCGAGGTTCTTGTAAACAGAGCAGCCCTAAACTTTGGGCTGTCTGTGTGTTGTGGATTTTTAGTTTTCCCAAAATACACGCCCATGAGTGGAAGTGTGCTATGCTCTGTAGCTCTGTTTTAGAAAACAACATACAGTTTTCCAGAGAGGCTGTTGGCAATTTAAATCCTGACCATCAGCGTAACCAGGCTCCCTTTTCTCCATGGCCTGTCCTGCATTTGTGGCTTTTACACTATTTGTGGATGGCCCTTTTGACTGGAGGTAAGGGACACTTCTATGTAGTGTGGATTTGCAATGCCTAATGGCTTGCTTGGCCAAAAAGGGCATATGCATATTTTCCCGAATATATTCAAGAAAATACACATACTCCCTTTTCGGCCAAGGGCAACATTGTCGAAGTTCTGTCGCTTTTCATGTGCTTTAAAGACAACTCCAATCTACCTCTTGAAATCTGTTTCCTTCAATTCTGCCTTGCATTCAAATCCTCTTCACTGCCTTACCTCAATATATTTCTGGATGATAGTTGTCCTTTATAACTCTGCAACTTTGTGAATTGCTGTGCCCCTGATTTCCATTTTTCAACTCGCCTCTTTGTGAGCTGGCTGCAATACCGCAGCATGGCTGTAGGCCCTAGTCTGGTTCCGGGGCTTCAGGCTGAGCCTTTGATTAATTTTTCTTCCTGATGGGAAACTAGAGTGACATGTGCCTATCCAAACACCTACAGCTAATCTCTCATTTGTTTCCCCTCTTCCTGTTTATCCTCTGCACAATTTGCACACTGTGCATAACAGGAGGGTAAAGGCGCTGACACTCCAAGTGGGGAGATTTTTAGTAATGCAGATGGAATGGCGAAGCCAAGCACGACAAACGGAAAAATGAGGTACCTTTTAGAAAACTTTCCCAATTACACAGTGTACCATCCACTGGGTTTCCCATGCATGTTTTAACTGGAGGAAGATTCCCTTAAACTTGCAGAGTTGGGACCACTAGAATGGGTAGTACAAAGTATTGCTCAAAGTGGTGTTCTTTTGCTCACACAACCTCAACAATCTTGTCAGCCCCAAGTGTCCAGTTTTATGTCTCATCCAACTGTGGGTGTAAAGGTGGACAATCCATGTTGCATCACAGGCCCTGAACGTAATTCGTATGGCTTTCCATCTGTTTCGCTGTTTTTGCATTTTGCTTTTGAAATTTATTTTTATAAGGGTGTTTAGCTGAATTTCAGTGCTGTGTTCATGCCATTATACACACACATGACTCCTTTATGGAGACATGATAATACATATGTTTTAAAATTCTTGGAGTCAGATATATTCCTCTGCAATGAATAGGGGGTGTTGAGTTGAGTTCATTGTGCGGGGAGTAGGTGATGTCTATTACATACTTGGTTTATGTAAAGGTATCTGTGCTAATTTAAAACTGTGGTTTTATGCATCAACCCACCTCGCCTTTCACCTTAAGCAGGGAGAATATTGTTTTCTAAGTGTGTGACTCTGTTGTGTTTGTAATTCAGATCATTCGTAGCCAAGTGTACATTCCCACTATAAGTGATATCTTATGATAAGATTCAGTACTCTGTTATCTTTCCTAACTCAGTTCATATGTAGCCATGTTTACAGGATCTTCATAAGTGATATCTTATGATAAGTTTCTTTTTCTGTGTGACTTATTTCACTTAGAATCATCGTACATGAATCCATTCATTTTGCTGCTACTGGTCTTATGACATTGATTTCATGGCTGAGGGATATTCCATCGTATGTAAGTAACACAATTTTTTGAACCATTTTAATCTTTCTTGGGATATTTTAGGTGTACCCAAGTTGAGGTTCTTGTATGCAGTGCAGACCTAAATTATGGAGTGGCTCTGTCTTATTGATTTTCAGTTTTCCAAGGTATATTCCCTAAACTGGAAGTGCCCTTGACTCTGTAGCTCGGTTGTTTACTTGTTTATGGAACACAATGCACTCCTCCAGGGAGGCAGTTGGCAATTTACATCCCGCCCATCAGCATAACAATGCTCCCTGTTCTCCAGGGCCTGTCTTGCCTTTCTGGTTTTTATCCATTTTGTGGACATGCATTTTGACTGGTGAGAAGTGATACTACTTTGGAGTGCAGATTTGCAATGCCCGCTTGCTTGCTTGGCCAAAAAGGGCGTATGCGTTTTCTCCTGGATATATCCAGGAGAAAACGCATACGCCCTTTTTGGACAAGTGCATCATTGTCGAAGTAGTGCCCCTCTTCCTGTGCTTTAAAGCCGATTCCAACGTACCTATTGAAATCTGTTTCCTGCTATTCTGCCTCGCTTTCAACTCCGCCTCGTCGCCTTCCCTCAACAGATTTTTGGACGATAGTTGTCCTTTATTACTCTGCCAGTTTGTGAAGTGCTGTGCCCCTGAGCTCCAATATTTAACTCGTTTTGTGTGAGCTGAACGCAAGTCCAAAATTTTGGTTCAGGAACTCTACTGGTTCCCGGTGGGTGGTGGAGACTTTGGTTAATTCTTCTTCCTCCCGGGAAATAAGAGTGACATGTGCCCGTCTAAATGCCTAACAGCTACTCTCTCATTGGTTCTACCTCTTCCCTTTCATCCTCTGCCAAATTGGCAACCTGTGAGAACCAGGAGGTAAAAGGTGCTGTCTCTTCAAGTTGGGAGATTGATAGTAGAGCAGTTGGAATGTCAAACCGGAGCACCAGGATGGGGATTATTCGTTGAGTTTTAGAGACCTTTCGTATTCACAGTGTGTCCATTTTCTACGTTTCACGTACATGTTATAGCTGTAGTAATATTCCCTTCAACCTGGAGACATGGGACCCATGGAAAGGGTGCCATGCATTATTGCTTTAAAGGGTCTGCATTTGCTCACCCAATCTCACCAATCCTCTCAGTCCCATGTGTCCAGCCTTATACCACATCCAGCTGTCATGTAGATAGGGTCATTCCAGGTTTCATCAGAGACCCTGAAGGAATTGTAAAGAATTTCCGTTTTTTTTGAAATTCCTTTTAATAGTGGGTTTGAGATGATTCTCACTGCCATGTTTATGCCAGTCTAGACACTCTTGATTCCCTTAAGGAAACATACCAATACATAGGTTTTAAGATTTTTCCTAGTCAGATATATTCCTCTGCAGGAAGTATGGGTTGTTGAATCCCTTTCACTGAGGAAGGTGTTGATCTTGTCTATTCTGTATTTCGTTCTTGGAACGGTGCCTGTTCTAATATTAAACTCTGATTTTATGCAACACCCCACCTCTCCTTCCCCCTTAAGGAGGCATAAGAGTGTTTTCTAAATGTGAGACTCTGTTCTCTTTCCTAACTCAGTTCATGTGTAGCCATGTTTACAGGATCTTCATAAGTGATATCTTATCATACGTTTCTTTTTCTGTGTGACTTATTTCACTTAGAATCATCAAACCTGAATCCACTCATTTTGCTGCTACTGGTCTTATGACATTGATTTCATGGCTGAGGGATATTCCATCGTACCAAAGTACCACAATTTTTTGAACTATTTTTATCTTTCCTGGGATATTTAAGGTGTACCCAAGTTGAGGTTCTTGTATGCAGTGCAACCCTAAATTTTGGGGTGGCTCTGTCTTATTGATTTTCAGTTTCCCAAGGTTTATTCCCCAGACTGGAAGGGCCCTTGGCTCTGTAGCTCTGTTGTTTACTTGTTTTAGGGAACACAATGCACTCCTCAAGAGAGGCAGTTGGCAATTTACATCCCACCCATCAGCATAACAAGGCTCCATTTTCTCCTGGGCCTGTCTTGCCTTTCTGGTTTTTATCCATTTTGTGGATGCACCTTTTGACTGTTGGGAAGTGATACTTCTTTCTAGTGCAGATTTGCATTGCCGGCTTGCTTGCGGGGCCAAAAAGGGCGTATGCGTTTCCTCCTGAATATATTCAGGAAAAAACGCATACGCCCATTTTGGCTAAGTGCATCATTGTCGAAGTTATGCCCCTCTTCCTGTGCTTTAAAGGCGATTCCAACGTACCTATTGAAATCTGTTTCCTGCTATTCTGTCTCGCATTCAAGTCCGCCTCGTTGCCTTCCCTCAACAGATTTTTGGACGATAGTTGTCCTTTATTACTCTGCCAGTTTGTGAAGTGCTGTGCCCCTGAGCTCCATTTTTTAACTCGTTTTTTGTGAGCTGAACACAAGTGCATAATTTTGGTTCAGGACCTATACTGGTTCCCGGTGGGTGCCTGAGACTTTGGTTAATTCTTCTTCCTCCCAGCATATAAGAGTGACATGTGCCCGTCCAAATGCCTAACAGCTTCTCTCTCATTGGTTCTCTCTCTTCCCTTTCATCCTCTTCCAAATTGGCAACTTGTGTTATTCAGGAGGTTAAAGGGGCTGTCTCTGCAAGTTGGGAGACTGATAGTAAAGCAGTTGGAAAATCAAACTGGAGCACCAGGAGAGGGAGAATTAGTTGAGTTTTAGAAACCATTCGTATACACAGTGTGTCCATTCTCTAGGTTTCCTGTACATGTTATAGCTGTAGTAATATTCCCTTCAACCTGGAGAGTTTGGAACCATGGAATGGAGGCCACGCATTATTGCTTTAAGCGGTCTGTGTTTGCTTACCCAGTCTCACCAATCCTCTCAGTCCCAAGTATCCAGCCTTATGCCACATCAAGCTGTAGTTGTAGACAGGGTCATTCCAGGTTTCATCAGAGACCCTGAAGGAATTGTAAAGAATTTCCCTGTTTTGTTGTTTTTTTTTTTGAAATTCCTTTTTATAGTGAGTTTGAGCTGATTCTCACTGCCGTGTTTATGCCAGTCTAGACACACTTGATTCCCTTAAGGAGACATATCAATACATAGGTTTTAAGATTCTTAGTAGTCAGATATATTCCTCTGCGGAAAATATGCGGTTTTGAGTCCCTTTCCCCGAGGAAGGTGTAGATCTTGTCTATTCCATAGTTTGTTTTTGGAACGGTACCTGTGCTTATATCAAACTCTGGTTTTATGCATCACCCCAGCTCTCCTTCCCCCTTAAGCAGGCATAAGAGTGTTTTCTGTATGTGAGACTCTGTTCTCTTTCCTAACTCAGTTCATGTGTAGCCATGTTTACAGGATCTTCATAAGTGATATCTTATGATAAGCTTCTTTTTCTGTGTGACTTATTTCACTTAGAATGATCGTACCTGAATCCACTCATTTTGCTGCTACTGGTCTTATGACATTGATTTCATGGCTGAGGGATATTTCATCGTACGTAAGTAACACAATTTTTTGAACCATATTTATCTTTCTTGCGATATTTCAGGTGTACCCAGTTGAGGTTCTTGTAAGCAGTGCAGCCCTAAATTTGAGGGTGGCTCTGTCTTATTGATTTTCAGTTTTCCCAAGATATATTCCCTAGACTGGAAGTGTCCTTGGCTCTGTAGCTCTGTTGTTTACTTGTTTTAGGGAACACAATGCACTCCTCCAGAGAGGCAGGTGGCAATTTACATCCCGCCCATCAGCATTACAAGGCTCCCTGTTCTCCAGGGCCTGTCTTGCCTTTCTGATATTTAGACATTTTGTGGATGTCTCTTTTGACCGGTGGGAAGTGATACTTCTTTGTAGTGCAGATTTGCATTGCCCGCTTGCTTGCTTGGCCAAAAAGGGGTGTATGCGTTTTCTCCTGCATATATTCAGGAGAAAATGCATACGCCCTTTTTGGCCAAGTGCATCATTGTCGAAGTTGTGACCCTCTTCCTGTGCTTTACAGGTGATTCCAACGTACCTCTTGAAATCTGTTTCCTGCTATTCTGCCTCGCTTTCAAGTCCACCTCGTTTCCTTTCCTCAACATATTTTGGGATGATAGTTGTCCTTTATTACTCTGCCAGTTTGTAAATTGCTGTGCCCTTGAGCTCCATTTTTCAACTCGTTTTTTGTGAGCTGAACGCATGTCCAAAATTTTGGTTCAGGACCTATACTGGTTCACGGTGGGTGGCTGAGACTTTGGTTAATTCTTCTTCCTGCCGGGAAATTAGAGTGATATATGCCTGTCCAAATGCCTAACAGCTACTCTCTCATTGGTTCTTCCTCTTCCCTTTCATCCTCTGCCAAACTGGCAACCTGTGAGAACCAGGAGGTTAAAGGGGCTGTCTCTCCAAGTTGGGAGATTGATAGTAAATCAGTTGGAAAGTCAAACCGGAGCACCAGGAGAGGGACTATTCGGTGAGTTTTAGAGACCTTTCGTATTCACAGTGTGCCCATTCTCTACGTTTCCCATACATGTTATAGCTGTAGTAATATTCCCTTCAACCTGGAGAGTTGGGACCCATGGAATGGGTGCCATGCATTATTGCTTTAAAGGGTCTGCATTTGCTCACCCAATCTCACCAATCCTCTCAGTCCCAAGTGTCCAGCCTTATGCCACATCCAGCTGTCATTGTAGACACGGTTATTCCAGGTTTCATCAGAGACCCTGAAGGAATTGTAAAGAATTTCCCTGTTTTTATGTTTTGTTTTTGAAATTCCTTTTTATAGTCGGTTTGAGCTGATTCTCGCTGCCATGTTTATGCCCGTCTAGACACACTTTATTCCCTTACAGAGACATATCAATACATAGGTTTTAAGATTCTTACTAGTCAGATATATTCCTCTGCGGGAAATATGAGGTTTTGAGTCCCTTTCACTGAGGAAGGTATAGGTAGGTCTTGTCTCTTCTATAGTTGGTTTTTGGAACGGTACCTGTGCTTATATCAAACTCTGGTTTTATGCATCACCCCAACTCTCCTTCCCCGTTAAGCAGGCATAAGAGTGTTTTCTAAATGTGAGACTCTGTTCTCTTTCCTAACTCAGTTCATGTGTAGCCATGTTTACAGGATCTTCGTAAGTGATATCTTATGATAAGCTTCTTTTTCTGTGTGATTATTTCAGTTAGAATCATCGAACCTGAATCCACTCATTTTGCTGCTACTGGTCTTATGACATTGATTTCATGGCTGACGGATATTCCATCGTATGTAAGTACCACAATTTTTTGAACCATATTTATATTTCCTTGGATATTTAAGGTGTAACCAAGTTGAGGTTCTTGTAAGCAGAACAGCCCTAAATTTGAGGGTGGCTCTGTCTTATTGATTTTCAGTTTTCCGAGGGTATATTCCCTAGACTGGAAGTGCCCTTGGCTCTGTAGCTCTGTTGTTTACTTGTTTTAGGGAACACAATGCACTCCTCCAGAGAGGCAGTTGGCAATTTACATCCCGCCCATCAGCATAACAAGGCTCCCTGTTCTCCAGGGCCTGTCTTGCCTTTCTGATATTAACACATTTTGTGGATGTCTCTTTTGACCGGTGGGAAGGGATACTTCCGTGTAGTGCAGATTTGCATTGCCTGCTTGCTTGCTTGGCCAAAGAGGGCGTATGCGTTTTCTCTTGCATATATTCAGGAGATAATGCATACGCCCTTTTTGGCCAAGTGCATCATTGTCGAAATTGTGCCCCTCTTCCTGTGCTTTACAGGTGATTCCAACCTACCTCTTGAAATCTGTTTCTTGTTATTCTGCCTCGCTTTCAAGTCCGCCTCGTTGCCTTCCCTCAACAGATTTTTGGGTGACAGTTGTCCTTTATTACTCTGCCAGTTTGTGAATTGTTGTGCCCTTGAGCTCCATTTTTCAACTCGTTTTTTGTGAGCTGAACGCATGTCCAATATTTTGGTTCCGGACCTATACTGGTTCCCAGTGGGTGGCTGAGACTTTGGTTAATTCTTCTTCCTGCCAGTTAATTAGCGTGACATATGCCCATCCAAATGCCTAACAGCTACTCTCTCATTGGTTTTCCCTCTTCCCTTTCATCCTCGGCCAAATTGGCAACCTGTGTGAACCCGGAGGCTAAGGGGCTGTCTCTCCAAGTTGGGAGATTGATAGTAAAGAAGTTGGAAAGTCAAACGGGAGCACCAAGAGAGTGACAATTTGTTGAGTTTTGGAGACGTTTCGTATTCAGGGTGTGTCCATATTCTATGTTTCCCGTACATGTTATCGCTGTAGTAATATTCCCTTCAACCTGGAGACATGGGACCCATGGAATGGGTGCCATGCATTATTGCTTTAAAGGTGCTGTATTTGCTCCCCCAGTCTCACCAATCCTCTCAGTCCTATGTGTCCAGACTTATGCCACCTCCAGCTGTCGTTGTAGATAGGGTCATTCCAGGTTTCATCAAAGACCCTGAAGGAATTGTAAAGAATTTCCCTGTTTTATTGTTTTGTTTTTGAAATTCCTTTTTATAGAGGTTATGAGCTTATTCTCGCTGCCATATTTATGCCAGGCTAGAAACACTTGATTCCCTTATGGAGACATATCAATACATAAGTATTAAGATTCTTACTAGTCAGATATATTCCTCTGTGGGAAATATGGGGTTTTGAGTCCCTATCACTGAGGAAGGTGTAGGTCTTGTCTATTCCATAGTTGGTTTTTGGAAAGGTACGTGGGCTTATATCACACTCTGGTTTTATGCATCACCCCACCTCTCCTTCCCCGTTAAGCAGGCTTAAGAGTGTTTTCTAAATGTGAGACTCTGTTCTCTTTCCTAACTCAGTTCATGTGTAGCCATGTTTACAGGATCTTCCTAAGTGATATCTTGTGATAAGTTTCTTTTTCTGTGTGACTTATTTCACTTAGAATAATCGTACCTGAATCCACTCTTTTTGCTGCTACTGGTCTTATGACATTGATTTCATGGCTGAGGGATATTCCATCGTATGTAAGTACAATAATTTTTTGAACCATTTTTATCTTTCCTGGGATATTTAAGGTGTACCCAAGTTGAGGTTCTTGTAAGCAGTGCAGCCCTAAATTTTGGGGTGGCTCTGTCTTATTGATTTTCAGCTTTCCCATGGTATATTCCCCAGACTGGTAATTGCCCTTGGCTCTGTAGCTCTGTTGTTTACTTGTTTTAGGGAACACAATGCACTCCTCCAGAGAGGCATTTGGCAATTTACATTACGCCCATCAGCATAACAAGGCTCCCTGTTGTCCAGTGCCTGTCTTGACTTTCTGATTTTTTCACATTTTGTGGATGTCCCTTTTGACCGGTCGGAAGTGATACTCCTTAGTAGTGAAGATTTGCATTGCCCGCTTGCTTGCTTTGCCAAAATCGCATATGCGTTGTCTCCTAAATATATTCAGGAGGTAACGCATATGCCCTTTTTGGCCAAGTGCATCATTGTCGAAGTTGTGCCCCTCTTCCTGTGCTTTAAAGGCTATTCCAACGTATCTCTTGAAAGCTGTTTCCTGCAATTCTGCCTCGCTTTCAAGTCTGTGTCTTTGCCTTCCCTCAACAGATTTTTGGACGATAGCTGTCCTTTACTATTCTGCCAGTTTGTGAATTGTTGTGCCCCTGAGCTCCGTTTTTCAACTCGTTTTTTGTGAGCTGAAGGCAAGTCCAAAATTTTGGTTCAGGACCTATACTTGTTCACGGTGTGTGGCTGAGACTTTGGTTACTTCTTCTTCCTGCAGGGAAATTAGAGTGACATGTGCCCGTCCAAATGCCTAACAACTACTCTCTCATTGGTTCAACTTCTTCCCATTCATCCTCTGCAAAATTGGCAACCTGTGTACCAGGAGGTTAAAGGTGCTGTCTCTCCAAGTGGGGAGATTGTTAGTAAAGCAGTTTTTAAGTCAAACCGGAGCACCAGGAGAGGGACTATTAATTGAGTTTTAGAAATCTTTCGTATTCACTGTGTGTCCATTCTCTAGGTTTCCCGTACATGTTATAGCTGTAGTAATATTGCCTTCAACCTGGAGAATTGGGACCCATGGAATGGGTGCCATGCATTATTGCTTTAAAGGGTCTACATTTGCTCACCTAATCTCACCAATCCTCTCAGTCCCAAGTGTCCAGCCTTATGCCACATCCAGTTGTCATTGTAGATAGGGTTATTCCAGGTTTCATCAGCGACCCTGAAGGTATTGTGTAAGAATTTTTCTGTTTTTATGTTTCGTTTTGAAATTCATTTTTATATTGGGTTTGAGCTGATTCTCCCTGCCATGTTTATGTCGTTCTAGACACACTTAGTTACCTTACGGAGACATATCAATACATAGGTTTTAAAATTCTTACTAGTCAGATATATTTCTCTGCGGGGAATAGGGATGTTGACTTCCGTTCTCTGAGGAAGGTGTAGGGCTTGTCTCTTTTGTTTTTGGATTATGGAACTGTACCTGTGCTAATATCAAACTTTTGTTTTGTGCATCTCCCCACCTGTCTTTCCCCTTAATCAAGCGTTAGAGTGTTTTCTAAATCTGAGACTCTGTTCTCTTCCCTAAATCAGTTCATATGTAGCCATGTTTACATTCCCTTCATAAGTGATATCTTTTGTCTGAATGCACCATGGCCCTTGTCATAATAATGCTCCATGACCCCTGTCATCACAGTGATCCATGCCCTGGTTATCAAAATGCTCCATGTCCCTTGTCATCAAAATTCTCCACGTCCTTGTCATCACAATGCTACATGACACTTCTCATCAAAATGTTACATGCTCTTTTCATCACAATTCTCCATTCTCTTGACATTGCAAGGCTCCATGCACTTGTCATCACAATGTTCCATGCCCTTGTCATCACAATGCTCCATGCCTTTGTCATCACATTGCTCCATTAACCCTGTCAGCACATTGCTCCCTGACACCTGTAATCACAATGCTTCTATCCCCTTGTCATTACAGTGCTCCATGATGCTCGACATCACAATTACCCAAGGTCTTCTCATCACAATGCTCCACGGTTTTGCCATCACCATGCTCCATGCCTTGTCATCTCAAAACTCAATGTCCCTTGTCCTCACAATTCTCCACGTCCTTGTCATTACAATGCTCCATGGCACTTCACATCACAATGTTATATGCTCTTGTCATCACAATACTCCATGCACTTTTCATCTCAATGCTCCATGATCCCTGTCATAGGAAGCTCCATGCGCTTTTCATGAAAATGTTTCACGACCAGGACATTAAAATTCTCAATGGCCCTTAATATCACAATGCTCCATGCCCTTGTCATCACAATGCTCCTTTACTTTGTCACAACAATCCTCAATAAAAATTGGCATCACAATGCTCCATGTTATTGTCATCAAACTGGAACATGACATATTTCATCACAATGCTCCCTGACACCTTTTTTCACAATAATTCATGACATTGTCATCACAGTGCTCCATGACCTTCTCATCAAAATGTGTCATGCCCATACTTATCACAATAATCCAAGAAATTTGTCAGACCAATGCTCCATGCCACTTTTCATCACAATGCTCCATGAACGCTGTCATCCAAATGCACCATGCCCATCATCATAATGCTTCATGCTATTGTCATCACAATGAAATCTAAATGATCCATGACATCTGTCATCAAATTGTGGCAAACCCTTGTGATCACAATGTCCCATAACACTTGTCATCACAATGCCCCATGACACTGGTCAGCACAGTTATCCATGGTCTTCTCATCACAATGCACCATGACTTTTGTCAGCACAATGCTCAATACCCTAGTCAACACAATACTCTCTGACTACTGACCTCAGTATGCACCGTGCACTCTTTCATGACAAGGCTCCATGGCTTATTCATCACAATGCACCATGGCGTTTTCATCACAATACATCATGCCATTGTCATCAAAATACTCGACAAGCTTGTCATCAGAATGCTCCATGACCCTTGTCATCACAATTCTCCATGCACTTGTCAGAACAATGCTCCCTGACCCTTATCATCACAATGCTCCAAGCCATTGTCATCACAATGGGCCATTACATATGTCATCACAATGCTACCTGACATGTGTCTTTACAATACTGCATGACCTGGTCATCACAATGCTCCATGCCATTTTCATCACAATGCGCCGTTCCAACTGTCATCACAATAATCCATGAAACTTATTAGAACAATGTTCCATGCCCTTGTCATCACAACGCTCCATGCCCTTGTTATCACAATGCTCCATGACCCCTGTCATCACAATGCTCCGTGACTCCAGTCATCACAGTGCTTCATGAATTTTGTCATCAAAATGGGCCATGCCTTCTTCATCAACAGTCTCTGTGACCTTTTTAACCACAATGCTCCATGAACATTTTCAGCCCAATGCTTCACGACATAGTCATCATAATGCTCCATGGCCAATATCATCAAAATGCTCCATGACCACTGTCATCACAACACTCCATTACACCTGACAACACAATGATCAGGGACTCTTGTCATCACAATGCTCCATTCCCTAGTGATCACAATGCTTCATGACCCCTGTCATCACAACACTCCATGAACATTTTCAGCCCAGTGCTCCATGACCCTTGTCATCAAAATGCTCCATGACCCCTGTATTCACAATGCTCCGTGACGCTTGTCATCACAGTGCTCCATGACACATGTCATCACAATGCTCCAAGAACCCTGTAATCACAATGTTCTATGCCCTTTTTCATCTCAATGATCCATGAAACCTGTCATCACAATGCACCATGCCCATCATCATAATGCTTCATGCTATTGTCATCACAATGAAATCAAAATGCTCCATGACCTCTGTCATAACAATGCTCCAAACACTTGTGATCACAATATTCCATAACACTTGTCATCACAATGCCCCATGACGCTTGTCATCACAATTATCAATGGTCTTCTCATCACAATGCTCCATGACCTTTGTCATAACAATGCTCAATACACTTGTCATCAAAATTCTCCCTCACACTTGTTGTCTGTATGCTCCTTGAATCCTGTCATGAAAAGGCTCCATGCCTTTTTCATCACAATGATCCATGTCCTTTTCATCACAATGCTCCAAGACACATGTAATCTCAATGCTCCATGCACTTGTCATCACAGTGTTCCAAGACCCCTGTAATCACAATGCTCCTTGCCCTTGTCATCAAAAATTCCATGACGTATGTCATCAGAATGCTCCATGGCCTTCTCATCACAATGCTCCATGCCCTAGTCATCACAATGCTCCAAGACCCCTGTAATCACAATGTTCCATTTTCATTTTCATCAGAAAGCTCCATGAGACTTGTCATCACAAGTCTCCATGGTCTTCTCATCACGATGCTCCAGGTCCTTGTCATTGCCATGCTCAATTCCCTTGTCATCACAATGCTCCATTACCCCTCTCATCACAATAATCCATGAACATTTTCAGCCCAGTGCTCCAGGACCTACTCATCACAATGCTCCATGGCCAATATCATCACAATGCTCCATGACCAGTGTCATCACAACACTCCATGACACCTGACAACACAATGATCCGGGACTCTTGTCATCAAAATGCTCCATTCCCTAGTCATCACAATGCCCCATGAACCCTGTCATCACAACACTCCATGAATATTTTCAGCCCAGTGCTCCATGACACCTGTCATCACAATGCTCCATGCCTTTGTCAGCAAAATGCTACATGACCTTGTCATTACAATGCTCTATGTGCTTGTCACCACAATACTCCATTTCCATTGTCATCACAATCCTCCATGAACCTTGGGATCACATTGCTTCATGCCCTTTTCATCACAATGCTCCATGTCCTTGAAATCAAAATGATCCATGACCTCTCTCATCACAATGCTCCAAAGCCTTGTGATCACAGTGTTCCATAACACTTGTCATCACAATGCTCGATGATGCCTGTACATCACAATACTCCATGCACTTTTCATCACAATGCTCCATGACCTTTGTCATCACAATGCTCAATACACTTGTCATCAAAATGCTCCCTGACACTTGTTGTCTGTATGATCCTTGAACCCTGACATGACAAGGCTCCATGCCTTTTTCATCACAATGATCCATGCCCTTTTCATCACAATGCTCCAAGACCCATGTAATCTCAATCTCCATGCCATTGTCATCACAAAGCTCAATGACACATGCCATCAGAATGCTCCGTGGTCTTCTCCTCACAATGCTCCATGCCCTTGTCATCACAATGTACCAAGACCACTCTAATCACAATACTCCATGGCCTTGTCATCAAAAAACTCCATGATGCATGTCATCAGAATGCTCCATGGGCTTCTCATCACAAAGCTCCATGCCATAGTCATCACAATGTTCCAAGACCCCTGTAATCACAATGATTCATGCCCCTTTTCATCAGAATGTTCCATGAGACTTGTCATCACAAGTATTCATGGCCTTCTCATCACAATGCTCCAGGACATTGTCATCCCCATGCTCCATTTCCTGGTCATCACAATGCTCCATGACCACTGTCATCACAACACACCATGACACCTGACAACACAATGATACGGGACTCTTGTCATCACAGTGCTCCATTCCCTAGTCATCACAATGCTCCATGACCCGTGTCATCACAATAATCCATGAATATTTTCAGCCAAGTGCTCCATGACCCTTGTCATCCCAATGCTCCCTGACCCGTGTATTCACAATGCTCCGTGACGCTTGTCATCACAGTGCTCCATGACACGTCATCACAATGCTCCATGCTTTTGTCAGCAAAATTCTACATGACCTTGTCATTATAATGCTCTATGCGCTTGTCATCTCAATACTCCTTTTCCATTGTCATCACAATCCTCCATGAACCTTGAGATCACATTGTTTCATGCCCTTGTCATCACAATGCTCCATGCTCCTTGAAGTCAAAATGATCCATGACCTCTGTCATCACAATGCTCCAAACCCTTGTGATCACATTGTTCCATAACACTTGTCATCACAACGCTCCATGATGCCTGTCATCACAATACTCCATGCCCTTTTCATCACAATGCTCCATGACAATTGTCATCACAATGCTCAATACAATTGTCATCACAATGCTCCCTGACACTTGTCATCAGAATGCTCCTGGAACCCTGTCAGGAAAAGGCTCCATGCCTTTTTTATCACAATGCCCCATGCCGTTTTCATCACAATGCTCCATGTCATTGTCATCAAAATACTCCACAAGCTTGTCATCAGAATGCTCCATGACCCTTGTCATCACAATTCTACATGCACTTGTCAGCACAATGCTCCCTGACCCTTGTCATCACAATGCTCCAAGCCATTGTCATCACAATGCTCCATTACCTTTGTCATCAGAATCCTCCATGACACTTGGCATCACAATGCTCCATGCCATTGCCATCACAATTGGCCATTACTTATGTCATCACCATGCTCCCTGACACCGGTCTTCACAATACTGCATGACATGGTCATCACAATGCTCCATGCCCTTGTCATCACAATGTTCGATGACCCCTGACATCACAATGTTCCATAACACCTGTCATCAAAATTTTCCATGACACTTTTCATCAAATTTCTCCATGACCCTGTCATCAGAATGCTCCCTGCCTTTCTCATCACAATGCACAATGCCCTTGCCATCAAAATGCTCCATGACCTTTGTCATCACAAAGATCCATGACCCTTGGCATCACAATGCTCCATGTCATTGTCATCACAATGCTCCATGAACGCTCTCATCACATTGCTCCAGGCCCTTGTCTTCACAAAGCTCCATGACACATGTCTTCCGAATGCTCCATGGCCTCCTCATCACAATGTTCCATGCCCTTGCCATCAAAATGCTCCATTACCCAAGACATAACAATGCTCCATGACTCCTGCCATCAAGATGTTCCATGGCCTTGTCATCACAAAGCTCCATGACCTTTCTCATCACAATGCTCCAAGAACCCTGTAATCACAATGCTCTATGCCTTTTTTCATCTCAATGATCCATGAACCCTGTCAACACAATGCACCATGCCCATCATCATAATGCTTCATGCTATTGTCATCACAATGAAATCAAAATGCTCCATGACCTCTGTCATAACAATGTTCCAAACACTTGTGATCACAATATTCCATAACACTTGTCATCACAAAGCTCAATGACGCATGCCATCAGAATGCTCCTTGTTCTTCGCCTCACAATGCTCCATGCCCTTGTCATCACAGTGTTCCAAGACCCCTGTAATCACAATGCTCCATGCCCTTGTCATCAAATAACTCCATGACACATGTCATCAGAATGCTCCATGTCCTTCTCATCACAATGCTCCATGCCCTAGTCATCACAATGCTCCAAGACCCCTGTAATCACAATGTTCCATTTCCCTTTTCATCAGAATGCTCCCTGAGACTTGTCATCACAAGTCTCCATGGTCTTCTCATCACAATGCTCCAGGACCTTGTCATTACCATGCTCCATTCCCTTGTCATCACAATGCTCCATGACCCCTGTCATCACAATAATCCATGATTATTTATATCCCAATGCTCCACGACCTACTCATCCAAAGCTCCATGGCCAATATCATCACAATGCTCCATGACCACTGTCTTCACAACACTCCATGACACCTGAAAAAACTGTGATCCGGGACTCTTGTCATCACAATGCTCCATTCCCTAGTCATCACTGTGCTCCCTGACCACTGTCATCACAACACTCCATGAACATTTTCATCCCATTGTTCCATGACATTTATCATCACAATGATCCATGCCCTTGTCATCCCAATGCTCCATGACCCCTGTATTCACAATGCTCCGTGAGGGTTGTCATCACAGTGCTCCATGACACCTGTCATCACAATGATCCATGCCTTTGTCAGCAAAATGCTACATGACATTGTCATTACAATGCTCTATGCGCTTGTCATCACAATTCTCCATTTCCATTGTCATCACAATCCTCCATGAACCTTGGGATCACATTGCTTCATGCCCTTTTCATCACAATGATCCATGCTCCTTGAAATCAAAATGGTCCATGACCTCTGTCATCACAATGCTCCAAACCCTTGTGATCACAGAGTTCCATAACACTTGTCATCACAACGCTACATGATGCCTGTCATCACAGTACTCCATACACTTTTCATCACAATGCTCCATGAAATTTGTCATTACAATACTCAATACACTTGTCAGCAAAATGCTCCCTGACGCTTGTTGTCTGTATGCTCCTTGATCCCTGTCATGAAAAGGCTCCATGCCTTTTTCATCACAATGATCCATGCCCTTTTCATGACAATGCTCCAAGACCAATGTAATCACAATGCTCCATGCCCTTGTCATCAAAAAACTCCATGACACATGTCATCAGAATGCTCCATGGCATTCTCATCAAAATGCTCCATGCCCTAGTCATCACAATGCTCCAAGACCCCTGAAATCACAATGCTCCAGGCCCCTTATCATCAGAATGCTCCATGAGACTTGTCATCACAACTCTTCATGGTCTTCTCATAACAGTGCTCCAGGACCTTGTCATCCCCATGCTCCATTCCCTTGTCATCACAATGCTCCATGACCACTGTCATCACAACACTCCATGACACCTGACAACACAATGATCCGGGACTCTTGTCATCACAATGCTCCATTGCCTAGTCATCACAATGCTCCATGACCCGTGTCATCACAATACTCCATGAATATTTTCAGCCAAGTGTTCCATGACACTTGTCATCTCAATGACCCTTGACCTTGTCATCCCAATGCTCCATGACCCCTGTATTCACAATGCTCCGTGACGCTTGTCATCACAGTGCTCCATGACACATGTCATCACAATGCTCCATGCCTTTGTCAGCAAAATGCTACATGACATTGTCATTATAATGCTCTATGCGCTTGTCATCTAAATACTCCATTTCCATTGTCATCACAATTCTCCATGAACCTTGGGATCACATTGCTTCATGCCCTTGTCATCACAATGCTCCATGCTCCTTGAAATCAAAATGATCCATGCCCTCTGTCATCACAATGCACCAAACACTTGTGATCACATTGTTCCATAACACTTGTCATCACCACGCTCCATGATGCCAGTCATCACAATACTCCATGCCCTTTTCATCACAATGCTCCATGTCATTGTCATCAAAATACTCCACAAGCTTGTCATCAGAATGCTCCATGACCCTTGTCATCACAATTCTCCATGCACTTGTCAGCACAATGTTCCCTGACCCTTGTCATCACAATGCTCCAAGCCATTGTCATGACAATGCTCCAAGACCTTTGTCCTCACAATGGTCCATGCCCTCGTCATCAACAGTCTCTGTGACCTATTTAACCACAATGCTCCATGAATTTTCTTCACAGTGCTCTTTGACATTTGTCATCACTATGCTCCATGACTTGTCATCACAATGCTCCATGACCCTTGGCATCAAAATGCTCCATGTCATTTTCATCACAATGCTCCATGAACCTTCTCATCACATTGCTCCATGCCCTTGTCATCACAAAGCTCCATGACACTTTTCATCACAATGCTCGATCCCCTTCTCAACAGAGTGCTCCATGCCCTTGTCATTACAATCCTGCATGACCCATGTATCACAGTGTTCTGTGCCCTTGTCATCACAATGCTCCATACCAACTCTCATCACAATAATTCATGAAACATTTAAGACCTAGGTTCCATGCACTTCTCATCAAAATGCTCCATTACCCCTGTCATAAAAATGCACCATGACCCTTGCCATCACAATGTTCCACGGCCTAGTCATCACAAGGTTCCATGACACTTGTCATCACAATGCTCAATTTCTCTGAAATCACAATGCTCCTTGCCCTTGTCATCACAAAGCTCCATGACGCATGTCATCAGAATGTTCCATGGCCTTCTCATCACAATGCTCCATGCCCTTGTCATCACAATGCTCCACGACCCTTGTAATCACAATGCTCCATGCCCTTTTTCATCTCAATTCTCCATGAAGCCTGTCATCACAATGCACCATGCCCATCATCATAATGCTTCAGGCTATTGTCATCACAATGAAATCAATTTTCTCCATGACCTCTGTCATCATAATGCTCCAAACCCTTGTGATCACAATGTTCCATAACACTTATCATCACAACACCCCATGACGCTCATCATCACAATTATCCATGATCTTCTCATCACAGTGCTCCATGATCTTTGTCATCACAATGCTGAATACACTTTTCATCACAATTCTCCCAGACACTTGTCGTCAGTATGCTCCTTGAACCCTGTCATGACAAGGTTATATGCAATTTTCATAAGAGTGACCCAGGCATTTTCATCACAATGCTCCAAGATCCCTATAATCACAATGCTCCATGCCCTTGTCATCACAAAACTCCATGATGCATGTCATCAGAATGCTCCATGGCCTTCTCATCACAATGTTCCATGCCCTAGTCATCACAATGCTCCAAGACCTCTGTAATCACAATGTTCCATGTCCCTTTTCATCAGAATGCTCCATGAGACTTGTCATCACAAGTCTCCATGGTCTTCTCATCAGAATGCTCCAGGACCTTGTCATCACCATGCTCCATTCCCTTGTCATCACAATGCTCCATGACCCCTGTCGTCACAATAATCCATGAATATTTTCAGCCCATTATTGCATGACCTACTCATCACAATGCTCCATGGCCAATATCATCACAATGCTCCATGACCACTGTCATCACAACACTCCATGACACCAGACAACACAATGATCCGGGACTCTTTTCATCACAATGCTCCATTCCCTTGTCATCACAAAGCTCCATGACCCCTGTCATCACAACACTCCATGAACATTTTCAGCCCAGTGCTCCATGACACTTGTCATCATAATGATCCATGCCCTTGTCATCCCAATGCTCCATGACCACTGTATTCACAATGCTCCGTGACGCTTGTCATCACCGTGCTCCATGACACCTGTCATCACAATGCTCCATCCCTTTGTCAGCAAAATGCTACTTTACCTTATCATTACAATGCTCTATGCGCTTGTCATCACAATACTCCATTTCCATTGTCATCACAATCATCCATGAACATTGGGATAACATTGCTTCATGCCCTTTTCATCACAATGCTCCATGCTCCTTGAAATCAAAATGATCCATGACCTCTCTCATCACAATGCTCCAAACCCTTGTGATCACAGTGTTCCATAACACTTGTCATCACAATGCTCCATGATGCCTGTCATCACAATACTCCATGCCCTTTTCATCACAATGCTCCATTACCTTTGTCATCACAATGCTCAATACACTTGTCATCTCAGTGCTCCCTGACACTTGTCATCACATTGCTCCTTGAATCCTGTCACGAAAAGGCTCCATGCAGTTTTCATCACAAAGCCCCATGCGGTTTTCATCAAAATGATCCATGCCATTGTCATCAAAATACTCCACAAGCTTGTCATCAGAATGCTCCATGACCATTGTCATCACAATTATCCATGCACTTGTCAGCACAATGCTCCCTGACCCTTGTCATCACAATGCTCCAAGCCATTGTCATCACAATGCTCCATTACCTTTGGCATCAGAATCCTCCATGACACTTGGCATCACAATACTACATGCCATTGTCATCACAATGAGCCATTACATATGTCATCACAATGCTCCCTGACACATTTCTTCACAATACTGCATGACCTCGACATCACAATGCTCCATGCCCTTGTCATCACAATGCACCATTCCAACTGTCATCTCAATAATCCATGCAACTTATTAGACCAATGTTCCATGCACTTGTCATCACAATGCTCCATGCCCTTGTTTTCAAAATGCTCCATGACCCCTGTCATCACAATGCTCCGTGACTCCAGTCATCACAATGATTCATGACCTTTGTCATCACAATGGTCCCTGCCCTCGTCATCAACAGTCTCTCTGACGTTTTTAACCACAATGCTCCATGAACTTTTCATCAAAATGCTCTTTGACCCTTGTCATCACAATGCTCCATGCACTTGTCAGCACAATGCTCCATGACTCATGTCATCACAATGCACCATGACCTTGTCTTCAGAGTGCTCAACTATCTTGTCATCACATTGCTCCTTAAAATTTGTCATCACAATGCTCCATGCACTTCTCATCAAAATGCCTTCTCACCACTGATATCAGAATGCTACATCACAATTTTTCACAATACACCCTCACCCTGTCATCACAATGTTCAATTACTCCTGTCATCACAATGCTACATGCACTTATCATCACAATGTTCGATGACCCCTGACATCACTATGTTCCATAACACCTGTCATCAAAATATTCCATGGCACTTTTCATCAAATTGCTCCATGACCCTGTCATCACGATTCTGCCTGCCCTTCTCATCACAATGCACAACGCCCTTGCCATCAAAATGCTCCATGACCTTTGTCATCACAAAGATCCATGACCCTTGGCATCACAGTGCTCCATGTCATTGTCATCACAATGCTCCATGAACGCTCTCATCACATTGCTCCAGGCACTTGTCTTCACAAAGCTCTATGACACATGTCATCAGAATTCTCCATGGCATTTTCATCACAATGCTCCATGCCCTTGCCATCACAATGCTCCATTACCCAAGACATAACAATGCTCCATGACGCCTGCCATCACGATGTTCCATGGCCTTGTCATCACAAAGCTCCATGACCCTTCTCATCACAATGCTCCAAGAACCCTGTAATTACAATGCTCTATGCCCTTTTTCATCTCAATGATCCATGAACCCTGTCATCCCAATGTACCATGCCCATCATCATAATGCTTCATGCTATTGTCATCACAATGAAATCAAAATGCTCCATGACCTCTGTCATAACAATGCTCCAAACCCTTGTGATCACAATATTCCATAACACTTGTCATCACAATGCCCCATGACGCTCGTCATCACAATTATCAATGGTCTTCTCATCACAATGCTCCATGACCTTTGTCCTCACAATGCTCAATACACTTGTCATTAACATGCTCCCTGACACTTGTTGTCTGTATGCTCCTTGAATCCTGTCATGACAAGGCTCCATGCCTTTTTCATCACAATGATCCATGTCCTTTTAAACACAATGCTCCAAGACACATGTAATCTCAATGCTCCATGCCCTTTTCATCACAATGTTCCAAGACCCCTGTAATCACAATGCTCCTTGCCCTTGTCATCAAAAAACTCCATGACGTATGTCATCAGAATGCTCCATGGTCTTCTCATCACAATGCTCCATGCCCTAGTCATCACAATGCTCCAAGACCCCTGTAATCACAATGTTCCATTTCCATTTTCATCAGAAAGCTCCATGAGACTTGTCATCACAAGTCTCCCTGGTCTTCTCCTCACAATGATCCAGGACCTTGTCATTGCCATGCTCCATTCCCTTGTCATCACAATGCTCCATGACGCCTCTCATCACAATAATCCATGAACATTTGCAGCCCAATGCTCCACGACCTACACATCACAATGCTCCATGGCCAATATCATCACAATGCTCCATGACCACTGTCATCACAACACTCCATGACACCTGACAACACAATGATTCGGGACTCTTGTCATCAAAATGCTCCATTCCCTAGTCATCACAATGCTCCATGAACCCTGTCATCACATCACACCATGAACATTTTCAGCCCAGTGCTCCATGACCCTTGTCATCACAATGATCCATGCCCTTGTCATCCCAATGCTCCATGACCCCTGTATTCACAAAGATCCGTGACGGTTGTCATAACAGTGCTCCATGACACCTGTCATCACAATGTTCCATGCCTTTGTCAGCAAAATGCTACATGACCTTGTCATTACAATGCTCTCTGCGCTTGTCATCACAATACTCCATTTCCATTGTCATCACAATCCTCCATGAACCTTGGGATCACATTGCTTCATGCCCTATTCATCACAATGCTCCATGGTCCTTGAAATCAAAATGATCCTTGACCTCTGTCATCACAATTCTCCAAACCCTTGTGATCACATTGTTCCATAACACTTGTCATCACAACGCTCGATGATGCCTGTACATCACAATACTCCATGCACTTTTCATCACAATGCTCCATGACCTTTGTCATCTCAATGCTCAATACACTTGTCATCAAAATGCTCCCTGACACTTGTTGTCTGTATGCTCCTTGAACCCTGTCATGACAAGGCTCCATGCCTTTTTCATCACAATGATCCAAGTCCTTTTCATCACAATACTCCAAGACCCATGTAATCTCAATGCTCCATGCCATTGTCAAGACAAAGCTCAATGACACATGTCATCAGAATCCTCCGTGGTCTTCTCCTCAAAATGCTCCATGCCCTTGTCATCACAATGTACCAAGACCCCTGTAATCACAATATTCCATGGCCTTGTCATCAAAAAACTCCATGACGCATGTCATCAGAATACTCCATGGCCTCATCACAATGCTCCATGCCCTAGTCATCACAATGCTCCAAGACCACAGTAATCACAATGCTCCATGCCCCTTTTCATCAGAATGTACCATGAGACTTGTCATCACAAGTCTTCATGGACTTCTCATCACAATGCTCCAGGACCTTGTCATACCCATGCTCCATTCCCTGGAAATAACAGTGCTCCATGACCACTGTCATCACAACACTCCATGACACCTGACAACACAATGATCTGGGACTCTTGTCATCACAATGCTCCATTCCCTCGTCATCACAATGCTCCATGACCCGTGTCATCACAATAATCCATGAACATTTACAGCCAAGTGATCCATGACACTTGTCATCACAATGATCCATGCCCTTGTCATCCCAATGCTCCATTACCCGTGTATTCACAATGCTCCGTGACGCTTGTCATCACAGTGCTCCATGACACATGTCATCACAATGCTCCATGCCTTTGTCAGCAAAATGCTACATGACCTTGTCATTATAATGCTCTATGCGCTTGTCATCTCAATACTCTATTTCCATTGTCATCATAATCCTCCATGAACCTTGTGATCACATTGCTTCATGCCCTTGTCATCACAATGCTCCATGCTCCTTGAAATCAAAATGATCCATGACCTCTGTCTTCACAATGCTCCAAACCCTTGTGATCACATTGTTCCATAACACTTGCCATCACAACGCTCCATGATGCCTGTCATCACAATACTCCATGCCATTTTCATCACAATGCTCCATGACCTTTGTCATCACAATGCTCAATACACTTGTCATCACAATGCTCCTTGACACTTGTCGTCAGATGCTCCTTGAACCCTGTCAGGAAAAGGCTCCATGCCTTTTTAATCACAATGCCCCATGCCGTTTTCATCACAATGCTCCATGTCATTGTCATCAGTATACTCCACAAGCTTGTCATCAGAATGCTCCATGACCCTTGTCATCACAATGCTCCATGCCATTGTCATCACAATGGGCCATTACATATGTCATCACAATGCTCCCTGACACCTGTCTTCCCAATACTGCATGACATGGTCATCACAATGCTCCATGCCCTTGTCATCACAATGTGCCATTCCAACTGTCATCGCAATAATCCATGCAACTTATTAGACCAATGTTCCATGCCCTTGTCATCTCAATGCTCCATGCCCTTGTTATCACAATGCTCCATGACCCCTGTCATCACAATGCTCCGTGACTCCAGTCATCACAATGCTTCATGTCCTTTGTCATCACAATGGTCCATGTCCTCGTCATCAACAGTCTCTATGACCTTTTTAACCACAGTGCTCCATGAACTTTTCTTCACAGTGCTCTTAGACCCTTGTCATCACCATGCTCCATGTGCTTTTCAGCACAGTGCTCCATGACACATGTCATCACAATGCACCATACGCTTGTCATTACAGTGCTCCACAATCTTGTCATCACAATGCTCCTTAAAATTTGTCATCACAATGCTCCATGCACTTCTCATCAAAATGCTCTCTCACCACTGATATCACAATGCTACATCATTATTTGTCACAATACTCCCTCACCCCTGTCATCACAATGTTCCATGACTCCTGGCATCACAATGCTACATGCACTTATCACCACAATGTTCGATGACCCCTGACATCACAATGTTCCAAAACACCTGTCATCAAAATATTCCATGACACTTTTCATCAAATTGCTCCATGACCCTGTCATCAGAATGCTCCCTGCCCTTCTCATCACAATGCACAATGCCCTTGCCATCAAAATGCTCCATGACCTTTGTCATCACAAAGATCCATGACCCTTGGCATCACAGTGCTCCATGTCATTGTCATCACAATGCTCCATGAACGCTCTCATCACATTGCTCCAGGCCCTTGTCTTCACAAAGCTCCATGACACATGTCATCAGAATGCTCCATGGCCTTCCCATCACAATGCTCCATGCCCTTGCCATCACAATGCTCCATTATACAAGACATACCAATGCTCCATGACCCCTGCCATCACGATGTTCCATGGCCTTGTCATCACAAAGCTCCATGACCCTTCTCATCGCAATGCTCCAGGAACCCTGTAATCACAATGCTCTATGCCCTTTTCCATCTCAATGATCCATGAACCCTGTCATCACAATGCACCATGCCCATCATCATAATGCTTCATGCTATTGTCATCACAATGAAATCAAAATGCTCCATGACCTCTGTGATAACAATGCTCCAAACCCTTCTGATCACAATATTCCGTAACACTTGTCATCACAAAGCTCAATGACGCATGCCATCAGAATGCTCCTTGTTCTTCGCCTCACAATGGTCCATGCCCTTGTCATCACAATGTTCCAAGACCCCTGTAGTCACAATGCTCCTTTCCCTTGTCATCAAAAAACTCCATGACGCATGTCATCAGAATGCTCCATGGCTTTCTCATCACAATGCTCCATGCCCTTGTCATCACAAAACTCCATGCCCTTGTTATCACAATGCTTCATGACCTTTGTCATCACAATGGTCCATGACCTCGTCATCAACTGTCTCTGTGATCATTTTAACCACAATGCTCCATGAAATTTTCATCACAATGCTCTTTGACCCTTGTCATCACAATGCTCTATGCCTTTCTCAGCACAATGCTCCATGACCCTGGTCATCACATTGCTCCATGCACTTGTCAGCACAATGTTCCATGACACGTCATCCCAATGCACCATGTGCTTGTAATCACAGTGCTCCCCAATCTTGACATCACAATGCTCCATGAAACTTGTCATCACAATGCTCCCTGGACTTCTCAGCAAAATGCTCTCTCACCACTGATATCACAATGTTACATCACAAATCGTCACAATATTCCCTCACCCCTGTCATCAAAATGTGCCATGACTCCTGTCATCACAGTGCTACATGCACTTATCATCACAATGTTCGATGACCCCTGGCATCACAATGTTCCATAACCACTGTCATCAAAATGTTCCATGACACTTTTCATCAAATTGCTCCATGACCCTGTCATCACAATGCTCCCTACACTTCTCATCACAATGCACAACGCACTTGTCATCAAAATGCTCCATGTCATTGTCATCACGATGCTCCATTAAGGTTCTCATCACATTGCTTCATGTCCTTGTCATCACAAACCTCCATGACACATATCATCAAAATGCTCCAGGGCCTTCTCATCACAATGCTCCTTGCCCTGCCATCACAATGCTCCATTATCCCTGTCATACACATGATCCATGACCCCTGCCATCACGATATTCCATGGCCTTGTCATCACAAGGCTCCATGACCCTTCTCATCACAATGCTCCAAGAACCCTGTAACCACAATGATCCATGCCCATTTTCATCTCAATGATTCATGAACCCTGTCATCACAATGCACCATGACCATCATCATAATGCTTCATGCTATTGTCATCACAATGAAATCAAAATGCTCCATGACCTCTGTCATAACAATGCTCCAAACGCTTGTGATCACAATATTCCAAAACGCTTGTCATCACAATGCTCCATGATGCTCGTCATCACAGTTATCCATGGACTTCTCATCACAATGCTCCATGACCTTTGTCATCACGATGCTCAATACACTTGTCATCAAAATGCTCCCTGACACTTGTTGTCTGTATGCTCCTTGAACCCTGTCATGAAAAGGCTCCATGCTTTTTCATCACAATGCTCCAAGACCCATGTAATCACAATGCTCCATGCCCTTGTCATCACAAAGCTAAAGGACGCATGTCTTCAGAATGCTCTTGGCCTTCTCCTCACAATGCTCGATGCACATGTCATCACAATGTTCCAAGACGCCTGTAATCACAAAGGTCCATGTCCATTTTCATCAGTATGCTCCATGAGATTTGTCATCACAAGGCTCCATGTTTTTCTCATCACAATGCTCCAGGACATTGTCATCACAATTCTTCACGACCTTGTCCTGAAAATTCTCAATGGCCCTTGTCATCATAATGCTCCAAGCCCTAGTCATCACAGTGCTCCATTATATTTGTCAACACAATCCTCCATTACATTTGGCATCACAAGTCTCCCTGCTATTGTCATCGCAATGGACCATGAAATATGTTATCACAATGCTACCTGACAACTGTCTTCACAATACTCCATGACCTTCTCATCACAATGATCCATGTCCTTGTCATCACAATGCACCATGTCCACTGTCGTCACAATAATCTATGAAAGTTGTCAGACCAATGCTTCATGCCCCTTTCATCAAAATGCTCCATGCCCTTGTCATCACAATGCACCATGACCCCTGTCATCACAATGCTCCGTGACTCCAGTCATCACAATGCTTCATAACATTTGTCATCACAATGCTCCATGAACATTTCATCACAATGCTCCGTGACCCTTGTCATCACAGTGCTCCATGCCTTTGTCAAAAAAAGCTCCATGACCCTTTTCATCACAATTTGCCACGCACATTTCATCACAACGGTCCACAATTTTCTCATTGCAATGCTCCATAAACCTTGTAATCACAATGCTCCATGCCCTTCTCATCACAATGCTCCATTACCCCTGTCATAACAGTGCTCCATGACCCCATCCATCACGATGTTCCATGGACTTTTCATCACAAGGCTACATGACACTTGTCATCACAATGCTCCAAGACCCCTATAATCACAATGCTCCATGCCCTTGTCATCACAAAGCACCATGAAACATGTCATCAGAATGTTCCATGGACTTCTCATTAAATGCTCCATGCCCCTGTCATCACAGTGCACCAAGACCCCTGTAATCACAATGCTCCATGCCCCTATTCATCTCCATGCTCCATGAACCCTGTCATCTCAATGCATCATGCCCATCATCATATTGCTTCCGGGTATTGTCAGCACAATGAAATCAAAATTCTCCTTGACCTCTGTCATCACAAAGCTCCATGACCCCTGTCATCACAATACTCCATGAACATTTTCAGCCCACTGCTCCATGACCCTTGTCATCACAATGATCCATGACATTGTCATCCCAATGCTCTATGACCCCTGAATTCACAGTGCTCCGTGACGCTTGTCATCACAGTGCTCCATGACACCTGTCATCACAATGCTCCATGACTTTATCAGCAAAATGCTACATGACCTTGTCATTACAATGCTCTATGTGCTTGTCATCAAAATACTCCATTTCCATTGTCATCACAATCCTGCATGAACCTTGGGATCACATTGCTTCATGCCCTTGTCATCACAATGCTCCATGCTCCTTGAAATCAAAATGATCCATGACCTCTGTCATCACAATGCTCCAAACCATTGTGATCCCAAAGTTCCATAACACTTGTCATCACAATGCTCCATGATGACTGTGATCACAAAATTCCATGACCTTTTCATCACAATGCTCCATGACCTTTGTCATCACAATGCTCAGTTCACTTGTCATCAAAATGCTCCCTGACACTTGTCATCAGAATGCTCCTTGAACCCTGTCACGAAAAGGGTCCATGCCATTTTCATCACAATGCCCCATGCCGTTTTCATCACAATGCTCCGTGACCATTGTCATCAAAATGCTCCATGCCTTTGTTTGAAAAATGTTCCATGACCCTTGTCATCACAATGTGCCATTCGCTTTTCATCACAATGGTCCAGAATCTTGTCATTGCAATGCTCCATAAACCTTGTAATCACAATGCTCCATACACTTCTCATCAAAATGCTCTCTCACCAGAGATATCACAGTGTTTCATCACTAGTCGTCACAATACTCCCTCACCCCTGTAATCACAATGTCCCATGACCCCTGTCATCACAATGCTACATCCCCTTATCATCACAATGTTCCTTGACCCCTGACATCACAATGTTCTATAACCCCTGTCATCAAAATGTTCCAATACACTTTTCATCAAATTGCTGCATGACCCTGGCATCAAAATACTCCCTGCCATTCTCATCACCATGCACCATGCACTTGTCATCAAAATGCTCCATGACATTTGTCATCACAAAGCTCCATGACCCCCGGCATCACAATGCTCGATGTCATTGTCATCACAATGCTCCATGAACCCTCTCATCACATTTCTCCATGCCCTTGTCATCACAAAGCTCCATGACACTTGTAATCACAATGCTCGATGCCCTTCTCATCACAATGCCCCATACCCTTGTCATTACAATCCTCCATGACCCATATATCACAGTGTTCCATGCCCTTATCATCAAAATGCTCTATGCCCACTCTCATCACAATAATCCATGAATCATTTCGGGTCAATGCTCCATGCCCTTCTCATCACAATGCTCCTTTACCTCTGTCATAACTACGCTCCATGACACCTGCCATCACAATGTTCCACGGCCTTGTCATCACAAGTCTCCATGACACTTGTCATCACAATGCTCCACGACCCATCTAATCAAAATGCTCCATGCCCTTGTCATCAAAAAGCTACAGAACGCATGTCATCAGAATTTTCCATGGCCCTGTCATCAAAATTCTCCATGCCCTTGTCATCACAATGCTCCAAGACCCTTGTAATCAAAATGCTCCATGCGTCTTTTCATCTCAATGCTGCATGAAACCTGTCATCACAATGGACCATGCCCATCATCATAATGCTTCAGGCTATTGTCATCACAATGAAATCAAAATGCTCCATGACCTCTGTCATCACAATGCTCCAAACCCTGGTGATCACAATGTACCATAACACTTATCATCACAACACCCCTTGACGCTCATCATCACAATTATCCATGGTCTTCTCATCACAATGCTCCATGACCTTTGTCATCACAATGCTTAATACACTTGTTATCACAATGCTCCCTGACACTTGTCATCAGTATGCTCCATTACCCCTGTCATGACACGTCTCCATGCTTTTTTCATCACAATGATCCATGCCATTTTAATCACAATGCTCCAAGACACCTGTAAGCACAATGCTCCATGCCCATGTCATCATAAAGCTCAATGATGCATGTCATCAGAATGCTCCATGGCCTTCTCATCACAATGCTCCATGCCCTTGTCATCACAATGCTCCAAGACCCCTGTAATCACAATGCTCCATGGCCCTTTTCATCAGAATGCTCCATGAGACATGTCATCACAAGTTTCCATTGTCTTCTCATCAAAGTGCTCCAGGAACTTGTCATCAAAATGCTCCATGATCCCTGTCATCACAATACTCAATGAATATTTTCAGCCCAATGCTCCATGACCTTCTCATCAAAATGCTCCATGACCCCTGTCATCACAATACTCCATGAACATTTTCAGCCCAATGCTCCATGACACTTGTCATCACAATCATCCATGCCCTTGTCATCCCAATGCTCCATGAACCCTGTATTCACAATGCTCCGTGACGCTTGTCATCACAGTGCTCCATGACACCTGTCATCACAATGCTCCATGCCTTTGTCAGCAAAATACTTCCTGACCTTGTCATTGCAATGCTCTATGCGCTTGTCATCACAATTCTCCATTCCCATTGTCATCACAGTCCTCCATGAACCTTGGGATCACATTGCTTCATGCCCTTGTCATCACAATGCTCCATGCTCCTTGGAATCTAAATGATCCATGACCTCTGTCATCACAATGCTCCAAACCCTTGTGATCACAATGTTCCATAGCACTTGTCATCACAACGCTCTAAGATGCCTGTCATCACTTTACTCCATGCCTATTTCATCACAATGCTCCATGACCTTTGTCATCACAATTCTCAATACACTTGTCATCACAATGCTCCCTGACACTTGTCATCAGAATGCTCCTTGAACCCTTTCACGAAAATGCTCCATGCTTTTTTCATCACAATGCCCATGCCATTTTCATCACAATGATCCATGCCATTGTCATCAAAATACTCCACAAGCTTGTCATCAGAATGCTCCATGACGCTTGTCATGACAATTTTCCATGCACTTGTCAGCACAATGCTCCCTGACCCTTGTCATCACAATGCTCCAAGCCATTGTCATCACAATGCTCCATTTCCATTGTCATCAGAATCCTCCATGACACTTGGTATCACAATGCTCCATGCCATTTCATCACAATGGGCCATTACATATGTCATCACTATGCTCCATGACACCTGTCTTCACAATACTGCATGACCTGGTCATCACAATGCTCCATGCCCTTGTCATCACAATGCGCCATTCCAACTGTCATCGCAATAATCCATGAAACTTATTAGACCAATGTTCCCTGCCCTTGTCATCACAATGCTCCATGCCCTTGTTATCACAATGCTCCATGACCCCTGTCATCACAATGCTCCATGAATCGTTTCATCACAATGCTTCATGACCTTTGTCATCACAATGGTCCATGCCCTCGTCATCCACAGTCTCTGTGACATATTTAACCACAATGCTCCATGAAATTTTCATCACAGTGCTCTGTGACCCTTGTCATCACAATGCTCTGTGCCTTCCTCAGCACAATGCTCCATGACCCTTGTCATCTCAATGCTCCATGCGCTTGTCAGCACAATGCACCATGACCCATGTCATCACAATGCACCCTGCACTTGTCATCACAGTGCTCCACAATCGTCACCACAATGCTCCATAAAACTTGTCATCACAATTCTCCATGCACTTCTCATCAAAATGCCCTCTCACCACAGATATCACAATGTTACATCACTATTCATCACAATACTCCCTCACCACTGTCATCACAATGTTCCATGACTCCTGTCTTTGCAATGCTACATGCACTTATCATCACAAAGTTCGATGACCACTGACATCACAATGTTCCATAACCCCTGTCATCAAAATATTCCATGACACTTTTCATCAAATTGCTCTATGACCCTGTCATCACACTGCTCCCTGCCCTTCTCATCACATTGCACCACCCCTTGTCATCAAATTGCTCCATGACCTTTGTCATCACAAAGCTCCATGACCCTTGGCATCCCAATGCTCCATGCCATTGTCATCACAATGCTCCATGAACCCTCTAATCACAATGCTCCATGCCCCTTTGCATCTCAATGCTTCATGAACCCTGTCATCAAAATGCACCATGCCCATCATCATAATGCTTCAGGCTCTTGTCATCACTATGAAATAAAAATATTCGATCATCTGTCTCATCACAATGCTCCAAATCCTTGTGATCACAATGTTCTATAACACTTATCATCGCAACGCCCCATGACGCTCATCATCACAATTATCCATGCTCTTCTCATCACAGTGCTCCATGAACTTTGTCATCACAATGCTCTATAAACTTGTCATCACAATGCTCCCTGACACTTGTCATCAGTATGCTCCTGGAACCCTGTCATGACAAGGCTCCATACCATTTTCATAACAATGATCCATGCCAATTTCATCACAATGCTCCAAGACACCAGTAATCACAGTACTCCATGCCATTGTCATCACAATGCTCCAAGACCCCTGTAATCACAATACTCCATGCCCCTTTTCATCAGAATGCTCCATGAGACTTGTTATTACAAGGCTCCATGGTCTTCTCATCACAATGCTCCAGGAACTTTTCATCACAGTGCTCCATTACCTTCTCATCACAATGCTCCATGACCCCTGTCCTCACAATACTTCCTGAACATTTTCAGTCCAATTCTCCAGGAACTTCTCATCACAATGCTTCATGATCCCTATCATCACAATGCTCCATGACCACTGTCATCACAACGCTCCATGACCCCTGACAACACAGTGATCCGGGACTCTTGTCATCACAATGCACCATTCCCTAGTCATCACAATGCTCCATGAACATTTTTAGCCCAATGCTCCATGACACTTGTCATCACAATGATCCATGGCCTTGCCATCCCTATGCTCCATGACCCCTGTAATCACAATGATCCGTGATGCTTCTCATCACAGTGCTCCATGACCCTTATCATCACAATGCTCCATGCCTGTGTCAGCAAAATGCTACATGACCTTGTCATCACAATGCTCCATTTGCTTGTCATCACAGTACTCCATTACCATTGTCATCACAATCCTCCATGAACCTTGGGATCACATTGATTCATGCCCTTGTCATCCCAATGCTCCATGCTCCTTGAAAACAAAATGATCCATGACTTCTATCATCACAATGCTCCAAACCCTTGTGATCACAATGTTCCATAACACTTGTCATCACAACGCTCCATGATGCCTGTCATCACAATACTCCATGCCCTTTTCGTCAACATGCCCCATGATCTTTTTCATCACCATTCTCAATACACTTGTCATCACAATGTTCCCTGACACTTGTCGTCAGTATGCTCCTTGAAACCTGTCATGAAATGGCTTCATGCCTTTTTCATCACAATGCTCCATGCCCTTTTCATCACAATGCTCCATGCCATTGTCATCACAATACTCCACAAGCTTGTCATCAGAATGCTCCATGACACTTGTCATCACAATGCTCCATGGCCACTGTCATCACAATGCTCCATACCCCTTGTCATTACTGTGCTCCATGACACTCGTCATTACAATTATCCATGGTCTTCTCATCACAATGCTCCACGCCCTTGTCATCAAAATGCTCCATGACCCTTGTCATCACAATGCTCCATGGCCACTCTCATCACAATGCTCCATTCCCCTTGTCATTACAGTGCTTCATGACGCTCGTCATCACAATTATCCATGGTCTTCTTATCACAAAGCTCCACGGTCTTGCCATCACAATGCTCCATGCCCTGGTCATCACAATGCTCCATGTCCCCTGTCATCACAATTCTCCTCGTTCTTGGCATCACTATGCTCCATGACACTTCTCATCACCGTGTTACATGATTTGTCATCACAATCTGTATGCACTTTTCATTGCAATGCTCCATGACCCCTGTCATAGGAAGCTCCATGTGCTTCTCATCACAATGCTTCATGAACTTGTCATCAAAATTCTCAATGGCCCTTGTCATCACAATGCTCCATGCCCTTGTCATCACAATGCTCCATGTCCATTGTCATCACAATGCTCCAAGCCCTTGTCATCAAAATGCTCCATTACATTTGTCATCACAATCCTCCATGACACTTGGCATCACAATATTCCATTCCATTGTCATCGCAATGGACCATGACATATGTCATCACAATGCTCCCTGAGACCTGTCTTCAAAATACTCCATGACCTTCTCATCACAATGCTCCATGCCTTTGTCATCACATTGCACCATGCCCACTGTCATCACAATAATCCATGAAACATGTCAGGCCAATGCTCCATGCCCCTGTCATCACAATGCTCATTGCCTTTTCATCACAAAGCTCTATGACCCCTGTCATCACAATGTTCCTTGACTCCAGTCATCACAATGCTTCATGACCTTTGTCATCACAATGGTCCTTGCCCTCGTCATCACAAGGCTCTGTGACATTTGTCACCAAAATGCTCCTTGAAATTTTCATCACAGTGCTCGGTGACCCTTGTCATCACATTGCTCTATGCCTTTGTCAGCACAGTGCTCCATGACCCATGTCATCACAATGCACCATGTGCTTGTCATCACAGTGCTCTTCAATCTTGTCATCACAATGCTCCATAAAACTTGTCCTCACAATGCTCCATGCACTTCTTATCAAAATGCTCTCTCACGAATGATATCAAAATGTTCCCTCACTAGTCATCACAATACACCCACTCCCCTGTCATCACAATGGTCCACAACACCGTCATGAAAATGTTCCATGACTCCTGACATCACAATGTTCCATAACCCGTCATCAAAATGTTCCATGACACTTTTCATCACATTGCTCCATAACCCTTTCATCACAATGCTCCCTGCCCATCACAAGAGAATGCACCACACCCTTGTCATCAAAAGGCTCCATGACCTTTGTCATCACAAATCTCCATGACACTTGGCATCACAATGCTCCATGCCATTGTCATCACAATGCTCCAAAAACCTCCCATCACATTGTTCCAAGCCCTTGTCATCACAGGATCCATGATGCTTTTCATCACAATGCTCGATGCCATTCTTCTCACAATGATCCATGCGCTTCTGATTACAATCCTCCATGAACCATGTATCACAGTGTTCCGTTCCCTTGTTATCACAATGCTCCTTGCCCCCTCTCATCACAATAATCCATGAAACATTTCAGACCAATGTTCCATGCCCTTTTCATCACAATGATCCAAGACTCCTGTAATCATAATGCTCCATGCCCCTTTTCATCTCAATGCTCCATGAACGCTGTCATCACAATGCACCAAATGCGCATCATCATAATGCTTCATGCTATTGTCATCACAATGAAATCAAAATGCTCTATGACCTCTGTCATCACAATGCTCCATGAACGCTGTCATCACAATGCACCAAATGCGCATCATCATAATGCTTCATGCTATTGTCATCACAATGAAATCAAAATGCTCTATGACCTCTGTCATCACAATGCTCCAAATCCTTGTGATCACAATATTCCATAACACCTATCATCACAAAGGCCCATAACGCTCGTCATCACAAGTATCCATGGTCTTCTAATCACAATGCTCCATGACATTTGTCATCACAGTGCTCAATACCCTTGTCATCACAATGGTCCCTGACACTTGTCATCAGTATGCTCCTTGAACCCTGTCATGACAAGGCTCCATGCCTTTTTCATCACAATGTTACATGCCCTTTCCCTCACAGTGCTCCAAGACCCCTGTAATCACAATCCTCCATGACCCTTGGGATCATATTGCTTTATACCCTTGGCATCTCTATCTTGCCTTTCTGGTTTTTACAGATTTTCGGATGTCCTTTTTGAACGGTGGGAAGTGACAATTCTTTGTAGTGTGGATTTGCATTGTGCGCTTGCTTGATTGGCCAAAAAGGGCCTATGCCTTTTCTCCTGAATATATTCAGGAGAAAATTCATATGCCGTTTTTGGCCAAGTGCATCATTCTCGAAGTTGTGATGCCTTTCCTGTGCTTTAAAGGCGATTCCAATTTATCTCTTGATATATGTTTTGTGCAATTCCGCCTCATTTTCAAGTCCGCTTTGTTGCCTTCCCTCAACAGAATTTTGGAAGAGAGTAGTCCTTTATAACTCTGCAGGTTTTTGATTTGCTTTGCCCCTGAGCTCCAATTTTCAAATCCCATTTTTGGGAGCTGACCGCAAATCCACAATTTTGCTTCAGGAACTATACTGGTTCCAGGGGTGGCTATACTGGTTCCCTCTGGGTGGCTGAGGCTTTGGTTAATTCTTCTTCCTGACGGGAATTTAGAGTGACATGTGTCCGTCCAAAGGCCTACATCTACTCACTGATAGGTTCTCCCTCTTCCCTTTCATCCTCTGCACAATTAGCAAACTGTGCGAACCAGGAGGTTATAGGGGATGACTCTCCTAAGTTGGGAGATTGATAGTAAAGTAGTTGGAATGCCAAACTGTAGCACAAGGAGAGGAAAAAGTAGGAGACTTTCAGAAACCTTTCGCCATCACAGGGTGTCCATTCTCTAGGTTTCCCATACATGTTATAACTGTAGTGATATTCCCTTCTACCTGGAAATTTGGGACCCATGGAATGGTGGCATGCATTACTACTTTAAAGGGTCTGCATTTTCTCTCCCAATCTCACCAGTCCTCCCAGTCCCAAGTGTCCAGCCTTATGTCTCCTCCAGCTGTCTTTGCAGATAGGGTCATTCTAGGTTTCATCAGAACCCCTGAAGGAATTGTGTAAGAATTTCGCTGTTTTTTGTTTTGTTTTTGAAATTCATTTTTATAATGGGGTTGTTTGAGCTGATTTTCACTGACGTGTTTATGCCGGTCTAGACACACTTGATTCCCTTACAGAGGCATATCAGTACATAGGTTTTAAGATTCTTACTAATCAGATATATTCCTCTGTGGGGAATAGGGGTTTTGAGTCCCGTTCACTGAGAAAGGTGTAGGTGTTGTCTATTCTGTATTTGGTTTATGGAATGGTACCTGTGCTAATATCAAACTCTGGTTTTATGCATCACCCCACCTCTCCTTTCCCCTTAAGGAGGCATAAGAGTGTTTTCTAAATGTGAGACGCTGCTCTCTTTCCTAATTCAGTTCATGTGTTGTGATGTTGATATTCCCTCTGTAAGTGATATCTTATGATAAGATTATTTTTCTGTGTGACTAATTTCCCTTAGAATCATCATACCTAAATCCTCTCATTATGCTGCTACTGGCCTTATGACATTGATTTCACTTCTGAGTGATATTTCGTTGTACAAAATTACCACAAGTTCTTTATGCATTTCTTGTTTTCCTGGGATACTTTAGGTGTACCGAAGTTGAGGTTCTTGTATGCAGAGCAGCCCTAAACTTTGGGGTGCCTGTGTCTTTTTGATATTTAGTCTTCCCAAGTTATATGTCCATGAGTTGAAGTCCCCTTTGCTCGGGGGCTTTGTATTGTAGATGTTTTAGGAAACAGCATACACTTCTTCAGAGTAGCTCTTGGATATTTATACACAACCCATCAGCGTGACTAGTCTCCCTGTTTTCCATGGCCTCTCCTGAATTTTTGATTTGTACACATTTTTTGGATGGCCTTTCTGAGCAGTGGAAATTGAGACTTCTTTATTGTGTGGATTTGCATTTCCCTCTTGCTTGGTTGGCCAAAAACTCTGTATGTGATTTTTTCCTAAAGATATTCACGAAAAAAACGCATACACCCTTTTGCCCAACTGCATCATTTTAGAAATTCTGCTGCTTTTCATATGCTTTAAATGTGAGTACAATCTACCTTTTGAAATCTGTTTCCTGCAATTCTGCCTCTCATTCAGAACCTCTTCGTTGCCTTACCTGAATATATTTTTGGACGTTGGTTATCATTTATATCTTTGCAGGTCTTTGAATTGTCTGCTCCTGAGCTCCATTTTGCAACTCGCATTTTTTGTGAGCTGGCCGCCAAACCATTGGATTGATTCCGGCCATATTCTGGTTCTGGGGAGGCAGGCTGAGCCTTTGGTTAATTCTTCTTCCTAAAGGGATATTAGAGTGACATGTGCCTGTCAAAACTCCTACAGCTAATCTCTCACTGGTTCCTCCTCTTCCCATTTATCCTATTCAAAAATTGCAAACTGTGTGAGACAGGAGGTTAAAGGTGCTGATTCTCCAAGTGGGGAGATTGTTAGTAATGTGGCTGGAATGGCGTACCCCAGCACCAGGAGATCAAAAATGAGGTGCATTTTAGACACCTTTCCTGAGCACACGGTGTACATTCATCTCGGTTTCCCAGGCATGTTTTTGCTGTCAGAAGATTGCCTTGAAAATGCCGATTTGGGACCCATGGAATGGGTACCAGGCAGTATTACTTTAAAAGGTCTGTATTATCTCACCCAGCCTCTCTAACATCTCTTAGCGTGCATAGCTTCCAGCCTTATATATCATCCTGCTGTGGGTCTACATGTGTTCAATCCATGTTACATCGTAGCCCTTCAACAAAAGTTGTAAGAATTTTTGTCTGTCTCACCGTTTTTATAAATATTTTTAAATTTATTTTTATATTGGTTACAGCTGATTTTCAAAGCTCTGTTTTTTGCTGCTGTACATCCACTTGATTCATGTACTGTGTGACAACAATAAATTCTTTCTCAGATGCTTACGAGTCATATGTATTATTTTCCAGTGACTTGAGTGGACTGAGTGCAGTTCTTTGAGGTACCGTGTAGGCCTTGCCAGTTATTCATTTCGGTTCTTGGAATGGTATCTTTGCTAATTTAAAATTCCTGGATAATACCTCACCATTCCCCACCTTTCCCATTTAGCAGCCTTATGTCTCTTTTCTACATATTTGACTATGTTTCTGTTTTGTAGTTTATTTCATGTGTAGCCATTTTTGATTCCACCTTTAAGTGACATCTTATGATATGTGTCTTTTTCTTTCTGACATATGTCACTTAGAATGATCATATGTAACTCCTCCAGAGTTGTTCCAACTGGCCTTATTTCATTGATTTCTGGATGAGTAATATTCCACTCTACATAAGTACCCCATCTCTTTTATCCATTTTATCCTTCCAGGGACATTTAGTTTATATCCAAGTGGAGGCCCTTTTTAACAGAGAGGTGGTAAACGTTGGAGTGCCTGTTTTCTGTCATTTTTTGTTTTTCCCAAGGTATACGCCCATGAGTGCAAGTGTCCTATGCTCTGTAGCTCAGTTTTCAGATGTTTTAGGAAACACAATACACTTCTCCAGAGTGGCCGTTGGCACATTATATTTCCACTATCAGCCTCACAGGGCTCCCTTTTCTCCTCACCCTGTCCTGCATTTCTGGTGTTTACACTTTATGTGGATGGACCTTCTGACTGATGAGAAGTGATGCATTTTGTAGTATTGATTTCCAGTGCCCACCTGTTTGGTTGGATAAAAAGTGTGTATGGCCTTTACTTGAATATATTCAGAAAAAAATGCATACGCCCTTTTGGGCCAACTGCATCATTGGCGATGTTCAGCCCCTTTTCTTGTGCTTTAATGGGGAGTCCTTTCTACCTCTTCAAATCTGTTTCCTGCCACTCTCTCTTGCTTAAAAGTCCTTTTCTGTGACTTACCTCAAGACATTTTTCGACAATAGATATTTTCAACTCTGCAGTTTCATGAATTTTATTGCCCCCGAGTTCCATTTCTCAAATTGTGTATTTGGAAACTGGACACAAAACAGCGGGATTTCCTCTAGCCCTATTCTGTTTCCATGGGCAATTCTAGCCTTTGATGAATTTGTCTTCCAGATAGGAAATTAGAGTGGCATTTGCCTGTCTGAACAACTAAGACTTGTCTCTAAATTTTTCTCATCCTTCCGCTTCATCCTCTGGACAAATTCCAAATTGTGTGCAACAGGATGTTGACGGTGCTGATATCCCCAAGTAAGGAGATTGTCAGGAAAGATGCTGGAGGGTTGAACCAGTGCACCAGGCGATGAGGAGATGAGGTGCCTTTTCCAAAATCTTTCCGATCAAACGGTGTACCATCCTCTAGGTGTGACAGGCATGTTTTAGCTGTAGGAAGGGTCCCGTGCATGGAAGGAGAACACCAGGGATTTTTCCAAATCAGTGCCTCCCCGAACCCCAAACTGGGGAATTTTTAAGCTACGGCTACACGTATGTCCATTAAGGGCCTTGGGAAATAGGCAGAGCCCAAACTTTAGATGATTGAAATCTTCAGGTTCAGAAGCGCTCACCATCGGCCTTGCTTAGGTTACATTTTATCTGTCATTGATAGATGATGTCAATAAAAATATCGATTCTTTTTCAGATTATTTCCCCTTATAGGTTATTGCAATATATTCAGTGTAGTTCCCTGTGTTATACAGTAATTCCTTGTTGATGATCTATTTTATACATAGCAGTGTGTATGTGTTAATCCCAAACTGTTAATTTATCCCTTTTCATACCTTTCCCCTTTGGTAATAATAAATTATAAGATTTTATACTTCTCAGGAATGGGGGAGCTGAAAGAGAGGTATCATTTTCAATGGAAAAGCATTCAAAACAAGATTGAAGTTTCAGCCAAGAGTATTCGATGTACAACCATGGAAATAAATCACTTCATTTCTCTAATGTTTACCTGACAAATAAGACAGACGTCTTCCCTGAACTTGCTTATAGTAAAGTGATGGAATTATCAAATGTAAGTCTTAGAAAAATCTTATTTTACCCGAGCATTATACACTGCTCTATGTTAACTACAGTTTGGCTCACACATCTGTTCATTGAAGTTACAATGTTCTCAATTTCTGTTACTGATCCTCCAGACTGGAACCCAACAGGAGTCCCCGAGCCCAGTGTCATTGGAGCCAACAGATCAAGACTGAGTTTGGTTCAGAAGCAAAGGAAACATTATTTTGACAACAGAATGGAGAGGTGAGAGCGTGCACTCCCCCACAGGCTGTGGGCTGGGCTGCTGTGTAGGGATCCTGGCAGCATCAGTGGGAATTAGGGGATGGAGCTCTCGAGGGCTGGGTTGGCTGCAGCTCAGGCTCTATGCCGTGGAGTCTGCATGGGACTCCGCTAGCTGAGGTGTCGACCCAGCCATTCTGCACTAGGAAATCAGGTCTGAAGTGCCGGGTGTGGGACCTCTGCATGCGGAACCCTAGGAGCACGTGAAATTAGACAAAGCACAAAGGAAAAGCAGGTTAGACTTTATTTTATTGCCCAGATTCTTTTTTATCTCCCAGGAATTTTTAATGAACATTGCCAGAGACGAACACCTCCTCTGCTTTTTGTTCCGTTCCTCATTCTTGGGGTGTTGAGGGTGCAGACCCCTCTTTTGTAACTGCTTCATGCTGTGGTGGCAGCCCTGATACCTGGGGGGAGGTGCAAAACGTCTCCCCACCAGCCTCCAGGTGAGGTTGATTGTTCCAAAGACTCCTGCCTCACTTCTCGTCCGCCTGAGCACCAGCATTGGAAGTGTTATAGATTCTAATGACCTTTAAGGGTCCAGGAAAGAGATGCGCTAAGATGCTGTGGTGGCAGGTTTCACCCCACCCCACATTTGGTCGGTGACCTTAGGCTGACGGTTTTTGCCAGCCTAGATGCTCTGACCAGTAGTCTGTGCTTTCTTTAATTAGGTCCCTGAATTAATGTACAAACAGCACCATGTGCCAGAGCCCTGCCCGCGCAACTCCCAGACAGTCCAGGGTCAGTGGTGATCCAGGACCATGACGTCCACTGAGGCAACGGCCTTTAGAAGTAGCCAGCAGTCCAGCCGGTCATATTGGCCGCCATCACCGCGGTGTCTGTAGGGTTTTCTATGGTGAAAGCGTGATATACGTTTCCCCCGCTAAGCTTATTAGCTCCCTTCTGGGTGCAGTAAGTCCTGCAAGCAGTAGTCTGCTCTTTCGGGGCACAGTCTTGTTGTTTTCTGAGAGAAACTCCAGGTCAAGTGATGGTCACACAAGTCATCTTGGGGGCCCGATGCCCCCATTTGTCTCTCTGGAGGTTGGAGTTGGAAGGCCTCCTCACTCGAGGTCAGTGTGTCCACAGAGCGACCCCTGCAACTTCAGGGCATGATGGGTGGTTAGGATCACCACGTGGGGTCCTTTTCCCTTAGGAGGGAGCTGGCCTTGCAGGCTGCTGATTTCTAGCTTTTTAGATACCCCAGTATCCTGGCCTGATGAGTCGGTGGGCAAAGCCCTTGGGGACCACAGTTTATCATACCTGAAGGGCATTCTTGTGTTGCTCCATTTCAAGTGGTCCCAGTTTTTGCACTAAGTCTCCAAGGGCGATTAACCTTTGACCGGGTATGTAAAGGTCAAAGGGTTTAGCTATATTAGTGAGTTCCTGGGCAAGGATCTGAATTGACTGCTCTTTCCATTCTTGAAAGGCTGCTTCTGGATTCTATTCAAAAGGATCATCATCTTTTCATGTCAGTGTTTCATGTAGAGGCCCAGCTATTAGACTATAGTTAGGGATCCAGATGCAGAAAACCATGGCCTCCCCAGGAACCCCTAAGCTGTCTTCTGGTTTTAGAAAAGGTAAGGCTGCAAATGGCTTCTTCCCTATCCTGGGATGCGTTTCTCCGAATATCTGTGAGAATGAAGCCCATGCATGTCACCTGAGCCTGGGTTATTTGAGCCTTTTCCTTGGACACCTTCTATCCTTTCTTGGCTAGGTAGTTCAGAGGCGTCTTTAGTAGGCCTGGCGATCAGAATGGCATCTGCATATTCAAGGAGGGTTCCCTTTTACAGAGGTAGAACTTTTAGGTCTTTAGAGGACATTTCCCCAATGATGGTGTGGGGATTTTTGAAACATTGGTGCAGGACGGCCCAGCATTATTGCTTTTGTTGCATGTTGTGTCCTGCCACTCACAAGCCAAAAATTCTTGTGACTCTGAGATGAATGGAATACAGAAGAAGGCATCATTTAAGTGTAATACAGAATGCCATGGCCTGGTGGATGGTAGAATGAGCAGCAGGGTGTAGGAAATAGGAGCTACTGGATGTATATCCTCGGTGGCTTCACTGACTGTCCTGATATCCTTTACCAGGTCTCCAGCAGCCCATGGGGCTCTCGTGGTCAGGCCAATCCCAGGATATGGAGCTCACCTGGGCTGCATCCCGCACCCCACAGCCCACGGCGCTCTCGTGTTCAAGTCCCTCCCAGGGTACGGAGCTCACCTGTGCAGCTACCCAGCAGCCCATGGGGCTCTCATAGTCAGGCCCTTCCCAGGATACGGAACTCCCCTGGGCAGGTACACCAGCAGGGCTGGACACACAGGATCTGTGCACATAGCCCACCTTGCAGAGAACCTCCAGCTCACCTGTCGCTCACAGCTGACACAGAACACCTCAGAGCAGGACTTGAACTAACAAACAGCAGCTCTGACAGGTCTGTGACCCTGGCTATCACTCTGTGCAGCCTCTCTCTGCCTGGTCTTCCAGACACTTCCACTGCAGCCAGGGCACCAGGCCTCTGTCTCCTCCCACCATCACTCCTCTCCCTGACTCCTGGGTTCCTCTCATTAGGATAGGGTCTTCTTGAATTTGTTTTCCACTCATGGACTAGAAAAAATGATAAGAAAACAAGCCACAGCTGCAGCCCCTTGTCTATCCTGACTCTCAAGAGCCCACACCTGTTCCTTGGGACTGACCCGTTTAGCAAGGTTCATTTTCTGCAACTGTGAGCCCCTGAGCGGTGAGAATTGGATGATTTGGGCAGCCTGACACTGCCTGCCACCCCCCCCACAGGTGTGCCTGTGTTGAGGTCAATATAAACACCTCTCCAGTCAGCAAGAGCCCCTGTAGCTGTGCCTGACGCCATATTCTCTGCCCCGTCAGCAGTTTCGGGGCTGGGGTGGAGGGAGGGAGTGAGGGGCCGTGGCTTTGTGGGTGGCACAGTGTGATTTGGGCTCTGCTGGACTTTCTGCAGGAGTTGCCAGGCTGCCACCTGTTAAAGAAGAGGATGTGTCACCCATACCTGTCACTGGAATTTCTCCCCAGTCAGAGCTGAGGAAGTAAAAAAGCAGTGGGGGCCGTGGCAGGAGGGGTATCTCAGGCAGGGAAATGGAAAGATTCCAGAAGAGCATCTGGGGCCAGGACCATCCTGGCTGGCCTGCAGGCACCAAGTCGGCCTGCGTGCTCTCGCTAGTGTGGCTCCACAGCCCTTCCTCTAGGCTTGCAAGTGCTTGTACATATTCAGGTGTTTTACCTGGAAAGGGTGGGAAGAGTTCAGCTGCAGCAGGACTGGGGCTCAGCTCACATTTACTCACAGACGCCTCGGCACATTCCCCCAGCTTTGCAATGAGGATGCTCCTTGTGGGGGGGAGCACTGCTGAGTGCATGGGAGACGATTTCCCACCTCTGACCAAATTAAGAATTTTTTACCACTGGAGCAAGTGCCCTGATACGATTATCCTCTCTATAACTGGTGAGTTCTGTTTGTTTGGTTTTTTTTCTTTTTTTCTTTTTGGTTCAAGTTAGATTTTATTTATTCCTCTTTTTTTTAATTTGGAGATATATACATGGAAATAATGCATTAATATAAAGACGTCTATGTGAAGGGAAAAACTATTTTTCTGTTTTATTTTATTAAATGTTATTTATTTAGTTTTTTTTAATTTTTTTCTTTTATACAGCAAGTTCTTATTTGATATCTATTTCATACATATAAGTGTGCACATGTGAATCCCAGTCTCCCAATTCATCCCACCACCACCCTCACATGGCGTTCCCTCCTTGGTGTCCATATGTTTGTTCTTTACATCTGTGTCTCTATCTCTGCCCTGCACACCGGTTCATCTGTACCATTTTTCTAGGTTCCACATATGTGCATTAATATACAATATTTGTTTTTCTCTTTCTGACTTACTTCACTCTGTATGACAGTCTCTAGATCCATCAAGGTCTCTACAAATGACCCAATTTCATTCCTATGTATGGCTGAGTAATATTCCGTTGTATATATGTACCACGTCTTTATCCATTCGTCTGTCTGTGGGCACTTAGGTTGCTTTCATTACCTGTCTATTTTAAATAGTGTTGCAGTGAACATTGTGGTGAATGTATATTTTTGATTTATGGTTTTCTCTGGGTATATGCCCAGTAGTAGGATTGCTGGATTATATGGTAATTCAATTTTTAGTTTTTTAAGGAACCTCCATACTGTTCTCCATAGAGACTGTATCGATTTACATTCCCACCAATAGTGGAAGAAGGTTCCTTTTCTCCACACCCTCTCCAGCATTTGTTGTTTGTAGATTTTCTGATGATGCCCATTCTAACAGGTGTGACGTGATACCTCATTGTAGTTTCGATTTCCATTTCTCTAATAATTAGTGATGTTCAGCAGATTTTCATGTGCGTACTGGCCATCTCTATGTCTTCTTGGAAAAAATGTCTATTTAGGTCTTCCATTTTTGTATTGGGTTGTTTGTTTTATTAATATTGAGCTGCATGAGCTGTTTATATATATTGGAGATTAATCATTTGTCCATTGATTCGTTTGCAAATATTTTCTGCCATTCTGAGTGTTGTCTTTTCGTCTTGTTTGTAGTTTCCTTTGTTTTGCAAAACTTTTACGTTTCATTAGGTCCCATCTGTTTATTTTTCTTTTTTATTTCATTACTAAAGGAGGTGGATCAAAAGATCTTGCTGTGATTTACGTCAGAGTATCCTTCATAAGTTTTCCTCTCAGAGTTTTATACTGTCCAGTCTTACATTAAGGTCTCTAATCCATTTTGAATATATTTTTTATGTATGGTGTTGGGGAGTGTTCTAATTTCATTCTTTTACATGTAGCTGTCCATATTTCCCAGCACCAATGATTGAAGAGACTGTCTTATCTCCATTGTATAGTCTTGCCTCCTTTGTCATAGATTAGTTAACCATAGGTGTGTAGGTTTATCTTTGGGCTTTCTTTTTTTTTTTTTTTTCTTTTACACGTTTATTGGAGTATAATTGCTTTACAATGGAGTGTTCGTTTCTGCTGTATAACAAAGTGAATCAGCTATACATATACAAATATCACCAGATCCCCTCCCTCTTGCATCTCCCTCCCACACTCCATATCCCACCCCTTTATGTGGTCACAAAGCACCGAGCTGATCTCCCTGTTCTATGTGGCTGCTTCCCAGTAACTATCGGTGTTACATTTGGTAATGTATTTATGTCCATGCCACTCTCTCACTTCGTCCCAGCTTACCCATCCCCCTTCCGGTGTCCTCAAGTCCTTTCTCTATGTCTGTGTCCTTACTCCTGTCCTGCCACTAGGTTCTTCAAAATCTTTTTTTTTTCTTCATTAGATTCCATATATCTCTGATAACATACAGTATTTGTTTTTCCCTTTCAGACTTACTTCACTGTGTAGGACAGATTCTAAGTCCATCCACCTCAGTACAAATAACTCAGTTTTGCTTCTTTTTATGGTTGAGTAATATTTGATTGTATATATGTGCCAGATCTTCTTTATCCATTCATCTGTCGATGGACACTTAGGTTGCTTCCATGCCCTGGCTAATGCAAATAGAGCTGCAATGAACATATTTGTACGTAACTTTTTTTTTTTTTTTTTTTTTTTTTTTGCGGTATGCGGGCCTCTCACTGTTGTGGCCTCCCCAGCTGCGGAGCACAGGCTCCGGACGCGCAGGCCCTGCGGCCACGGGTCACGGGCCCAGCCGCTCCACGGCACATGGGATCCTCCCAGACCAGGGCACGAACCCGTATCCCCTGCATCGGCAGGCGGACTCTCAAACACTGCGCCACCAGGGAGGCCCCATAACTCTTTTTGAATTATGGTTTTTGCAAGGCAAATGCCCAGTACTTGGATTGTTGTGTCATATGGTACTTCTATTGTTAGTTATTTAAAGGGACCTCCGTACAGTTCTCCCTAGTGCCCATATCAATTTACATTCCCAACCACAGTGCAAGTGTGTTCCATTTTCTCCAATAAAGGCCTCTCCAGCATTTATTGTTTTGTAGATTTTTTTGATGATTGCCACTCTGACTGCTGTGAGGTGATACCTCAGGGTAGTTTTGATTTGCATTTCTCTAATGATTAGTGATGTTCAGCATCCTTTCATGTGTTTCTTGGTAATCTGTATATCTTCTTTGGAGAAATGTCTATTTAGGTCTTCTGCCCGTTTTTGGATTGGGTTGTTTGTTTTTGTGATATTGAGCTACATGAGGTGCTTGTAAAGTTTGGAGATTAATCCTTTGTCAATTGCTTCATTTGAAAAATTTTCTCCCATTCTGAGGGTTGTTTTTTGCATCTTGTTTATGTTTTCCTGTACTGTGTAAAAGCTTTTAAGTTTCATTAGGTCCCATTTGTTGATTTCTGTTTTTATTTCCATTTCTCTAGGAGGTGGGTCCAAAAGGATCTTGCTGTGATTTATGTCATAGAGTGTTCTGCCTATAGTTTCCTCTAAGTGTTTTATAGTGTCTGGTCTTATATTTAGATCTCTAATCAATTTAGAGTTTATTTTTGTGTATGGTGTTATGGAGTGTTCTAATTTCATTCTTTTATGTGTAGGGGTCCAGTTTTCCCAGCACCAATTACTGAAGAGACTGTCTTTTCTCCATTGTATATCCTTAGTTCCTTTTCAGAGATGAGATAGCCATAGGTATGTAGGTTTATCTCTGGGCTTTCTGTCCTGTTCCATTGATCTTTGTTTATGCCAATCTACATACACTTGATTCCATTATGCAGACATATAAATACATAGTTTTCAAGGTTATTACCAGTCAGATATATTCCTCTTCAGTGAATAGGGTGTTTTGTGTCCAGTTCATTGAGAAAGGAGTAGGTCTTGTCTATTACATATTTGGTATATGGAATGGGATCTGTGCTAATTTCAAACTCTGCTTTTACACATCACCCCCACGTCACCTTTCCCCTTAAGGAGGCATAAGTGTGTTTTCTAAATGTGTAACTCTGTTCTCTTTTGAAATTCAGTTCATGGGTAGCCATGTTTACATTTCCTCTATAAGTGATATATTACAATAAGTTTCTTTTTCTTTGTGGCTCATTTCACTTAGCATCATCGTATCTAAAGCCACTCATTAAGCTGCTATTGGCCTTATGACATTGATTTTATGTCTGAGTGACATTCCATTGTATATAAGTACCACAACATCTATATCCATTTTTTTTTCCTTTCCTGGGATATATAAAGTGTACCGAAGTTGAGGTTCTTGTAAACAGAGCAGCCCTAAAGTTTGGGCTGGCTGTGTGTTGTGGAATTTTAGTTTTCCCAAAATACACGCCCATGAGTGGAAGTGTGCTATGCTCTGTAGCTCTGTTTTAGAAAACAACATACAGTTCTCCAGAGAGGCTGTTGGCAATTTACATCCTGTCCATCGGCGTAACCAGGCTCCCTTTTCTCCATGGCCTGTCCTGCATTTGTGGCTTTTACACTATTTGTGGATGGTCCTTTTGACTGGAGGTAAGGGACTCTTCTCTGTGGTGTGGATTTGCAATGCCTGATGGCTTGCTTGGCCAAAAACGGCATATGTATTTTTTCCCGAATATATTCAGGAAAATACACATAGTCCCTTTTCAGCCAAGGGCAACATTGTCGAAATTCTGTCGCTTTTCATGTGCTTTAAAGACGACTCCAATCTACCTCTTGAAATCTGTTTCCTTCAATTCTGCCTTGCATTCAAATCCTCTTCACTGCCTTACCTCAATATATTTCTGGATGATAGTTGTCCTTTATAACTCTGCAAGTTTGTGAATTGCTGTGCCCCTGATTTCCATTTTTCAACTCGCCTCTTTGTGAGCTGGCTGCAATACCGCAGCATGGCTGTAGGCCCTAGTCTGGTTCCAGGGCTTCAGGCTGAGCTTTTGGATAATTCTTCTTCCTGATGGGAAACTAGAGTGACATGTGCCCATCCAAACACCTACAGCTAATCTCTCATTTATTTCCCCTCTTCCTGTTCATCCTCTGCACAATTTGCAAACTGTGCATAACGGGAGGGTAAAGGCGCTGACACTCCAAGTGGGGAGATTTTTAGTAATGCAGATGGAATGGCGAAGCTGAGCACGACAAAAGGAAAAATGAGGTACCTTTTAGAAAACTTTCCCAATTACACAGTGTACCATCCACTGGGTTTCCCATGCATGTTTTAAATGTAGGAAGATTCCCTTAAACCTGGAGAGTTGGGACCACTAGAATGGGTAGCACAGAGTATTGCTCTAAGTGGTGTTCTTTTGTTCACACAACCTCAGCAATCTTGTCAGCCCCAAGTGTCCAGTCTTATGTCTCATCCAGCTGTGGGTGTAAAGGTGGACAATCTAGCTTGCATCACAGGCCCTGAACGTAATTTTTAAGACTTTCTCTCTGTTTTTGCATTTTGCTTTTGAAATTTATTTTTATAAGTGGGTTTAACTGAATTTCTGTGCTGTGTTCATGCCGTTATACACACACATGATTCCTTTATGGAGACATGAGAATTCATATGTTTTTAAATACATAGAGTCAGACATATTCCTCTGCAATGAATAGGGGGTGTTGAGTCCAGTTCATTGTGCCGGGAGTAGGTGTTGTCTATTACATACATGGTTTTTGTAACGGTATCTGTGCTAATTTAAAACTGTGGTTTTATGCATCACCCCGCCTCGGCTTTCCTCTTAAGCAGGCAAAAGATGATTCCTAAATGTGTGACTCTGTTGTGTTTGTCATTCAGTTCATGTGTAGTCATGTGTACATTCCCGCTATGAGTGATATCTTATGATAAGATTAGTTACTCTGTAGTCTTTCCTTAATCCGTTCATCTGTAGCCATGTTTACAGGACCTTCATAAGTGATATCTTATGATAAGTTTCTTTTTCTGTGTGACTTATTTCACTTAGAATCATCGTACCTGAATCCACTCATTTTGTTGCTACTGGTCTTATGACATTGATTTCATGGCTGAGGGATATTCCATCGTACGTAAGTACCACTATTTTTTGAACAATTTTTAATTTTCCTGGGATATTTAAGGTGTACCCAAGTTGAGGTTCTTGTAAGCAGTGCATCCCTAAATTTTGGGGTGGGTCTCTCTTATTGATTTTCAGTTTTCCCAAGGTATATTCCCTAGACTGGAAGTGCCTTTGGCTATGTAGCTCTGTTGTTTACATGTTTTAGGGAACACAATACACTCCTCCAGAGAGGCAGTTGCCAACTTACATCCCGCCCAACAGCATAACCAGCCTCCCTGTTCTCCAGGTCCTCTCTTGCCTTTCTGGTTTTTACACATTTTGCCTATGTCCCTTTTGACCGGTGGGAAGGGATATTTCCTTGTACTGCAGATTTGCCTTGCCCGCTTGCTTGCTTGGCCAAAAAGGGCGTATGCATTTTCTCCTGAATATATTCAGGAGAAAACGAATACACCATTTTTGGACAAGTGCATCATTGTCGAAGTTGTGCCCCTCTTCCTGTGCTTGAAAGGTGATTCCAACGTACCTCTTGAAATCTGTTTACTGTGATTCTGCCTCGCTTTCAAGTCCACGTCGTTCCCTTCCTTCAAACAATTTTTGGACGATAGCTGTCCTTTATTACTCTGCCAGTGTGTGAACTGTTGTGTCTCTGAGCTCCATTTATCAAATAGTTTTTTGTGAGCTGAGCGCAAGTCCAAAATTTTGGTTCAGGACCTTCTGGTTTCCTGCAGCGGGATGAGGCTTTGGTTAATTCTTCTTCCTGCCGGGCAATTAGAGTCACATGTGCCCGTCCAAATGCCTAACAGCTACTCTCTCATTGGTTCTCCCTGGTCCCTTTCATCCTCTGCCAAATTGGCAACCTGTGTTATCCAGGAGGTTAAAGGGGCTGTCGCGCTAAGTTGGGAGATTGATATTCAAGCGGTTGGAAAGTCAAATTGGAACACCAGTAGAGGGACTATTCCTTGAGATTTAGAAAGTTTTCGTATTCACAGTGTGTCCATTCTCTAGGTTTCCAGTACATGTTATAGCTGTATTAATATTCCCTTCAACCTGGAGAGTTTGGAACCATGGAATGGAGGCCACGCATTATTGCTTTAAATGGTCTGTGTTTGCTCACGCAGTCTCACCAAGCCTCTCAGTCCCAAGTGTCCAGCCTTATGCCCCATCAAGCTGTAGTTGTAGATAGATTCAATCCACGTTTCATCAGAGACCCTGAAGGAATTGTAAAGAATTTCCCTTTTTTTTCGTTTTGTTTTTGAAATTCCTTTTAATAGTGGGATTGAGATGATTCTCACTGCCATGTTTATGCCAGTCTAGACACACTTGATTCCCTTATGGAGACCTATCAATACATAGGTTTTAAGATTCTTACAAGTCAGATATATTCCTCAGAGGAAAATATGGTGTTTTGAGTCCCTTTCCCCGAGGAAGGTGTAGGTTTAACTATTCCATAGTTGGTTTTTGGAACAGTACCTGTGTTATATCAAACTCTGGTTTTATGCATCACCCCACTTCTCCTTCCCCCTTAAGCAGGCATAAGCGTGTATTCTAAATGTGAGACTCTGTTCTCTTTCCTAACTCAGTTCATGTGTAGCCATGTTTACAGGATCTTCATAAGTGATATCCTATGATAAGCTTCTTTTTCTGTGTGACTTATTTCACTTAGAAACATCGTACCTGAATCCACTCATTTTGCTGCTACGGGTCTTATGACATTGATTTCATGGCTGAGGGATATTCCATCTTACATATGTACCACAATTTTTTGAACCATTTTTAACTTTCTTGTGATAATTAATATGTACCCAAGTTGAGGTTCTTGTAAGCAGTGCATCCCTAAATTTAGGGGTGGTTCTGTCTTATTGATTTTCAGTTTTCCCAAGGTATATTCCCTAGACTTGAAGTGTCCTTGGCTCTGTAGCTCAGTTGTTTACTTGTTTTAGGGAACACAATGCACGCCTCCAGAGTGGCAGTTGGCAACTTACATTCCGCCCATCAGCATAAAAAGGCTCCCGGTTCTCCAGGTCCTCTTTTGCCTTTCTGGTTTTTACACATTTTGCCGATGTCCCTTTTGACTGGTGGGAAGTGATACTTCTTTGTACTGCAGATTTGCATTGCCCGCTTGCTTGCTTGGCCAAAAAGGGCGTATGCGTTTTCCCCTGAATATATTCAGGGGAAAACACATACACACTTTTTGGCCAAGTGCATCATTGTCGAAGTTGTGCCCCTCTTCCTGTGCTTTACAGGTGATTCCAACGTACCGCTTGAAATCTGTTTCCTGCTATTCTGCCTCGCTTTCAAGTCCGCCTCTTTGCCTTCCTTCAAAAGATTTTTGGAAGATAGCTGTCCTTTATTACTCTGCCAGTTTGTGAATTGCTGTGCACCTGAGCTCCATTTATCAAATCGTTTTTTGTGATCTGACCGCAAGTCCAAAATTTCGGTTCAGGACCTATACTGGTTCCCGGCAGGGGGAAGAGTCTTTGGTTAATTCTTCTTCCTGCCAGGCAATTAGAGTGACATGTGCCAGTCCAAATGCCTAACAGCTACTCTCTCATTGGTTCTCCCTCTTCCCTTTCATCCTCTGCCAAATTGGCAACCTGTGAGAACCAGGAGGTTAAAGGTGCTGTCTCTCCAAGTTGGGAGATTGATAGTAAAGCTGTTGGAAAGTCAAACTGGCGCACAAGGAGAGGGACTATTCGTTGAGTTTTAGAAACCTTTCTTATTCACTCTGTGTCCATTCTCTAGGATTCCCGTACATGTTATAGCTGTAGTAATAATCCCTTCAACCTGGAGAGTTGGGACCCATGGAATGGGTGCCATGCATTATTGCTTTAAAGGGTCTGCATTTTCTCACCCAGTCTCACCAATCCTCCCAGTCCCAAGTGTCCAGCCTTATGCCACATCCAGCTGTCATTGTAGACATGGTCATTTCAGGTTTCATCAGAGACCCTGAAGGAATTGTAAAGAATTTCCCTGTTTTTTTGTTTTGTTTTTGAAATTTTTTTTTATAGTGGGTATGAGCTGATTCTCGCTGCCATGTTTATGCCAGTCTAGACACACTTGATTCCCTTACGGAGACATATCAGTACATAGGTATTAAGATTCGTATTAGTCAGATATATTCCTCTGCACGGAATATGGGTTGTTGCGTCCCGTTCACTGAGGAAGTTGTAGGTCTTGCTATTATGTATTAGGTTTTTGGAACGGTACTTGTTCTAATATTAAACTCTTGTTTTATGCATCACCCCACCTCTCCTTCCCCCTTATGCAGGCATCAGAGTGTTTTCTAAATGTGAGACTCTGTTCTCTTTCCTAACTCAGTTCATGTGTAGCCATGTTTACAGGATACCTATAAGTTTTATCTTATGATAAGTTTCTTTTTCTGTGTGACTTATTTCACTTAGAATCATCGTACCTGAATCCACTCATTTTGCTGCTACTGGTCTTATGACATTGATTTCATGGCTGAGGGATATTTCATCGGACATAAGTAACACAATTTTTTGTACCATTTTTATATTTCAGGGATATTTAAGGTGCACCCAAATGAGCTTCTTGTAAGCAGTGCAGCCCTAAATAGTGGGGTGGCTCTGTCTTATTGATTTTCAGGTTTCCCAAGGTATATTCCCTGGACTGGAAGTGCCCTTGGCTCTGTACCTCTGTTGTTTACTTGTTTTAGGGATCTCAATGCACTCCTCCAGAGAGGCAGTTGACAATTTACATCCTGCCCATCAGCATAACAAGGCTCCCTGTTCTCCAGGACCTGTCTTGCCTTTCTGGTAATTACCCATTTTGTGGATGTCCCTTTTGACCGGTGGGAAGTGATACTTCTTTGTAGTGCAGATTTGAATTGCCTGCTTGCTTGCCTGGCCAAAAAGCGTATATGTGTTTTCTCCTGAATATATTCAGGAGAAAACTCATACGCCCTTTTTGGCCTAGTGCATCATTGTCGAAGTTGTGACCCTATTCCTGTGCTTTAAAGGTGATTCCAACGTAACTCTTGAAATCTGTCTCCTGCTATTCTGCCTCGCTTTCAATTCCGCCTCGTTGCCTACATTAAACAAATATTTGGACGATAGTTGTCCTGTATTTCTCTGCCAGGTTGTGAATTGCTGTGCCCTTGAGCTCCATTTTTCAACTCGTTTTTTGTGAGCTGAATGCAAGTCCAAACTTTGGAACAGGACCTATACTGGTGTCCATTGGGTGGCTGAGACTTTGGTTAATTCTTCTTCCTCCCGGGAATGAAGAGTGACATGTGCCCGTCCAAATGCCTAACAGCTACTCTCTCATTGGTTCTCCCTCTTCCGTTTCATCCTCTGCCAAATTGGCAACCTGTGAAAACCAGGAGGTTAAAGGGGCTATCTCTCCAAGTTGGGAGATTGATAGTAAAGCAGTCGCAAAGTGAAACAGGAGCACCAGGAGATGGACTATTCGTTGAGTTTTAGAGACCTTTCGTATTCACAGTGTGTCCATTCTCTAGGTTTCCCGTACATGTTATAGCTATAGTAATATTCCCTTCAACCTGGAGAGTTGGGAAACATGGAATGGGTGCCACTCATTATTGCTTTAAAGGGTCTGCATTTGCTCACCCAATCTCACCAATCCTCTCAGTCCCAAGTGTCCAGCCTTATGCCACATCCAGCTGTCATTGTACATAGGGTCATTCCAGGTTTCATCAGAGACCCTGAAGGAATTGTAAAGAATTTCCCTTTTTTTTTTGTTTTGTTTTTGAAATTCCTTTTTATAGTGAGTTTGAGCTCATTCTCGCTGCCATGTTTATGTCAGTCTAGACACACTTGTTTCCCTTATGGAGACATATCAATACATAGGTTTTATGATTCATACTAGTAAGATATATTACTCTGCAGTGAATATGGGGTGTTGAGTCCCTTTCACTGAGGAAGGTGTAGGTCTTGTCTCTTCCGTATTTGGTTTTTGAAACGGTACCTGTACTAATATCAAACTCTGGTTTTATGCATCACCCCACCTCTCCTTCCCCCTCAAGCAGGCATAAGGGTGTTTGTTAAATGTGAGTCTCTCTTCTCTTTCCTAACTCAGTTCATGTGTAGCCATGTTTACAGGATCTTCATAAGTGATATATTATGATAAGCTTCTTTTTCTGTGTGACTTATTTCAGTTAGAATCATCGTACCTGAATCCAGTCATTTTGCTGCTACTGGCCTTATGACATTGATTTCATGGCTGAGGGATATTCCATCATATGTAAGTACCACAGTTTCTTGAACCATTTATGTCTTTCCTGGGATATTTCCAGTGTACCCATGTTGAGGTTTTTGTAAGCAGTTCATCCCTGAATTTAGGTGTGGATCTGTCTAATTTATTTTCAGTTTTCCCAAGGTATATTCCCTAGACTGGAAGTGCCCTTGGCTCTGTAGCTCTGTTGTTTACTTGTTTTAGGGAACACAATGCACTCCTCCAGAGAGGCAGTTGGCAATTTACATCCCGCCCATCAGCATAACCAGGCTCCCTGTTCTCCAGGGCCTGTCTTGCCTTTCTGTTTTTTACACATTTTGTGGATGTCCCTTTTGAACGGTAGGAAGTGATACTTCTTTGTAGTGCTGATTTGCATTGCCCACTTTCTTGCTTGTCCAAAAAGGGCATATGCGTTTTCTCCTGTATATATTCACGTGAAAACCCATATGCCCTTTATGGCCATTTCCATAATTTTCGAAGTTGTAATGCTTTTCCTGTGTTTAAAGGCGATTCCAGTGTACCTCTTGAAATCTGTTTCATGCCATTCTGCCTCATTTTTCCTTCCGCCTCGTGGCTTTCTCTCAACAGATTTTTGGAAGAGAGTAGTCCTTTATAACTCTGCATGTTAGTGAATTGCTGTGGCCCTGAGCTCCATTTTTCAACTCACGTTTTTGTGAGCTGACTGCAAATCAACAGTTTTGCTTCTGGACTTTTAATGATTCTGGGGGAGCAGGCTGAGACGTTGGTTAATTCCTCTTTGTGACGGAAAATTATAGTGACATGTGGCTGTCCAAATGCCTACAGCTACTCTCTCATTGGTTCTCTCTCTTCCCTTATATCCTCTGCACAATTTGCCAACTGTGCGAACCAGGAGTTTATAGGGGCTGACTTTCAAATTTGGGAGATTGATAGTAAAGCAGTTGGAATGTCAAACTGGAGCACAAGGAGAGAAAAAAAGTAGTAGAGTTTTAGAAACCTTTCACCATCAGATGGTTTCCATTCTCTAGGTTCCCATACACGTTATAAATGTAGTGATATTACCTTCTACCTGGAGAGATGGGAACAATGGAATGGGTGGCAGGCATTATTGCTTTAAACGGTCTGCATTTTTTCACCCAATCTCACCAATGCTCTCAGTGCCAAGTGACCAGCCTTATGCCACATCCAGCTGTCATTGTAGATAGGGTCATTCCAGGTTTCATCAGCGACCCTGAAGGTATTGTGTAAGAATTTTATGGTTTTTATGTTTTGTTTTGAAATTCAGTTTTATATTGGGTTTGAGCTGATTCTCACTGCCATGTTTATGTCGTTCTAGACACACTTGTTTCCCTTACGGAGACATATCAATACATAGGTATTAAAATTCTTACTAGTCAGATATGTTTCTCGGTGGGGAATAGGGATGTTGAGTTCCATTCACTGAGGAAGGAGTAGGGCTTGTCTCTTCTGTTTTTGGATTATGGAACGGTACCTGTGCTAATATCAATCTTATGTTTTGTGCATCTCCCCACCTCTCTTTCCCCTTAAGCAAGCGTTAGAGTGTTTTCTAAATCTGAGACTCTGTTCTCTTCCCTAAATCAGTTCATATGTAGCCATGTTTACATTCCCTTCATAAGTGGTATCTTATGTCAGAATGCACCATGGCCGTTCTCATAATAATGCTCCATGACCCCTGTCATCACAGTGCACCATGCCCTGGTTATCACAATGCTCCATGTCCCTTGTCATCACAATTCTCCACGTCCATGTCATCACAGTGCTACATGACACTTCTCGTCAATATGTTACATGCTCTTGTCATCACAATTCTCCATCAAATTGACATTGCAATGCTCCATGCACTTGTCATCACAATGCTCCATGCACTTGTCATCACAACGCTCCATCCCCTTGTCATCACAATGCTCCATGACACCTGTCATCACAATGCTCCCTGACACCTGTCATCACAATGCTTCATGCCCCTTGTCATTACAGTGCTCCATGATGCTCGACATCACAAGTATCCAATGTCTTCTCATCACAAAGCTCCATGGCCAATATCATCACAATGCTCCATGAACACTGTCAACACAACACTCCATGACACCTGACAACACAATGATACGGCACTCTTGTCATCACAATGTTCCATTCCCTAGTCATCAGAATGCTCCATAGCCCCTGTCTTCACAATACTCCATGAACATTTTCAGCCCAATGTTCCATGACACTTGTCATCACAATGATCCATGTCCTTGACATCCCTATGCTCCATGACCCCTGTATTCACAATGCTCCGTGAGGCTTGTCATCACAGTGCTCCATGACACATGTCATCACAATGCTCCATGCCTTTGTCTGCAAAATGCTACATGACCTTTTCATTACAATGCTCTATGCTCTTGTCATCACAATACTCCATTTCCATTGTCATCACAATCCTCCATGAAACTTGGGATCACATTGCTTCATGCCCTTGTCATCACAATGCTCCATGCTACTTGAAATCAAAATGATCCATGACCTCTGTCATCACAATGCTCCAAACCCTTGTGATCACAGTGTTCCATAACACTTATCATTACAATGCTCCATGATGCCTGTCATCACATTAATCCATGCCCTTTTCATCACAAAGCTCGATGACCTTTGTCATCACAATTCTCAATACACTCGTCACCACAATGCTCCCTGACACTTGTCATCAGAGTGCTCCTTGAATCCTGTCACGAAAAGGCTCCATGCCTTTTTAATCACAATGCCCCATGCAGTTTTCATCACAATGCTCCATGACATTGTCATCAAAATAATCTACAAGCTTGTCATCAGAATTCTCCATGACCCTTGTCATCACAATGCTCCATGAACTTGTCAGCACAATGCTCCCTGACCCTTGTCATCACAATGCTCCAAGCCATTGACATCACAATGCTCCATTACCTTTGTCATCAGAATCCTCCATGACACTTGGCATCACAACGCTCCATGTCATTGTCATCACAATGGGCCATTACATATGTCATCACAATGCTCCCTGACACCTCTCTTCACAATACTGCATGACCTGGTCAGCACAATGCTCCATGCCCTTGTCATCAAAATGCGCCATTCCAACTGTCATTGCAATAATCCATGAAACTTATGAGACCAATGTTCCATGCCCTTGTCATCACAATGCTACATGCCCTTGTTATCACAATGCTCCATGACCCCTGTCATCACAATGGTCCATGCCCTCGTCATCAACAGTCTCTGTGACCTTTTTAACCACAATGCTCCATGAAATTTTCATCACAATGCTCTTTGACACTTGTCATCACTATGCTCCATGTGCTTGTCAGCACAATGCTCCATGACACATGTAATCACAATGCACCATGCACATGTCATCACAGTCTTCCCCAATCTTGTCATCACAATGCTCCTTAAAATTTGTCATCACAATGCTCCATTCACTTCTCATCAAAATGCTCTCTCACCACTGATATCACAATGCTACATCACTATTTGTCACAATACTCCCTCACACCTGTCATCACAATGTTCCATGACTCCTGTCATCAGAAAGCTACATGCACTTATCATCACAATGTTCGATGACCCCTGACATCACAGTGTTCCATAACACCTGTCATCAAAATATTCCATGACACTTTTCATCACATTGCTCCATGACCCTGTCATCAGAATGCTCCCTGCCCTTCTCATCACAATGCACAACGCCCTTGCCATCAAAATGCTCCATGACCTTTGTCATCACAAAGATCCATGACCCTTGGCATCACAAAGCTCCATGTCATTGTCATCACATTGCTCCATGACCTTGTCTTCACAAAGCTCCATGACACATGTCATCAGAATGCTCCATGGCCTTCTCATCACAATGCTCCATGCACTTGCCATAACAATGCTCCATTACCCCTGTCATAACAATGCTCCATGACCCCTGCCATCACGATGAACCATGGACTTGTCATCACAAAGCGCCATGACACTTCTCATCACAATGCTCTAAGAACACTGTCATCACAATGCACCATGTCCATCATCATAATGCTTCATGCTATTGTCATCACAATGAAGTCAAAATGCTCCATGACCTCTGTCATAACAATGCTCCAAACACTTGTGATCACAATATTCCATAACACTTGTCATCACAATGCCCCATGACGCTCGTCATCACAATTATCAATGGTCTTCTCATCACAATGCTCCATGACCTTTGTCATCTCAATGCTCAATACACTTTTCATCAAAATGCTCCCTGACACTTGTTTTCTGTATGCTCCTTGAACCCTGTCATGACAAGGCTCCATGCCTTTTTCATCACAATGATCCATGCTCATTTAATCACAATGCTCCAAGACCCAAGTAATCACAATGCTCCATGCCCTTGTCATCACGAAGTTCAATGACGCATGCCGTCAGATTATTCCTTGGTTTTCTCCTCACAATGCTCCATGCCCTTGTCATCACAATGTTCCAAGACCCCTGTAGTCACAATGCTCCATGCCCCTTTTCATCTGTATGCTCCATGAGACTTGTCATCACAAGGCTCCATGGTTTTGTCATCACAATGCTCCATGAACACTGTCAACACAACACTCCATGACACCTGACAACACAATGATACGGCACTCTTGTCATCACAATGTTCCATTCCCTAGTCATCAGAATGCTCCATAGCCCCTGTCTTCACAATACTCCATGAACATTTTCAGCCCAATGTTCCATGAAACTTGTCATCACAATGATCCATGTCCTTGACATCCCTATGCTCCATGACCCCTGTATTCACAATGCTCCGTGAGGCTTGTCATCACAGTGCTCCATGACACATGTCATCACAATGCTCCATGCCTTTGTCTGCAAAATGCTACATGACCTTTTCATTACAATGCTCTATGCTCTTGTCATCACAATACTCCATTTCCATTGTCATCACAATCCTCCATGAAACTTGGGATCACATTGCTTCATGCCCTTGTCATCACAATGCTCCATGCTACTTGAAATCAAAATGATCCATGACCTCTGTCATCACAATGCTCCAAACCCTTGTGATCACAGTGTTCCATAACACTTATCATTACAATGCTCCATGATGCCTGTCATCACATTAATCCATGCCCTTTTCATCACAAAGCTCGATGACCTTTGTCATCACAATTCTCAATACACTCGTCACCACAATGCTCCCTGACACTTGTCATCAGAGTGCTCCTTGAATCCTGTCACGAAAAGGCTCCATGCCTTTTTAATCACAATGCCCCATGCAGTTTTCATCACAATGCTCCATGACATTGTCATCAAAATAATCCACAAGCTTGTCATCAGAATTCTCCATGACCCTTGTCATCACAATGCTCCATGAACTTGTCAGCACAATGCTCCCTGACCCTTGTCATCACAATGCTCCAAGCCATTGACATCACAATGCTCCATTACCTTTGTCATCAGAATCCTCCATGACACTTGGCATCACAACGCTCCATGTCATTGTCATCACAATGGGCCATTACATATGTCATCACAATGCTCCCTGACACCTCTCTTCACAATACTGCATGACCTGGTCAGCACAATGCTCCATGCCCTTGTCATCAAAATGCGCCATTCCAACTGTCATTGCAATAATCCATGAAACTTATGAGACCAATGTTCCATGCCCTTGTCATCACAATGCTACATGCCCTTGTTATCACAATGCTCCATGACCCCTGTCATCACAATGCTCCGTGAATCCAGTCATCACAATGCTTCATGACCTTTGTCATCACAATGGTCCATGCCCTCGTCATCAACAGTCTCTGTGACCTTTTTAACCACAATGCTCCATGAAATTTTCATCACAATGCTCTTTGACACTTGTCATCACTATGCTCCATGTGCTTGTCAGCACAATGCTCCATGACACATGTAATCACAATGCACCATGCACATGTCATCACAGTCTTCCCCAATCTTGTCATCACAATGCTCCTTAAAATTTGTCATCACAATGCTCCATTCACTTCTCATCAAAATGCTCTCTCACCACTGATATCACAATGCTACATCACTATTTGTCACAATACTCCCTCACACCTGTCATCACAATGTTCCATGACTCCTGTCATCAGAAAGCTACATGCACTTATCATCACAATGTTCGATGACCCCTGACATCACAGTGTTCCATAACACCTGTCATCAAAATATTCCATGACACTTTTCATCACATTGCTCCATGACCCTGTCATCAGAATGCTCCCTGCCCTTCTCATCACAATGCACAACGCCCTTGCCATCAAAATGCTCCATGACCTTTGTCATCACAAAGATCCATGACCCTTGGCATCACAAAGCTCCATGTCATTGTCATCACATTGCTCCATGACCTTGTCTTCACAAAGCTCCATGACACATGTCATCAGAATGCTCCATGGCCTTCTCATCACAATGCTCCATGCACTTGCCATAACAATGCTCCATTACCCCTGTCATAACAATGCTCCATGACCCCTGCCATCACGATGAACCATGGACTTGTCATCACAAAGCGCCATGACACTTCTCATCACAATGCTCTAAGAACACTGTCATCACAATGCACCATGTCCATCATCATAATGCTTCATGCTATTGTCATCACAATGAAGTCAAAATGCTCCATGACCTCTGTCATAACAATGCTCCAAACACTTGTGATCACAATATTCCATAACACTTGTCATCACAATGCCCCATGACGCTCGTCATCACAATTATCAATGGTCTTCTCATCACAATGCTCCATGACCTTTGTCATCTCAATGCTCAATACACTTTTCATCAAAATGCTCCCTGACACTTGTTTTCTGTATGCTCCTTGAACCCTGTCATGACAAGGCTCCATGCCTTTTTCATCACAATGATCCATGCTCATTTAATCACAATGCTCCAAGACCCAAGTAATCACAATGCTCCATGCCCTTGTCATCACGAAGTTCAATGACGCATGCCGTCAGATTATTCCTTGGTTTTCTCCTCACAATGCTCCATGCCCTTGTCATCACAATGTTCCAAGACCCCTGTAGTCACAATGCTCCATGCCCCTTTTCATCTGTATGCTCCATGAGACTTGTCATCACAAGGCTCCATGGTTTTGTCATCACAATGCTCTAGGACCTTCTCATCACAATGCTTCTCGACCTTGCCTTGAAAATTTTCAATGGCCCTTGTCATCGTAATCCTCCAAGCCCTAATCATCACAATGCTCCATTATATTTGTCATCACAATTCTCCATTACATTTGGCATCACAATGCTCCCTGATACCTGTCTTCACAATACTTCATGCCCCTTGTCATTACAGTGCTCCATGATGCTCGACATCACAATTACCCAAGGTCTTCTCATCACAAAGCTCCATGGCCAATATCATCACAATGCTCCATGACCACTGTCAACACAACACTCCATGACACCTGACAACACAATTATACGGCACTCTTGTCTTCACAAAACTCCATGACCTTCTCATCACAAAGCTCCATGCCCTTGTCATCACAATGCACCATGCCCACTGTCATCACAATAATCTATGAAACTTGTCAGACAAATGCTCCATGTCACTGTCATCACAATGCTCCATGCCCTTGTCATCACAATGCTCCATGACCTCTGTCATCACAATGCTCCGTGACTCCAGTTATCACAATGTTTCATAACATTTGTCATCACAGTGGTCCATGCCCGCATCATCACAAGGCTCTGTGACATTTGTAACCACAATGCTCCATGAACTTTTCATCACAATTCTTTGTGACCCTTGTCATCACAATACTCCATGTCTTTGTCAGAACAATGCTCCATGACCATTGTCATCACAAAGTGCCACGCGCATTTCATCACAACGGTCCACAACCTTGTCATTGCAATGCTGCATAAATCTTGTAATCACAATGGCCCATGCACTTCTCATCAAAATGCTCTCTCACCAGAGATATCACAATGTTCCATCACTAGGCATCACAAAACTCCCTCACCTCTGTAATCACAATGATCCATGACACTGTCATCACAATGCTACCTTCCCTTATCATCACAATGTTCCGTGACCCCTGACATCTCAATGTTCTATAACCCCTCTCATCAAAATGCTCCATGACACTTTTCATCCCAAAGCTCCAAGACCCCTGACATCACAATGTTCTCTAACCACTGCCATCAATGTGTTCCATTACACTTTTTATCAAATTGCTGCATGACCCGGTCATCAAAATGCTCCCTGCCCTTCTCATCACAATGCACCCTGCCCTTGTCATCGAAATGCTCCATGACTTGTCATCACAAAGCTCCATGACCCTTGGCATCACAATGCTCCATGTCATTGTCATCACAATGCTCCATGAACCCTCTCATCACATGGCTCCATGCCCTTGTCATCACAAAGCTCCATGACACTTGTCATCACAATGCTTGATGCCCTCCTCATCACAGTGCTCCATGCCCTTCTCATTACAATCCTGCATGACCCATGTATCACAGTGTTCCGTGCCCTTGTCATCACAATGATCCATGCCCTCTTCATCACAATGCTCCAAAATCCCTGTAATCACAATGCTCTATGTCCTTGTCATCACAAAACTCCATGACGCATGTCATCAGAATGCTCCATGGACTTCTCATAACAATGTTCCATGCCCTCGTCATCACAATGCACCAAGACCACTGTAATCACGATGCTCCATGCCCCTTTTCATCAGAATGCTCCTTGAGACTTGTCATCACATGTCTCCATGGTCTTCTCATCACAGTGCTCCAGGACCTTGTCATCACCATGCTCCATTCCCTTGTCATCACAATGCACCTTGACACCTGTCATCACAATAAACCATGAAATTTTTCAGCCCAATGCTCCACGACCTACTCATCACAAAGCTCCATGGCCAATATCATCACAATGTTCCATGACCACTGTCATCACAACACTCCATGACACCTGACAACACAATGATCCGGGACTCTTGTCATCACAATGCTCCATTCCCTAGTCATCACAATGCTCCATGACCCCTGTCATCACAACGCTCCATGAACATTTTCAGCCCAGTGCTCCATGACCCTTGTCATCACAATGATCCATGACCTTGTCATCCCAATGCTCCATGACCCCTGTATTCACAATGCTCCGTGACGCTTGTCATCACAGTGCTCCATGACACATGTCATCACAATGCTCCATGCCTTTGTCAGCAAAATGCTACATGACCTGGTCATTACAATGCTCTATGCGCTTGTCATCACAATACTCCATTTCCATTGTCATCACAATCCTCCATGAACCTTGGGATCACATTGCTTCATGTCCTTGTCATCACAACGCTCCATGCTCCTTGAAATCAAAATGATCGATGACCTCTGTCATCACAATGCTCCAAACCCTTGTGATCACAATGTTCCATGACACTTTTCATCACATTGCTCCATGACCCTGTCATCAGAATGCTCCCTGCCCTTCTCATCACAATGCACAACGCCCTTGCCATCAAAATGCTCCATGACCTTTGTCATCACAAAGATCCATGACCCTTGGCATCACAAAGCTCCATGTCATTGTCATCACATTGCTCCATGACCTTGTCTTCACAAAGCTCCATGACACATGTCATCAGAATGCTCCATGGCCTTCTCATCACAATGCTCCATGCACTTGCCATAACAATGCTCCATTACCCCTGTCATAACAATGCTCCATGACCCCTGCCATCACGATGAACCATGGACTTGTCATCACAAAGCGCCATGACACTTCTCATCACAATGCTCTAAGAACACTGTCATCACAATGCACCATGTCCATCATCATAATGCTTCATGCTATTGTCATCACAATGAAGTCAAAATGCTCCATGACCTCTGTCATAACAATGCTCCAAACACTTGTGATCACAATATTCCATAACACTTGTCATCACAATGCCCCATGACGCTCGTCATCACAATTATCAATGGTCTTCTCATCACAATGCTCCATGACCTTTGTCATCTCAATGCTCAATACACTTTTCATCAAAATGCTCCCTGACACTTGTTTTCTGTATGCTCCTTGAACCCTGTCATGACAAGGCTCCATGCCTTTTTCATCACAATGATCCATGCTCATTTAATCACAATGCTCCAAGACCCAAGTAATCACAATGCTCCATGCCCTTGTCATCACGAAGTTCAATGACGCATGCCGTCAGATTATTCCTTGGTTTTCTCCTCACAATGCTCCATGCCCTTGTCATCACAATGTCCCAAGACCCCTGTAGTCACAATGCTCCATGCCCCTTTTCATCTGTATGCTCCATGAGACTTGTCATCACAAGGCTCCATGGTTTTGTCATCACAATGCTCTAGGACCTTCTCATCACAATGCTTCTCGACCTTGCCTTGAAAATTTTCAATGGCCCTTGTCATCGTAATCCTCCAAGCCCTAATCATCACAATGCTCCATTATATTTGTCATCACAATTCTCCATTACATTTGGCATCACAATGCTCCCTGATACCTGTCTTCACAATACTTCATGCCCCTTGTCATTACAGTGCTCCATGATGCTCGACATCACAATTACCCAAGGTCTTCTCATCACAAAGCTCCATGGCCAATATCATCACAATGCTCCATGACCACTGTCAACACAACACTCCATGACACCTGACAACACAATTATACGGCACTCTTGTCTTCACAAAACTCCATGACCTTCTCATCACAAAGCTCCATGCCCTTGTCATCACAATGCACCATGCCCACTGTCATCACAATAATCTATGAAACTTGTCAGACAAATGCTCCATGTCACTGTCATCACAATGCTCCATGCCCTTGTCATCACAATGCTCCATGACCTCTGTCATCACAATGCTCCGTGACTCCAGTTATCACAATGTTTCATAACATTTGTCATCACAGTGGTCCATGCCCACATCATCACAAGGCTCTGTGACATTTGTAACCACAATGCTCCATGAACTTTTCATCACAATTCTTTGTGACCCTTGTCATCACAATACTCCATGTCTTTGTCAGAACAATGCTCCATGACCATTGTCATCACAAAGTGCCACGCGCATTTCATCACAACGGTCCACAACCTTGTCATTGCAATGCTGCATAAATCTTGTAATCACAATGGCCCATGCACTTCTCATCAAAATGCTCTCTCACCAGAGATATCACAATGTTCCATCACTAGGCATCACAAAACTCCCTCACCTCTGTAATCACAATGATCCATGACACTGTCATCACAATGCTACCTTCCCTTATCATCACAATGTTCCGTGACCCCTGACATCTCAATGTTCTATAACCCCTCTCATCAAAATGCTCCATGACACTTTTCATCCCAAAGCTCCAAGACCCCTGACATCACAATGTTCTCTAACCACTGCCATCAATGTGTTCCATTACACTTTTTATCAAATTGCTGCATGACCCGGTCATCAAAATGCTCCCTGCCCTTCTCATCACAATGCACCCTGCCCTTGTCATCGAAATGCTCCATGACTTGTCATCACAAAGCTCCATGACCCTTGGCATCACAATGCTCCATGTCATTGTCATCACAATGCTCCATGAACCCTCTCATCACATGGCTCCATGCCCTTGTCATCACAAAGCTCCATGACACTTGTCATCACAATGCTTGATGCCCTCCTCATCACAGTGCTCCATGCCCTTCTCATTACAATCCTGCATGACCCATGTATCACAGTGTTCCGTGCCCTTGTCATCACAATGATCCATGCCCTCTTCATCACAATGCTCCAAAATCCCTGTAATCACAATGCTCTATGTCCTTGTCATCACAAAACTCCATGACGCATGTCATCAGAATGCTCCATGGACTTCTCATAACAATGTTCCATGCCCTCGTCATCACAATGCACCAAGACCACTGTAATCACGATGCTCCATGCCCCTTTTCATCAGAATGCTCCTTGAGACTTGTCATCACATGTCTCCATGGTCTTCTCATCACAGTGCTCCAGGACCTTGTCATCACCATGCTCCATTCCCTTGTCATCACAATGCACCTTGACACCTGTCATCACAATAAACCATGAAATTTTTCAGCCCAATGCTCCACGACCTACTCATCACAAAGCTCCATGGCCAATATCATCACAATGTTCCATGACCACTGTCATCACAACACTCCATGACACCTGACAACACAATGATCCGGGACTCTTGTCATCACAATGCTCCATTCCCTAGTCATCACAATGCTCCATGACCCCTGTCATCACAACGCTCCATGAACATTTTCAGCCCAGTGCTCCATGACCCTTGTCATCACAATGATCCATGACCTTGTCATCCCAATGCTCCATGACCCCTGTATTCACAATGCTCCGTGACGCTTGTCATCACAGTGCTCCATGACACATGTCATCACAATGCTCCATGCCTTTGTCAGCAAAATGCTACATGACCTGGTCATTACAATGCTCTATGCGCTTGTCATCACAATACTCCATTTCCATTGTCATCACAATCCTCCATGAATCTTGGGATCACATTGCTTCATGTCCTTGTCATCACAACGCTCCATGCTCCTTGAAATCAAAATGATCGATGACCTCTGTCATCACAATGCTCCAAACCCTTGTGATCACAATGTTCCATAACACCTGTCATCAAAATGTTCCATGACACTTTTCATCACATTGCTCCATGACCCTCTCATCAGAATGTTCCCTGCCCTTGTCATCACAATGCACAACGTCCTTGCCATCAAAATGTCCCATGACCTTTGTCATCACAAAGATCCATGACACTTGGCATCATAATGCTCCATGTCATTGTAATCACAATGCTCCATTAAGGCTCTCATCACATTGCTCCATGCCCTTGTCTTCACAAAACTCCATGACACATGCCATCAGAATGCTCCATGGCATTCTCATCACAATGATCCATGCCCTTGCCATCACAAAGCTCCATTAGCCCAGTCATAAAAATGCTCCATGACCACTGCCATCACGATATTCCATGGCCTTGTCATCACAAAGCTCCATGACCCTTCTCATCACAAATATCCAAAAACCCTGTAAACACAATGCTCTATGCCCCTTTTCATCTCAATGATCCATGAAAACTGTCATCAAAATGCACCATGCCCATCATCATAATGCTTCATGCTATTGTAATCACAATGAAATCAAAATTCTCCATGACCTCTGGCATAACAATCCTCCAAACCCTTGTGATCACAATATTCCATATCATTTGTCATCACAATGCCCCATGACACTGCTCATCACAATTATCAATGGTCTTCTCATCAAACTGCTCCATGACCTTTGTCATCACAATGCTCAATACACTTGTTATCAAAATGCTCCCTGACACTTGTTGTCTGTATGCTCCTTGAATCCTGTATTGACAAGGCTCCATGCCTTTTTCATCACAGTGATCCATGTCCTTCTCATCACAATGCTCCAAGACCCATGTAATCTCAATGCTCCATGCACTTGTCATCATAAAGCTCAATGATGCATGCCATCAGAATGCTCCTAAGTCTTCTCCTCACAATTCTCCATGCCCTTGTCATCACAATGTTCCAAGACCACTGTAATCACAATACTCCATGCCCTTGTCATCAAAAAACTCCATGACGCATGTCATCAGAATGATGCATTGCCTTCTCATCATAATGCTCCATGCCCTTGTCATCACAAGGCTCCAAGACCCCTGTAATCACAATGCTCCATGCCCCTTTTCATCAGAATGCTTCATGAGACTTGTCATCACATTTCTCCATGGTCTTCTCATCACAATGCTCCAGGATCTTGTCATCACCATGCTCCATTCCCTTTTTATCACAATGTTACGTGACCCCTGTCTTCACAATAATCCATGAATATTTTCAGCCCAAAGCTCCACGACGTACTCATCACAATGTTCCTTGACCAATATCATCACAATGCTCCATGACCACTGTCATCACAACACTCCATGACACCTGACAACACAATGATCCGGGACTCTTGTCATCACAGTGTTCCATTCCCTAGTCATCACAATGCTCCATGACCCCTGTCATCACAACACTCCATGAACATTTTCAGCCCAGTGCTCCATGACCCTTGTCATCACAATGATCCATGCCCTTGTTATCCCAATGCTCCATGACCACTGTATTCACAATGCTCCGTGACGCTTGTCATCACAGTGCTCCATGACACATGTCATCACAATGCTCCATGCCTTTGTCAGCAAAATGCTACATGACCTTGTCATTACAATGCTCTATGCGCTTGTCATCAAATTACACCATTTACATTGTCATCACAATCCTCCATGAATATCGGGATCACATTGCTTCATGCCTTTGTCATCACAATGCTCCATGCTCCTTGAAATCTAAATGATCCATGACCTCTGTCATCACAATGCTCCAAATCCTTGTGATCACAGTGTTCCATAACACTTGTCATCACAACGCTCCATGATGCCTGTCATCACAATACTCCATGCCCTTTTCATCACAATGCTCCATGACCTTTGTCATCACAATTCTCAATACACTTGTCATCACAATGCTCCCTGACACTTGTCATCAGAATGCTCCTTGAACCCTGTCACGAAAAGGCTCCATGCATTTTTCTTCACAATGACCATGCAGTTTTCATCACAATGCTCCATGACATTGTCATCAAAATACTCCACAAGCTTGTCATCAGAATGCTCCCTGACCCTTATCATCACAATGCTCCAAGCCATTGTCATCACAATGCCCCATTACTTTGTCATCAGAATACTCCATGACACTTGGCATCACAATGCTCCATGTCCTTGTCATCAAAATGCGCCATTCCAACTGTCATTGCAATAATCCATGAAACTTATTAGATCAATGTTCCATGCTCTTGTCATCACAGTCCTCCATGCCCTTGTTATAACAATGCTCCATGACCCCTGTGATCACAATGCTGCGTGACTCCAGTCATCACAATGCTTCATGACCTTTGTCATTACAGTGGACCATGCCCACGTCATCACCAGTCTCTGTGACATTTTTAACCACAATGCTCTTTGACCCTTGTCAACACAATGCTCTATGACTTTCTCAGCACAGTGCTCCATGACACGTCATCACAATGCACCATGTGCTTATCATCACAGGGCTCAAAAATCTTGTCATCACATTGCTCCATAAAATTTGTCATCACAATTCTCCATGCACTTCTCATCCAAATGCTCTCTCACCTGAGATATCACAATGTTCCATCACTAGTTATCACAATCCTCCCTCACCCATGTAATCACAGTGTTCCATGACCCCTGTCATCACAATGCTACATCCCCTTATCAACACAATGTTCCATGACCCGTGACATCACAATGTTCCATAAGCCCTGTCATCAAAATGCTCCATGACATTTTTCATCAGAATGCTCCATGAGACTTATCATCACAAGTCTCCATGGACTTCTCATCACAGTGCTCCAGGACCTTGTCATCACCATGCTCCATTCCCTTGTCATCACAATGCTCCATGACCCCTGTCATCACAATAATCCATGAAATATTTCAGACCAATGCTCCACGACCTACTCATCACAATGCTCCATGGCCAATATCTTCACAATGCTCCATGACCACTGTCATTACAACACTCCATGACACCTGAAAACACAATGATCTGGGACTTTTGTCATCACAGTGCTCCATTCCCTAGTCATCACAATGCTCCATGACCCCTGTCATCATAATACTCCATGAACATTTTCAGCCCAGTGCTCCATGAACCTTGTCATCACAATGATCCATGCCCTTGTCTTGCCAATGCTCCATGACTCCTGTATTCACAATGCTCCGTGACGCTTGTCATCACAGTGCTCCATGACACTTGTCATCACAATGCTCCATGCCTTTGTCAGCAAAATGCTACATGTCCTTGTCTTTACAATGCTCTATGCGCTTGTCATCACAATACTCCATTTCCATTGTCATCAAAATCCTCCATGAACCTTGGGATCACATTGCTTCATGCCCTTGTCATCACAATGCTCCATGGTCCTTGAAATCAAAATGATCCATGAGCTCTGTCATCACAATGCTCCGAACACATGGGATCACTGTGTTCCATAACACTTGTCATCACAATGCTCCATGATGCCTGTCATCACAATACTCCATGCCCTTTTCATCACAATGCTCCATGACCTTTGTCATCACACTTCTTAATACACTTGTCATCACAATGCTCACTGACACTTGTCATCAGAATGCTCCTTGAACCCTGTCATGAAAAGGCTCCATGCCTTTGCATCACAATGCCCCATGTCATTTTCATCACAATGCTCCATGCCATTGCCATCAAAATACTCCAGAAGCTTGTCATCAGAATGTTCCATGACCCTTGTCATCAGATTTCTCCATGCACTTGTCAGCACAATGCTCCCTGACCCTTGTCATCTAAATGCTCCAAGCCATTGTCATCTCAATGCTCCATTACCTTTGCCGTCAGAATCCTCCATGACACTTGGCATCACAATGCTCCATGCCATTGTCATCACAATGGACCATTACATATGTCATCACAATGCTCCCTGACACGTGTCTTCACAATACTGCATGAGCTGGTCATCACAATGCTCCATGCCTTTGTCATCACAATGCGCCATTCCAACAGTCATCACAATAATCCATGAAACTTATTAGAAAAATATTCCATGCCCTTGTCATCACAATGTTCCATGCCCTTGTTATCACAAAGCTCCATGACCCCTGTCATCACAATGCTCCGTTACTCCAGTCATGACAATGCTTCATGACATTTGTCATCACAATGGTCCATGCCCTCATCATCAACAGTCTCTGTGACCTTTTTAACCACAATGCTCCATGAACTTTTCATCACAATGTTGTTTGACCCATGTCATCACAATGCTCCATGCGCTTATCAGCACAATGCCCCATGACACATGTCATCACAATGCACCAGGCGCTTGTCACCACAGTGCTCCACATTCTTGTCATCACAGTGGTCCTTAAAATTTGTCATCAGAATGCTCCATGCACTTCTCATCAAAATGCTCTCTCACAACTGATATCACAATGCTACATCATTATTTATCACAATACTCTCTCACCCCTGTCATCACAATGTTCCATGACTCCTGTCATCACAATGCTACATGCACTTCTCATCACAATATTCGATGACCCCTGACATCACAGTGTTCCATAACACCTGTCATCAAAATGTTCCATGACACTTTTCATCAAATTGCTCCATGACCCTGTCATCAGAATGTTCCCTGCCCTTCTCATCACAATGCACAATGCACTTGCCATCAAAATGCTCCATGTCCCTTGTCATCACAAAGATCCATGACCCTTGGCATCACAATGCTCCATGAACCCTGTCATCACAATACTCCATGAAGGTTTTCAGCCCAATGCTCCATGATATTCTCATCACAATGCTCGATGAAAAATATCATCAAAATTCTCCATGACCACTGTCATCACAACACTCAATGACACCTGACAACACAATGTTCCGGGACTCTTGTCATCACAATGCTACATTCCCTACTCATCACAATGCTCCATGACACCTGTCAACACAAAACTCCATGAACATTTTCAGCCCAATGCTCTATGACCCTTGTCATCACAATCATCCATGCCCTTTTCATCCCAATGCTCCATGACCCCTGTATTCACAAAGCTCCGTGACGCTTGTCATCACAGTGCTCCATGACACATGTCGTCACAATGCTCCATGACTTTGTCAGCAAAATGCTACATGACCTTGTCATTACAATGTTCTATGCGCTTGTCATCACAATACTCCATTACCATTGTCATCACAATCCTCCATGAAACTTGGGATCACATTGCTTCATGCCCTTGTCATCACAATGCTCCATGCTCCTTGAAATCAAAATGATCCATGACCTCTGTCATCACAATGCTCCAAACCCTTGTGATCACAATGATCCATAACACTTGTCATCACAACGCTCCATGATGCCTGTCATCACAATATTCCATGCCCTTTTCATCACAATGCTCCATGACCTTTGTCATCACAATTCTCAATACACTTGTCATCACAATCCTCCCTGAAACTTGTCATTAGAATGCTCCTTGAACCCTGTGAGGGAAAGGCTCCATGCCTTTTTCATCACAAAGCCCCATGCCATTTTCATCACAATGCTCCATGCCATTGTCATCAAAATACTCCACAAGCTTGTCATCAGAATGCTCCATGACCCTTGTCATCAAAATTCTCCATGCACTTGTTAGCACAATGCTCCCTGACCCTTGTCATCCCAATGCTCCAAGCCATTTTCATCACAATGCTCCACGCCATTGTCATCACAATGGGCCATTAAATATGTCATCACAGTGCTCCATGACACCTCTCTTCACAATACTGCAAGACCTAGTCATCACAGTGCTCCATGCCCTTGTCATCACAATGCGCCATTCCAACTGTCATCGCAATACTCCATGAAAATTATTAGACCAATGACCCATGCCCTTGTCATCACAATGCTCCATGCCCTAGTTATCACAATGTTCCATGACCTCTGTCATCACAATGCTCCGTGACTCCAGTCATCACAATGCTCCATGACCTTTGTCATTACAATTGTCCATGCCCTCATTATCAACAGTCTCTGTGATATTTTTAAGCACAATGCTCCATGAACATTTCATCACAATGCTCTTTGACCCTTGTCATCACAATGCTCTATGCCTTTCTCAGCACAATGCTCCATGCACTTCTCATCACATTGCTCCATGATCCCTGTCATCCCAATGCTCTGTGACTCCTGTCATCACAATTTTTCATAATATTTGTCATCACAAGTGTCGATGCCCGCGTCATCAAAAGGCTCTATTACCTTTGTAACCACAATGCTCCATGAACTTTTCATCACAATGCTCCGTGACACTTGGCATCACAATGCTCCATGCCTTTGTCAGAAAAATGCTCAATGACCCTTGTCATCACAATGTGCCACGCGCTTTTCATCCCAATGGTCCACAAATTTGTCTTTGCAATGCTCCATAAACCTTGTAATCACAATGTTCCATGCCTTTCTCATCACAATGCTCCATTACCCCTGTCGTAAAAATGCTCCATGACACCTGCCATCACAATGTTCCACGGGCTTGTCATCACATGGCTCCATGACACTTGTCATCACAATGCTCCACGCCTCCTGTAATCACAATGCTCCATGCCCTTGTCATCACAAAGCTCCATGACGCATGTCATCAGAATGTTCCATGGCCTTCTCATCAAAATGCTCCATGCCCTTGTCATCACAATACACCATGTCCAATGTCATCACAATAATCTATGAAACATGTCAGACCCATGTTCCATGCCCCTGTCATCACAATGCTCCATGCACTTGTTATAACAATGCTCCGTGACTCCAGTCATCACAATGCTTCTTAACGTTTGTCATCACAACGGTCCATGCCCGCGTCATCACAAGGCTCTGTGACCTTTGTAACCACAATGCTCCATGAACTGTTCATCACAATTCTCTGTGACCCTTGTCATCACAATGCTCCATGTCTTTGTCAGAACAATGCTCCATGACCATTGTCTTCACAATGTGCCACGCACATTTCATCACAATGGTCCACAAACTTGTCATTGCTCCATAAACATTGTAATCACAATGCTCCATGAACTTCTCATCCAAATGCTCTCTCACCAGAGATATCACAATGTTCCATCACTAGTCATCACAATACTCCCTCACACCTGTAATCACAATGTTCCATGACCCCTGTCATCACAGTGCTACATAACCTTATCATCACAATGTTCCATGACCCCTGACATCACAATGTCCATATCCCCTGTCATCAAAATGCTCCATGACCCTTTTCATCCCAAAGCTCCATGACCCCTGGCATCACAATGTTCTAAAACCCCTGTCATCAAAATGTTCCATTACACTTTTCATCAAATTGCTTCATGACCCTTTCACTAAATGCTCCCTGCCTTTCCCATCACAATGCACCACACCCTTGTCATCAAAATGTTCCTTGACATTTGAAATCAAAAAGCTCCATGACCCTTGGCATCACAGTGCTCCATGTCATTGTCATCACAATGCTCCTTGAACCCTCTCATCACATTGCTCCATGCCCTTGTCATCACAAAGCTCCATGACACTTGTCATTACAATGATTGATGCACTTCTCATCACAATGCTCCATGCCCTTATCATTACAATCCTCCATGACCCATGTATCACAGTATTCCGTGCCCTTGTCATCAGAATGTTCCATGCCCACTCTCATCACAATAATCCATGAAACATTTCAGACCAATGCTCAATGCCTTTCTTATCACAATGCTCCATTACCTCTGTCATAACAATGCTCCATGACCCCTGCCATCCCAATGTTCCACGGGTTGTCATCACAAGGCTGCATGACCCTTGTCATCACAATGCTCCAAGACCCATGTAATCACATTGATCCATGCCCTTGTCATCACAAAGTTCCATGACGCATGTCATCAGAATGTTCCATGGCCTTCTCCTCACAATGCTCCATGCCCTTGTCATCACAATGATCCAAGAACCCGTAATCACAATGATCCATGCCCCTTTTCATCAGAATGCTCCATTAGATTTGTCATCACAAGTCTCCATGGTCATCTCATCACAATGCTCCAAGACCTTGTCATCACCATGCTCTATTCCCTTGTCATCAAAATGAATCAGGCCCTTGTCATCCTAATGCTCCATGACACCTGTATTCACAATGCTCCATGACGCTTGTCATCACAATGTTCCATGACACCTGTCATCACAATGCTCCATGCCTTTATCAGCAAAATGCTACATGACCTTGTCATTACAATGCTCTATGTGCTTGTCATCACAATACTCCATTTCCATTGTCATCACAATCCTCCATGAACCTAGGGATCACATTGCTTCATGCCCTGGTCATCACAATGCTCCATGCTCCTTGAAATCAAAATGATCCATGACCTCTGTCATCACAATGCTCCAAACCCTTATGATTACAATGTTCCATAACACTTGTCATCACAACGCTCCATGATGCCTGTCATCACAATACTCCATGCCCTTTTCATCACAATGCTCCATGACATTTGTCATCAAAATTCCCAATACAGTTGTTATCACAATGCTCCCTGACACTTGTCATCACAATGCTCCAAGCCATTGTCATCACAATGCTCCATTACCTTTGTCTTCATAATCCTCCATGACACTTGGCATCACAATGCTCCATGTCACTGTTATCACAATGTGCCACTACGTATGTCATCACAATGCGCCCTGACACCTCTCTTCACAATACTGCATGACCTGGTCATCACAAAGCTCCATGCCCTTGTCATCACAAATCGCAATTCCAACTCTCATCGCAATAATCAATGAAACTTATTAGACCAATGCTCCATGCCCTTGTCATCACAATGCTCCATGCCATTGTTATCACAATGCTCCATGACCCCTGTCTTCACAATGCTCCGTGACTCCAGTCATCACAATGCTTCATGACCTTTGTCACCACAATGGTCCATGCCCTCGTCATCAACAGTCTCTGTGACCTTTTTAACCACAATGCTCCATGAAATTTTCATCACAATGCTCTTTGACCCTTGTCATCACAATCCTATATGCCTTTCTCAGCACAATGCTCCATGACCTTTTTCATCACAATGCTCCATGCGCTTGTCAGCACGATGCTCCATGACACTTGTCATCACAATGCACCATGCGCTTATCATCACAGTGCTCCACAATCTTGTCATCACAATGCTCCATAAACCTTGTCATCACAATGCTCCATGCCATTCTCATCGAAATGCTCTCTCACCACTGATATCAAAATGTTACATCACTATTCGTCACAATACTCCCTCACCCCTGTCATCACAATATTCCATGACTCCTGTCATCACAATGCTACATGCACTTATCATCACAATGTACGATGACCCCTGACATCACATTGTTCCATAACCCCGTCATCAAATTGCTCCGTGACCCTTTTCATCAAAATGTTCCATGACCCCTGACATCACAATGTTCCATAACCCCTGTCATCAAAATGTTCCATGACCCTTTTAATCAAATTGCTCCATGACCCTGTCATCGCTATGCTCCCTGCCCTTCTCATCACAATGCACAACACCCTTGTCATCAAAATGCTCCATGACCTTTGTGATCACAAAGATCCATGACCCTTGGCATCAAAATGTTCCATGTCATTCTCATCACAATGCTCCATGAACGCTCTCATCACATTGCTCCATGCACTTTTCATCACAAAGATCCATGAAACATGTCATCAGAATGCTCCATGGCCTTCTCTTCACAATGCTCCATGCCCTTGCCATCACAATGCACCATATCCACTGTCATCAAAATAATCTATGAAACTTGTCAGACCAATGCTCCATGACCCTGTCATCACAATACTCCATGCCCTTGTCATCACAATGCTCCATGACCCATGTCATCACAATGCTCCGTGACTCCAGTCATCACAATGCTTCATAATGTTTGTCATCACAATGGTCCATGCCCGCGTCATCACAAGGCTCTGTGACCTTTGTAACCACAATGCTCCACGAACATTTCATGACAATGCTCCGTGACCCTTGTCATCACAGTGCTCCATGCATTTGTCAGAACAATACTCAATGACCCTTGTCATCACACTGTGCCACATGCTTTTCATCACAACGGTCCACAAATTTGTCATTGCTATGCTCCATAAAACTTGAAATCACAATGCTCCATGCACTTTTCATCCAAATGCTCTCTCACCAGAGATATCACAATGTTCCATCCCTAGTCATCACAATACTCCCTCACCCCGGTAATCACAATGTTCCATGACCCCTGTCATCACAATGCTACATCCCCTTATCATCACAATGTTCCATAACCCCTGTCATCAAAATGCTCCATGACCCTTTTCATCCCAAAGCTCCATGACCCCTGGCATCACAATATTCTATAACCCCTGTCATCAAAATGTTCCATTACACTTTTCATCAAATTGCTCCATGACCCTGTCATCACAATTCTCCCTGCCCTTCTCATCACAATGCACAACGCCCTTGCATTCAAAATGCTCCTTGACTTTTGTCATCACAAAGCTCCATGACCCTTGACATCACAATGCTCCATGTCATTTTCATCACAATGCTCCATGAACCCTCTCATCATATTGCTCCATGCCCTTGTCATCACAAAGCTCCTTGACACTTGTCTTCACAATGCTCGATGCCCTTCTCATCACAATGCTCCATGCCCTTGTCATTAAAATCCTCTATGATCATTGTATCACAGTGTTCCGTGCTCTTGTCATCACAATGCTCCATGCCCACTCTCATCACAATAATCCATGAAACATTTCACACCAATGTTTCCTGTCCTTCTCATCACAATGCTCCATTACACCTTTCATAACAATGTTCCATGACCCCTGCCATCACAATGTTCCACGGCCTTGTCATTCACAAGGCTACATGACACTTGTCATCACAATGTTATAAGACCCCTGTAATCACAATGCTCCAAGCCCTTTTCATCACAAAGCTCCATGACGCATGTCATTAGAATGTTCCATGGACTTCTCATCACAATGCTCCATGCCCTTGTCATCACAATGCTCCAAGACACTTTTTATCACAATGCTCCATCCCCCTTTTCATCTCAAAGCTCCATGAATCCTATCATCACAATGCACCATGCCCATTATCATAATGCTTCAGGGTATTTTCATCACAGTGAAATCAAAATGCTCCATGACCTCTGTCATCACAATGCTCCAAACCGTTGGGATCACAATGTTCCATAACACTTCTCATCACAACAACCCATGATGCTCATAATCACAATTATCCATGGTCTTCTCATCACTATGCTCCATAACCTTTGTCATCACAATGCTCAATACACTTGTCATCACAGTGCTCCCTGACACTTGTCGTCAGTATGCTCCTTGAACACTGTCATGACAAGGCTCCATGCCTTTTTCATCACAATGATCCATGCCCTTTTCATCACAATGCTCCAAGACACCTGTAATCACAATGCTCCATGCACTTGTCATCACAGTGCTCCATGACGCATTCATCAGAATGCTCCATGGCCTTCTCTTCAAAATGCTCCATGCCCTTGTCATCACAATGCTCCAAGACCCCTGTAATCCCAATGCTCCATGCCGCTTGTCATTATAGCGCTCCATGACGCTCGACTTCACAATTATCCATGGTCTTCTCATCACAGTGCTCCACGGTCTTGCCATCACAGTGCTCCATGCCCTGGTCATCACAATGCTCTATGTTCCCTGTCATCACAATTCTCCACGTTCTGGGCATCACTATGTTCCATGACACTTCCCATCACAGTGTTAAATGCTTTGTCATCACAATACTCCACAAGCTTGTCATCAGAATACTCCATGACCCTTGTCATCACAATGATCCATGACCCCTGTCATCACAATGCTCCATGAGACGTATCATCACAATGCTCCATGCCCCTTGTCATTACAGTGCTCCATGTTGCTCGTCACCAGCATTATCCATGGACTTCTCATCACAGTGCTCCACGGTCTTGCCATAACAATGCTCCATGCCCTGGTCATCACAATGCTCCATGTCCCTTGTCATCACAATTCTCCAGGTCCTTGTCATCACAATGCTCCATGACAGTTCTCATCACAATGTTACATGCTCTTGTCATCACAATTCTCCGTGCACTTGTCATCGCAATGACCCATGACCCCTGTCATAGCAAGCTCCATTCATTTGTCATCAAAATGCTTCACGACCTTTTCATCAAAATTCTCAAAGGCCGTTGTCATCACAATGCTCCATGCGCTTGTCATCACAAAGCTCCATGACACATGTCATCAGAATGTTCCATGGCCTTCTCATCAAAATGCTCCATGCTCTTTTCATTACAGTGCTCCAAGACCCCTGTAATCACAATGCTCCATGCCCCTATTCATCTCAATGCTCCATGAACCCTGTCATCACAATGCATCATACCCTTCATCATAATGCTTCCGGCTATTGTCAGCACAATGAAATCAAAATTCTCCATGACCTCTGTCATCACAATGCTCCATGGCCCCTGTCATCACAATACTCCATGAACATTTTCAGCCCAAAGCTCCATGACACTTTTCATCAAAATGATCCATGCCCTTGTCATCCCAATGCTCCATGACCCCTGTATTCACAATGCTCCGTGACGCTTGTCATCACAGTGCTCCATGACACCTGTCATCACAATGATCCAAGGCTTTGTCAGCAAAATGCTACATGACCTTGTCATTACAATGCTCTATGCGCTTGTCTTCACAATACTCCATTACCATTGTCATCAAAATCGTCCATGAACCTTGGGATCACCTTGTTTCATGCCTTTGTCATCACAATGATCCATGCTCCTAGAAATCAAAATGATCCATGACCTCTGTCATCACAATGCTCCAAACCCTTGTGATCACAATGTTCCATAACACTTGTCATCACAACGCTCCATGATGCCTGTCATCACAATACTCCATGCCCTTTTCATCACAATGCTCCATGACCTTTGTCATCACAATTCTCAATACACTTGTCATCAAAATGCTCCCTGACACTTGTCGTCAGAATGCTCCTTGAACCTTGTCACGGAAAGCCTCCATGCCTTGTTCATCACAATGCCCCATGCCGTTTTCATCACAATGCCCCATGCCATTGTGATCAAAATACTCCACAAGCTTGTCATCAGAATGCTCCATGACCCTTGTCATCACAGTTATCCATGCACTTGTCAGCACAATGCTCCCTGACCCTTGTCATCACAATGCTCCAAGCCACTGTCATCACAATGCTCAATTACCTTTGTCATCAGAATCCTCCATGACACTTGGCATCACAATGCTCCATGCCATTGTCATCACAATGGGCCATTACATATGTCATCACAATGCTCCCTGACACCTGTCTTCACAATACTGCATGACCTGGTCATCACAATGCTCCATGCCCTTGTCATCACAATGCACCATTCCAACTGTCATCGCAATAATCCATGAAATTTATTAGACCAATGCTACATGCCCTTGTCATCACAATGCTCCATGCCCTTTTTATCACAATGCTCCCTGACCCCTGTCATCACAATGCTCCGTGACTCCAGTCATCAAAATGCTTCATGACATTTGTCATCACAATGGTCCATGACCTCGTCATCAACAGTCTCTGTGACCTTTTTAACCAAAATGCTCCATGAACTTTTCATCACAATGCTCTTTGACCCTTATTATCACAATGCTCTATTCCTTTCTCAGCACAATGCTCCATGACCCTTGTCATCACAATGCTCCATGCGGTTGTCAGCACGATGCTCCATGACACATGTCATCACAATGCACCATGCGCTTATCATCACAGTGCTCCACAATCTTGTCATCACAATGCTCCATAAACCTTGTCATCACAATGCTCCATGCCATTCTCATCGAAATGCTCTCTCACGACTGATATCACAATGTTACATCACTATTCGTCACAATACTCCCTCACCCCTGTCATCACAATATTCCATGACTCCTGTCATCACAATGCTACATGCACTTATCATCACAATGTACGATGACCCCTGATATCACATTGTTCCATAACCCCGTCATCAAATTGCTCCGTGACCCTTTTCATCAAAATGTTCCATGACCCCTGTCATCAAAATGTTCCATGACCCTTTTAATCAAATTGCTCCATGACCCTGTCATCTCTATGCTCCCTGCCCTTCTCATCACAATGCACAACACCCTTGTCATCAAAATGCTCCATGACCTTTGTGATCACAAAGATCCATGACACTTGGCATCAAAATGTTCCATGTCATTCTCATCACAATGCTCCATGAACGCTCTCATCACATTGCTCCATGCACTTTTCATCACAAAGATCCATGAAACATGTCATCAGAATGCTCCATGGCCTTCTCTTCACAATGCTCCATGCCCTTGCCATCACAATGCACCATATCCACTGTCATCAAAATAATCTATGAAACTTGTCAGACCAATGCTCCATGACCCTGTCATCACAATACTCCATGCCCTTGTCATCACAATGCTCCATGACCCATGTCATCACAATGCTCCGTGACTCCAGTCATCACAATGCTTCATAATGTTTGTCATCACAATGGTCCATGCCCGCGTCATCACAAGGCTCTGTGACCTTTGTAACCACAATGCTCCACGAACATTTCATGACAATGCTCCGTGACCCTTGTCATCACAATGCTCCATGCATTTGTCAGAACAATACTCAATGACCCTTGTCATCACACTGTGCCACATGCTTTTCATCACAACGGTCCACAAATTTGTCATTGCTATGCTCCATAAAACTTGAAATCACAATGCTCCATGCACTTTTCATCCAAATGCTCTCTCACCAGAGATATCACAATGTTCCATCCCTAGTCATCACAATACTCCCTCACCCCGGTAATCACAATGTTCCATGACACCTGTCATCACAATGCTACATCCCCTTATCATCACAATGTTCCATAACCCCTGTCATCAAAATGCTCCATGACCCTTTTCATCCCAAAGCTCCATGACCCCTGGCATCACAATATTCTATAACCCCTGTCATCAAAATGTTCCATTACACTTTTCATCAAATTGCTCCATGACCCTGTCATCACAATTCTCCCTGCCCTTCTCATCACAATGCACAACGCCCTTGCATTCAAAATGCTCCGTGACTTTTGTCATCACAAAGCTCCATGACCCTTGACATCACAATGCTCCATGTCATTTTCATCACAATGCTCCATGAACCCTCTCATCATATTGCTCCATGCCCTTGTCATCACAAAGCTCCTTGACACTTGTCTTCACAATGCTCGATGCCCTTCTCATCACAATGCTCCATGCCCTTGTCATTAAAATCCTCTATGATCATTGTATCACAGTGTTCCGTGCTCTTGTCATCACAATGCTCCATGCCCACTCTCATCACAATAATCCATGAAACATTTCACACCAATGTTTCCTGTCCTTCTCATCACAATGCTCCATTACACCTTTCATAACAATGTTCCATGACCCCTGCCATCACAATGTTCCACGGCCTTGTCATTCACAAGGCTACATGACACTTGTCATCACAATGTTATAAGACCCCTGTAATCACAATGCTCCAAGCCCTTTTCATCACAAAGCTCCATGACGCATGTCATTAGAATGTTCCATGGACTTCTCATCACAATGCTCCATGCCCTTGTCATCACAATGCTCCAAGACACTTTTTATCACAATGCTCCATCCCCCTTTTCATCTCAAAGCTCCATGAATCCTATCATCACAATGCACCATGCCCATTATCATAATGCTTCAGGGTATTTTCATCACAATGAAATCAAAATGCTCCATGACCTCTGTCAGCACAATGCTCCAAACCGTTGGGATCACAATGTTCCATAACACTTCTCATCACAACAACCCATGATGCTCATAATCACAATTATCCATGGTCTTCTCATCACTATGCTCCATAACCTTTGTCATCACAATGCTCAATACACTTGTCATCACAGTGCTCCCTGACACTTGTCGTCAGTATGCTCCTTGAACACTGTCATGACAAGGCTCCATGCCTTTTTCATCACAATGATCCATGCCCTTTTCATCACAATGCTCCAAGACACCTGTAATCACAATGCTCCATGCACTTGTCATCACAGTGCTCCATGACACATTCATCAGAATGCTCCATGGCCTTCTCTTCACAATGCTCCATGCCCTTGTCATCACAATGCTCCAAGACCCCTGTAAACACAATGCTCCATGTTGTTTGTCATTATAGCACTCCATGACGCTCGTCATCACAATTATCCATGGTCTTCTCATCACAGTGCTCCACGGTCTTGCCATCACAGTGCTCCATGCCCTGGTCATCACAATGCTCTATGTTCCCTGTCATCACAATTCTCCACGTTCTGGGCATCACTATGTTCCATGACACTTCCCATCACAGTGTTAAATGCTTTGTCATCACAATACTCCACAAGCTTGTCATCAGAATACTCCATGACCCTTGTCATCACAATGATCCATGACCCCTGTCATCACAATGCTCCATGAGATGTATCATCACAATGCTCCATGCCCTTTCTCATTACAGTGCTCCATGATGCTCGTCACCAGAATTATCCATGGTCTTCTCATCACAGTGCTCCACGGTCTTGCCATAACAACGCTCCATGCCCTGGTCATCACAATGCTCCATGTCCCTTGTCATCACAATTCTCCACGTCCTTGTCATCACTGTGCTCCATGCCAGTTCTCATCACAATGTTACATGCTCTTGTCATCACAATTCTCCATGCACTTGTCATCGCAATGCCCCATGACCCCTGTCATAGCAAGCTCCTTTCCTTTTTCATCACAATGCTTAACGACATTTTCATCAAAATTCTCAAAGGCCGTTGTCATCACAATGCTCCATGACCTTGTCATCACAATGCTCCAGGACCCTTGTCATCTCAATGCTCCAAGCCCTTGTCGTCACAGTGCTCCATTACCTTTGTCATCACAATCCTCCATAACACTTGGCATCACAATGCTCCATGTCATTGTCATCACAATGGAACATGAAATATGCCATCACAATGCTCCCTGACACCTGTCTTCACAATACTCCATGACCTTGTCATCACAATGCTCCATTCCCTTGTCATCACATTGTGCCATGCCCACTGTCAACACAATTATCCATGAAACTTGTCAGACCAATGCCTCATGCTCCTGTCATCACAATGCTACATGACCCCAGTCATCACAATGCTCCGTGTGTCCCGTCATCACAAGGCTCCATGACCTGTGTCACCACAAATGTCAATGTCCTCATCATCACAAGGCTCTGTGAAATGTGTCACCACAATGCTCCATGAACTTTTCATCACAATGCTCAATGTCATTGTCATCACAATGCTCCATGAACGCTCTCATCACATTGCTCCATGACCTTGTCATCACAAAGCTCCATGACGCATGTCATCAGAATGCTCCATGGCCTTCTCATCACAATGTTCCATGCCCTTGCCATCACAATTCAAAATAACCCCTGTCATAACAATGCTCCATGACCCCTGCCATCACGATGTTCCATGGCCTTGTCATCACAAGGCTCAATGCCCTTGTCATCACAATGCTCCAAGACCCCTGTAATCAAAATGCTCTATGCCCCTTTTCATCTCAATGCTCCAAGAACCCTGTCATCACAATACACCATGCCCATCATCAAAATGCTTCATGCTATTGTCATTACAATGAAATCAAAATGCTCCAGACCTCTGTCATCACAATGCTCCAAATCCTTGTGATCAAAATGTTCCATAACACTTATCATCACAACGCCCCATGACGTTCGTCATCACAGTTATCCATGGTCTTCTCATCACAATGCTCCATGACCTTTGTCATCACAATGCTCAATACACTTGTCATCACAATGCTCCCTGACACTTGTCGTCAGTATGCTCCCTTAACCCTGTCATGACAAGGCTCCATGCCTTTTTCATCACAATGTTCCATGCCCTTGTCTTCAAAAGCTCCATGATGCATGTCATCCAAACGCTCCATGGCCATCTCATACCAATGCCCCATGCCGTTGTCATCACTATGCCCTAAGACCCCTGTAATCACAATGATCCATGCCCCTTTTCATCAGAATATTCCATGAGACTTGTCATCACATGTCTCCATGGTCTTCTCATCACAATGCTCCAGTACCTTGTCATCACAAGCCTCCATGGCCCCTGTCATCACAATACTCCATGAACGTTTTCAGCCCAATGCTCCTTGAACTTCTCATCACAATGCTCCATGACCCCTGTCATCACAGTGATCCATGAAACCTGACAACACAATGATCCGGGACTCTTGTCATCAAAATGCTCCATGCCCTTGTCATCCCAATGCTCCATGACCCCTGTAATCACAATGCTCCGTGACACTTGTCATCAGAGTGCTCCATGAAACTTGTCATCACAATGCTCCAGGCCTTTGTCAGCAATATGCTACATAATCTTGTCATCACAATGCTCCATGCGCTTGTCATCACAATCCTTCATGACACTTTGTATCATATTGCTTCATGCCCTTGTCATCTCCCTCTTGCCTTTCTGGTTTTTACAGATTTTCAGATATCCCTTTTGACCCGTGGGAAGTGACAATTCTTTGTAGTGTGGATTTGCATTGTGCGCTTGCTTAATTGTCCAAAAAGGTCGTATGCGTTTTCTCCTGAATATATTCAGGAGAAAAAGCATACGCCCTTTTTGGCCAAGTGCATCATTGTTGAAGTTGTGATGCTTTTCCTGTGCTTTAAGGGCGATTCCTATTTACCTCTTGAAATATGTTTTGTGCAATTCTGCCTCATTTTCAAGTCAGCTTCGTTGCCTTCCCTCAACTGATTTTTGGAAGACAGTAGTCCTTTATAACTGTAGGTTTGTGAATTGCTGTGACCGTGAGCTACATTTTTCAAATCCCATTTTGGGGAGCTGACCGCAAATCCTGAATTTTGCTTCACGACCTATACTTGTTCCAGGGGTGGATATACTGTTCCCTGTGGGTGGCTGAGGCTTTGGTTACTTCTTCTTCCTGACGGGAATTTAGAGTGACATGTGCCCGTCCAAATGCCTACATCTACTCTCTGATTGGTTCTCCCTCTTCCCTTTCATCCTCTGCACAATTAGCAAACTGTGCGAACCAGTAGGTTATAGGGGCTGGCTCTCCTAAGTTGGGAGATTGATAGTAAAGCAGTTGGAATGCCAAACTGGAGCACAAGGAGAGGAAAAATTAGGAGACTTTTCGAAATCTTTCACCATCACAGGGTGTCCATTCTCTAGGTTTCCCATACATGTTATAACTGTAGTGATATTCCCTACTACCTGGAGATTTGGGATCCATGGAATGGTGGCATGCATTACTACTTTAAAGGGTCTGAATTTTCTCTCCCAATCTCACCAGTCCTCTCAGTCCCAAATGTCCAGCCTTATGTCTCATCCAGCTGTATTTGCAGATATGGTCATTCCCGGTTTCATCAGAACCCCTGAAGGAATTGTGTAAGAATTTCACTGTTTTTTTGTTTGTTTTTGAAATTCATTTTTATAGTGCGGTTGAGCTGATTTTCACTGACGTGTTTATGCCAGTCTAGACACACTTGATTCCCTTATGGAGGCAAATCAATACATAGGTTTTAAGATTCTCACTAGTCAGATATATTCCTCTGTGTGGAATAGGGGGTTTGAGTCCCGTTCACTGAGTAAGGGGTAGGTCTCGTCTATTCTCTATTTGGTTTATGGAATGGTACCTGTGCTAATATCAAACTCTGGTTTTATGCATCACCCCACCTCTCCTATCGCATTAAACAGGTATAAGAGTGTTTTCTAAATGTGAGACTCTGTTCTCTTTCTTAATTCAGTTCATGTGTTGTGATGTTGACATTCCCTCTATAAGTGATATCTTATGAATAGATTCTTTTTCTGTGTGACTAATTTCACTTAGAATCATCATACCTAAATCCACTCTTTATGCTGCTACTGGCCTTATGACATTGATTCCACGTCTGAGTGATATTCCATTGTACAAAATTACCACAAGTTATTTATGCATTTCTCTTTTTCCTGGGATATTTTAGGTGTACCGAAGTTGAGGTTCTTGTATGCAGAGCAGCCCTAAACTTTGGGGTGCCTGTGTCTTGTCGATATTTAGTCTTCCCAAGTTATATGTCCATGAGTTGAAGTCCCCTTTGCTCGGGGGCTTTGTATTTAAATGTTTTAGGAAACAACATACACTTCTTCAGAGTGGCTCTTGGATAATTATACCCCACCCATCAGCGTGACTAGGCTCCCTGTTCTCCATGGCCTCTCCAGCATTTCTGGTTTGTACACATTTTTTGGATGGCCTTTCTGAGCAGTGGAAATTGAGACTTATTTGTTGTGCGGATTTGCATTTCCCGCTTGCTTGGTTGGCCAAAAACTCTGTATGTGTTTTTTTCCTGAAGATATTCACGAAAAAAAGGCATACACCCTGTTGCCCAACTGCATCATTTTAGAAATTCTGCTGCTTTTCATATGCTTTAAATGTGAGTACAATCTACCTTTTGAAATCTGTTTCCTGCAATTCTGCCTCTCATTCAGATCCTCTTCGTTGCCTTACCTGAATATATTTTTGGACGTTGGTTATCATTTATATCTTTGCAGGTCTTTGAATTGTCTGCTCCTGAGCTCCATTTTGCAACTCGCTTTTATTGTGAGCTCGCCGCCAAACCTTTGGATTGCTTCTGGCCCTATTCTGGTTCTGAGGAGGCAGGCTGAGCCTTTGGTTAATTCTTCTTCTAATGGGAAATTAGAGTGACATGTGCCTGTCAAAAATCCTACAGCTAATCTCTCATTGGTTCCCCCCTTCCCATTTATCCTCTGCACAAATTGCAAACTGTGTGAAACAGGAGGTTAAAGGTGCTGATTCTCAAAGTGGGGAGATTTTTAGTAATGTGGCTGGAATGGCGAACCCCAGCACCAGGAGATCAAAAATGAGGTGCATTTTAGACACCTTTCCTGAGCACACGGTGTACATTCATCTCGGTTTCCCAGGCATGTTTTCGCTGTCAGAAGATTCCCTTGAACCTGCCGATTTGGGACCCATGGAATGGGTACCAGGCAGTATTACTTTAAAAGGTCTGCATTTCCTCACCCAGCCTCTCTAACATCTCTTAGCGTGCATAGCTTCCAGCCTTATATATCATCCTGCTGTGGGTCTACATGTGTCCAATCCATGTTACATCGTAGCCCTTCAACAAAAGTTGTAAGAATTTTTGTCTGTCTCACCGTTTTTATAAATATTTTTAAATTTATTTTTATATTGGTTACAGCTGATTTTCAAAGCTCTGTTTTTTGCTGCTGTACATCCACTTGATTCATGTACTGTGAGACAACAAGAAATTATTTTTCAGATGCTTACGATTCATATGTATTATTGTCCAGTGACTTGAGTGGGCTGAGTGCAGTTCTTTGAGGTACCGTATAGGCCTTGTCAGTTATTCAATTTGGTACTTGGAATGGTATATTTGCTAATTTCAACCTCCTGGATAATACCTCACCATTCCCCACCTTTCCCATGTAGCAGCCTTATGTCTATTTTCTACATATTTGACTATGTTTCTGTTTTGTAGTTTATTTCATGTGTAGCCATTTTTGATTCCACCTTTAAGTGACATCTTATGATATGTGTCTTTTTCTTTCTGACATATGTCACTTAGAATGATCGTATGTAACTCCTCCAGAGTTGTTTCAACTGGCCTTATTTCATTGATTTCTGGATGAGTAATATTCCACTCTACATAAGTACCCCATCTCTTTTATCCATTTTATCCTTCCAGGGACATTTAGGTTATATGCAAGTGGAGGCCCTTTTTAACAGAGAGGTGGTAAACGTTGTGGTGCCTGTTTACTGTCCATTTTTGTTTTTCCCAAGGTATACGCCCATGAGTGCAAGTGCCCTATGCTCTGTAGCTCATCTTTTAGATGTTTTAGCAAACACAATACACTTCTCCAGAGTGGCCGTTGGCAAATTACATTTCCACTATCAGCCTCACAGGGCTCCCTTTTCTCCTCGCCCTGTCCTGTATTTCTGGTGTTTACACTTTATGTGGATGGCCTTTCTGACTGATGTGAAGTGATATATTTTGTAGTATTGATTTCCAGTGCCCACCTGTTTGGTTGGATAAAACGTGTGTATGGCCTTTACTTGAATATATTCAGAAAAATTGCATATGCCCTTTTGTGCCAATTGCATCATTGGCGATGCTGAGCCCCTTTTCTTGTGCTTTAATGTGGAGTCCTTTCTACCTCTTCAAATCTGTTTCCTGCCACACCCCCTCGCTTACAAGTCCTTTTCTGTGACTTACCTTAAGACATTTTTCGATGATAGATATTTTCAACTCTGCAGTTTCATGAATTTTAGTGCCCCTGAGTTCCATATTTCAACTTGTGTTTTTGGAAACTGGACACAAAACAGCGGGATTTCCTCTAGACCTATTCTGTTTCCGTGGGCAATTGTAGCCTTTGATTAATTTGTCTTCCAGATTGGAAATTAGAGTGGCATGTGCCTGTCCGAAGACCTAAGACTTGTCTCTAAATTTTTCTCATCCTTCCGCTTCATCCTCTGGACAAATTCCAAACTGTGTGCAACAGGATGTTGACGGTGCTGATATCCCCAAGTGAGGAGATTGTTAGGAATGATGCTGGAGGGGTGAACCCGAGCACCAGGCGATGAGGAGAAGAGGTGCCTTTTCCGAACTCTTTCCGATCAAACGGTGTACCATCCTCTAGGTGTGACAGGCATGTTTTAGCTGTAGGAAGGGTCCCGTGCATGGAAGGAGAACACCAGGGATTTTTCCAAATCAGTGCCTCCCCGTACCCCAAACTGGGGAATTTTTAAGCTACAGCTACACATATGTCCATTAAGGGCCTTGGGAAATAGGCAGAGCACAAACTTTAGATGATTGAAATCTTCAGGGTCAGAAGCGCTCACCATCGGCCTTGCTTAGGTTACATTTTATCTGTCATTGATAGATGATGTCAATAAAAATATCTATTCTTTTTCCATATTATTTCCCCTTATAGGTTATTGCAAAATATTCAGTGTAGTTCCCTGTGCTATACAGTAGTTCCTTGTTGATGATCTATTTTATACATAGCAGTGTGTATGTGTTAATCCCAAACTGTTAATTTATCCCTTGTCCTACCTTTCCCCTTTGGTAATAATATATTACAAGATTTTATACTTATCAGAAATGGGGGAGCTGAAAGAGAGGTATCCTTTTCAATGGAAAAGCATTCAAAACAAGATTGAAGCTTCAGCCAAGAGTATTTGATGTACATCCATGGAAATAAATCACTTCATTTCTCTAATGTTGACCTGACAAATAAGACAGACGTCTTCACTGAACTTGCTTATAGTAAAGTGATGGAAATATCAAAGGTAAGTCTTAGAAACATCTTATTTTACCCGAGCATTATACACTGCTCTATGTTAACTACAGTTTGCCTCACACATCTGTTCTTTGAAGTTACAATGTTCTCAATTTCTGTTACTGATCCTCGAGAGTGGACCCCAACAGGAGTCCCCATACCCAGTGTCATTGGAGCCAACAGATCAAGACTGAGTTTGGTTCAGAAGCAAAGGAAACATTATTTTGAAAACAGAATGGAGAGGTGAGAGCGTGCAGTGCCCCACGGGCTGTGGGCTGGGCTGCTGTGTAGGGATCCCGGCAGCGTCAGTGGGAGTTAGGGGATGGAGCTCTCGAGGGCTGGGTTGGCTGCAGCTCAGGCACTATTTTGTGCAGTCTGCATGGGACCCCGCTAGCTGAGGTGTCGACCAAGACATTCTGCACTAGGAAATCGGGTCTGAAGTGCTGGGTGTGGGACCTCTGCATGCGGAACCCTAGGAGCACGTGAAATTAGAAAAAGCACAAAGGAAAAACAGGTTAGACTTTATTTTATTGCCCAGGTTCTCTTTTTAACTCACAGGAATTTTTAATGAACGTTGCTGGAGACGAACCCCTCCTCTGCTTTTTGTTCCGTTCCTCATTCTTGGGGTGTTGACGGTGCAGACCCCTCTTTTGTAACTGCTTCATGCTGTGGTGGCAGCCCTGATACCTGGGGGGAGGGGCAAAACGTCTCCCCACCAGCCTTCAGGTGAGGTTGATTGTCCCAAAGCCTCCTGCCTCACTTCCCGTACACCTGAGCACCAGCATTGGAAGTGTTATAGATTCTAATGACCTTTAAGGGTCCAGGAAAGAGATGCGCAGAGATGCTGAGGTGGCAGGTTTCACCCCACCCCACATTTGTTCTGTGACATTAGGCTGACGTTTTTTGCCAGCCTAGATGCTCTGACCAGTAGTCTGTGCTTTCTTTAATTAGGTCCCTGAATTAATGTACAAACAGCACCATGTGTCAGAGCCCTGCCTGTGCAACACCCAGACAGTCCAGGGTCAGTGGTGATCCAGGACCATGACGTCCACTGAGTCAACGGCCTTTAGAAGTAGCCAGCAGTCCAGCTGGTCATATTGGCCACCATCACCGCGGTGTTTGTAGGGTTTTCTTTGGTGAAAGCCTGATATACTTTTCCCCCGCCAAGCTTATTAGCTCCCCTCTGGGTGCACTAAGTCCTTCAAGCAGTAGTCTGCTCTTTCGGGGCACAGTCTTGTTGTTTTCTGAGAGAAACTCCACGTCAAGTGATGGTCACACAAGTCATCGTGGGGGCCCGATGCCCCCATTTGTCTCTCTGGAGTTTGGAGTTGGAAGGCCTCCTCACTCGAGGTCAGTGTGTCCACAGAGCGACCTCTGCAACTTCAGGGCATGATGGGTGGTTAGGATCTAGACGTGGGGTCCTTTTCCCTTAGGAGGGAGCTGGCCTTGTGGGCTGCTGATTTGTAGCTTTTTAGATACCCCATTATCCTGGCCTGATGAGTTGGTGGGCAAAGCCCTTGGTGACCATAGTTTATCATACCTGAAGGGCATTCTTGTGTTGCTCCATTTCAAGTGGTCCCAGTTTTTGCACTAAGTCTCCAAGGGCAATTAACCTTTGACCGGGTATGTAAAGGTCAAAGGGTTTAGCTAAATTAGGGAGTTCTTGGGCAAGGGTCTAAATTGACTGCTCTTTCCATTCTTGAAAGGCTGCTTCTGGATTCTATTCAAAAGGATCATCATCTTTTCATGTCAGTGTTTCAGGTAGAGGCCCAGCTCTCAGACTGTAGGTAGGCATCCAGATGCAGAAAACCTTGGCCTCCCCAGGAACCCCTAAGCTGTCTTCTAGATTTAGAAGAGGTAAGGCTGCAAATGGCTTCTTCCCTATCCTGGGATGCGTTTCTCCGAATATCTGTGAGAATGAAGCCCAGGCATGTCACCTGAGCCTGGGATATTTGAGCCTTTTTCTTGGACACCTTCTATCCTTTCTTGGCTAGGTAGTTCAGAGGCGTCTTTAGTAGGCCTGGCGATCAGAATGTCATCTGCATATTGAAGGAGGGTTCCCTTTTACAGAGGTAGAACTTTTAGGTCTTTAGAGGATATTTCCCCAATGATGGTGTGGGGATTTTTGAACCATTGGGGCAGGACGGCCCGGCATTATTGCTTTTGTTGCATGTTGTGTCCTGCCACTCACAAGCCAAAAATTCTTGTGACTCTGAGATGAATGGAATACAGAAGAAGGCATCATTGAAGTGTAATACAGAATGTCATTGCCTGGTGGATGGTAGAATGAGCAGCAGTGTGTAGGAAATAGGAGCTACTGGATGTATATCCTCGGTGGCTTCACTGACTGTCCTGATATGCTTTACCAGGTCTCCAGCAGCCCATGGGGCTCTCGTGGTCAGGCCAATCCCAGGATATGGAGCTCACCTGGCTGCATCCCGCACCCCACAGCCCACGGGGCTCTCGTGTTCAAGTCCCTCCCAGGGTATGGAGCTCACCTGTGCAGCTACCCAGCAGCCCATGGGGCTCTCATAGTCAGGCCCTTCCCAGGATACAGAACTCCCCTGGACAGGTACCCCAGCAGGGCTGGACACACAGGAACTGTGCACATAGCCCACCTTGCAGAGAAACCCCAGCTCACCTGTCGCTCACAGCTGACACAGAACACCTCAGAGCAGGACTTGAACTAACAAACAGCAGCTCTGACAGGTCTGTGACCCTGGCTATCACTCTGTGCAGCCTCTCTCTGCCTGGTCTTCCGGACACTTCCACTGCAGCCAGGGCACCAGGCCTCTGTCTCCACCCACCATCACTCCTCTCCCTGATTCCTGGGTTCCTCTCATTAGGATAGGGTCTTCTTGAAGTTGTTTTCCACTCATGGACCAGATAAAATGATAAGAAAACAAGCCGCAGCTGCAGCCCCTTGTCTAGCCTGACTCTCTAGGGCCCACACCTGTTCCTTGGGCCTGGCCCGTTTAACAAGGTTCATTTTCTGCTACTTTGAGCTCCTAAGGGGTGAGGATTGGCTGATTTAGGCAGCCTGACACTGCCTGCCAACCCTCCCCATGTGTGCCTGTGTTGAGGTCAATATAAACACCTCTCCAGTCAGCAAGAGCCCCTGTAACTGTGCCTGACACCATATTCTCTGCCCCGTCAGCAGTGTCGGGGCTGGGGTGGTGGTAGGGAGTGAGGGGCCGTGGCTTTATGGGTGGCCCAGTGTGAGTGGGGCTCTGCTGGACTTTTCGCAGGAGTTGCTAGGCTGCCACCTGCTAAAGAAGAGGATGTGTCATCCATACCTGCCGCTGGATTTTCTCCCCAGGCAGAGGTGAGGAAGTAAAAAAGCAGTGTGGGCCGTGGCAGGAGGGGTATCTCAGGCAGGGAAATGGAAAGCTTCCAGAAGGGCATCTGGGGCCAGGACCATCCTGGCTGGCCTGCAGGCACCAAGTCGGCCTGCGTGCTGTCGCTTGTGTGGCTCCACAGCCCTTCCTCTAGGCTTGCAAGTACTTGTACATATCCAGGTGTTTTACCTGGAAAGGGTGGGAAGAGTTCAGCTGCAGCAGGACTGGGGCTCAGCTCACATTTACTCACAGACGCCTCGACACAGTCCCCCAGCTTTACAATGAGGATGCTCCTTGTGGGGGGGAGCTCTGCTGACTGCATGGGAGACGATTTCCCACCTCTGACCAACTTAAGAATTTTTTACCACTGGAGCAAATGCCCTGATAAGATTTTCCTCTGTATCACTGGTGGGTTCTTTTTTTTTTTTTCTTTTTTTCTTTTTGGTTCAAGGTAGATTTTATTTATTCCTCTTTTTTTTTTAATTTTGGAGATATAAACATGGAAATAATGCATTAATATAAAGACGTCTATGTGAAGGGAAAAACTTTTTTTCTGTTTTATTTTATTAAATGTTATTTATTTATTTTTATTTTTTTTAAATTTATTTATTTCTTTTATACAGCAGGTTCTTATTGGATATCTATTTTATACATATAAGTGTGCACATGTGAATCCCAGTCTCCCAATTCATCCCACCACCACCCTCACATGGTGTTCCCCCCTTGGTGTCCATATGTTTGTTCTCTACATCTGTGTCTCTATCTCTGCCCTGCAAACCGGTTCATCTGTACCATTTTTCTAGGTTCCACATATATGCATTAATATACAATATTTGTTTTTCTCTTTCTGACTTACTTCACTCCGTATGACAGTCTCTAGGTCCATCAAGGTCTCTACAAATGACCCAATTTCATTCCTATGTATGGCTGAGTAACATTCCATTGTATATATGTACCATGTCTTTATCCATTCGTCTGTCTGTGGTCACTTAGGTTGCTTTCATTACCTGGCTATTGTAAATAGTGCTGCAATGAACATTGTGGTGAATGTATGTTTTTGATTTATGGTTTTCTCTGGGTATATGCCCAGTAGTGGGATTGCTGGATTATATGGTAATTCTATTTTTAGTTTCTTAAGGAACCTCCATACTGTTCTCCATAGAGACTGTATCGATTTACATTCCCAACAATAGTGGAAGAAGGTTCCTTTTCTCCACACCCTCTCCAGCATTTGTTGTTTGTAGATTTTCTGATGATTTGACGTGATACCTCATTGTAGTTTCGATTTCCATTTCTCTAATAATTAGTGATGTTGAGCAGATTTTCATGTGTTTACTGGCCATCTCTATGTCTTCTTGGAAGAAATATCTATTTAGATCTTCTTCCATTTTTGTATTGTGTTGTTTGTTTTATTAATATTGAGCTGCATGAGCTGTTTATATATATTGGAGATTAATCATTTGTCCATTGATTCGTTTGCAATTATTCTCTGCCATTCTGAGGGTTGTCTTTTCATCTTGTTTGTAGTTTCCTTTGCTTTGCAAAAGCTTTTAAGTTTCATTACGTCCCATCTGTATAGTTTTCTTTTTTACTTCATTACTATAGGAGGTGGATCAAAAAAGATCTTGCTGTGATTTACGTCAGAGTATCCTTCGTAAGTTTTCCTCTCAGAGTTTTATACTGTCTGGTCTTACATTAAGGTCTCTAATCCATTTTGAATATATTTTTATGTATGGTGTTGGGGAGTGTTCTAATTTCATTCTTTTACATGTAGCTGTCCATATTTCCCAGCACCAATGATTGAAGAGACTGTCTTATCTCCATTGTATAGTCTTGCTTCCTTTGTCATAGATTAGTTGATCATAGGTGTATAGGTTTATCCCTGGGCCTTCTTTCTTTTTATTTTTTTCCTTTTACACGTTTATTGGAGTATAATTGATTTACAATGGAGTGTTCGTTTCTGCTGTATAACAAAGTGAATCAGCTATACATATACAAATATCACCAGATCCCCTCCCTCTTGCATCTCCCTCCCACACTCCATATCCCACCCCTTTATGTGGTCACAAAGCACCGAGCTGATCTCCCTGTTCTATGTGGCTGCTTCCCAGTAGCTATTGGTGTTACATTTGGTAATGTATTTATGTCCATGCCACTCTCTCACTTCGTCCCAGCTTACCCATCCCCCTTCCGGTGTCCTCAAGTCCTTTCTCTATGTCTGTGTCCTTAATCCTGTCCTGCCACTAGGTTCTTCAAAATATTTTTTTTTCTTCATTAGATTCCGTATATCTCTGTTAACATACAGTATTTGTTTTTCCCTTTCTGACTTACTTCACTGTGTAGGACAGATTCTAAGTCCATCCACCTCAGTACAAATAACTCAGTTTTGTTTCTTTTTATGGCTGAGTAATATTCCATTGTATATATGTGCCAGATCTTCTTTAAACATTCATCTGTCGATGGACACTTAGGTTGCTTCCATGTCCTGGCTATTGCAAATAGAGCTGCAATGAACATTTTTCTACATAACTCTTTTTGAATTATGGTTTTCACAAGGCAAATGCCCAGTAGTTGGATTGTTGTGTCATATGGTACTTCTATTGTTAGTTATTTAAAGGACCCTCCGTACTGTTCTCCCTAGTGCCCATATCAATTTACATTCCCACCCACAGTGCAAGTGTGTTCCCTTTTCTCCAATAAAGGCCTCTCCAGCGTTTATTGTTTTGTAGATTTTTTTTAATGATTGCCACTCTGACTGCTGTGAGGTGATACCTCAGGGTAGTTTTGATTTGCATTTCTCTAATGATTAGTGATGTTCAGCATCCTTTCATGTGTTTCTTGGTAATCTGTATATCTTCTTTGGAGAAATGTCTATTTAGGTCTTCTGCCCGTTTTTGGATTGGGTTGTTTGTTTTTGTGATATTGAGCTACATACGGTGCTTGTAAAGTTAGGAGATTAATCCTTTGTCAATTGCTTCATTTGAAAATATTTTCTCCCATTCTGAGGGTTGTTTTTGCATCTTGTTTATGTTTCCCTGTACTGCGTAAAAGCTTTTAAGTTTCATTAGGTCCCATTTGTTGATTTTTGTTTTTATTTCCATTTCTCTAAGTGGTGTGTCAAAAAGGATCTTGCTGTGATTTATGTCATAGAGTGTTCTGCCTATGGTTTCCTCTAAGTGTTTTATAGTGTCTGGTCTTATATTTAGGTCTCTAATCAATTTAGAGTTTATATTTGTGTATGGTGTTATGGAGTGTTCTAATTTCTTTCTTTTATGTGTAGGGGTCCAGTTTTTCCATCACCAATTACTGAAGAGACTGTCTTTTCTCCATTGTATATCCTTAGCTCCTTTGTCATAGATGAGATAGCCATAGGTATGTAGGTTTATCTCTGGGCTTTCTGTCCTGTTCCATTGATCTGTGTTTATGCCAATCTACATACACTTGATTCCATTATGGAGACATATAAATACATAGGTTTCAAGGTTATTACCAGTCAGATATATTCCTCTTCAGTGAATAGGGTGTTTTGTGTCCAGTTCATTGAGAAAGGAGTAGGTCTTGTCTATTACATATTTGGTATATGGAATGGGATCTGTGCTAATTTCAAACTCTGCTTTTACACATCACCCCACGACACCTTTCCCCTTAAGGAGGCATAAGTGTGTTTTCTAAATGTGTAACTCTGTTCTCTTTTGAAATTCAGTTCATGTGTGGCCATGTTTACATTTCCTCTATAAGTGATATATTACAATAAGTTTCTTTTCCTTTGTGGCTCATTTCACTTAGCATCATCGTACCTAAAGCCACTCATTATGCTGCTATTGGCCTTATGACATTGATTTTATGTCTGAGTGACATTCCATTGTATATAAGTACCACAACATCTATATCCATTTTTTTTTCTTTTATTGGGATATTTAAAGTGTACCGAAGTTGAGGTTCTTGTAAACAGAGCAGCCCTAAAGATTGGGCTGTCTGTGTGTTGTGGATTTTTAGTTTTCCCAAAATACACGCCCATGAGTGGAAGTGTGCTATGCTCTGTAGCTCTGTTTTAGAAAACAACATACAGTTCTCCAGAGAGGCTGTTGGCAATTTACATCCTGTCCATCGGCGTAACCAGGCTCCCTTTTCTCCATGGCCTGTCCTGCATTTGTGGTTTTTACACTATTTGTGGATGGCCCTTTTGACTGGAGGTAAGGGACACTTCTCTGTAGTGTGGATTTGCAATGCCTGATGGCTTGCTTGGCCAAGAAGCGCATATGCATTTTTTCCCGAATATATTCAAGAAAATACACATACTCCCTTTTCAGCCAAGGGCTGAAACATTTTCAAAATTCTGTCGCTTTTCATGTGCTTTAAAGACGACTCCAATCTACCTCTTGAAATCCGTTTCCTTCAATTCTGCCTTGCATTCAAATCCTCTTCACTGCCTTACCTCAATATATTTCTGGATGATAGTTGTCCTTTATAACTCTGCAAGTTTGTGAATTGCTGTGCCCCTGATTTCCATTTTTCAACTCGCCTCTTTGTGAGCTGGCTGCAATACCGCAGGATGGCTTTAGGCCCTAGTCCTGTTCCGGGGCTTCAGGCTGAGACTTTGGTTAATTCTTCTTCCTGATGGGAAACTAGAGTGACATGTGCCCATCCAAACACCTACAGCTTATCTCTCATTTATTTCACCTCTTCCTGTTCATCCGCTGCACAATTTGCAAACTGTGCATAACAGGAGGGTAAAGACGCTGACACTCAAAGTGGGGAGATTTTTAGTAATGCAGATGGAATGTTGAAGCCGAGCACGACAAAAGGAAAAATGAGGTACCTTTTAGAAAACTTTCCCAATTACACAGTGTACCATCCACTGGGTTTCCCATGCATGATTTAACTGTAGGAGGATTCCCTTACACCTGGAGAGTTGGGACCACTAGAATGGGTAGTACACAGTATTGCTCTAAGTGGTGTTCTTTTGTTCACACAATCTCAGCAATCTTGTCCGCCCCAAGTGTCCAGTCTTATGTCTCATCCAGCTGTGGGTGTAAAGGTGGTCAATCTAGCTTGCATCACAGGCCCTGAACGTAGTTTTTTAGACTTTCTATCTGTTTTTGCATTTTGCTTTTGAAATTTATTTTTATAAGTGGGTTTAACTGAATTTCAGTGCTGTGTTCATGGCGTTATACACACACATGATTCCTTTATGGAGACATGAGAATACATATGTTTTAAAATTCTTAGAGTCATATATATTCCTCAGAAATGAATAAGGGTTGTTGAGTCCAGTTCATTATGCCGGGAGTAGGTGCGGTCTATTAAATACTTGGTTTATGTAACGGTATGTGTGCTAATTTAAAACTGTGGTTTTATGCATCACCTCACCTCGCCTTTCCCATTAAGCAGGAAGAAGATTCTTTTCTAAATGTGTGACTCTGTTGTGTTTCTAATTCAGTTCAAGTGTAGTCATGTGTACACTCCCACTATGAGTGATATCTTATGATAAGACTTGTTACTCTGTTATCTTTCCTAAATCAGTTCATGTGTAGCCATGTTTTCAGGACCTTCATAAGTGATATCTTATGATAAGTTTCTTTTTCTGTGTGACTTATTTCACTTAGAATCATCGTACATGAGACCACTCATTTTAGTGCTACTGGCCTTATGACATTAATGTCATGGCTGAGGGATATTCCATCGTACGTAAGTACCACAATTTCTTGAATCATTTTTGTCTTTCCTGGGATATTTAAGGTGTACCCAAGTTGAGGTTCTTGTAAGCAGTGCAGCCCTAAATTTGGGCATGGATGTGTCTTATCGATTTTCAGTTTTCCAAAGGTATATTCCCTAGACGGGAACTGCCGTTGGATTTTTAGCTCTGCTGTTTATTTGATATAGGGAACACAATGCACTCCTCCAGAGAGGTAGTTGGCAATTTATATCCTGCCCATTAGACTAACAAGGTTCACGTATCTCCAGGGCCTATCTTGACTTTCTGGTTTCTACACATTTTTCGGATATCCCTTTTGACCTGTGGGAAGTGATCGTTCTTTTAGTGAAGATTTGCATTGCCCGCTTGCTTGCTTGCCCAAAAAGGGCATATGCTTTCTTTCCTGAATATATTCAGGATAAAACGCATACGCCCTTTTTGGCCAAGTGCATCACTGTCGAAGTTGTGCCCCTCTTCCTGTGCTTCAAAGTCGATTCCAATGTACTTCATGAAATCTGTTTCCTGTTATTCTGCCTCATTTTCAAATCCGCCTCATTGCCTTCCCTCAATAGTTTTTGGACGATAGTTGTCCTTTATTACTCTGCCAATTTGTGAATTGCTGTGCCCCTGAGCTCCATTTTTCAGCTCGCTTTTTTGTGATCTGACCGCAAATCCACAATTTTGGTTCAGGACTTATACTCGTTCCTACAGGCAGGCTGAGACTTTGGTAAATTTTTCTTCCTGATGGGAAATTAGAGTGACATGTGCCCGTCCAAATGCCTAACAACTACTCTCTAATTGGTTCTCCCTCTTCCCTTTCATCCTCTGCCTAATTGGTAACCTGTGTGAACCAGGAAGTTAAAGGGGATGTCTCTCCAAGTAGGGATATTGATAGTAAAGCAGTTAAAAGGTCAAACCGGAGCACCAGGAGAGGGACTATTCGTTGAGTTTTAGATACCATTCATATCCACAGTGAGTCCATTCTCTAGGATTCCCGTACATGTTATAGCTCTAGTAATAATCCCTTCAACCAGGAGAGTTGAGACCAATGCAATATGTGCCACACATTATTGCTTTAAAGGGTCTTCATTTGCTCACCCAATCTCACCAATCCTCTCAATCACAAGTATCCAGCCATAACACACATCCAGCTGTCATTGTAGATACGGTCATTTCAGGTTTCATCAGAGCCCCTGAAGGAATTGTAAAGAATTTCCCTATTTTTGTTTTGTTTTTGAAATTCCTTTTTATAGTGGGTTTGAGCTGATTCTCACGGCCATGTTTATGCCAGTCGAGACACACTTGAATCCCTTAAGGACACATTTCAATACATAGGTTTTAAGATTTTACTAATCAGATATATTCCTCTGCGGGGAATATGGGGTGTTGAGTCCCTTTCACTGAGGAAGGTGTAGGTCTTGTCTATTCCCTATTAGGGTTTTGGATTGGTACCTGTACTAATATCAAACTCTGGTTTTATGCATCACCCCACCTCTCCTTCCCCCTTGAGCAGGCATAAGTGTTTTCTAAATGTGAGACTCTTCTCTTTCCTAACTCAGTTCATGTGTAGCCATATTTACTGGTTCTTCATAAGTGATATCTTATTATAAGTTTCTTTTTTTGTGTGACTTATTTCACTTAGAATCATCGTACCTGAATCCACTCATTTTGATCCTACTGGTCTTAAGACATTGATTTCATGGCTGAGGGATATTCCATCGTACGTAAGTACCACAATTTTTTGAACCATTTTTATATTTCATGGGATATTTAAGGTGTACCCAAGTTGAGCTTCTTGTAAGAAGTGCAGCCCTAAATATTGGGGTGTCTCTGTCTTATTGATTTTCAATTTTCCCAAGGTATATTCCCTACCCTGGAAATGCCCTTGGCTCTGTAGCTCTGTTGTTTACTTGTGTTAGGGAACACAATGCACTCCTCCAGAGAGGCAGTTGGCAATTTACATCCCACCCATCAGCATAACAAGGCTCCCTGTTCTCCAGGACCTGTCTTGCCTTTCTGATTTTTAAATATTTTGCGGATGTCCCTTTTTACAGGTGGGAAGTGATACTTCTTAGTAGTGCAGATTTGCATTGCCTGCTTGCTTGCTTGGCCAAAAAGGGCGTATGCGTTTTCTCCTGAATATATTCAGGAGAAAACACATACGCCCTTTTTGGCCAAGTGCATTATTGTAGAAGTTGTGCCCCTCTTCCTGTGTTTAAAGATGATTCCAACGCACCTCTTGAAATCTGTTTCTTGCTATTCTGCCTCGCATTGATGGCCGCCTCGTTGCGTTCCCTCACCAGATTTTTGGATGCTAGTTGTCCTTTATTACTCTGCCAGTTTGTGAATTGCTGTGCCCATGAGGTCCATTTTTCAACTCGATTTTTGTGAGCTGAATGCAAGTCCAAAATTTTGGTTCAGGAACTATACTGTTTCCTGGTGGGTGGCTGAGACTTTGGTTAATTCTTCTTCCTGCCAGGAAATCAGAGTGACATATGCCCCTCCAAATGCCTAACAACTACTCTCTCATTGGTTCTCCCTCTTCCCTTTCATCCTCTGCCAAATTGGCAACCTCTGTGAAACAGCAGGTTAAAGGTGCTGTCTCTCCAATTTGGGAGATGGATAGTAAAGCAGTTGGAAACTAAAACCGGAGCACCAGGAGAGGGACTATTAGTTGAGGTTTAAAAATCTTTCGTATTCACAGTGTGTCCATTCTCTAGGTTTCCCGTACATGTTATATCTGTAATATTCCCTTTAACCAGGAGAGTTGGGACCCATGGAATGGGTGCCACACATTATTGCTTAAAAGGGTCTGCATTTCCTTACACAATCTCACCTATCGTCTCACACCTAAGTGTCCAGCCTTATGCCACATCCAGCTCTCGTTGTAGATAGGGTCATTCCACATTTCATCAGAGACCCTGAAGGAATTGTAAAGAATTTCCCTGTTTTGTTGTTTTGTTTTTGAAATTCCTTTTTATAGTGGGTTTGAGCTGATTCTCACTGCCATGTTTATGCCAGTCTAGACACACTTTTTTCCCTTATGGAGACATATCAATACATAGGTTTTAAGATTCTTACTAGTAAGATATATTCCTCTGCAGGGAATATGGGGTGTTGAGTCCCTTTCACTGAGGAACGTGTAGGTCTTGTCTATTCCGTATTAGGTTTTTGGAATGGTACATGTGCTTATATCAAACTCTGGTTTTATGCATCACCCCACCTCTCCATCGCCCTTAAGCAGGCATAAGATTGTTTTCTAAATGTGAGACTCTGTTCTCTTTCCTAACTCAGTTCATGTGTAGCCATGTTTACAGGATCTTCATAAGTGATATCTTATGATAAGTTTCTTTTTCTGTGTGACTTATTTCACTTAGAATCATCGTACCTGAATCCACGCATTTTGCTGCTACTGGTCTTATGACATTGATTTCATGGCTGAGGGATCTTCCATCGTACGTATATACCACAATTTTTTGAACCATTTTTTATCTTTCCTGGGATATTTAAGTTGTACCCAAGTTGAGGTTCTTGTAAGCAGTGCAGCCCTAAATTTGTGGGTGGCTCTGTCTTACTTATTTTCAGTTTTCCCAAGGTATATTCCCTAGACTGGAAGTGCCCTTGTCTGTAGCTCTCTTGTTTACTTGTTTTAGAGAACACAATGCACTCATCCAGATAGGCAGTTGGCAATTTACTTCCCACCCATCAGCATTACAAGGCTCCATGTTCTCCAGGGAATGTCTTGTCTTTCTGGGTTTTACACATTTTGTGGATGTCCATTTTGACTGGTGGGAAGTGATACTTCTTTGTTGTTCAGATTTGCATTGCCTGGTTACTTGCTTGGCAAATAATGGCGTATGCGTTTTCTCCTGAATATATTCAATAGAAAACGCATATGCTCTTTTTGACCAAGTGCATCATTGTCGAAGTTTTGCCCCTCTTCCTTTGCTTTACAGGTGATTCCAACATACCTCATGAAATCTGTTTACTGCTATTGTGCCTCGCTTTCAAGTCCACATCGGAGCCTTCCTTCAAAAGATTTTTGGACGATAGTTGTCCTTTATTATTCTGCCAGTTTGTGAATTGCTGTGCCCCTGAGCTCCATTGCTCAACTCGTTTTTTGTGAGCTGACCGCAAGTCCAAAATTTTGGTTCAGGATCTATACTTGTTCCCGGGGGGTGACTGAGACTTTGGTTAATTCTTCTTCCTGCCGGGCAATTATAGTTACATGTGCCCGTCCAAATGCCTAACAGCTACTCTCTCATTGGTTCTCCCTCTTCCCGTTCATCCTCTGCCAATTTGGCAACCTGTGTGAACCAGGAGGTTAAAGGGCCTGTCTCTCCAAGTTGGGTGATTGATAGTAAAGCAGTTGGAGAGTGAAACCGGAGCAGCAGAATAGGGACTATTAGTTGAGTTTTAGAAAACTTTCGTATTCACAGTGTTTCCTTTCTCTAGGTTTCACGTTCCAGTTATAGCTGTAGTAATATTCACTACAACCTGTTGAGTTGGGACCCATGGAATGGAGCCCACGCATTATTGCTATAAATGGTCTGCGTTTGCTCACCCAATCTCACCAATCCTCTCAGTCCCATGTGTCCAGCCTTATGCCACATCCAGCTGTCATTGTACATAGGGTCATTACATGTTTCATCATATACCCTAAAGGAATTGTATAGAATTTACCTTTTCTTTTGTTTTTGAAATTCCTTTTTATAGTGGGTTTGAGCTGATTCTCGCTGCCATGTTTATGCCAGTCTAGACACACTTGATTCCCTTACGGAGACATATCAATACATAGGTTTTAAGATTCTTACTAGTCAGATATATTCCTCTGCGGGAAATATGGGGTTTTGAGTCCCTCTCACTGAGGAAGGTATAGGTAGGTCTTGTCTATTCCATAGTTGGTTTTTGGAACGGTACCTGTGCTTATATCAAACTCTGGTTTCATGCATCGCCCCACCTCTCCTTCCCCCTTAAGCAGGCATAAGAGTGTTTTCTAAATGTGAGACTCTGTTCTCTTTCCAAACTCAGTTCATGTGTAGCCATGTTTACAGGATATCCATAAGTGATATCTTATGATAAGCTTCTTTTTCTGTGTGACTTATTTCACTTAGAATCATCGTACCTGAATCCACTCATTTTGCTACTACTGGTCTTATGACATTGATTTCATGGCTGAGGGATATTCCATCGTACGTAAGTACCACAATTTTTTGAACCATTTTAATATTTCCTGGGATATTTAAGGTGTAACCAAGTTGAGGTTCTTGTTAGCAGTGCAGCCCTAAATTTGAGGGTGGCTCTGTCTTATTGATTTTCAGTTTTCCCAAGGTATATTCCATAGACTGTAAGTGCCCTTGGCTCTGTAGCTCTGTTGTTTACTTGTTTTAGGGAAGAAAATGCACTCCTCCAGAGAGAAAGTTGGCAGTTTACATCTCGCCCAACAGCATAACAAGGCTCCCTGTTCTCCAGGGCCTGTCTTGCCTTTCTGGTATTTACCCATTTTGTAGAGTTCCCTTTTGGCCTGTGGGAAATGATACATCTTTGTAGTGCAGATTTCAATTGCCTGCTTGCTTGCTTGGCCAAAAAGGGCGTATGGGTTTTCTCCTGCATATGTTAACAAGAAAATGCATACGCCATTTATGGCCAAGTGCATCATTGTCAAAGTTGTGCCCCTCTTCCTGTGCTTTACAGGTGATTCCAACGTACCTCTTGAAATCTGTTTCCTGCTATTCTGCCTCTCTTTCAAGTCCGCCTCGTTGCCTTCCCTCAACAGATTTTTGGATGATAGTTGTCCTTTATTTCTTTGCCAATTTGTGAATTGCTGTGTCCTTGAGCTCCATTTTTCAACTCGTTTTTTGTGAGCTGAACGCATGTCCAAAATTTTGGTTCAGGACCTACACGGGTTCCCGGTGGGTGGTTGCAACGTTGGTTAATTCTTCTTTCTGCCCGGGAAATTATAGTGACCTATGCCCGTCCAAATGCCTAACAGCTACTCTCTCATTGGTTCTCCCTCTCCACTTTCATCCTTTGCCAAATTGGCAACCTGTGTGAACCAGGAGGTTAAAGGGGCTGTCTCTCCAAGTTGGGAGATTGATAGTAAAGCAGGTGGAAAGTCAAACTGGAGCACCAGGAGAGGGACTATTCGTTGAGTTTTAGAAACCTTTCATATTCACAGTGTCTCCATTCTCTAGGTTTCCCGTACATGTTATATCTGTAATAATGTTCCCTTTAACCTTGAGAGTTGGGACCCATGGAATGGGTGCCATGCATTATTGCTTTAAAGTGTCTGTATTTGCTCACTGAATCTCACCAATCCTCTCAGTCCCAAGTGTCCCGCCTTATGCCACAACCAGCTGTCATTGTAGACAGGGTCATTCCAGGTTTCATCAGAGACCCTGAAGGAATTGTAAAGAATTTCCCTGTTTTTTGGTTTTGTTTTTGAAATTCCTTTTTATAGTGGGTTTGAGCTGATTCTCGCTGCCTTGTTTATGCCAGTCTAGACACACTTGATTCCCTTATGGAGACATATCAATACATAGGTTTTAAGATTCTTACTAGTCAGATATATTCCTCTGCAGGAAATATGGGGTTTTGAGTCCCTTTCACTGAGGAAGGTGTAGGTCTTGTCTATTCCATAGTTGGTTTTTGGAACGGTACCTGTGCTTATATCAAACTGTGGTTTTATGCATCACCCCACCTCTCCTTCCCCCTTAAGCAGGCATAAGAATGTTTTCTAAATGTGAGACTCTGTTCTCTTTCCTAACTCAGTTCATGTGTAGCCATGTTTACAGGATCTTCATAAGTGATATCTTATGATAAGCTTCTTTTTCTGTGTGACTTATTTCACTTAGAATCATCGTACCTGAATCCACTCATTTTGCTGCTACTGGTCTTATGACATTGATTTCATGGCTGAGGGATATTCCATCGTACCTAAGTACCACAATTTTTTGAACCATTTTTATGTTTCCTGGGATATTTAAGGTGTACCCAAGTTGAGGTTCTTGTAAGCAGTGCAGCCCTAAATATGAGGGTGGCTCTGTCTTATTGATTTTCCGTTTTCCCAAGGTATATTCCCTAGACTGGAAGTGCCCTTGGCTCTGTAGCTCTGTTGTTTACTTGTTTTAGGGAACACGATGCACTCCTCCAGTGAGGCAGTTGGCAATTTACATCCTCCCCATCAGCATAACAAGGCTCCCTGCTCTCCAGGGCCTGTCTTGCCTTTCTGGTGTTTACCCATTATGTGGAGTTCCCTTTTGACCTGTGGGATGTGATACTTCTTTGTAGTGCAGATTTGCATTGCCCGCTTGCTTGCTTGGCCAAAAAGGGCGTATGCGTTTTCTCCTGCATATGTTCACGAGAAAAAGCATACACCATTTTTGGCCAAATGCATCATTGTCGAAGTTGTGCCCCTCTTTCTGTGCTTTACAGGTGATTCCAACGTACCTCTTGAAATCTGTTTCCTGCTATTCTGCCTCTCTTTCAAGTCCGCCTTGTTGCCTTCCCTCAACAGATTTTTCGATGATAGTTGTCCTTTATTTCTTTGCCATTTTGTGAATTGCTGTGCCCTTGAGTTCGATTTTTCAACTCGTTTTTTTGTGAGCTGAACGCATGGCCAAAATTTTGGTTCAGGACCTATACTGGTTCCCGGTGGGTGGTTGCAACGTTGGTTAATTCTTCTTCCTGCCCGGGAAATTAGAGTGACATATGCCCGTCCAAATGCCTAACAGCTACTCTCTCATTGGTTCTCCCTCTTCCCTTTCATCCTCTGCCAAATTGGCAACCTGTGAGAACCAGGAGGTTAAAGGGGCTGTCTCTCCAAGTTGGGAGATTGATAGTAAAGCAGGTGGAAAGTCAAACTGGAGCACCAGCAAAGGGCATATTCGTTGAGTTTTAGAAACATTTCATATTCAGAGTGTCTCCATTCTCTAGGTTTCCCGTACATGTTATATCTGTAATATTCCCTTTAACCAGGAGAGTTGGGACCCATGGAATGGGGGCGATGCATTATTGCATTAAAGTGTCTGTATTTGCTCACTGAATCTCACCAATCCTCTCAGTCCCAAGTGTCCAGCCTTATGCCACATCCAGCTGTCATTGTAGACAGGGTCATTCCAGGTTTCCTCAGAGACCCTGAAGGAATTGTAAAGAATTTCCCTGTTTTTTTGTTTTGTTATTGAAATTCCTTTTTATAGTGGGTTTGAGCTGATTCTCGCTGCCATGTTTATGCCAGTCTAGGCACACTTGATTGCTTTACGGAGACATATCAATACATAGGTTTTAAGATTCTTACTAGTCAGATATATTCCTCTGCGGGAAATATGGGGTTTTGAGTCCCTTTCACTGAGGAAGGTATAGGTAGGTCTTGTCTATTCCATAGTTGGTTTTTGGAACGGTACCTGTGCTTATATCAAACTCTGGTTTTATGCATCACCCCACCTCTCCTTCCCCCTTAAGCAGGCATAAGAGTGTTTTCTAATTGTGAGACTCTGTTCTCTTTCCTAACTAAGTTCATGTGTAGCCATGTTTACAGGATCTTCATAAGTGATATCTTATGATAAGCTTCTTTTTGTGTGTGACTTATTTCACTTAGAATCATTCTACCTGAATCCACTCATTTTGCTGCTACTGGTCTTATGACATTGATTTCACGGCTGTGGGATATTCCATCGAATGTAGGTACCAAAATGTTTTGAACCATTTTTATAATTCCTGGGATATTTATGGTGGACCCAAGTTGAGGTTCTTGTAAGCAGTGCAGCCCTAAATTTAAGGGTGGCTCTGTCTTATTGATTTTCAGTTTTCACAAGGTATATTCCCTAGACTGGAAGTGCCCTTGGCTCTGTAGCTCTGTTGATTACTTGTTTTAGGGAACACAATGCACTCCTCCAGTGAGGCAGTTGGCAATTTACATCCCGCCCATCAGCATTACAAGGCTCCCTGTTTTCCAGGGCCTCTCTTGCCTTTCTGGTTTTTACACATTTTTTGGATATCCCTTTTGACCAGTGGGAAGTGATACTTCTTTGTAGTGCAGGTTTGTGTTGCCTGCTTGCTTGCTTGGCCAAAAAGATCGTATGCGTTTCCTCCTGCATATATTCAGGAGAAAATGCATATGCCCTTTTTGGCCAAGTGCATCATTGTCGAAGTTGTGTCCCTCTTCCTGTGCTTTACAGGAGATTCCAACGTACCTCTTTAAATCTGATTCCTGCTATTTTGCTTCGCTTTCAAGTCCGCCTCGTTGCCATCCCTCAACAGATTTTTGGATGATAGTTGTCCTTTATTACTTTGCCAGTTTGTGAATTGCTGTACACTTGAGCTCCATTTTTCAACTCGTTTCTTGTGAGCTGAACGCATGTGTAAAATTTGGGTTCAGGACCTATACTGATTCCCGGAGGGTGTTTGCAACTTTGGTTAATTCTTCTTCCTGGCCGGAAATTAGAGTGACATATGCCCGTCCAAATGCCTAACAGCTACTCTCTCATTGGTTCTCCCTCATCCCTTTCATCCTCTGCCAAATTGGCAACCTGTGAGAACCAGCAGGTTAAAGGGGCTGTCTCTCCAAGTTGGGAGATTGATAGTAAAGCAGTTGGAAAGTCAAACTGGAGCACCAGGAGAGGGAATATTCGTTGAGTTTTACCAACTTTTCGTATTCACAGTGTGTCCATTCTCTAGGATTCCCGTACATGTTATAGCTGTAGTAATATTCCCTTCAACCTGGAGAGTTGGGACCCATGGAATGGTTGCCATGCATTATTGATTTCACGGGTCTGCATTTGCTCACCCAATCTCAACAATCCCCTCAGTCCCAAGTGTCCAGCCTTATGCCACATCCAGCTGTCATTGTAGACAGGGTCATTCCACGTTTAATCAGAGACCCTGAAGGAATTGTAAAGAATTTCTCTGTTTTATTGTTTTGTTTTTGAAATTCCTTTTTTTAGTGGGTTTGAGCTGTTTCTCTCTGCCATGTTTATGTCAGTCCAGACACATTTGATTCCCTTACGGAGACATATCAATACATAGGTTTTAAGATTCTTACTAGTCAGATATATTCCTCTGCGCGAAATATGGGGTTTTGAGTCCCTTTCACTGAGGAATGTATAGGTAGGTCTTGTCTATTCCATAGTTGGTTTTTGGAACGGTACTTGTGCTTATATCAAACTCTGGTTTTAAGCATCACCCCACCTCTCCTTCCCCCTTAAGCAGGCATAAGAGTGTTTTCTAAATGTGAGACTCTGTACTCTTTCCTAACTCAGTTCATGTGTAGCCATGTTTACAGGATCTTCATAAGTGATATCTTATGATAAGCTTCTTTTTCTGTGTGACTTATTTCACTTAGAATGATCGTACCTGAATCCACTCATTTTGCTGCTACTGGCCTTATGACGTTGATTTCATGGCTGAGGGATATTTCATCGTACGTAAGTAACACAATTTTTTGAAACATTTTTATCTTTCCTGTGATATTTAAGGGGTACCGAAGTTGACGTTCTTGTTAGCAGTGCAGCCCTAAATTTGGGGGGTGGCTCTGTCTTATTGATTTTCAGTTTTCCCAAGGTATATTCACTAGACTGGAAGTGCCCTTGGCTCTGTAGCTCTGTTGCTTACTTCTATTAGGGAACACAATGCACTCCTCCAGTGAGTGAGTTGCCAATTTACATCCCGCCCATCAGCATAACAAGACTCCCTGTTCTCCAGGGCCTGCCTTGCCTTTCTGGTATTTACACATTTTGTGGATGTCCCTATTGACCGGTGGGAAGTGATACTTCTTTGTAGTGCACATTTGCATTGTCTGCTTGCTTGCTTGGCCAAAAAGGGCGTATGCGTTTTCTCCTGCATATATTCAGGAGAAAATGCATACGCATTTTTGGCCAAGTGCATCATTGTGGAAGTTGTGACCCTCTTCCTGTGCTTTAAAGGCAATTCCAACGTACCTCTTGAAATCTGTTTCCTGCTATTCGGCCCCACTTTCAAGTCCGCTTCGTTGTCTTCCCTCAACAGATTTCTGGACGATAGTTGGCCTTTATTACTCTGCCAGTTTGTGAATTGCTCTGTCGCTGAGCTCCATTTTTCAACTCGTTTTTTGTAAGCAGAATGCAAGTCCAAAATTTTGGTTCAGGACCTATACTGGTTACCGGTAGGTGGTTGAGACTTTGGTTAATACTTCTTCCTGCCGGGAAATTAGAGTGACATGTGCCCGTCCAAATGCCTAACAGCTACTCTCTCATTGGTTCTCGCACTTCCCTTTCATCCTCTGCCAAATTGGCAACCTGTGCGAACCAGGAGGTTAAAGGGGCTGTCTCTCCAAGTTGGGAGATTGATAGTAAAGCAGTTGGAAAGTCAAACCGGAGCACCAGGAGAGGGACTATTCATTGAGTTTTAGAAACCTTTCGTATTCAGAGTCTGTCCATTCTCTAGGTTTCCCGTACATGTTATAGCTGTAGTAATATTCCCTTCAACCTGGAGAGTTGGGACCCATGGAATTGGTGCCATGCATTATTGCTTTAAAGGGTCTGCATTTGCTCACCCAATCTCACCAATCCTCTCAGTCCCAAGTGTCCAGCCTTATGCCACATCCAGGTCTCATTGTAGATAGGGTCATTCCAGGATTCATTAGAGCCCCTAAAGGAATTGTAAAGAATTTCCATGCTTTTTGTCTTTTTTTTTTGAAATTCCTTTTCATACTTGGTTTGAGCTGATTCTCACTGCAATGTTTATGCCAGTCTATACACACTTGATTCCATTACGGAAACATATCGATACATAGGTTTTAATATTCTTACTAGTCAGATATATTCCTCTGTGGGAAATATCGTGTTCTGAGTTCCTTTCACTGAGGAAGGTGTAGGTCTTGTATATTCCATAGTTGGTTTTTGAAATGGTACGTGTGGTTATATCAAACGCTGGTTTTCTGCAGCACCCCACCTCATATTCCCCCTTAAGCAGGCATAAGAGTGTTTTCTAAATGTGAGTCTCTGTTCCCTTTCCTAACTCTGTTCATGTGTAGCCATGTTTAGAGGACCTTCATAAGTGATATCTTATGATAAGTTTCTTTTTCTGTGTGACTTATTTCACTTAGAATCATCGTACCTGAATCCACTCTTTTTGCTGCTACTGGTCTTATGACATTGATTTCATGGCTGAGGGATATTCCATCGTACGTAAGTACAATAATTTTTTGAACCATTTTTATCTTTCCTGGGATATTTAAGGTGTACCCAAGTTGAGGTTCTTGTAAGCAGTGCAGCCCTAAATTTTGGGGTGGCTCTGTCTTATTGATTTTCAGCTTTCCCACGGTATATTCCCCAGACTGGTAATTGCCCTTGGCTCTGTAGCTCTGTTGTTTACTTGTTTTAGGGAACACAATGCACTCCTCCAGAGAGGCATTTGGCAATTTACATTACGCCCATCAGCATAACAAGGCTCCCTGTTGTCCAGTGCCTGTCTTGACTTTCTGATTTTTTCACATTTTGTGGATGTCCCTTTTGACCGGTCGGAAGTGATACTCCTTAGTAGTGAAGATTTGCATTGCCCGCTTGCTTGCTTTGCCAAAATGGGCATATGCGTTGTCTCCTAAATATATTCAGGAGGTAACGCATATGCCCTTTTTGGCCAAGTGCATCATTGTCGAAGTTGTGCCCCTCTTCCTGTGCTTTAAAGGCTATTCCAACGTATCTCTTGAAAGCTGTTTCCTGCAATTCTGCCTCGCTTTCAAGTCTGTGTCTTTGCCTTCCCTCAACAGATTTTTGGACGATAGCTGTCCTTTACTATTCTGCCAGTTTGTGAATTGTTGTGCCCCTGAGCTCCGTTTTTCAACTCGTTTTTTGTGAGCTGAAGGCAAGTCCAAAATTTTGGTTCAGGACCTATACTGGTTCACGGTGTGTGGCTGAGACTTTGGTTACTTCTTCTTCCTGCAGGGAAATTAGAGTGACATGTGCCCGTCCAAATGCCTAACAACTACTCTCTCATTGGTTCAACTTCTTCCCATTCATCCTCTGCAAAATTGGCAACCTGTGTACCAGGAGGTTAAAGGTGCTGTCTCTCCAAGTGGGGAGATTGTTAGTAAAGCAGTTTTTAAGTCAAACCGGAGCACCAGGAGAGGGACTATTAATTGAGTTTTAGAAATCTTTCGTATTCACTGTGTGTCCATTCTCTAGGTTTCCCGTACATGTTATAGCTGTAGTAATATTGCCTTCAACCTGGAGAATTGGGACCCATGGAATGGGTGCCATGCATTATTGCTTTAAAGGGTCTACATTTGCTCACCTAATCTCACCAATCCTCTCAGTCCCAAGTGTCCAGCCTTATGCCACATCCAGTTGTCGTTGTAGATAGGGTTATTCCAGGTTTCATCAGCGACCCTGAAGGTATTGTGTAAGAATTTTTCTGTTTTTATGTTTCGTTTTGAAATTCATTTTTATATTGGGTTTGAGCTGATTCTCCCTGCCATGTTTATGTCGTTCTAGACACACTTAGTTACCTTACGGAGACATATCAATACATAGGTTTTAAAATTCTTACTAGTCAGATATATTTCTCTGCGGGGAATAGGGATGTTGACTTCCGTTCTCTGAGGAAGGTGTAGGGCTTGTCTCTTTTGTTTTTGGATTATGGAACTGTACCTGTGCTAATATCAAACTTTTGTTTTGTGCATCTCCCCACCTGTCTTTCCCCTTAATCAAGCGTTAGAGTGTTTTCTAAATCTGAGACTCTGTTCTCTTCCCTAAATCAGTTCATATGTAGCCATGTTTACATTCCCTTCATAAGTGATATCTTATGTCAGAATGCACTATGGCCCTTGTCATAATAATGCTTCATGACCCCTGTCATCACAATGATCCATGCCCTGGTTATCAAAATGCTCCATGTCCCTTGTCATCAAAATTCTCCACGTACTTGTCATCACAGTGCTACATGACACTTCTCATCAAAATGTTATATGCTCTTGTCATCACAATTTTCCATTCTCTTGACATTGCAATGCTCCATGCCCTTGTCATCACAATGCTCCATGCCTTTTTCATCACATTGCTCCATGACCCCTGTCGTCACATTGCTCCCTGACACCTGTCAACACAATGCTTCATGCCCATTTTCATTACAGTGCTCCATGATGCTCGACATCACAATTACCCAAGGTCTTCTCATCACAATGCTCCACGGTTTTGCCATCACCATGCTCCATGCCTTGTCATCTCAAAGCTCAATGTCCCTTGTCCTTACAATTCTCCACGTCCTTGTCATTACAATGCTCCATGGCTCTTCACATCACAATGTTATATGCTCTTGTCATCACAATACTCCATGCACTTGTCATCTCAATGCTCCATGACCCCTGTCATAGGAAGCTCCATGCGCTTTTCATCAAAATGTTTCACGACCAGGACATTAAAATTCTCAATGGCCCTTGATATCACAATGCTCCATGCCATTGTCATCACAATGCTCCTTTACTTTGTCACAACAATCCTCCATAACAATTGGCATCACAATGCTCCATGATATTGTCATCAAACTGGAACATGACATATTTCATCACATTGCTCCCTGACAACTTTCTTCACAATAATCCATGACCTTGTCATCACAGTGCTCCATGATCTTGTCATCACAATGTGCCATGCCCATTCTTATCACAATAATCCAAGAAACTTTTCAGACCAATGCTCCATGCCATTTTTCATCACAATGCTCCATGAACGCTGTCATCAAAATGCACCATGCCCATCATCATAATGCTTCATGCTATTGTCATCACAATGAAATCAAAAAGCTCCATGACATCTGTCATCACAATGCAGCAAACCCTTGTGATCACAATGTCCCATAACACTTGTCATCACAATGCCCCATGACGCTGGTCACCACAGTTATCCATGGGGTTCTCATCACAATGCACCATGACTTTTGTCAACACAATGCTCAATACCATAGTCAACACAATGCTCTCTGATTATTGACCTCAGTATGCACCGTGCACTCTTTCATGACAAGGCTCCATGCCATTTCATCACAATGATCCATGGCCTTCTCATCAAAATGTTCCAAGAAAACTGTGATCACAATGCTCCTTGCACTTGTCATCACAAAGCTCCATGACGAATGTCATCAGAATGCTCCATGGCCTTCTCATCATAATGTTCCATGCCCTTGTCATCACAATGCTCCAAGACCCCTGTAATCAAAGTGATCCCTGTGCCTTTTCATCAGAATGCTCCATGAGACTTGTCATCACAAGGTTCCATTGTCTTCACATCAGAGTGCTCCAGGACCTTGTCATCACAGTGCTCCATTCCCTTGTCATCACAATGCAACATGACCACTGTCTTCACAATAATCCATGAACATTTTCAGCCCAATGCTCCATGAAATTCTCATCACAATGCTCCATAGCCCATATCACCACAATGCTCCATGACCACTCTCATCAAAACACTCCATGACACCTGACAACACAATGATCCAGGACACTTGTCATCACAGTGCTCCATTCCCTAGTCATCACAATGCTCCATGACCCCTGTCATCACAACACTCCATGAACATTTTCAGCCCAGTACTCCATGACACTTGTCATCAAAATGATCCATGCCCTTGTCATCCCAATGCTCCATGACCCCTGTATTCACAATGCTCCGTGACGCTTGTCATCACAGTGCTCCATGACACCTGTCATCACAATGCTCCATGCCTTTGTCAGCAAAATGTTACATGACCTTGTCATTACAATACTCTATGCGCTTGTCATCACAATACTCCATTTCCATTGTCATCACAATCTTCCATGAATCTTGGGATCACATTGCTTCATGCCATTTTCATCACAATGCTCCATGCTCCTTGAAATCAAAATGATCCATGACCTCTGTCATCACAATGCTCCAAAACCTTGTGATCACAATGTTCCATAACACTTGTCATCACAACGCTCCATGATGCCTGTCATCAGAATAATCCATGCCCTTTTCATCACAATGCTCCATGAACTATGTCATCACAATTCTCAATACACTTGTCATCAAAATGCTCCTTGACACTTATCATCAGAATGCTCCTTGAACCCTGTCACGAAAAGGCTCCATGCCGTTTTCGTCACAATGCACCATGCCGTTTTCATCAGAATGCTCCAGGCCATTTTCATCAAAATCCTCCTCAAGCTTGTCATCAGAATGCTCCATGACCCTTCTCATCACAATTCTCCATGCACTTGTCAGCACAATGCACCCTGACCCTTGTCATCACAATGCTCCAAGCCATTGTCATCACAATGCTCCATTACATTTGTCATCAGAATTCTCCATGACACTTGGCATCACAATGTTCCATGACATTGTCATCACAATGGGCCATTCCAAATGTCATTATAATAATCCATGAAACATATTACCAATGTTCCATGCCCTTGTCATCACAATACTCCATGCCCTTGTTATCACAATGCTCCATGACCCCTGTCATCACAATGCTCCGTGACTCCCGTCATCACAATGCTTCATGATTTTTGTCATCACAATGGTCCATGCCGTCGTCATCAACAGTCTCTGTGACCATTTTAACCACAATGCTCCATGAACTTTTCATCACAATGCTCTTTGACCCTTGTCATCACAATGCTCCATGCGCTGGTCAGCACAATGCTCCATGACACATGTCATCACAATGCACCATGCGCTTGTCATCACAGTGCTCCACAATCTTGTCATCACAATGCTCCTTAAAATTTGTCATCACAATGCTCCATGCACTTCTCATCAAAATGCTCTCTCACTACTGATATCACAATGCTACATCACTATTTGTCACAATACTCCCTCACCCCTGTGATCACAATGTTCCATGAGTCCTGTCATCACAATGCTACATGCACTTATCACAATGTTCGATGACCCCTGACATCACAGTGTTCCATAACACCTGTTATCAAAATGTTCCATGACACTTTTCATCAAATTGCTCCAAGACCCCGTCATCAGAATGCTCCCTGCCCTTCTCATCACAATGCACAACGCCCTGGCCATCTAAATGCTACGTGACCTTTGTCATCACAAAGATCCATGACCCCTGTCTTCACAATACTCCGTGACTCCAGTCATCACAATGTTTCAGAACGTTTGTCATCACAGTGGTCCATGAGCGTGTCATCACAAGGCTCTGTGACCTTTGTAACCACAATGCTCCCTGAAATTTTCATCACAATTCTCTGTGACCCTTGTAATCATAATGCTCCATGTCTTTTTCACAACAATGCACCATAACGATTGTCATCACAACGTGCCACGGGATTTTCATCACAACGGTCCACAACCTTGTCATTGAAATGATCCATAAACCTTGTAATCACAATGCTCCATGCACTTCTCATCAAACTGCTCTCTCACACGAGATATCACAATGTTCCATCGCTAGTCATCACAATACTCCCTCACCCCTGTAATCACAATGTTCCATGAACCTGTCATCACAGTGCTACATCCTTTGTCATCACAATATTCCATGACCACTGACATCACAATGTTCCATAACCCCTGTCATCAAAATGCTCCATGACGCTTTTCATCCAAAAGCTCCAAGACCCCTGACATCACAATGTTCTATAACCCCTGCCATCAAAATGTTCCATTACACTTTTCATCAAATTGCTGCATGACCCGGTCATCAAAATGCTCCCTGCCCTTCTCATCACAATGCACCATGCCCTTGTCATCAAAATGCTCCATGACTTGTCATCACAAAGCTCCATGACCCTTGGCATCACAATGCTCCATGTCATTGTCATCACAATGCTCCATAAACACTCTTATCACATTGCTCCATGCCCTTGTCATCACAGAGATCCCTGATACTTGTCATCACAATGTTCGATGCACTTCTCATCATAATGCTCCATGCCCTTGTAATTACCATCCTGAATGACCCATGTATCACAGTGCTCCGTGCCCTTGTCATCACAATGCTCCATGCCCACTCTCATCACAATAATCCATGAAATATTTCAGACCAATGTTCCATGCCCTTCTCATCAAAATGCTCCATTACCCCTGTCATAACAATGCACCATGACCCTTGCCATCAAAATGTTCCTCGGACTAGTCATCACAAGGTTCCATGACACTTGTCATCACAATGCTTAAGACCCCTGAAATCACAATGCTCCATGACCTTGTCATCACAAAGCTCCATGACGCATGTCATCAGAATGTTTCATGGCCTTTTCATCAAAATGCTCAATGCCCTTGTCATCACAATGCTCCATGACCCTTGTAATCACAATGCTCCATGCCCCTTTTCATCTCAATGCTCCATGAACCCTGTCATCACAATGCACCATGCCCATCATCATAATGCTTCAGGCTATTGTCATCACAATGAAATCAATATTCTCCATGACCTCTGTCATCATAATGCTCCAAACCCTTGTGATCACAATGTTCCATAACACTTATCATCACAACACCCCATGACGCTCATCATCACAATTATCCATGGTCTTCTCATCACAATGCTCCATGATTTTTGTCATCACAATGCTCAATACACTTGTCGTCACAATGCTCCCGGACACTTGTCGTCAGTATGCTCCTTGAACCCTGTCATGACAAGTCTCCATGCCTTTGTCATCACAATGATCCATGCCCTTTTTATCACAATGAACCAAGATGCCTGTTATCACAATGCTCCATGCCCTTATCATCACAAAACTCTATGACGCATGTCATCAGAGTGCTCAATCGCCTTCTCATCACAATGCTCCATGCCCTACTCATCACAATGCTCCATGGCCTATATCATCACAATGCTCCATGACCACTGTCATCACAACACTCCATGTAACCTGACAACACAATGATCTGGGACTCTTGTCATCACCGTGCACCATTCTGTTGTCATCACAATCCTTCATGACTCCTGTCATCACAAAACTCCATTAAAATTTTCAGCCCAGTGCTCCATGACACTTGTCATCAAAATGCTCTATGACCTCTGTATTCACAATGCTCCGTGACGCTTGTCATCACTGTGCTCCATGACACATGTCATCACAATGCTCCATGTCTTTGTCAGCAAAATGCTACATGACCTTGTCATTACAATGCTCTATGCGCTTATCATCACAATACTCTATTTCCATTGTCATCACAATCCTCCATGAACCTTGGGATCACATTGATTCATACCCCTGTCATCACAATGCTCCATGCTCCTTGAAATCAAAATGATCCATGACGTCTGTCATCACAATGCTCCAAACTCTTGTGATCACAATGTTCTATAACACTTGTCATCACAATGCTCCATGATGCCTGTCATCACAATACTCCATGCCCTTTTCATCCCAATGCTCCATGACCTTTGTCATCACAATTCTCAATACACTTGTCATCACAAAGCTCCCTGACACTTGTCATCAGAATGCTCCTTCAAACCTGTCACGAAAAGGCACCATGCCACTTTCATCACAATGCCCCATGCCATTTTCATCTCAATGATCCATGCCATTCTCATTAAAATACTCCACAATCTTGTCATCAGAATGCTCCATGACCCTTGTCATCACAGTTCTACATGCACTTGTCAGCACAATGTTCCCTGACCCTTGTCATCACAATGCTCCAAGCCATTGTCATCACAATGCTCCATTACCTTTGTCATCAGAATCCTCCATGGCACTTGGCATCACAATGCTCCATGCCATTGTCATCACATTGGGCCATTACATATGTCATCACAATGCTTCCTGACACCTGTCTTCACAATACTGCATGACCTGGTCATCACATTGCTCCATGCCCTTGTCATCACATTGCGCCATTCCAACTGTCATCACAATAATCCATGAAACTTATTAGACCAATGTTCCATGCCCTTGTCATCACAATGCTCCATGCCCTTGTCATCACAAAACTCCATGACGCATGTCATCAGAATGCTCCATGGCCTTCTCATCACATTGCTCCATGCCCTAGTCATCACAATGCTCCAAGAACCCTGTAATCACAATGCTCCATGCCCCTTTTCATCAGAATGTTCCGTGAGACTTGTCATCACAAGTCTTCATGGACTTCTCATCACAATGCTCCAGGACCTTGTCATACCCATGCTCCATTCCCTGGTCTTCAAATTGCTCCATGACCACTGTCATCACAACACTCCATGACACCTGACAACACAATGATCCTTGACTCTTGTCATCACAATTCTCCATTCCCTAGTCATCACAATGCTGCATGACCCGTGTCATCACAACACTCCATGAACATTTTCAGCCCAGGCCTCCATGACCATTGTCATCACAATATTCCATGCCCTTGTCATCCCAATGGTCCATGACCCCTTTATTCACAAATCTCCATGACGCTTGTCATCACAGTGCTCCATGACACATGTCATCACAATGTTCCATGCCATTGTCAGCAAAATGCTACATGACCTTGTCATTACAATGCTCTATGCGCTTGTCATCACAATACTCCATTTCCATTGTCATCACAATCCTCCATGAACTTTGGGATCACATTGCATCATGCCCTTGTCTTTACAATGCTCCATGCTCGTTGAAATCAAAATGATCCATAACCTCTCTCATCACAATGCTCCAAACCCTTGTGATCACAGTGTTCCATAACACTTGTCATCACAACGCTCCATGATGCCTGTCATCAAAATACACCATGCCCCTTTCATCACAATGTTCCATGCCATTGTCATCAAAATAATCCACAAGCTTGTCATCAGAATGCTCCATGCCCCTTGTAATCACAATTCCCATGCACTTTTCAGCACAATGCTCCCTGTCCCTTGTCATCACAATGCTCCAAGCCATTGTAATCACAATGCTCCATTACCTTTGTCATCAAAATCCTCCATGACACTAGGCCTCACAATGCTCCATGCCATTGTCATGACAATGGGCCATTACATATGTCATCACAATGCTCCCTGACACCTGTCTTCACAATACAGCATGACCTGGTCATCACAATGCTCCATGCCCTTGTCATCACAATGCACCATTCCAACAGTCATCGCAATAATCCATGAAACATATTAGACCAATGATCCATGCCCTTGCCATCAGAATGCTCCATTACCCCTGTCATAAAAATGCTCCATAACCCCTGCCATCACGATGTTCCATGGCCTTGTCATCACATGGCTCCATGACCCTTCTCATCACAATGCTCCAAGACCCCTGTAATCACAATGCTCCACAAATTTCTCATCACAATGCTCCATGGCCAATATCATCACAATGCTGCATGACCACTGTCATCACAACACTCCATGACACCTGACAACCCAATGATCCAGGACTCTTGTCATCACAGTGCTCCATTCCCTAGTCATCACAATGCTCCATGACCCCTGTCATCACAACACTCCATGAACATTTTCAGCCCATTGCTCCATGACCCTTGTCATCACAATGATCCATGCCCTTGTCTTCCCAATGCTCCATGACCAATGTATTCACAATGATCCGTGATGGTTGTCATCACAGTGCTCCATGACACGTGTCCTCGCAATGCTCCCTGCCTTTGTCAGCAAAATGCTACATGACCTTGTCATTACAATGCTCTATGCGCTTGTCATCACAATACTCCATTTCCATTGTCATCACAATCCTCCATGAAACATGGGATCACATTGCTTCATGCCCTTTTCATCACAATGCTCCATGCTCCTTGAAATCAAAATGATCCATGACCTCTGTCATCACAATGCTCCAAACGCTTGTGATCACAGTGTTCCATAACACTTGTCATCACAACACTCCATGATGCCTGTCATCACAATACTCCATGCACTTTTCATCACAATGCTCCATGACCTTGGTCATCACAATGCTCAATACACTTGTCATCAAAATGCTCCCTGACACTTGTTGTCTGTATGCTCCTTGAACCCTGTCATGACAAGGCTCCATTCCTTTTTCATCACAATGATCCATGTCCTTTTCATCACAATGCTCCAAGACCAATGTAATCTCAATGCTCCATGCCTTTGTCATCACAAAGCTCAATGACGCATGTCATCAGAATGCTATATGGACTTCTCATCACAATGATCCATGCCCTAGTCATCACAATGCTCCAAGACCCCTGTAATCACAATGCTCCATGCCCCTTTTCATCAGAATGTTCCATGAGATTTGTCAACACAAGCCTTCATGGCCTTCTCATCACAATGCTCCAGGACCTTGTAATCCCCATGCTCCATTCCCTGGTCTTCAAAATGCTCCATGACCACTGTCATCACAACACTCCATGACACCTGACAACACAATGATCCGGGACCCTTGTCATCACAATGCTCCATTCCCTAGTCATAACAATGCTCCATGACCCGTGTCATCACAATACTCCATGAACATTTTCAGCCAAGTGTTCCATGACTCTTGTCATCCCAATGATCCATGCCCTTGTCATCCCAATGCTCCATGACCGGTGTATTCACAATGCTCCGTGACGCTTGTCATCACAGTGCTCCATGACACATGTCATCACAATGGTCCATGCCTTTGTCAGCACAATGCTCCACGACATTGTCATTATAATGCTCTATGCGCTTGTCATCACAATACTCCATTTCCATTGTCATCACAATCCTCCATGAACCTTGTAATCACATTGCTTCATGCCCTTGTCATCACAATGCTCCATGCTCCTTGAAATCAAAATGATCCATGACCTCTGTCATCACAATGCTCCAAACCCTTGTGATCACATTGTTCCATAACACTTGTCATCACAACGCTCCATGATGCCTGTCATCACAATACTTCATGCCCTTTTCATCACAATGCTCCATGACCTTTGTCATCACAATGCTCAATAAACTTGTCATCACAATGCTCCCTGACACGTGTTGTCAGAATGCTCCTTGAACCCTGTCATGACAAGGCTCCATGCATTTTTCATCACAATGCCCCATGCCGTTTTCATCACAATGCTCCATGTCATTGTCATCAAAATACTCCACAAGCTTGTCATCAGAATGCTCTATGACCCTTGTCATCACAATTCTCCATGCACTTGTCAGCACAATGCTCCCTGACCATTTTAATCACAATGCTCCAAGCCACTGTCATCACAATGCTCCATTACCTTTGTCATCAGAATCCTCCATGACACTTGGCATCACAATGCTCCATGCCATTGTCATCACAATGGGCCATGACATATGTCATCACAATGCTCCCTGACACCTCTCTTCACAATACTGCATGACATGGTCATCACCATGCTCCATGCCCTTGTCATCACAATGTGCCATTCCAACTCTCATCGCAATAATCCATGCAACTTATTAGACCAATGTCCCATGCCCTTGTCATCACAATGCTCCATGCCCTTGTTATCACAATGCTCCATGACCGCTGTCATCACAACGCTCCGTGACTCCAGTCATCACAATGCATCATGACCTTTGTCATCACAATGGTCCATGCCCTCGTCATCAACAGTCTCTGTGACCTTTTTAACCACAATGGTCCATGAACTTTTCTTCACAATGCTCTTTGACCCTTGTCATCACAATGCTCCATGTTCTTGTCAGCACAATGCTCCATGACACATGTCATTACAATGCACCATACGCTTGTCATCACAGTGCTCCACAATCTTGTCATCACAATGCTCTTTAAAATATGTCATCACAATGCTCCATGCACTTCTCATCAAAATGCTCTCTCACCACTGATATCACAATGCTACATCACTATTTGTCACAATACTCGCTCAACCCTTTCATCACAATGTTCCATGACTCCTGTCATCACAATGCTACATGCACTTATCATCACAATATTCGATGAACCCTGACAACACAATGTTCCATAACACCTGTCATCAAAATGTTCCATGACACTTTTCATCAAATTGCTCCATGACCCTGTCATCAGAATGCTCCCTGCACTTCTCATCACAATGCACAATGCCCTTGCCATCAAAATGCTCCATGACCTTTGTCATCACAAAGATCCATGACCCTTGGCATCACAATGCTCCATGTCATTGTCATCACAGTGCTCCATGAAACCTCTCATCACATTGCTCCATGCCCTTGTCATCACAAAGCTCCATGACACTTGTCATCACAATGCTCCATGCCCTTGTCATTACAATCCTGCATGACCCATGTATCACAGTGTTCCGTGCCCTTGTCATCACAAAGCTCCATGCCCACTCTCATCACAATAATCCATGAAACATTTCAGACCAATGTTCCATGCCCTTCTCATCAAAATGCTCCATTACACCTGTCATAACAATGCACCATGACACTTGCCATCACAATGTTCCACGGCCTAGTCATCACAAGGTTCCATGACACTTGTCATCACAGTGCTCCATGCCCTTGTCATCACAATGTTCCAAGACCCTTGTAATCAAAATGCTCCATGCCCCTTTTCATCTCAATGCTCCAGGACCCCTGTCATCACAATGCACCATGCCCATCATTATAATACTTCAGGCTATTGTCATCACAAAAAAATCAGTATTCTCCATGACATCTGTCATCATAATGCTCCAAACCCTTGTGATCACAATGTTCCATAACACTTATCATCACAACACCCCATGACGCTCATCATCACAATTATCTATGGTCTTTTCATCACAATGCTCCATGATCTTTGTCATCACAATGCTCAATACACTTGTCATCACAATGCTCCCTGACACTTGTCGTCAGTATGCTCCTTGAACCCTGTCATGACAAGGCTCCATGCCTTTTTCATAACAATGATCCATGCACTTTTCATCACAATGCTTCAAGATCCCTGTAATCACAAATGCTCCATGCCCTTGTCATCACTAAACTCCATGACGCATGTCATCAGAATGCTCCATGGCCTTCTCATCACAATGCTTCATGCCCTAGTCATCACAATGCTCCAAGAACCCTGTAATCACAATGTTCCATGCCCCTTTTCATCAGAATGCTCCATGAGACTTCTCATCAGAAGTCTCCATGGTCTTCCCATCACAATGCTCCAGGAACTTGTCATCACCATGCTCCAATCCGTTCTCATCACAATGCTCCATGACACATATCTTCACAATGCTCCATGCCTTTGTCAGCAAAATGCTACATGACCTTGTCATTAAAATGCTCTATGTGCTTGTCATCACAATACTCCATTTCCATTGTCATCACAATCCTCCATGAACCTTGGGATCACATTACTTCATGCCCTTGTCATCACAATGATCCATGCTCCTTGAAATCAAAATGATCCATGACCACTGTCATCACAGTGCTCCAAACCCTTGTGATCACAGTGTTCCAAAACACTTGTCATCACAATGCTCCATGATGCCTCTCATCACAATACTCCATGCCATTTTCATCACAATGCTCCATGACTTTGTCATCACAATTCTCAATACACTTGTCATCACAATGCTCCCTGACTCTTGTCGTCAGAATGCTCCTTGAACCCTGTCACGAAAATACTCCATGACATTTTCATCACAATGCCCCATGCCGTTTTCATCACAATGCTCCATGTAATTGTCATCAAAATACTCCACAAGCTTGTCATCAGAATGCTCCATGACCCTTGTCATAACAATTCTCCATGAACTTGTCAGCACAATGCTCCCTGACCCTTGTCATCACAATGCTCCAAGCCATTGTCATCACAATGCTCCATTACCTTTGTCATCAGAATCCTCCATGACACTTGGCATCAGATGCTCCATGCCATTGTCATCACAATGGGCCATTACATATGTCATCACAATGCTCCCTGACACTTGTCTTCACAATACTGCATGACCTGGTCATCACAATGCTCCATGCCCTTGTCATCACAATACGCCATTCCAACTGTCATCGCAATAATCCATGAAACTTATTAGACCAATGTTCCATGCCCTTGTCATCACAATGCTCCATGCCCTTGTTATCACAATGCTCCATGACCCCTGTCATCACAATGCTCCGTGACTCCAGTCATCACAATGCTTCATGACTTTTGTCATCACATTTGTCCAAGCCCTCGTCATCAACAGTGTCTGTGACCTTTTTAACGACAATGCTCCATGAACTTTTCCTCACAATGCTCTTTGACCCTTTTCATCACAATGCTACATGCGCTTGTCTGCACAATGCTCCATGACACATGTCATCACAATGCACCATACACTTGTCATCACAATTCTCCACAATTTTGTCAACACAATGCTACTTAAAATTTGTCATCACAATTCTCCATGCACTTCTCATCAAAATGCTATCTCACCAATGATATCACAATGCTACATCAGTTTTTGTCACAATACTCCCTCACCCTTGTCATCACAATGTTCCATGACTCCTTTCATCACAATGCTACATGCACTTATCATCAAATGTTCGATGACCCCTGACAACACAATGTTCCATAACACCTGTCATCAAAATGTTCCATGACACTTTTCATCAAATTGCTCCATGACCCTCTCATCAGAATGCTCCCTGCCCTTCTCATCACAATGCACAACGTCCTTGCCATCAAAATGTTCATGACTTTGTCATCACAAAGATCCATGACACTTGGCATCATAATGCTCCATGTCATTGTAATCACAATGCTCCATTAAGGCTCTCATCACATTGCTCCATGCCCTTGTCTTCACAAAACTCCATGACACATGGCATCAGAATGCTCCATGGCCTTCTCATCACAATGATCCATGCCCTTGCCATCACAATGCTCCATTACCACAGTCATAACAATGCTCCATGACCACTGCCATCACGATATTCCATGGCCTTGTCATCACAAAGCTCCATGACCCTTCTCATCACAAAGATCCAAGAACCCTGTAATCACAATGCTCTATGTCCCTTTTCATCTCAATGATCCATGAAACCTGTCATCACAATGCACCATGCTCATCATCATAATGCTTCATGCTATTGTCATCACAATGAAATCAAAATTCTCCATGACCTCTGTCATAACAATCCTCCAAACCCTTGTGATCACAATATTCCATATCACTTGTCATCACAATGCCCCATGACACTGCTCATCACAATTATCAATGGTCTTCTCATCAAAATGCTCCATGACATTTGTCATCACAATGCTCAATACACTTGTTATCAAAATGCTCCCTGACACTTGTTGTCTGTATGCTCCTTTAATCCTGTATTGACAAGGCTCCATGCCTTTTTCATCACAGTGATCCATGTCCTTCTCATCACAATGCTCCAAGACCCATGTAATCTCAATGCTCTATGCACTTGTCATCACAAAGCTCAATGATGCATGCCATCAGAATGCTCCTAAGTCTTCTCCTCACAATTCTCCATGCCCTTGTCATCACAATGTTCCAAGACCCCTGTAATCACAATACTCCATGCCCTTGTCATCAAAAAACTCCATGACGCATGTCATCAGAATGCTGCATTGCCTTCTCATCATAATGCTCCATGCCCTTGTCATCACAATGCTCCAAGACCCCTGTAATCACAATGCTCCATGCCCCTTTTCATCAGAATGCTTCATGAGACTTGTCATCACATTTCTCCATGGTCTTCTCATCACAATGCTCCAGGACCTTGTCATCACCATGCTCCATTCCCTTTTTATCACAATGCTACGTGACCCCTGTCTTCACAATAATCCATGAATATTTTCAGCCCAAAGCTCCACGACCTACTCATCACAATGTTCCATGGCCAATATCATCACAATGCTCCATGACCACTGTCATCACAACACTCCATGACACCTGACAACACAATGATCCGGGACCCTTGTCATCACAATGTTCCATTCCCTAGTCATCACAATGCTCCATGACCCCTGTCATCACAACACTCCATGAACATTTTCAGCCCAGTGCTCCATGACCCTTGTCATGACAATGATCCGTGCCCTTGTCATCCCAATGCTCCATGACCCCTGTATTCACAATGCTCCGTGACGCTTGTCATCACAATGCCACATGCCGTTTTCATCACAATGCTCCATGCCATTGTCATCAAAATACTCCACAAGCTTGTCATCAGAATGCTCCATGACCCTTTTCATCACAGTTATCCATGCACTTGTCAGCACAATGCTCCCTGACCCTTGTCATCACAATGCTCCATGCCATTGCCATCACAATGCTCCATTACCTTTGTCATCAGAATCCTCCATGACACTTGGCATCACAATGCTCCATGCCATTGTCATCACAGTGGGCCATTACATATGTCATCACAATGCTCCCTGACACCTGGCTTCACAGTACTGCATGACCTGGTCATCACAATGCTCCATGCCCTTGTCATCACAATGCACCATTCCAACTGTCATCACAATAATCCATGAAATTTATTAGACAAATGCTTCATGCCCTTGTCATCACAATGCTCCATGCCCTTTTTATCACAATGCTCACTGACCCCTGTCATCACAATGCTCCGTGACTCCAGTCATCACAATGCTTCATGACATTTGTCATCACAATGGTCCATGACCTCATCATCAACAGTCTCTGTGACCATTTTAACCACAATGCTCCATGAACTTTTCATCACAATGCTCTTTGACCCTTGTTATCACAATGCTCTATGCCTTTCTCAGCACAATGCTCCATGACCCTTGTCATCACAATGCTCCATGCGCTTGTCAGCACGATGCTCCATGACACATGTCATCACAATGCACCATGCGCTTGTCATCACAGTGCTCCACAATCTTGTCATCACAATGCTCCATAAACCTTGTCATCACAATGCTCCATGCCATTCTCATCGAAATGCTCTCTCACCACTGATATCACAATGTTACATCACTATTCGTCACAATACTCCCTCACCCCTGTCATCACAATATTCCATGACTCCTGTCATCACAATGCTACATGCACTTATCATCACAATGTACGATGACCCCTGACATCACAATGTTCCATAACACCGTCATCAAATTGCTCCGTGACACTTTTCATCAAAATGTTCCATGACCCCTGACATCACAATGTTCCATATCCCCTGTCATCAAAATGTTCCATGACACTTTTCATCAAATTGCTCCATGACCCTGTCATCGCTATGCTCCCTGCCCTTCTCATCACAATGCACAACGCCCTTGTCATCAAAATGCTCCATGACCTTTGTCATCACAAAGATCCATGACCCTTGGCATCACAATGTTCCATGTCATTCTCATCACAATGCTCCATGAACGCTCTCATCACATTGCTCCATGCACTTTTCATCACAAAGATCCATGAAACATGTCATCAGAATGCTCCATGGCCTTCTCTTCACAATGCTCCATGGCCTTGCCATCACAATGCACCATGTCCACTGTCATCACAATAATCTATGAAACTTGTCAGACCAATGCTCCATGACCCTGTCATCACAATACTCCATGCCCTTGTCATCACAATGCTCCATGACCCATGTCATCACAATGCTCCGTGACTCCAGTCATCACAATGCTTCTTAATGTTTATCATCACAATGGTCCATGCCCGCGTCATCACAAGGCTCTGTGACCTTTGTAACCACAATGCTCCACGAACATTTCATGACAATGCTCCGTGACCCTTGTCATCACAATGCTCCATGCCTTTGTCAGAACAATACTCAGTGACCCTTGTCATCACACTGTGCCACATGCTTTTCATCACAACGGTCCACAACCTTGTCATTGCTATGCTCCATAAAACTTGAAATCACAATGCTCCATGCACTTTTCATCCAAATGCTCTCTCACCAGAGATATCACAATGTTCCATCCCTAGTCATCACAATACTCCCTCATCCCGGTAATCACAATGTTCCATGACCCCTGTCATCACAATGCTACATCCCCTTATCATCACAATGTTCCATAACCCCTGTCATCAAAATGCTCCATGACCTTTTTCATCCCAAAGCTCCATGATCCCTGGCATCACAATGTTCTATAACCCCTGTCATCAAAATGTTCCATTACACTTTTCATCAAATTTCTGCATGACCCTCTTATCAAAATTATCCCTGCCCTTCTCATCACAATGCACCACACCCTTGTCATCAAAATGCTCCATGACTTTTGTCATCACAAAGCTTCATGACCCTTGACATCACAATGCTCCATGTCATTGTCATCACAATGCTCCATGAACCCTCTCATCATATTGCTCTTGCCCTTGTCATAACAAAGATCCATGACACTTGTCTTCACAATGCTCGATGCCCTTCTCATCACAGTGCTCCATGCCCTTGTCATTAAAATCCTCTATGATCATTGTATCACAGTGTTCTGTGCTCTTGTCATCACAATGCTCCATGCCCACTCTCATCACAATAATCCATGAAACATTTCACACTAATGTTTCCTGTCTTTCTCATCACAATGCTCCATTACACCTTTCATAACAATGTTCCATGACCCCTGCCATCACAATGTTCCACGGCCTTGTCATTCACAAGGCTTCATGACACTTGTCATCACAATGTTACAAGACCCCTGTAATCACAATGCTCCATGCCCTTTTCATCACAAAGCTCCATGACCCATGTCATTAGAATGTTCCATGGACTTCTCATCACAATGCTTCATGCCCTTGTCATCACAATGCTCCAAGACACTTTTTATCACAATGCTCCATCCCCCTTTTCACCTCAGAGCTCCATGAATCCTATCATCACAATGCACCATTCCCATTATCATAATGCTTCAGGGTATTATCATCACAATGAAATCAAAATGCTCCATGACCTCTGTCATCACAATGCTCCAAACCGTTGGGATCACAATGTTCCATAACACTTCTCATCACAACAACCCATGATGCTCATAATCACAATTATCCATGGTCTTCTCATCACTATGCTCCATAACCTTTGTCATCACAATGCTCAATACACTTGTCATCACAATGCTCCCTGACACTTGTCGTCAGTATGCTCCTTGAACACTGTCATGACAAGGCTCCATGCCTTTTTCATCACAATGATCCATGCCCTTTTCATCACAATGCTCCAAGACACCTGTAATCACAATGCTCCATGCACTTGTCATCACAGTGCTCCATGACGCATTCATCAGAATGCTCCATGGCCTTCTCTTCACAATGTTCCATGCCCTTGTCATCACAATGCTCCAAGACCCCTGTAAACACAATGCTCCATGCCGCTTGTCATTATAGCGCTCCATGACGCTCGTCATCACAATTATCCATGGTCTTCTCATCACAGTGCTCCACGGTCTTGCCATCACAGTGCTCCATGCCCTGGTCATCACAATGCTCTATGTTCCCTGTCATAACAATTCTCCACGTTCTTGGAATCACTATGTTCCATGACACTTCCCATCACAGTGTTAAATGCTTTGTCATCACAATACTCCACAAGCTTGTCATCACAATACTCCATGACCCTTGTCATCACAATGATCCATGACCCCTGTCATCACAATGCTCCATGAGACGTATCATCACAATGCTCCATGCCCTTTCTCATTACAGTGCTCCATGATGCTCGTCACCAGAATTATCCATGGTCTTCGCATCACAGTGCTCCACGGTCTTGCCATAACAATGCTCCATGCCCTGGTCATCACAATGCTCCATGTCCCTTGTCATCACAATTCTCCATGTCCTTGTCATCACAGTGCTCCATGACAGTTCTCATCACAATGTTACATGCTCTTGTCATCACAATTCTCCATGCACTTGTCATCGCAATGCCCCTTGACCCCTGTCATAGCAAGCTCCATTCCTTTGTCATCACAATGCTTAACGACTTTTTCATCAAAATTCTCAAAGGCCGTTGTCATCACAGTGCTCCATGACCTTGTCATCACAATGCTCCATGACCCTTGTCATCTCAATGCTCCAAGCCCTTGTCGTCACAGTGCTCCATTACCTTTGTCATCACAATCCTCCATAACACTTGGCATCACAATGCTCCATGTCATTGTCATCACAATGGAACATGAAATATGCCATCACAATGCTCCCTGACACCTGTCTTCACAATACTCCATGACCTTGTCATCACAATGCTCCATTCCCTTGTCATCACAATGTGCCATGCCCACTGTCAACACAATTATCCATGAAACTTGTCAGACCAATGCTTCATGCTCCTGTCATCACAATGCTACATGACCCCAGTCATCACAATGCTCCGTGTGTCCCGTCATCACAAGGCTCCATGACCTGTGTCACCACAAATGTCAATGTCCTCATCATCACAAGGCTCTGTGAAATGTGTCACCACAATGCTCCATGAACTTTTCATCACAATGCTCAATGTCATTGTCATCACAATGCTCCATGAACGCTCTCATCACATTGCTCCATGACCTTGTCATCACAAAGCTCCATGACGCATGTCATCAGAATGCTCCATGGCCTTCTCATCACAATGTTCCATGCCCTTGCCATCACAATTCAAAATAACCCCTGTCATAACAATGCTCCATGACCCCTGCCATCACGATGTTCCATGGCCTTGTCATCACAAGGCTCCATGCCCTTGTCATCACAATGCTCCAAGACCCCTGTAATCAAAATGCTCCATGCCCCTTTTCATCTCAATGCTCCAAGAACCCTGTCATCACAATATACCATGCCCGTCATCAAAATGCTTCATGCTATTGTCATTACAATGAAATCAAAATGCTCCAGACCTCTGTCATCACAATGCTCCAAATCCTTGTGATCAAAATGTTCCATAACACTTATCATCACAACGCCCCATGACGCTCGTCATCACAGTTATCCATGGACTTCTCATCACAATGCTCCATGACCTTTGTCATCACAATGCTCAATACACTTGTCATCACAATGCTCCCTGACACTTGTCGTCAGTATGCTCCCTTAACCCTGTCATGACAAGGCTCCATGCCTTTTTCATCACAATGTTCCATGCCCTTGTCTTCAAAAGCTCCATGATGCATGTCATCCAAACGCTCCATGGCCATCTCATCCCAATGCCCCATGCCGTTGTCATCACTATGCCCCAAGACCCCTGTAATCACAATGATCCATGCCCCTTTTCATCAGAATATTCCATGAGACTTGTCATCACATGTCTCCATGGTCTTCTCATCACAATGCTCCAGTACCTTGTCATCACAATCCTCCATGGCCCCTGTCATCAAAATACTCCATGAACGTTTTCAGCCCAATGCTCCTTGACCTTCTCATCACAATGCTCCATGACCCCTGTCATCACAATTCTCCATGACCCCTGTCATCACAATGATCCATGAAACCTGACAACACAATGATCCGGGACTCTTGTCATCAAAATGCTCCATGCCCTTGTCATCCCAATGCTCCATGACCCCTGTAATCACAATGCTCCGTGACACTTGTCATCAGAGTGCTTCATGAAACTTGTCATCACAATGCTCCATACCTTTGTCAGCAATATGCTACATAATCTTGTCATCACAATGCTCCATGCGCTTGTCATTACAATCCTTCATGACACTTTGTATCATATTGCTTCATGCCCTTGTCAACTCCCTCTTGCATTTCTGGTTTTTAGAGATTTTCAGATGTCCCTTTTGACCCGTGGGAAGTGACAATTCTTTGTAGTGTGGATTTGCATTGTGTGCTTGCTTGATTGTCCAAAAAGGTCGTATGCGTTTTCTCCTGAATATATTCAGGAGAAAAAGCATACGCCCTTTTTGGCCAAGTGCATCATTGTCGAAGTTGTGATGCTTTTCCTGTGCTTTAAGGGCGATTCCTATTTACCTCTTGAAATATGTTTTGTGCAATTCTGCCTCATTTTCAAGTCAGCTTCGTTGCCTTCCCTCAACTGATTTTTGGAAGACAGTAGTCTTTTATAACTGTAGGTTTGTGAATTGTTGTGCCCGTGAGCTACAATTTTCAAATCCCATTTTTGGGAGCTGACCGCAAATCCACAGTTTTGCTTCAGGACCTATATATATTCCAGGGGTGGATATACTGTTCCCTGCGGGTGGCTGAGGCTTTGATTAATTCTTCTTCCTGACGGGAATTTAGAGTGACATGTGCCCGTCCAAATGCCTACATCTACTCTCTGATTGGTTCTCCCTCTTCCCTTTCATCCTCTGCACAATTAGCAAACTGTGCGAACCAGGAGGTTATAGGGGCTGGCTCTCCTAAGTTGGGAGATTGATAGTAAAGCAGTTGGAATGCCAAACTGGAGCACAAGGAGAGGAAAAATTAGGAGACTTTTAGAAATCTTTCACCATCACAGGGTGTCCATTCTCTAGGTTTCCCATACATGTTATAACTGTAGTGATATTCCCTACTACCTGGAGATTTGGGATCCATGGAATGGTGGCATGCATTATTACTTTAAAGTGTCTGCATTTTCTCTCCCAATCTCACCAGTCCTCTCAGTCCCAAGTGTCCAGCCTTATGTCTCATCCAGCTGTCTTTGCAGATATGGTCATTCCCAGTTTCATCAGAACCCCTGATGGAATTGTGTAAGAATTACGCTGTTTTTTTGTTTGTTTTTGAAATTCATTTTTATAGTGCGGTTGAGCTGATTTTCACTGACGTGTTTATGCCAGTCTAGACACACTTGATTCCCTTATGGAGACAAATCAATACATAGGTTTTAAGATTCTCACTAGTCAGATATATTCCTCTGTGTGGAATAGGGGGTTTGAGTCCCGTTCACTGAGTAAGGGGTAGGTCTCGTCTATTCTCTGTTTGGTTTATGGAATGGTACCTGTGCTAATATCAAACTCTGGTTTTATGCATCACCCCACCTCTCCTATCGCATTAAACAGGTATAAGAGTGTTTTCTAAATGTGAGACTCTGTTCTCTTTCTTAATTCAGTTCATGTGTTGTGATGTTGACATTCCCTCTATAAGTGATATCTTATGAATAGATTCTTTTTCTGTGTGACTAATTTCACTTAGAATCATCATACCTAAATCCACTCTTTATGCTGCTACTGGCCTTATGACATTGATTCCACGTCTGAGTGATATTCCGTTGTACAAAATTACCACAAATTATTTATGCATTTCTCTTTTTCCTGGGATATTTTAGGTGTACCGAAGTTGAGGTTCTTGTATGCAGAGCAGCCCTAAACTTTGGGGTGCCTGTGTCTTGTCGATATTTAGTCTTCCCAAGTTATATGTCCATGAGTTGAAGTCCCCTTTGCTCGGGGGCTTTGTATTTAAATGTTTTAGGAAACAACATACACTTCTTCAGAGTGGCTCTTGGATATTTATACCCCACCCATCAGCGTGACTAGGCTCCCTGTTCTCCGTGGCCTCTCCAGCATTTCTGGTTTGTACACATTTTTTGGATGGCCTTTCTGAGCAGTGGAAATTGAGACTTCTTTGTTGTGTGGATTTGCATTTCCCGCTTGGTTGGTTGGCCAAAAACTCTGTATGTGTTTTTTTCCTGAAGATATTCATGAAAAAAAGGCATACACCCTTTTGCCCAACTGCATCATTTTAGAAATTCTGCTGCTTTTCATATGCTTTAAATGTGAGTACAATCTACCTTTTGAAATCTGTTTCCTGCAATTCTGCCTCTCATTCAGATCCTCTTCGTTGCCTTACCTGAATATATTTTTGGACGTTGGTTATCATTTATATCTTTGCAGGTCTTTGAATTGTCTGCTCCTGAGCTCCATTTTGCAACTCGCTTTTTTTGTGAGCTGGCCGCCAAACCTTTGTATTGCTTCTGGCCCTATTCTGGTTCTGAGGAGGCAGGCTGAGCCTTTGGTTAATTCTTGTTCCTAATGGGAAATTAGAGTGACATGTGCCTGTCAAAACTCCTACAGCTTATCTCTCATTGGTTCCCCCCTTCCCATTTATCCTCTGTACAAATTGACAACTGTGTGAAACAGGAGGTTAAAGGTGCTGATTCTCCAAGAGGGGATATTGTTAATAATGTGGCTGGAATGGAGAACCCCAGCACCAGGAGATCAAAAATGAGGTGCATTTTAGACACCTTTCCTGAGCACACGGTGTACATTCATCTCGGTTTCCCAGGCATGTTTTCGCTGTCAGAAGATTCCCTTGAACCTGCCGATTTGGGACCCATGGAAAGGGTACCAGGCAGTATTACTTTAAAAGGTCTGCATTTCCTCACCCAGCCTCTCTAACATCTCTTAGCCTGCATAGCTTCCAGCCTTATATATCATCCTGCTGTGGGTCTACATGTGTTCAATCCATGTTACATCGTAGCCCTTCAACAAAAGTTGTAAGAATCTTTGTCTGTCTCACCGTTTTTATAAATATTTTTAAATTTATTTTTATATTGGTTACAGCTGATTTTCAAAGCTCTGTTTTTTGCTGCTGTACATCCACTTGATTCATGTACTGTGAGACAACAAGAAATTAATTTTCAGATGCTTACGAGTCATATGTATTATTGTCCAGTGACTTGAGTGGGCTGAGTGCAGTTCTTTGAGATACCGTGTAGGCCTTGTCAGTTATTCAATTTGGTACTTGGAATGGTATATTTGCTAATTTCAACCTCCTGGATAATACCTCACCATTCCCCACCTTTCCCATTTAGCAGCCTTATGTCTATTTTCTACATATTTGACTATGTTTCTGTTTTGTAGTTTATTTCATGTGTAGCCATTTTTGATTCCACCTTTAAGTGACATCTTATGATATGTGTCTTTTTCTTTCTGACATATGTCACTTAGAATGATCGTATGTAACTCCTCCAGAGTTGTTCCAACTGGCCTTATTTCATTGATTTCTGGATGAGTAATATTCCACTCTACATAAGTACCCCATCTCTTTTATCCATTTTATCCTTCCAGGGACATTTAGGTTATATCCAAGTGAAGGCCCTTTTTAACAGAGAGGTGGTAAACGTTGTGGTGCCTGTTTACTGTCCATTTTTATTTTTCCCAAGGTAAACGCCCATGAGTGCAAGTGCCCTATGCTCTGTAGCTCATCTTTTAGATGTTTTAGCAAACACAATACACTTCTCCAGAGTGGCCGTTGGCAAATTATATTTCCAATATCAGCCTCACAGGGCTCCCTTTTCTCCTCGCCCTGTCCTGCATTTCTGGTGTTTACACTTTATGTGGATGGCCCTTCTGACTGATGTGAAGTGATACATTTTGTAGTATTGATTTCCAGTGCCCACCTGTTTGGTTGGATAAAACGTGTGTATGGCCTTTACTTGAATATATTCAGAAAAAATGCATACGCCCTTTTGTGCCAACTGCATCATTGGCGATGCTGAGCCCCTTTTCTTGTGCTTTAATGGGGAGTCCTTTCTACCTCTTCAAATCTGTTTCCTGCCACTCTCCCTTGCTTACAAGTCCTTTTCTGTGACTTACCTCAAGACATTTTTCGATGATAGATATTTACAACTCTGCAGTTTCATGAATTTTAGTGCCCCTGAGTTCCATATTTCAACTTGTGTTTTTGGAAACTGGACACAAAACAGCAGGATTTCCTCTAGACCTATTCTGTTTCCGTGGGCAATTCTAGCCTTTGATGAATTTGTCTTCCAGATAGGAAATTAGAGTGGCATGTGCCTGTCCGAACACCTAAGACTTGTCTCTAAATTTTTCTCATCCTTCCGCTTCATCCTCTGGACAAATTCCAAACTGTGTGCAACATGATGTTGACGGTGCTGATATCCCCAAGTGAGGAGATTGTTAGGAAAGATGCTGGAGGGGTGAACCCGAGCACCAGGCGATGAGGAGAAGATGTGCCTTTTCCAAACTCTTTCCGATCAAACGGTGTACCTTCCTCTAGGTGTGACAGGCATGTTTTAGCTGTAGGAAGGGTCCCGTGCATGGAAGGAGAACACCAGGGATTTTTCCAAATCAGTGCCTCCCCGTACCCCAAACTGGGGAATTTTTAAGCTACAGCTACACATATGTCCATTAAGGGCCTTGGGAAATAGGCAGAGCACAAACTTTAGATGATTGAAATCTTCAGGTTCAGAAGCGTTCACCATCGGCCTTGCTTAGGTTACATTTTATCTGTCATTGATAGATGATGTCAATAAAAATATCTATTCTTTTTTCAGATTATTTCCCCTTATTGGTTATTGCAAAATATTCAGTGTAGTTCCCTGTGCTATACAGTAGTTCCTTGTTGATGATCTATTTTATACATAGCAGTGTGTATGGGTTAATCCCAAACTGTTAATTTATCCCTTGTCCTACCTTTCCCCTTTGGTAATAATAAATAATAAGATTTTATACTTATCAGAAATGGGGGAGCTGAAAGAGAGGTATCCTTTTCAATGGAAAAGCATTCAAAACAACATTGAAGCTTCAGCCAAGAGTATTTGATGTACATCCATGGAAATAAATCACTTCATTTCTCTAATGTTGACCTGACAAATAAGACAGACGTCTTCACTGAACTTGCTTATAGTAAAGTGATGGAAATATCAAATGTAAGTCTTAGAAACATCTTATTTTACCCGAGCTTTATACACTGCTCTATGTTAACTACAGTTTGGCTCACACATCTGTTCATTGAAGTTACAATGTTCTCAATTTCTGTTACTGATCCTCCAGAGTGCACCCCAACAGGAGTCCCCGTGCCCAGTGTCATTGGAGCCAACAGATCAAGACTGAGTTTGGTTCAGAAGCAAAGGAAACATTATTTTGAAAACAGAATGGAGAGGTGGGAGCCTGCAGTCCCCCACGGGCTGTGGGCTGGGCTGCTGTGTACTGATCCCAGCACCGTCAGTGGGAGGGAGGGGATGGAGCTCTCGAGGGCTGAGTTGGCTGCAGCTCAGGCTCTATGCCGTGGAGTCGGCATGGGACCCCGCTAGCTGAGGTGTCGACCCAGCCATTCTGCACAAGGAAATCGGGTCTGAAGTGCCGGGTGTGGGACCTCTGCATGCGGAACCCTAGGAGCACATGAAATTAGACAAAGCACAAAGGAAAAACAGGTTAGACTTTATTTTATTGCCCAGGTTCTCTTTTTATCTCACAGGAATTTTTAATGAACGTTGCCGGAGACGAACCCCTCCTCTGCTTTTTTTTCCGTTCCTCATTCTTGGGGTGTTGACGGTGCAGACCCCTCTTTTGTAACTGCTTCATTCTGTGGTGGCAGCCCTGATACCTGGGGGGAGGGGTAAAACGTCTCCCCACCCGCCTCCAGGTGAGTTTGATTGTCCCAAGGCCTCCTGCCTCACTTCCCGTACGCCTGAGCACCAGCATTGGATGTGTTATAGATTCTAATGACCTTTAAGTGTCCAGGAAAGAGATGCGCAGAGATGCTGAGGTGGCAGGTTGCACCCCACCCCACATTTTTTCGGCGACCTTAGGCTGACGGTTTTTGCCAGCCTAGATGCTCTGACCAGTAGTCTGTGCTTTCTTTAATTAGGTCCCTGAATTAATGTACAAACAGCACCATGTGTCAGAACCCTGCCTGCGCAACTCCCAGACAGTCCAGGGTCAGTGGTGATCCAGGACCATGACGTCCACTGAGTCAACGGCATTGAGAAGTAGCCAGCAGTCCAGCCAGTCATATTGGCCACCATCACTGCGTTGTCTGTAGGGTTTTCTATGGTGAAAGCGTGATATACGTTTCCCCCGCCAAGCTTATTAGCTCCCCTCTGGGTGCAGTAACTCCTGCAAGCAGTAGTCTGCTCTTTCGGGGCACAGTCTTGTTGTTTTCTGAGAGAAACTCCAGGTCAAGTGATGGTCACACGAGTCATCCTGGGGCCCCGTTGCCCCCGTTTGTCTCTCTGGAGGTGGAGTTGGAGGGCCTCCTCACTCGGGGTCAGTGTGTCCACAGAGCGACCCCTGCAACTTCAGGGCATGATGGGTGGTTAGGATCACGACGTGGGGTCCTTTTCCCTTAGGAGGGAGCTGGCCTTGTGGGCTGCTGATTTGTAGATTTTAGATACCCCATTATCCTGGCCTGATGAGTTGGTGGGCAAAGCCCTTGGTGACCATAGTTTATCATACCTGAAGGGCATTCTTGTGTTGCTCCATTTCAAGTGGTACCAGTTTTTGCACTAAGTCTCCAAGGGCAATTAACCTTTGACCGGGTATGTAAAGGTCAAAGGGTTTAGCTAAATTAGGGAGTTCTTGGGCAAGGGTCTAAATTGACTGCTCTTTCCATTCTTGAAAGGCTGCTTCTGGATTCTATTCAAAAGGATCATCATCTTTTCGTTTCAGTGTTTCAGGTAGAGGCCCAGCTATCAGACTGTAGGTAGGCATCCAGATGCAGAAAACCTTGGCCTCCCCAGGAACCCCTAAGCTGTCTTCTAGTTTTAGAAGAGGTAAGGCTGCAAATGGCTTCTTCCCTATCCTGGGATGCGTTTCTCCGAATATCTGTGAGAATGAAGCCCAGGCATGTCACCTGAGCCTGGGATATTTGAGCCTTTTTCTTGGACACCTTCTATCCTTTCTTGGCTAGGTAGTTCAGAGGCGTCTTTAGTAGGCCTGGCGATCAGAATGTCATCTGCATATTGAAGGAGGGTTCCCTTTTACAGAGGTAGAACTTTTAGGTCTTTAGAGGACATTTCCCCAATGATGGTGTGGGGATTTTTGAACCATTGGTGCAGGACGGCCCAGCATTATTGCTTTTTTTGCATGTTGTGTCCTGCCACTCACAAGCCAAAAATTCTTGTGACTCTGAGATGAATGGAATACAGAAGAAGGCATCATTGAAGTGTAATACAGAATGCCATGGCCTGGTGGATGGTAGAATCAGCAGCATTGTGTAGGAAATAGGAGCTACTGGATGTATATCCTCGGTGGCTTCACTGACTGTCCTGATATCCTTTACCAGGTCTCCAGCAGCCCATGGGGCTCTCGTGGTCAGGCCAATCCCAGGATATGGAGCTCACCTGGGCTGCATCCCCCACCCCACAGCCCACGGGGCTCTCGTGTTCAAGTCCATCCCAGCTTATGGAGCTCACCTGTGCAGCTACCCAGCAGCCCATGGGGCTCTCATAGTCAGGCCCTTCCCAGGATACAGAGCTCCCATGGGCAGGTAACCAAGCAGGGCTGGACACACAGGAACAGTGCACATAGCCCACCTTGCAGAGAACCCCAAGCTCACCTGTCGCTCACAGCTGACACAGAATACCTCAGAGCAGGACTGGAACTAACAAACAGCAGCTCTGACAGGTCTGTGACCCTGGCTATCACTCTGTGCAGCCTCTCTCTGCCTGGTCTTCCAGACACTTCCACTGCAGCCAGGGCACCAGGCCTCTGTCTCCACCCACCATCACTCCTCTCCCTGACTCCTGGGTTCCTCTCATTAGGATAGGGTCTTCTTGAAGTTGTTTTCCACTCATGGACCAGATAAAATGATAAGAAAACAAGCCGCAGCTGCAGCCCCTTGTCTAGCCTGACTCTCAAGGGCACACACCTGTTCCTTGGGCCTGGCCCGTTTAGCAAGGTTCATTTTCTGCTACTGTGAGCCCCTGAGGGGTGAGGATTGGCTGATTTGGGCAGCCTGACACTGCCTACCAGCCCCCCCCCCACAGGTGTGCCTGGGTTGAGGTCAATATAAACACCTCTCCAGGCAGCTAGAGCCCCTTTAGCTGTGCCTGATGCCATATTCTCTGCCCCGTCAGCAGTGTCGGGGCTGGGGTGGTGGTAGGGAGTGAGGGGCCGTGGCTTTGTGGGTGGCCCAGTGTGAGTGGGGCTCTGCTGGACTTTCTGCAGGAGTTGCCAGGCTGCCACCTGCTAAAGAAGAGGATGTGTCATCCATACCTGCCGCTTGAATTTCTCCCCAGGCAGAGGTGAGGAAGTAAAAAAGCAGTGGGGGCCGTGGCAGGAGGGGTATCTCAGGCAGGAAAATGGAAAGCTTCCAGAAGAGCATCTGGGGCCAGGACCATCCTGGCTGGCCTGCAGGCACCAAGTCGGCCTGCATGCTGTCGCTGGTGTGGCTCCACAGCCCTTCCTGTAGGCGTGCAAGTGCTTGTACATATTCAGGTGTTTTACCTGGAAAGGGTGGGAAGAGTTCAGCTGCAGCAGGACTGGGGCTCAGCTCACATTTACTCACAGACGCCTCAACACAGTCCCCCCAGCTTTGCAATGAGGATGCTCCTTGTCGGGGGGAGCGCTGCTGACTCCATGGGAGACGATTTCCCACCTCTGACCAACTTAAGAATTTTTTACCACTGGAGCAAGTGCCCTGATACGATTTTCCTCTGTATAACTGGTGGGTTCTGTTTTTTTTTTTTTTTTTCTTTTTTTTCTTTTTGGTTCAAGGTAGATTTTATTTATTCCTCTTTTTTTAAATTTGGAGATATAAACATGGAAATAATGCATTAATATAAAGACGTCTATGTGAAGGGAAATACTTTTATTCTGTTTTCTTTTATTAAATGCTATTTATTTTTATTTTTTTTAATTTATTTCTTTTATACAGCAGGTTCTTATTGGATATCTATTTTATACATATAAGTGTGCACATGTGAATCCCAGTCTCCCAATTCATCCCACCACCACCCTCACATGGCGTTTCCCCCTTGGTGTCCATGTTTGTTCTCTACATTTGTGTCTCTATATCTGCCCTGCAAACCGGTTCATCGGTACCATTTTTCTAGGTTCCACATATATGCATTAATATTCAATATTTGTTTTTCTCTTTCTGACTTACTTCACTCCGTATGACAGTCTCTAGATCCATTAAGGTCTCTACAAATGACCCAATTTCATTCCTATGTATGGCTGAGTAATATTCCATTGTATATATGTACCACATCTTTATCCATTCGTCTGTCTGTGGGCACTTAGGTTGCTTTCATTACCTGGCTATTGTAAATAGTGGTGCAATGAACATTGTGGTGAATGTGTATTTTTGATTTATGGTTTTCTCTGGGTATATGCCCAGTAGTGGGATTGCTGGATTATATGGTAATTCTATTTTTACTTTTTTAAGGAACCTCCATACTGTTCCCCATAGAGACTGTATCAATTTAAATTCCCAACAATAGTGGAAGAAGGTTCCTTTCCTCCATACCCTCTCCAGCATTTGTTGTTTGTAGATTCTCTGTTGATGCCCATTCTAACAGGTGTGACATGACACCTCATTGTAGTTTCCATTTCCATTTCTCTAATAATTAGTGATTTTGAGCAGATTTTCATGTGCGTACTGGCCACCTCTATGTCTTCTTGGAAGAAATGTCTATTTATATCTTCTTCCATTTTTGTATTGGGTTGTTTGTTTTATTAATATTGAGCTGCATGAGCTGTTTATATATACTGGAGATTAATCATTTGTCCATTGATTCGTTTGCAAATATTTTCTGCCATTCTGAGGGTTGTCTTTTCATCTTGTTTGTAGTTTCCTTTGCTTTGCAAAAGCTTTTACGTTCCCTTAGGTCCCATCTGTTTAGTTTTCTTTTTTATTTCATTACTATAGGAGGTGGATCAAAAAAGATCTTGCTGTGATTTACGTCAGAGTATCCTTCGTAAGTTTTCCTCTCAGAGTTTTATACTGTCTGGTCTTACATTAAGGTCTCTAATTCATTTTGAATATATTTTTATGTATGGTGTTGGGGAGTGTTCTAATTTCATTCTTTTACATGTAGCTGTCCATATTTCCCAGCACTAATGATTGAAGAGACTGTCTTATCTCCATTGTATAGTCTTGCCTCCTTTGTCATAGATTAGGTGACCATAGATGTGTAGGTTTATCCCTGTGCTTTCTTTTTTTTTCCTTTTACACGTTTATTGGAGTATAATTGCTTTACAATGGAGTGTTCGTTTCTGCTGTATAAAAAAGTGAATCAGCTATACATATACAAATATCACCAGATCCCCTCCCTCTTGCATCTCCCTCTCACACCCCATATCCCACCCCTTTATGTGGTCACAAAGCACCAAGCAGATCTCCCTGTTCTATGTGGCTGCTTCCCAGTAGATATTGGTGTTACATTTGGTAATGTATTTATGTCCATGCCACTCTCTCACTTCGTCCCAGCTTACCCATCCCCCTTCCGGTGTCCTCAAGTCCTTTCTCTATGTCTGTGTCCTTAATCCTGTCCTGCCACTAGGTTCTTCAAAATCTTTTTTTTTTCTTCATTAGATTCCGTATATCTCTGTTAACATACAGTATTTGTTTTTCCCTTTCTGACTTACTTCACTGTGTAGGACAGATTCTAAGTCCATCCACCTCAGTACAACTAACTCAGTTTTGCTTCTTTTTATGGCTGAGTAATACTCCATTGTATATATGTGCCAGATCTTCTTTAAACATTCATCTGTCGATGGACACTTAGGTTGCTTCCATGTCCTGACTATTGCAAATAGAGCTGCAATGAACATTTTTCTACATAACTCTTTTTGAATTATGGTTTTCACAAGGCAAATGCCCAGTAGTTGGATTGTTGTGTCATATGGTACTTCTATTGTTAGTTATATAAAGGAACCTCCGTACTGTTCTCCCTAGTGCCCATATCAATTTACATTCCCACCCACAGTGCAAGTGTGTTCCCTTTTCTCCAATAAAAGCCTCTCCAGCATTTATTGTTTTGTAGATTTTTTTGATGATTGCCACTCTGACTGCTGTGAGGTGATACCTCACAGTAGTTTTGATTTGCATTTCTCTAATGATTAGTAATGTTCAACATCCTTTCATGTGTTTCTTGGTAATCTGTATATCTTCTTTGGAGAAATGTCTATTTAGGTCTTCTGCCCGTTTTTGGATTGGGTTGTTTGTTTTTGTGATATTGAGCTACATGAGGTGCTTGTAAAGTTTGGAGATTAATCCTTTGTCAATTGCTTCAATTGAAAATATTTTCTCCCATTCTGAGGGTTGTTTTTGCATCTTGTTTATGTTTTCCTGTACTGTGTAAAAGCTTTTAAGTTTCATTAGGTCCCATTTGTTGATTTCTGTTTTTATTTCCATTTCTCTAGGAGGTGGGCCAAAAGGATCTTGCTGTGATTTATGTCATAGAGTGTTCTGCCTATGGTTTCCTCTAAGTGTTTTATAGTGTCTGGTCTTATATTTAGATCTCTAATCAATTTAGAGTTTATTTTTGTGTATGGTGTTATGGAGTGTTCTAATTTCATTCTTTTATGTGTAGGGGTCCAGTTTTCCCAGCACCAATTACTGAAGAGACTGTCTTTTCTCCATTGTATATCCTTAGCTCCTTTGTCATAGATGAGATAGCCATAGGTATGTAGGTTTATCTCTGGGCTTTCTGTCCTGTTCCATTGATCTGTGTTTATGCCAATCTACATAAACTTGATTCCATTATGCAGACATATAAATACATAGGTTTCAAGGTTATTACCAGTCAGATATATTCCTCTTCAGTGAATAGGGTGTTTTGTGTCCAGTTCATTGAGAAAGGAGTAGGTCTTGTCTATTACATATTTGGTATATGGAATGGGATCTGTGCTAATTTCAAACTCTGCTTTTACACATCACCCCACGTCACCTTTCCCCTTAAGGAGGAATAAGTGTGTTTTCTAAATGTGTAACTCTGTTCACATTTGAAATTCAGTTCATGTGTAGCCATGTTTACATTCCCTCTATAAGTGATATATTACAATATTTTCTTTTTCTTTGTGGCTCATTTCACTTAGCATCATCATACCTAAAGCCACTCTTTATGCTGCTATTGGCCTTATGACATTGATTTTATGTCTGAGTGACATTCCATTGTATATAAGTACCACAACATCTATATCCATTTTTTTCTCTTTCCTGGGATATTTAAAGTGTACCGAAGTCGAGGTTCTTGTAAACAGAGCAGCCGTAAACTTTGGGCTGTCTGTGTGTTGTGGATTTTTAGTTTTCCCAAAATACACGCCCATGAGTGGAAGTGTGCTATACTCTGTAGCTCTGTTTTAGAAAACAACATACAGTTCTCCAGAGAGGCTGTTGGCAATTTACATCCTGACCATCAGCGTAACCAGGCTCCCTTTTCTCCATGGCCTGTCCTGCATTTGTGGTTTTTACACTATTTGTGGATGGCCCTTTTGACTGGAGGTAAGGGACACTTCTATGTAGTGTGGATTTGCAATGCCTGATGGCTTGCTTGGCCAAAAAGGGCATATGCATTTTTTCCCGAATATATTCAAGAAAATACACATACTCCCTTTTCGGCCAAGGGCAACATTGTCGAAGTTCTGTCGCTTTTCATGTGCTTTAAAGATGACTCCAATCTACCTCTTGAAATCTGTTTCCTTCAATTCTGCCTTGCATTCAAATCCTCTTCACTGCCTTACCTCAATATATTTCGGGATGATAGTTGTCCTTTATAACTCTGCAAGTTTGTGAATTGCTGTGCCCCTGATTTCCATTTTTCAACTCGCCTCTTTGTGAGCTGGCTGCAATACCGCAGCATGGCTGTAGGCCCTAGTCTGGTTCCGGGGTGTCAGGCTGAGCCTTTGATTAATTTTTCTTCCTGATGGGAAACTAGAGTGACATGTGCCCATCCAAACACCTACAGCTAATCTCTCATTTGTTTCCCCTCTTCCTGTTCATCCTCTGCACAATTTGCAAACTGTGCATAACAGGAGGGTAAAGGCGCTGACACTCCAAGTGGGGAGATTTTTAGTAATGCAGATGGAATGGCGAAGCCGAGCACGACAAACGGAAAAATGAGGTACCTTTTAGAAAACTTCCCCAATTACACAGTGTACCATCCACTGGGTTTCCCATGCATGCTTTAACTGTAGGAAGATTCCCTTAAACTTGGAGAGTTGGGACCACTTGAATGGGTAGTACACAGTATTGCTCTAAGTGGTGTTCTTTTGCTCACACAACCTCAACAATCTTGTCAGCCCCAAGTGTCCAGTTTTATGTCTCATCCAGCTGTGGGTGTAAAGGTGGACAATCCAGGTTGCATCACAGGCCCTGAACGTAATTCTTAAGGCTTTCCCTCTGTTTCGCTGTTTTTGCATTTTGCTTTTGAAATTTATTTTTATAAGGGTGTTTAGCTGAATTTCAGTGCTGTGTTCATGCCATTATACACACACATGACTCCTTTATGGAGACATGATAAACATATGTTTTAAAATTCTTGGAGTCAGATATATTCCTCTGCAATGAATAGGGGGTGTTGAGTTGAGTTCATTGTGCGGGGAGTAGGTGAAGTCTATTACATACTTGGTTTATGTAACAGTATCTGTGCTAATTTAAAACTGTGGTTTTAGGCATCAACCCACCTTGCCTTTCACCTTAAGTAGGGAGAATATTGTTTTCTAAGTGTGTGACTCTGTTGTGTTTGTAATTCAGATCATTCGTAGCCAAGTGTACATTCCCACTATAAGTGATATCTTATGATAAGATTCAGTACTCTGTTATCTTTCCTAACTCAGTTCATATGTAGCCATGTTTACAGGATCTTCATAAGTGATATCTTATGATAAGTTTCTTTTTCTGTGTGACTTATTTCACTTAGAATCATCGTACCTGAATCCACTCATTTTGCTGCTACTGGTCTTATGACATTGATTTCATGGCTGAGGGATATTCCATCGTATGTAAGTAACACAATTTTTTGAACCATTTTAATCTTTCTTGGGATATTTAAGGTGTACCCAAGTTGAGGTTCTTGTAAGCAGTGCAGCCCTAAATTTTGGGGTGGCCCTGTCTTATTGATTTTCAGTTTTCCAAGGTATATTCCCTAGACTGGAAGTGCCCTTGGCTCTGTAGCTCGGGTGTTTACTTGTTTATGGAACACAATGCACACCTCCGGTGAGGCAGTTGGCAATTTACATCCCGCCCATCAGCATAACAAGGCTCCCTGTTCTCCAGGGCCTGTCTTGCCTTTCTGGTTTTTATACATTTTGTGGATATGCATTTTGACTGGTGAGAAGTGATACTTCTTTGGAGTGCAGATTTGCAATGCCCGCTTGCTTGCTTGGCCAAAAAGGGCGTATGCGTTTTCTCCTGGATATATCCAGGAGAAAACGCATACACCCTTTTTGGCCAAGTGCATCATTGTGGAAGTAGTGCCCCTCTTCCTGTGCTTTAAAGCCGATTCCAACGTACCTATTGAAATCTGTTTCCTGCTATTCTGCCTCGCTTTCAACTCCGCCTCGTCGCCTTCCCTCAACAGATTTTTGGACGATAGTTGTCCTTTATTACTGTGCCAGTTTGTGAAGTGCTGTGCCCCTGAGCTCCAATTTTTAACTCGTTTTGTGTGAGCTGAACGCAAGTCCAAAATTTTGGTTCAGGAACTCCACTGGTTCCCGGTGGGTGGTGGAGAATTTGGTTAATTCTTCTTCCGCATGGGATATAAGAGTGACATGTGCCCGTCCAAATGCCTAACAGCTACTCTCTCATTGGTTCTCCCTCTTCCCTTTCATCCTCTGCCAAATTGGCAACCTGTGAGAACCAGGAGGTAAAAGGTGCTGTCTCTTCAAGTTGGGAGATTGATAGTAAAGCAGTTGGAATGTCAAACCGGAGCACCAGGAAGGGGACTATTCGTTGAGTTTTAGAGACCTTTCGTATTCACAGTGTGTCCATTTTCTACGTTTCACGTACATGTTATAGCTGTAGTAATATTCCCTTCAACCTGGAGACATGGGACCCATGGAATGGGTGCCATGCATTATTGTTTTAAAGGGTCTGCATGTGCTCACCCAATCTCACCAATCCTCTCAGTCCCATGTGTCCAGCCTTATACCACATCCAGCTGTCATGTAGATAGGGTCATTCCAGGTTTCATCAGATACCCTGAAGGAATTGTAAAGAATTTCCGGGTTTTTTTTGAAATTCCTTTTAATAGTGGGTTTGAGATGATTCTCACTGCCATGTTTATGCCAGTCTAGACACTCTTGATTCCCTTAAGGAGACATACCAATACATAGGTTTTAAGATTCTTCCTAGTCAGATATATTCCTCTGCAGGAAGTGTGGGTTGTTGAATCCCTTTCACTGAGGAAGGTGTAGATCTTGTCTATTCTGTATTTCGTTTTTGGAACGGTGCCTGTTCTAATATTAAACTCTGATTTTATGCAACACCCCACCTCTCCTACCCCCTTAAGGAGGCATAAGAGTGTTTTCTAAATGTGAGACTCTGTTCTCTTTCCTAACTCAGTTCATGTGTAGCCATGTTTACAGGATCTTCATAAGTGATATCTTATCATATGTTTCTTTTTCTGTGTGACTTATTTCACTTAGAATCATCAAACCTGAATCCACTCATTTTGCTGCTACTGGTCTTATGACATTGATTTCATGGCTGAGGGATATTCCATCATACCAAAGTACCACAATTTTTTGAACCATTTTTATCTTTCCTGGGATATTTAAGGTGTAACCAAGTTGAGGTTCTTGTAAGCAGTGCAGCCCTAAATTTTGGGGTGGCTCTGTCTGATTGATTTTCAGTTTCCCAAGGTTTATTCCCTAGACTGGAAGTGCCCTTGGCTCTGTAGCTCTGTTGTTTACTTGTTTTAGGGAACACAATGAAATCCTCAAGAGAGGCAGTTGGCAATTTACTTCCCGCCCATCAGCATAACAAGGCTCCCTTTTCTCCATGGCCTGTCTTGCCTTTCTGGTTTTTATCCATTTTGTGGATGCACCTTTTGACTGGTGGGAAGTGATACTTCTTTCTAGTGCAGGTTTGCATTGCCGGCTTGCTTGCTGGGCCAAAAAGGGCGTATGTTTCCTCCTGAATATATTCAGGAAAAAACGCATACGCCCTATTTGGCCAAGTGCATCATTGTCAAAGTTGTGACCCTCTTCCTGTGCTTTAAAGGCGATTCCAACGTACCTATTGAAATCTGTTTCCTGCTATTCTGTCTCGCATTCAAGTCCGCCTCGTTGCCTTCCCTCAACAGATTTTTGGATGATAGTTGTCCTTTATTACTCTGCCAGTTTGTGATGTGCTGTGCCCCTGAGCTCCATTTTTTAACTCGTTTTTTGTGAGCTGAACACAAGTGCAGAATTTTGGTTCAGGACCTATACTGATTCCCGGTTGGTGGCTGAGACTTTAGTTAATTCTTCTTCCTCCCAGCATATAAGAGAGACATGTGCCCGTCCAAAAGCCTAACAGCTTCTCTCTCATTGGTTCTCTCTCTTCCCTTTCATCCTCTTCCAAATTGGCAACTTGTGTTATTCAGGAGGTTAAAGGGGCTGTCTCTCCAAGTTGGGAGATTGATAGTAAAGCAGTTGGAAAATCAAACTGGAGCACCAGGAGAGGGACAATTAGTTGAGTTTTAGAAACCATTCGTATACACAGTGTGTCCATTCTCTATGTTTGCCGTACATGTTATAGCTGTAGTAATATTCCCTTCAACCTGGAGAGTTTGGAACCATGGAATGGAGGCCACGCATTATTGCATTAAGCGGTCTTTGTTTGCTTACCCTGTCTCACCAGTCCTCTCAGTCCCAAGTATCCAGCCTTATGCCACATCAAGCTGTAGTTGTAGACAGGGTCATTCCAGGTTTCATCAGAGACCCTGAAGGAATTGTAAAGAATTTCCCTGTTTTGTTGGTTTTTTTTTGAAATTCCTTTTTATAGTGGGTTTGAGCTGGTTCTCACTGCCGTGTTTATGCCAGTCTAGACACACTTGATTCCCTTACGTAGACATATCAATACATAGGTTTTAAGATTCTTACTAGTCAGATATATTCCTCTGTGGAAAATATGCGGTTTTGAGTCCCTTTCCCCGAGGAAGGTGTAGATCTTGTCTATTCCATAGTTTGTTTTTGGAACGGTACCTGTGCTTATATGAAACTCTGGTTTTATGCATCACCCCACCACTCCTTCCCCCTTAAGCAGGCATAAGAGTGTTTTCTAAATGTGAGACTGTGTTCTCTTCCCTCACTCAGTTCATGTGTAGCCATGTTTACAGGATCTTCTTAAGTGATATCTTATTATAAGCTTCTTTTTTCTTTGTGACTTTTTTCACTTAGAATCCTCATACCTGAATCTACTCATTTTGCTGCTACTGGTCTTATGACATTGATTTCATGGCTGAGGGATATTCCATCGTACATAAGTACCACAATTTTTTGTAAATGTTTTAACTTCCCTGGGATAATTAAGGTGTACCCAAGTTGAGGTTCTTGTAAGCATTGCAGCCCTAAACTTTGGGGTGGCTCTGTCTTAATGATTTTCAGTTTTCCCAAGGTATATTCCCTACACTGGAAGTGCCCTTGGCTCTGTAGCTTTGTTGTTTACTTGTTTTAGGGAACACAGTGCAGTCCTCCAGAGAGGCAGTTGCCAACTTACATCCCGCCCATCAGCATAACAAGGCTCCCTGTTCTCCAGGTCCTCTCTTGCCTTTCTGGTTTTTACACATTTTGACGATGTCCCTTTTGACCAGTGGGAAGGGATACTTCTTTGTACTGCAGATTTGCATTGCCCGCTTGCTTGCTTGGCCAAAAAGGGCGTATGCGTTTTCTCCTGAATATATTCAGGAGAAAACGCATACACCCATTTTGGCCAAGTGCATCATTGTCAAAGTTGTGCCCCTCTTCCTGTGCTTTAAAGACCATTCCAACGTACCTATTGAAATCTGTTTCCTGCTATTCTGCCACACTTTCAAGTCCGCCTCTTTTCCTTCCCTCAACAGATTTTTGGAAGATAGTTGTCCTTTATTACTCTGCCATTTTGTGAAGTGCTGTGCCCCTGAGCTCCATTTTTTAACTCTTTTTTTGTGAGCTGAACGCAAGTCCAAAATTTTTCTTCAAGACCTACACTCGTTCCCGGTGGGTGGCTGAGACTTTGGTTAATTCTTCTTGGTGCCAGGCAATTAGAGTGACATGTGCCTGTCCAAATGCCTAAGAGGTACTCTCTCATTGGTTCTCCCTCTTCCCTTTCATCCTCTGCCAAATTGGCAACCTGTGTTTTCCAGGAGGAGAAAGGGGCTGTCTCTCCAAGTTGGGAGATTGATAGTAAAGCAGTTGGAAAGTCAAACTGGAGCACCAGGAGAGGGACAATTAGTTGAGTTTTAGAAAACATTTCTATACACAGTGTTTCCATTCTCTAGGTCTATCGTACATGTTTTAGCTGTAGTAATATTCCCTTCAACCTGGAGAGTTTGGAACCATGGAATGGAGACCAAGCATTATTGCATTAAAGGGTCTGTGTTTGCTCACCCAGTCTCACCAATCCTCTCAGTCCCAAGTATCAAGCCTTATGCCACATCAAGCTGTAGTTGTAGATATGTTCATTCCAGGTTTCATCAGAGACCCTGAAGGAATTGTAAAGAATTTCCCTGTTTTTTTGTTTTGTTTTTGAATTTCCTTTTTATAGTCGGTTTGAGCTGATTCTCGCTGCCATGTTTATGCCAGTCTAGACACACTTGATTCCCTTACGGAGACATATAAATACATAGGTTTTAAGATTCTTACTAGTCAGATATATTCCTCTGCGGGAAATATGGGGTTTTGATTCCCTTTCACTGAGGAAGGTATAGGTAGGTCTTGTCTATTCCATAGTTGGTTTTTGGAACGGTACCTGTGCTTATATCAAACTCTGGTTTTATGCATCACCCCACCTCTCCTTCCCCCATAAGCAGGCATAAGAGTGTTTTCTAAATGTGAGACTCTGTTCTCTTTCCTAACTCAGTTCATGTGTAGCCATGTTTACAGGATCTTCATAAGTGATATCTTATGATAAGCTTCTTTTTCTGTGTGACATATTTCACTTGAAATCATCGTACCTGAATCCACTCATTTTGCTGCTACTGGTCTTATGACATTGATTTCATAGCTGACGGATATTCCATCTTACGTAAGTACCATAATTTTTTGAACGATTTTTATCATTCCTGGGATATTTCAGGTGTACCCAGTTGAGGTTCTTGTAAGCACTGCAGCCCTAAATTTGAAGGTGGCTCTGTCTTATTGATTTTCAGTTTTCCCAAGATATATTCCCTAGACTGGAAGTGCCCTTGGCTCTGTAGCTTTGTTGTTTACTTGTTTTAGGGAATACAATGCACTCCTCCAGAGAGGCAGTTGGCAATTTACATCCCACCCATCAGCATGACAAGGCTCCCTGTTCTCCAGGGCCTGTCTTGCCTTTCTGGTTTTTATATATTTTGTGGATGTCCCTTTTGAATGGTGGGAAGTGACACTTCTTTGTAGTGCAGATTTGCATTGCCCGCTTGCTTGCTTGGCCAAAAAGGGGCATATGCGTTTTCTCCTGCATGTATTCAGGAGAAAATGCATACGCCCTTTTTGGCCAAGTGCATCATTGTCGATGTTGTGACCCTCTTCCTGTGCTTTACAGGTGATTCCAACGTACCTCTTGAAATCTGATTCCTGCTATTCTGCCTCGCTTTCAAGTCTGCCTCGTTGCCTTCCCTGAACAGATTTTGGGCTGATAGTTTTCCTTTATTACTCTGCCAGTTTGTGAATTGCTGTGCCCTTGAGCTACATTTTTCAAGTCGTTTTTTGTGAGCTGAACGCATGTCCAAAATTTTGGTTCAGTACCAATACTGGTTCACGGTGGGTGGCTGAGACATTGGTTAATTCTTCTTCCTGCCGGGAAAATAGAGTGACATATGCCCGTCCAAATGCCTAACAGCTACTCTCTCATTGGTTCTCCCTCTTCCCTTTCATCCTCTGCCAAATTGGCAACCTGTGCAAAACAGGAGGTTAAAGGGGCTGTCTCTCCAAGTTGGGAGATTGATAGTATATCAGTTGGAAAGTGAAACCGGAGCACCGGGAGAGGGACTATTAGTTGAGTTTTAGAGACCTTTCGTATTCACAGTGTGTCCATTATCTAGGTTTCCCGTACATGTTATAGCTGTAGTAATATTCCCTTCAAACTGGAGAGTTGGGACCCATGGAATGTGTGCCATGCATTATTGCTTTAAAGCGTCTGCATTTGCTCACCCAATCTCACCAATCCTCTCAGTCCCAAGTGTCCAGCCTTATGCCACATCCAGCTGTCATTGTAGATAGGGTATTCGACGTTTCATCAGAGACCATAAAGGAATTGTAAAGAAATTCCCTGTTTTTTTGTTTTGTTTTTGAAATTCCTTTTTATAGTGGGTTTGAGCTCATTCTCGCTGCCATGTTTATGCCTCTCTAGACACACTTGATTCCCTTACGGAGACATATCTATACATAGGTTTTTAAATTCTTACTAGTCAGATCTATTCCTCTGCGGGAAATATGGGGTTTTGAGTCCCTTTCACTGAGGAAGGTGTAGGTCTTGTCTATTCCATAGTTGGTTTTTGGAACGGTTCCTGTGCTTCTATCAAACTCTGGTTTGATGCATCACCCCACCTCTCCTTCCCCCTTAAGCAGGCATAAGAGTGTTTTCTAAATGTGAGACACTTTTCTCTTTAATAACTCAGTTCATGTGTAGCCATGTTTACAGGATCTTCATAAGTGATATCTTATGATAAGCTTCTTTTTCTGTGTGATTATTTCACTTAGAATCATCGAACCTGAATCCACTCATTTTGCTGCAACTGGTCTTATGACATTGATTTCATGGCTGACGGATATTCCATCGTACGTAAGTACCACAATTTTTTGAACCATTTTTATATTTCCTGGGATATTTAATGTGTACCCAAGTTGAGGTTCTTGTAAGCAGTGCAGCCCTAAATTTGAGGGTGGCTCTGTCTTATTGATTTTCAGTTTTCCGATGGTATATTCCCTACACTGGAAGTGCCCTTGGCTCTGTAGCTCTGTTGTTTACTTGTTTTAGGGAACACAATGCACTCCTCCAGAGAAGCAGTTGGCAATTTACATCACGCCCATCAGCATAACAAGGCTCCCTGTTCTCCAGGGCCTGTCTTGCCTTTCTGATATTTACACATTTTGTGGATGTCTCTTTTGACGGGTGGGAAGGGATACTTCTGTGTAGTGCAGATTTGCATTGCCTGCTTGCTTGCTTGGCCAAAGAGGGCGTATGCGTTTTCTCTTGCATATATTCAGGAGAAAACGCATACGCCCTTTTTGGCCAAGTGCATCATTGTCGAAGTTGTGCCCCTCTTCCTGTGCTTTAAAGGTGATTCCAACCTACCTCTTGAAATCTGTTTCTTGCTATTCTGCCTCGCTTTCAAGTCTGCCTCGTTGCCTTCCCTCAACAGATTTTTGGATTATAGTTGTCCTTTATTACTCTGCCAGTTTGTGAATTGTTGTGCCCTTGAGCTCCATTTTTCAACTCGTTTTTTGTGAGCTGAACGCATGTCCAATATTTTGGTTCAGGACCTATACTGGTTCCCAGTGGGTGGCTGAGACTTTGGTTAATTCTTCTCCCTGCCAGGAAATTAGAGTGACATATGCCCGTCCAAATGCCTAACAGCTACTCTCTCATTGGTTCTCCCTCTTCCCTTTCATCCTCTGCCAATTTGGCAACCTGTGAGAACCAGGAGGTTAAAGGGGCTGTCTCTCCAATTTGGGAGATTGATAGTAAATCAGTTGGAAAGTCAAACCAGAGAAGCAGGAGAGGGACTATTCGTTGAGTTTTAGAGACCATTCGTATTCACAGTGTGTCCATTCTCTAGGTTTCCCGTACATGTTATAGCTGTAGTAATATTCCCTTCAACCTGGAGATTTGGGACCCGTGGAATGGGTACCATGCATTATTGCTTTAAAGGGTCTGCATTTGCTCACCCAATCTCACCAAACCTCTCAGTCCCAAGTGTCCTGCCTTATGCCACATCCGGCTGTCATTGTAGACAGGGACATTCCACGTTTCATCAGAGACCCTGAAGGAATTGTAAAGAATTTCACTGTTCTTTTCTTTTGTTTCTTAAATTCCTTTTTATAGTCGGTTTGAGCTGATTCTTGCTGCGATGTTTATGCCAGTCTAGACACACTTGATTCCCTTACTTAGACATATCAATACATAGGTTTTAAGATTCTAAATAGTCAGATATATTCCTCTGCAAGAAATATGGTGTTTTGAGTCCCTTTCACTGAGGAATTTATAGGTAGGTCTTGTCTATTCCATAGTTGGTTTTTGGAACGGTACCTGTGCTTATATCAAACTCTGGTTTTATGCATCTCCCCAGCTCTCCTTCCCCCTTAAGCAGGCATAAGAGTGTTTTCGAAATGTGAGACTCTGTTCTCTTTCCTAACTCAGTTCATTTATAGCCGTGTTACAGAATCTTCATAAGTGATATCTTATGATAAGCTTCTTTTTCTGTGTGACTTATTTCACTTAGAATGATCGTACCTGAATCCACTCATTTTGCTGCTACTGGTCTTATGACATTGATTTCATGGCTGAGGGATATTCCATCGTACGTAAGTACCACAATTTTTTTAACCATTATTTATCTTCCTTGGGATATTTCAGGTGTACCCAATTGAGGTTCTTGTAAGCAGTGCAGCCCTAAATTTGAGGGTGGTTCTGTCTTATTGATTTTCAGTTTTCCCAAGATATATTCCCTAGACTGGAAGTGCCCTTGGCTCTGTAGCTCTGTTGTTTACTTGTTTTAGGGAACACAATGCACTCCTCCAGAGAGGCAGTTGGCAGTTTACATCCCGCCCATCAGCATAACAAGGCTCCCTGTTCTCCAGGGCCTGTCTTGCCTTTCTGGTATTTACACATTTTGTGGATGTCTCTTTTGAACTTTGGGAAGGGATACTTCTGTGTAGTGCAGATTTGCATTGCCTGCTTGCTTGCTTGGCCAAAGAGGGCATATGCGTTTTCTCTTGCATATATTCAGGAGAAAATGCATACGCCCTTTTTGGCCAAGTGCATCATTGTCGAAGTTGTGCCCCTCTTCCTGTGCTTTACAGGTGATTCCAACCTAACTCTTGAAATCTGTTTCTTGCTATTCTGCCTCGCTTCAAGTCTGCCTCGTTGCCTTCCCTCAACAGATTTTTGGATGATAGTTGTCCTTTATTTCTGTGCCAGTTTGTGAATTGTTGTGCCCTTGAGCTCCATATTTCAACTCGTTTTTTGTGAGCTGAACGCATGTCCAATATTTTGGTTCAGGACTTATACTGGTTCCCAGTGGGTGGCTGAGACTTTGGTTAATTCTTCTTCCTGCCAGGAAATTAGAGTGACATATGCCCGTCCAAATGCCTAACAGCTACTCTCTCATTGGTTCTCCCTCTTCCCTTTCATCCTATGCCAAATTGGCAACCTGTGAGAACCAGGCGGTTAAAGGGGCTGTCTCTCCAATTTTGTAGATTGATAGTAAATCAGTTGGAAAGTCAAACCGGAGAACCAGGAGAGGGACTATTCGTTGAGTTTTAGAGACCATTCATATTCACAGTGTGTCCATTCTCTAGATTTCCGGTACATGTTATAGCTGTAGTAATATTCCTTTCAACGTAGAGAGTTGGGACCCATGGAATGTGTGCCATGCATTATTGCTTTAAATGGTCTGCATTTGCTCACCCAATCTCACCAATCCTCTCAGTCCCAAGTATCCAGCCTTATGCCACATCTGGCTGTAATTGTAGACAGGTACATTCCATGTTTCATCTGAGACCCTGAAGGAATTGTAAAGAATTTCACTGTTTTATTGTTTTGTTTTTTAAATTCCTTTTTATAGTCGGTTTGAGCTGATTCTTGCTGCGATATTTATGCCAGTCTAGACACACTTGATTCCCTTACGGTGACATATCAATACATAGGTTTTAAGATTCTTACTAGTCAGATATATTCCTCTGCAAGAAATATGGGGTTTTGAGTCCCTTTCACTGAGGAAGGTATAGGTAGGTCTTGTCTATTCCATAGTTGGTTTTTGGAACGGTACCTGTGCTTATATCAAACTCTGGTTTTATGCATCACCCCAAATCTCCTACCCCCTTAAGCGGGCATAAGTGTGTTTTCTAAATGTTAGACTCTGTTCTCTTTCCTATCTCAGTTCATGTGTAGCCTTGTTACAGGATCTTCATAAGTGATATCTTATGATTAGTTTATTTTTCTGTATGACTTATTTCACTTAGAATCATCGTACCTGAATCCACTCATTTTGCTGCTACAGGTCTTATGACATTGATTTCATGGCTGAGGGATATTCCATCGTACGTAAGTACCACAATTTTTTGAAACATTTTTATATTTCCTGGGATATTTAGGGTGTAGACAAGTTGAGGTTCTTTTAAGCAGTGCAGCCCTAAATTTTGGGGTGGCTCTCTCTTATTGATTTTCAGTTTTCCCAAGGTATATTGCCTAGACTGGAAGTGCCCTTGGCTCTGTAGCTCTGTTGTTTACTTGTTTTAGGGTACACAATTCACTCCTCCAGTGAGGCAGTTGGCAATTTACATGCCGCCCTTCAGCATAACAATGCTCCCTGTTCTCCAGGGCTTGTCTTCCTTTCCGGTTTTTACCGATTTTGTGGATGTCCCTTTTGACCGGTGGGAAGTGATACTTTTTTGTAGTGCAGATTTGCACTGCCCACTTGCTTGCTTGGCCAAAAAGGGCGTATGCGTTTTCTCCTGAATACATTCAGGACAAAATGCCTACGCCCTTTTTGGCCAAGTGCATCATTGTCGAAGTTGTGCCCCTCTTCCTGTGCTTTAAAGGTGATTCCTAAGTACCTCTTGAAATCTGTTTCCTGCTATTCTGCCTCACTTTCAACTTCGCCTCGATTCCTTCCCTCAACAGATTTTTGGACGATAGTTGCCCTTTATTACTCTGCCGCTTTGTGAATTGCTGTGCCCCTGAGCTCTGTTTTATAACTGGTTTTTTTCTGAGCTTTACGCAAGTCCAATATTTTGGTTCAGAAACTATACTTGGTCCCGGTGGTTGGCTGAGACTTTGGTCAGTTCTTCTTCCTCCCGGGAAATAAGAGTGACATGTGCCCGTCCAAATGCCTAACAGCTACTCTCTCATTGGTTCTCCCTCTTCCCATTCATCCTCTGGTAAATTGGCAACGTGTGCGAAACAGGAGGTTAAAGGTTCTGTCTCTACAGGTTGGGAGATTGATAGTAAAGCAGTTGGAAAGTCAAACCGGAGGACCAGGAGAGGGACTATTTGTTAAGTTTTAGAGACCTTTCGTATTCACTGTGTGTCCATTCTCTAGGTTTCCCGTACATGTTATAGCTGTAGTAATATTCCCTTCAACCTGGAGAGTTGGGACCCATGGAAAGGGTGCCATGCATTATTGCTTTAAACGGTCTGCATTTGCTCACCCAATCTCACCAATCCTCTCAGTCCAATGTGTCCAGCTTTAAGCCACATCCAGCTGTCGTTGTAGATAGGGTCATTCCAGGTTTCCTCAGAGACCCTGAAGAAATTGTAAAGAATTTCCTTTTTTTTTTTGTTTTTCAAATTCCTTTTTATATTGGGTTTGAGCTGATTCTCGCTGCCATATTTATGCCAGTCTAGACACACTTGATTCCCAAAAAGAGACATATCAATACATAGGTTTTAAGATTCTCTCTACTCAGATATATTCCTCTGTGGGAAATATGGTGTTTTGAGTCCCTTTCACTGAGGAAGGTGTAGGTCTTGTCTATTCCATACTTGGTTCTTGGAACGGTACGTGTGCTTATATCAAACTCTGGGTTTATGCATCACCCCACCTCTCCTTCCCCCTTAAGCAGGCATAAGAGTGTTTTCTAAATGTGAGACTCTGTTCTCTTTCCTAACTCAGTTCATGTTTAGCCATGTTTACAGGATCTTCATAAGTGATATCTTATGATAAGTTTCTTTTTCTGTGTGACTTATTTCACTTAGAATCATCGTACCTGAATCCACTCATTTTGCTGCTACTGGTCTTAAGACATTGATTTCATGGCTGAGGTATATTCCATCGTATGTAAGTACCACTATTTTTTGAACCATTTTTATATTTCCTGGGATATTTAAGGTGTACCCAAGTTGACGTTCTTGTAAGCAGAGCAGGCCTAAATTTGGGGGTGGCTCCGTCTTATGGATTTTCAGTTTTCCCAAGGTATATTCCCTGGACTGGAAGTGCCTTTGGCTCTGTAGCTCTGTTGATTACTTGTTTTAGGGAACACAATGCACTCCTCCAGAGAGGCAGTTGGCAATTTACATCCTGCCCATCAGCACAACAAGGCTCCGTGTTCTCCAGGGCCTGTCTTGAATTTCTGGTTTTTACCCTTTTTGTGGATTTCCCTTTGGACCAGTGAGAAGTGATACTTCTTTGTAGTGCAGACTTACATTGTCCGCTTGCTTGCTTGGCCAAAATGGGCATATGCGTTTTCTCCTGAATATACTCAGGAGAAAACGCATACGCAGTTTTTGGACAAGTGCATCATTGTCGAAGTTGTGCCCCTCTTCCTGTGCTTTAAAGGCGATTCCAACGTACCTCTTGAAATCTGTTTCCTTCTATTCTGCCTCACTTTCAAGTCCGCCTCGTTGCCTTCCCTCAACAGATTTTTGGATGATAGTTGTCCTTTATTACTCTGCCAGTTTGTGAATTGATCTGCCCTATAGCTCCATTTTTTAACTCGTTTTTTTGAGCTGAACGAAAGTCCCATATTTTGGTTTAGGACCTGTACTGGTTCCCGGTGGGTGGCTGAGACTTTGGTTAATTCTTCTTCCTCCCGGAAAATAAGAGTGATATGTAGCCGTCCAAATGCCTAACAGCTACTCTCTCTTTGGTTCTCCCTCTTCCCTTTCATCTTCTGCCAAATTGGCAACCTGTGCGAACCAGGAGGTTAAAGGTGCTGTCTCTCCAAGTTGGGAGATTGATAGTAAAGCAGTTAGAAAGTGAAACTAGAACACCAGGAGAGGGACTATTCGTTGAGATTTAGAAACCTTTTGTATTCACAGTGTGTCCATTCTCTAGGTTTCCCATACATGTTATAGCTATAGTTATATTCCCTACAATCTGGAGAGTTGGGACCCATGGAATGGGTGCCATGCATTATTGCTTTAAAGGGTCTGCATTTGCTCACGAATCACACCAATCCTCTCAGTCCCATGTGTCCAGCTGTATGCCACCTCCAGCTGTCGTTCTAGATAGGGTCATTCCAAGTTTCATCAGAGAGCCTGAAGGAATTGTAAAGAATTTCGCTGTTTTTCTGTTTTGTTTTTGGAATTCCTTTTTATAGTGGGTTTGAGCTGATTCTCACTGCCATCTTTATGCCAGTCTACACACACTTGATTCCCTTACGGAGACATATCAATACATAGGTTTTAAGATTTTTACTAGTCAGATATATTCCTCTGCGGGAAATATGGGGTTTTGAGTCCCTTTCACTGAGGAAGGTGTAGGTCTTGTCTATACCATACTTGGTTTTTGGAACGGTACCTCTGCTTATATCAACCTCTGGTTTTATGCATCACCCCACCTCTCCTGGCCCCTTAAGCAGGCATAAGAGTGTTTTCTAAATGTGAGACTCTCTTCTCTTTCCTCAATCAGTTCATGTGTAGCCATGTTTACAGGATCTTCATAAGTGATATCTTATGATAAGTTTCTTTTTCTGTGTGACTTATTTCACTTAGAATCATCGTACATGAATCCAATCATTTTGCTGGTACTGATCATATGATATTGATTTCATGGCTGAGGGATATTCCCTCGTACGTAAGTACCACAACTTTTTCAAGCATTTTTATATTTCCTGGGATATTTAAGGTGTACCCAAGTTTAAGTTCTTGTAAGCAGTGCATTCCTAAATTTTGAGGTGGTTCTATCTTATTGATTTTCAGTTTTCCGAAGGTATATTCCCTAGACTGGAAGTGCCCTTGGCTCTGTAGCTCTGTTGTTTACTTGTTTTAGGGAACACAGTGCACTCCTCCAGAGAGGCAGTTGGCAATTTACATCCTGCCCATCAGCATAACAAGGCTCCCTGTTCTCCAGGTCATGTCTTGAATTTCTGGTTTTTACATTTTTGTGGATGTCCATTTGGAACAGTGGGAAGTGATACTTCTTTGTAGTGCAGACTTACATTGTCCGCTTGCTTGCTTGGCCAAAATGGGCGTATGCGTTTTCTCCTGAATATACTCAGGAGAAAACAGAAAAGGCCCTTTTTGGACAAGTGCATCATTGTCGAAGTTGTGCCCCTTTTCCTGTGCTTTAAAGGCGATTCCAACGTACCTCTTGAAATCTGTTTCCTGCTATTCTGCCTCACTTTCAAGTCCGCCTCGTTGCCTTCCCTCAACAGATTGTTGGATGATTGTTGTCCTTTATTACTCTGCCAGTTTGTGAATTGCTCTGCCCTATAGCTCCATTTTTAACTCGTTTTTTGTGAGCTGAACGCAAGTCCCATATTTTGGTTTAGGACCTATACTGGTTCCCGGTGGGTGGCTGAGACGTTGGTTAATTACTCTTCCTCCCGGGAAATAAGAGTGACATGTGCCCGTCCAAATGCCTAACAGCTACTCTCTCTTTTGTTCTCCCTCTTCCTTCTCATCCTTTGCCAAATTGGCAACCTGTTCGAACCAGGAGGTTAAAGGTGCTGTCTCTCCAAGTTGGGAGATTGATAGTAAAGCAGTAAGAAAGTGAAACTGGAGCACCAGGAGAGGGACTATTCGTTGAGTTTTAGAAAACTTTCGTATTCACAGTGTGTCCATTCTCTAGGTCTCCCATACATGTTGTAGCTGTAGTAATATTCCCTACAACCTGGAGAGTTGGGACCCATGGAATGGGTGCCATGCATTATTGCTTTAAAGGGTCTGAATTTGCGCACGATTCTCACCAATCCTCTCAGTCCCATGTGTCCAGCCTTATGCCACCTCCAGCTGTCGTTCTAGATAGGGTCATTCCAAGATTCCTCAGAGACCCTGAGGAATTGTAAAGAATTTCGCTGATTTTTTGTTTTGTTTTTGAAATTCCTTTTTATAGTGGGTTTGAGCTGATTCTCGCTGCCATCTTTATGCCAGTCTAGACACACTTGATTCCTTTACGGAGACATATCAATACATAGGTTTTAAGATTCTTACTAGTCAGATATATTCCTCTGCGGGAAATATGGTGTTTTGAGTCACTTGCACTGAGGAAGGTGTATGTCTTGTCTATTCCATACTTGGTTTTTGGAACGGTACATATGCTTATATCAACCTCTGGTTTTATGCATCACCCCATGTATCCTTTCCCCTTAAGCAGGCATAAGAGTGTTTTCTAAATGTGAGACTCTCTTTTCTTTCCTAACTCAGTTCATGTTTAGCCATGTTTACAGGATCTTCATAAGTGATATCTTATGATAAGTTTCTTTTTCTGTGTGACTTATTTCACTTAGAATCATCGTACCTGAATCCACTCATTTTGCTGCTACTGGTCTTATGACATTGATTTCATGGCTGAGGGATATTCCATCATACGTAAGTACCACAATTTTTTGAACCATTTTTATCTTTCCTGGGATACTTAAAGTGTACCCAAGTTGAGGTTCTTGTAAGCAGTGCAGCCCTAAATTTTGGGGTGGCTCTGTCTTATTGATTTTCAGTTTTCCCAAAGTATATTCCCTAGACTGGAAATGCCCTTGGCTCTGTAGCTCTGTTGTTTACTTGTTTTAGGGAACACAATGCACTCCTCCAGTGAGGCAGTTGGCAATTTACATCCCGCCCATCAGCATAACAATGCTCCCTTTTCTTCAGGGCCTGTCTTGCCTTTCTGGTATTTACACATTTTGTGGATGTCCATTTTGACCGGTGGGAAATGGTACTTCTTTGTAGTGCAGATTTGCATTGCCCGCTTGCTTGCTTGGCCAAAAAGGGCCTATGCATTTTCTCCTGCATATATTCAGGAGAAAATGCATACGCCCTTTTTGGCCAAGTGCATCATTGTCGAAGTTGTGCCCCTCTTCCTGTGCTTTACAGGTGATTCAAACGTACCTCTTGAAATCTGTTTCCTGCTCTTCTGCCTCGCTTTCAATTCCTCCTCGTTGCCTTCCCTCAACAGATTTTGTGATGATAGTTGTCCTTTATTACTGTGCCATTTTGTGAATTGCTGTGCCCTTGAGCTCAATTTTTCAAGTCGTTTTTTGTGAGCTGAACGCATGTCCAAATTTTCGTTCAGGACCTATATTGGTTCCTGGTGGGTGGCTGCAAATTTGGTTAATTCTTCTTCCTGCCAGGAAATTAGAGAGACATATGCCCGTCCAAATGCCTAACAGCTACTCTCTCATTGGTTCTCCCTCTTCCCTTTCATCCTCTGCCAAATTGGCAACCTGTGAGAACCAGGAGGTTAAAGGGGCTAGCTCTCTAAGTTGGGAGATTGATAGTAAATCAGTTGGAAAGTCAAACCGGAGCACCAGGAGAGGGACTATTCATTGAGTTTTATAGAGCTTTCGTATTCACAGTTTGTTCATTCTCTAGGTTTCCCGTACATGTTATAGCTGTACTAATATTCACTTCAACCTGGAGAGTTGGGACCCATGGAATGGGTGCCATGCATTATTGCTTTAAAGGGTCTGCATTTTCTCACACAATCACACCGTTCCCCTCAGTCCCAGGTGTCCTGCTTTATGCCACATCCAGCTGTCATTGTAGAGAGGGTCATTCCACCTTTCATCAGAGAGCCTGAAGGAATTGTAAAGAATTTCCCTGTTTTTTTGTTTTGTTTTAGAACTTCCTTTTTATAGTGGGTTTGAGCTGATTCTCGCTGCGATCTTTATGCCAGTCTAGACACACTTGATTCCCTTACGGAGACATATCAATACATAGGTTTTAAGATTCTTACTAGTCAGATATATTCCTCTGCAAAAATATGGGGTTTTGAGTCCCTTTCACTGAGGAAGGTATGGGTAGGTCTTGTCTATTCCATAGTTGGTTTTTGGAACGGTACCTGTGCTTATATCAATCTCTGGTTTTATGCATAACCCCACCTCTCCTTCCCCCTTAAGCAGGCATAAGAGTGTTTTCTAAATGTGAGACTCTGTTCTCTTTCCTAACTCAGTTCATGTGTAGCCATGTTTACAGGATCTTCATAAGGGATATCTTATGATAAGCTTCTTTTTCTGTGTGACTTATTTTATTTAGAATCACCGTACCTGAATCCTCTCATATTGATGCTACTGGTCTTATGACATTGATTTCATGGCTGAGGGATATTCCATCGTACGTACGTACCACAATTTTTGGAACCATTTTTATATTTCCTGGGATATTTAAGGTGTACCCAAGTTGAGGTTCTTGTAAGCAGTGCAGCACTAAATTTGGGGGTGGCTCTGTCTTATAGATTTTCAGTTTTCCCAAGGTATATTCCATAGACTGGAAGTGCCCTTGGCTCTGTAGCTCTGTTGTTTACTTGTTTTAGGGAACACAGTGCACTCCTCCAGTGAGGCAGTTGGCAATTTACATCCCACCCATCAGCATAACAAGGCTCACAGTTCTCCAGGGCCTGTCTTGCCTCTCTGGTATTTACAAATTTTTTGGATATCCCTTTTGACCAGTGGGAAGTGACAATTCTTTGTAGTGCAGATTTGCATTGCCCGCTTGCTTGCTTGGCCAGAAAGGGTGTATGCGTTTTCTCCTGCATATATTCAGGAGAAAATGCATACGCCCTTTTTGGCCAAGTGCATCATTGTCGAAGTTGTGCCCCTCTTCCTGTGCTTTACAGACGATTCCAACGTACCTCATGAAATTTATTTCCTGCTATTCGGCCTCACTTTCAAGTCCCTTTGGTTGCCTTCCCTCAACAGATTTCTGGACGATAGTTGGCTTTTATTACTATGCCTAATTTTGAATTGCTCTGGCGCTGAGCTCCATTTTTCAACTCGTTTTTTGTGAGCTGAATGCAAGTCCAAAATTTTGTTTCAGGAGCTATACTGGTTCCCTGTGTGTGGTTGAGACTTTTGTTAATTCTTCTTCCTGCCGGGAAATGAGAGTGACATATGCCCGTCCAAGTGCCTAACAGCTACTCTCCCATTGGTTCTCCCTCTTCCTTTTCATCGTCTCCCAAACTGTCAAACTGTGAGAACCAGGAGGCTAAAGGGGCTGTCTCTCCAATTTGGGAGACTGATAGTAAAGCAGTTGGAAAGTCAAACCGGAGCACCAGGTGAGGGACTATTCGTTGAGTTTTAGAAACCTTTCGTATTCACAGTGTGTCCATTCTCTAGGTTTCCCGTACATGTTATAGCTGTAGTAATAATCCCTTCAACCTGGAGACTTGGAACCCATGGAATGGGTGCCATGCATTATTGCTTTAAAGGTTCTGAATTTGTTCACCCTAACTCACCAATCCTCTCAGTCCCAAGTGTCCAGCCTTATGCCACATCGAGCTGTCATTGTAGACAGGGACATTCCAGGTTTCATCAGAGACCCTGAAGGAATTGAAAAGAATTTCCCTGTTTTTTTGTTTTGTTTATGAAATTCCTTTTTTTAATGGGTTTGAGCTGATTCTCGCTGCCATGTTTATGCCAGTCTAGACACACTTGATTCCCTTATGGAGACATATCAATACATAGATTTTAAGAATCTTACTAGTAAGATATATTCCTCTGCGGGAAATATGGGGTTTTGAGACACTTGCACTGAGGGTGGTGTAAGTAGGTCTTGTCTATTCCATAGTTGGTTTTTGGAACGGTACCTGTGCTTATATCAAACTCTGGTTTTATGCATCACCCCACCTCTCCTTCCCCCTTAAGCAGGCATAAGAGTGTTTTCTAAATGTGAGACACTTTTCTCTTTAATTACTCAGTTCATGTGTAGCCATGTTTACAGGATCTTCATAAGTGATATCTTATGATAAGTTTCTTTTTCTGTGTGACTTATTTCACTTAGAATCTTCATACCTGAATCCACTCATATTGATGCTACTGGTCTTATGACACTGATTTCATGGCTGAGGGATATTCCATCGTACGTAATTTCCACAATTTTTTGAACCATTTTTATCTTTCCTGGGATATTTAAGTTGTACCCAAGTTGAGGTTCTTGTAAGCAGAGCAGCCCTAAATTTGGGGGTGGCTCTGTCTTATTGATTTTCAGTTTTCCCAAGGTATATTCCCTAGACTGGAAGTGCCCTTGGCTCTGTAACTCTGTTGTTTACATGTTTTAGGGGACACAGTGCACTCCTCCAGAGAGGCAGATGGAAATTTACATCCCGCCCATCAGCATAACAAGGCTCCTTGTTCTCCAGGGACTGTCTTGCCTTTCTGGTATTTACACATTTTGTGGATGTCCCTTTTGACCGGTGGGGAGTGATACTTCTTTATAATGCAGATTTGCATTGCCCCCTTGCCTGCTTGGCCAAAAAGTGCGAATGCGTTTTGTCCTTAATATATTCATGAGAAAACGCATACGCCGTTTTTGGTCAAGTGCATCATTGTCGAAGTTGTGCCCCTTTTCATGTGCTTTACAGATGATTCCAACCTACCTCTTGAAATCCGTTTCCTGCTATTCTGCCTCCCCTTCAATTCCCCCTCATTGCCTTCCCTCAACAGATTTTTGGACGATAGTTTTCCTTTAATACTCTGCCAGTTTGTGAATTGCTGTGCCCCTTAGCTTCATTTTTCAACTCGTTTTTTTTGAGCTGAACGCAAGTCCACAATTTTGTTTCAGGACGTAATCTGGATCCCGGGCGGTGGCTGAGACTTTGGTTTATTCTTCTTCTTGCCGGGAAATTAGAGTGACATATGCCCGTCCAAATGCCTAACAGCTACTCTCTCATTGGTTCTCCCTCTTCCCTTTTATTCTCTGCCAAATTGGCAACCTGTGCGAACCAGGAGGATAAAGTGGCTGTCTCTCCAAGTTGGGAGTTTGATAGTAAAGCAGTTGGAAAGTCAAACTGGAGCACCAGGAGAGGGACTATTAGTTGAGTTTTAGAAACCTTTCATATTTACTGTGTGTCCATTCTCTAGGTTTCCCGTACATGTTATAGCTGTAGTAATATTGACTTCAACCTGGAGAGTTGGGACAAATGGAATGGGTGCCACACATTATTGATTTAAAGGGTGTGCATTTGCTGAACCAATCTCACCAATCCTCTCAGTCCCAAGTGTCCAGCCTTATGCCATATCCAGCTGTCATTGTAGATAGGGTCATTCCAGGATTCATTAGAGCCCCTAAAGGAATTGTAAAGAATTTCCATGCTTTTTGTCTTTTTTTTTTTGAAATTCCTTTTTATACTTGGTTTGAGCTGATTCTCACTGCAATGATTATGCCAGTCTAGACACACTTGATTCCATTACGGAAACATATCGATACATAGGTTTTAATATTCTTACTAGTCAGATATATTCCTCTGTGGGAAATATCGTGTTCTTAGTTCCTTTCACTGAGGAAGGTGTAGGTCTTGTATATTCCATAGTTGGTTTTTGAAATGGTACGTGTGGTTATATCAAACGCTGGTTTTCTGCAGCACCCCACCTCATATTCCCCCTTAAGCAGGCATAAGAGTGTTTTCTAAATGTGAGTCTCTGTTCCCTTTCCTAACTCTGTTCATGTGTAGCCATGTTTAGAGGACCTTCATAAGTGATATCTTATGATAAGTTTCTTTATCTGTGTGACTTATTTCAGTTAGAATCATCGTACCTGAATCCACTCATTTTGCTGCTACTGGTCTTATGACATTGATTTCATGGCTGAGGGATATTCCATTATACGTAACTACCAAAATATTTTAAACCATATTTATATTTCCTGGGATATTTAAGCTGTACCCAAGTTGAGGTTCTTGTAATCAGTGTATCCCTAAATATTGGGATGGCTCTGTCTTATTGAATTTCTGCTTTCCCAAGGTATATTCCCCAGACTGAAAGTACCCTTGGCTCTGTAGCTCTGTTGTTTACTTGTTTTAGGGAACACAATGCACTCCTCCAGAGAGGCAGTTGGCAATTTACATCCCGCCCATCAGCATAACAATCCTCCCTGTTCTCCAGGGCCTGTCTTGCCTTTTTGGTTTTCACCCATTTTGTGGATGTACCTTTTGACAAGTGGGAAGTGATACTTTGTAGTGCAGATTTGCATTGCCAGCATGCTTGCTTGGCCAAAAACGGCGTATGTGTTTTCTCCTGAATATATTCAGGAGAAAACGCATACGCCCTTTTTGGCCAAGTGCATCATTGTCGATGTTGTGCCCCTCTTCCTGTCCCTTAAATGCGATTCCAACGTACCTCTTGAAATCTGTTTCCTGCTTTTCTGCCTCGCTTTCAAGTCTGCCTCGTTGCCTTCCCTCAACAGATTTATGGATGATAGTTGTCCTTTATTACTCTGCCTGTTTGTGAATTGTTGTGCACTGAGCTACATTATTTAACTCTTTTTTTTGTGAGCTGAACACATGTCCAATATTTTGGTTCCGGACCTATACTGGTTCCTGGTGGGTGGCTGAGGCTTTGGTTATTTCTTCTTCTTCCCGCGAAGTAAGAGTGACATGTGCCCGTACAAATGTCTAACAGCTACTCTCTCACTGGTCTCCCTCTTCCCTTTCATCTTCTGCCAAATTGGCAACCTGTGCGAACCAGGAGGTTACAGGTGCTGTCTCTCCAAGTTGGGAGATTGATAGTAAAGCAGTTGGAAAGTCAAACTGGAGCACAAGGAGAGGGACTATTTTTCGAGTTTTAGAAACCTTTCGTATTCACCCTGTGTCCATTCTCTAGGGTTCCCGTACTTATTATAGCTGTAGTAATATGCCCTTAAACCTGGCCTGTTGGGACCGATGGAATGGGTGCCACACATTATTGCTTTAAAGGGTCTACATTTGCTCACCCAATCTCACCAATCCTCTCTGTCCCAAGTGTCCAGCCTTATGTCACATCCAGCTGTCGTTTTAGATATGGTCATTCCAGGATTCATCAGCGACCCTGAAGGTATTGTGTAAGAATTGTTCTGTTTTTATGTTTTGTTTTGAATTTCATTTTTATATTGGGTTTGAGCTGATTCTCCCTGCCATGTTTATGTCATAATAGACACACTTAGTTACCTTACGGAGACATATCAATACATAGGTTTTAAAATTCTTACTAGTCAGATATATTTCTCTGCGGGGAATAGGGATGTTGAGTTCTGTTCACTGAGGAAGGAGTAGGGCTTGTCTCTTTTGTTTTTTGATTATGGAACTGTACCTTTGCTAATATCAATCTTTTGTTTTGTGCATCTTCCCACCTGTCTTTCCCCTTAAGGAAGCGTTAGAGTGTTTTCTAAATCTGAGACTCTGTTCTCTTCCCTAAATCAGTTCATATGTAGCCATGTTTACATTCCCTTCATAAGTGATATCTTATGTCAGAATGCACCATGGCCCTTGTCATAATAATGCTTCATGACCCCTGTCATCACAATGATCCATGCCCTGGTTATCAAAATGCTCCATGTCCCTTGTCATCAAAATTCTCCACGTACTTGTCATCACAATGCTACATGACACTTCTCATCAAAATGTTACATGCTCTTGTCATCACAATTCTCCATTCTCTTGACATTGCAATGCTCCATGCCCTTGTCATCACAATGCTCCATGCCTTTGTCATCACATTGCTCCATGACCCCTGTCATCACATTGCTCCCTGACAACTGTCATCACAATGCTTCATGCCCCTTGTCATTACAGTGCTCCATGATGCTCGACATCACAATTACCCAAGGACTTCTCATCACAATGCTCCACTGTTTTGCCATCACCATGCTCCATGCCTTGTCATCTCAAATCTCAATGTCCCTTGTCCTTACAATTCTCCACGTCCTTGTCATTACAATGCTCCATGGCACTTCACATCACAGTGTTATATGCTCTTGTCATCACAATACTCCATGCACTTGTCATCGCAATGCTCCATGACCCCTGTCATGGGAAGCTCCATGCGCATTTCATCAAAATGTTTCACGACCAGGACATTAAAATTCTCAATGGCCCTTGATATCACAATGCTCCATGCCCTTGTCATCACAATGCTCCTTTACTTTGTCACAACAATCCTCCATAACAATTGGCATCACAATGTTCCATGATATTGTCATCAAACTGGAACATGACATATTTCATCACAATGCTCCCTGACACCTTTCTTCACAATATTCTATGACCTTGTCATCACAGTGCTCCATGACCTTGTCATCACAATATGCCATGCCCATTCTTATCACAATAATCCAAAAAACTTGTCAGACAAATGCTCAATGACACTTTTCATCACAATGCTCCATGAACGCTGTCATCAAAATGCACCATGCCCATCATCATAATGCTTCATGCTATTGTCATCACAATGAAATCAAAAAGCTCCATGACATCTGTCACCACAATGCTGCAAACCCTTGTGATCACAATGTCCCATAACACTTGTCATCACAATGCCCCATGACGCTGGTCACCACAGTTATCCATGGGTTTCTCATCACAATGCACCATGATTTTTGTCAACACAATGTTCAATACCCTTGTCAAAACAATGCTCTCTAACTATTGAGCTCAGTATGCACCGTGCACTCTTTCATGGCAAGGCTCCATGCCTATTTCATCACAATGATCCATGCCCTTTTCATCAAAATGTTCCAAGACACCTGTGATCACAATGCTCCTTGCACTTGTCATCACAAAGCTCCATGACGAATGTCATCAGAATGCTCCATGGCCTTCTCATCATAATGTTCCATGCCCTTGTCATCACAATGCTCCAAGACCCCTGTAATCAAAATGATCCCTGTGCCTTTTCATCAGAATGCTCCATGAGACTTGTCATCACAAGGTTCCATGGTCTTCACATCACAGTGCTCCAGGACCTTGTCATCAGAGTGCTCCATTCCCTTGTCATCACAATGCTCCATGACCACTGTTATCACAATAATCCATGAATATTTTCAGCCCAATGCTCTACGAAATTCTCATCACAATGCTCCATAGCCCATATCACCACAATGCTCCATGACCACTGTCATCAGTGTTTACTCCATGACACCTGACAACACAATGATCCGGGACACTTGTCATCACAATGCTACATTCCCTTCTCATCACAATGCTCCATGATCCCTGTCATCACAACACTCCATGAACATTTTCAGCCCAGTGCTCCATGACACTTGTCATCACAATGATCCATGCCCTTTTCATCCCAATGCTCCATGACCCCTGTATTCACAATGCTCTGTAACATTTGTCATCACTGTGCTCCATGACACCTGTCATCACAATGCTCCATGCCTTTGTCAGCAAAATGCTACGTGACATTGTCATTACAATACTCTATGCACTTGTCATCACAATACTCCATTTCCATTGTCATCACAATCCTCCATAAACTTTGGGATCACATTGCTTCCTGCCATTGTCATCACAATGCTCCATGCTCCTTGAAATCAAAATGATCCATGACCTCTGTCATCACAATGCTCCAAAATCTTGTGATCACAATGTTTCATAACACTTGTCATACCAACGCTCCATGATGCCTGTCATCACAGTAATCCATGCCCTTTTCTTCACAATGCTCCATGACCTTTGTCATCACAATTCTCAATACACATGTCATCACAATTCTCCCTGACACTTGTCATCAGAATGCTCCTTGAAACCTGTCAGGAAAAGGCTCCATGCCATTTTCATCACAATGCACCATGCCAATTTCATCACAATGGTCCAGGCCATTTTCATCAAAATCCTCCACAAGCTTGTCATCAGAATGCTCCATAACCCTTCTCATCACAATTCTCCATGCACTTGTCAGCACAATGCTCCCTGACCCTTGTCATCACAGTGCTCCAAGCCATTGTCATCACAATGCTCCATTACATTTGTCATCAGAATTCTCCAATAAAATTGGCTTCACAATGCTCCATGCCATTGTCATCACAATGGGCCATTCCAAATGTCATTGCAATAATCCATGAAACATATTAGACAAATGTTCCATGCCCTTGTCATCACAATGCTCCATGCCCTTGTTATCACAATGCTCCATGAACCCTGTCATCACAATGCTCCATGACTCCCGTCATCACAATGCTTCATGACTTTTGTCATCACAATTGTCCATGCCGTCGTCATCAACAGTCTCTGACCATTTTAACCAAAATGCTCCATGAAATTTTCATCACAATGCTCTTTGACCATTGTCAACACAATGCTCCATGTGCTTGTCAGCACAATGCTCCATGACACATGCCATCACAATGCACCATGCGCTTGTCATCACAGTGCTCCACAATCTTGTCATCACATTCTTCTTAAAATTTTCATCACAATGCTCCATGCACTTCACATCAAAATGCTCTCTCACCACTGATATCACAATGCTACATCACTATTTGTCACAATACTCCCTCACCCCTGTCATCACAGTGTTCCATGACTCCTGTCATCACAATGCTACATGCACTTATCATCACAATGTTCGATGACCCATGACATCACAATGTTCCATAACACCTGTCATCATAATATTCCATGACACTTTTCATCATATTGCTCCATGATCCTGTTATCACAATTCTCCCTGCCCTTCTCATCACAATGCACAACGCCCTTGCTATCAAAATGCTCCATGACTTTTCTCATCACAAAGATCCATGACCATTGGCATCACAATGCTCCATGAACCCTCTCATCACATAGCTCCATGCCCTTGTCTTCACAAAGCTCCATGACACATGTCATCAGGAATGCTCCATGGCCTTCTCATCACAATGCTCCACGCCCTTGCCATCAGAATGCTCCATTACACCTGACATAACAATGCTCCATGACCCCTGCCATCACGATGTTCCATGGCTTAGTCATCACAAATCTCCATGATCCTTCTCATCACAATGCGCCAGGAACACTGTAATCACAATGCTCTATGCCCCTTTTCATCTCAATGATCCATGAACCCTGTCATCACAATGCACCATGCCCATCATCATAATGCTTCATGCTATTGTCATCACAATGAAATCAAAATGCTCCATGACCTCTGTCATAACAATGCTCCAAACCCTTGTGATCACAATATTACATATCACTTGTGATCACAATGCCCATGATGCTCGTCATCACAATTATCAATGGACTTCTCATCACAATGCTCCATGACCTTTGTACTCACAATGCTCAATACACTTTTCATCAACATGCTCCCTGACACTTGTTGTCTGTATGCTCCTTGAATCCTGTCATGACAAGGCTCCATGCCTTTTTCATCACAATAATCCATGTCCTTTCCATCACAATGCTCCAAGACACATGTAATCTCAATGCTCCCCGCCCTTGTCATCACAAAGCACAATGACGCAGGCCATCAGAATGCTCCTTGGTCTTCTCCTCACAATGCTTCATGCCCTTGTCATCACAATGTTCCAAGACCCATGTAATCACAATGCTCCATGCCCTTGTCATCAAAAAACTCCATGACGTATGTCATCAGAAGGCTCTAAGGCCTTCTCATCACAATGATCCATGCGCTAGTCATCACAATGCTCCAAGACCCCTGTAATCACAATGCTCCATGCCCCTTTTCATCAGAATGCTCCATGAGATTTGTCATCACAAGTCTCCATGGTCTTCTCATCACAATGCTCCAGGACCTTGTCATCACCATGCTCCATTCCCTTGTCATCACAATGCTCCCTGACACTTGTCATCAGAATGCTCCTTGAACCCAGTCACGAAAAGGCTCCATGCCTTTTTCATCACAATGTCGCATGCCGTTTTCATAAAAATGCTCCATGCCATTGTCATCAAAATACTCCACAAGCTTGTCATCAGAGTGCTCCATGACCCTTGTCATCACAATTCTCCATGCACTTGTCAGCACAATGCTCCCTGGCCCTTGTCATCACAATGCTCCAAGCCATTGTCATCACAGTGCACCATTACCTTTGTCTTCAGAATCCTCCATGACACTTGGCATCACAATGCTCCATGCCATTGTCATCAAAATGGGGCATTACTTATGTCATCACAATGCTCCCTGACACCTGTCTTCACAATACTGCATGACCTGGTCATCACAGTGCTCCATGCCCTTGTCATCACAATGCGTCATTCCAAATGTCATCGCAATAATCCATGAAACTTATTAGACAAATGTTCCATGCCCTTGTCATCACAATACTCCATGTCCTTGTTATCACAATGCTCCATGACCCCTGTCATCACCATGCTCCGTGACTCCAGTCATCACAATGCTTCATGACCTTTGTCAGCACAATGGTCCATGCCCTCGTCATCAACAGTCTCTGTGACCTTTTTAACCACCAAGCTCCATGAACTTTTCATCACAATGCTCTTTGACCCTTGTCATCACAGTGCTCCATGTGCTTGTCAGCACAATGCTCCATGACACATGTCATCACAATGAACCATGCGCTTGTCATCACAGTGCTCCACAATCTTGTCATCACATTCTTCTTAAAATTTTCATCACAATGCTCCATGCACTTCACATCAAAATGCTCTCTCACCACTGATTTCACAATGCTACATCACTATTTGTCACAATACTCCCTCACCCCTGACATCACAATGTTCCATAACACCTGTCATCAAAATGTTCCATGACACTTTTCATCAAATTGCTCCATGACCCTGTCATCACAATGCTCCCAGCCCTTCTCATCACAATGCACAACGCCCTTGCTATCAAAATGCTCCATGACTTTTTTCATCACAAAGATCCATGACCTTTGGCATCACAATGCTCCATGTCATTGTCATCACAATGCTCCATGAACGCTCTCATCACATTGCTCCATGCCCTTGTCTTCACAAAGCTCCATGACACATGTCATCAGAATGCTCCATGGCCTTCTCATCACAATGCTCCACGCCCTTGCCGTCAGAATGCTCCATTACACCTAACATAACAATGCTCCATGACCCCTGCCATCATGATGTTCCATGGCCTTGTCATCACAAAGCTCCATGACCCTTCTCATCACAATGCTCCAAGTACCCTGTAATCTCAATGCTCTATGCCCCTTTTCATCTCAGTGATCCATGAACCCTGTCATCACAATGCACCATGCCCATCATCATAATGCTTCATGCTATTGTCATCACAATGAAATCAAATTGCTCCATGACCTCTGTCATAACAATGCTCCAAACACTTGTGATCACAATATTCCATATCACTTGTCATCACAATTATCAATGGTCTTCTCATCACAATGCTCCATGAAGTTTGTCCTCACAATATTCAATACACTTGTCATCAAAATGCTCCCTGACACTTGTTGTCTGTATGCTCCTTGAATCCTGTCATGACAAGGCTCCATGCCTTTTTCATCACAATGCTCCAAGACACATGCAATCTCAATGCTCCATGCCCTTGTCATCACAAAGCCCAATGTCGCAGGCCATCAGAATGCTCCTTGGTCTTCTGCTCTCATTGCTCCACGCCCTTGTCATCACAATGTTCCAAGACCCCTGTAATCACAATGCTCCATATCCTTGTCATCAAAAAACTCCATGACCCATGTCATCAGAATGCTCCATGGCCTTCTCATCACAATGCTCCATGCCCTAGTCATCACAATGCTCCAAGACCCCTGTATTCACAATGCTCCATGTCCCTTTTCATCAGAATGCTCCATGAGACTTGTCATCACAAGTCTCCATGGTCTTCTCCTCACAATGCTCCAGGAACTTGTCATCACAATGCTCCATTCACTTGTCATCACAATGCTCCATGACCCCTGTCATCACAATAATCCATGAACATTTTCAGCCCAATGCTTCACGACCTACTCATCACAATGCTCTATGGCCAATATCACAAAGCTCCATGACCACTGTCAACACAACACTCCATGACTCCTGACAACACAATGATCCGGGACTCTTGTCATCACAATGCTCCATTCCCTAGTTATCACAATGCTCCATGACCCCTGTCATCACAACACTCCATGAACATTTTCAGCCCAGTGCTCCATGACCCTTGTCATCACAATGATCCATGCCTTTCTCATCCCAATGCTCCATGACCCCTGTATTCACAATGCTCCATGACGCTTGTCATCACAGTGCTGAATGATACCTGTCATCACAATGCTCCATGCCTTTGTCAGCAAAATGCTACATGACCTTGTCATTACAATGCTCTATGCGTTTGTCATCGCAATACTCCATATCCATTGTCATCACAATCCTCCATGAACTTTCGGATCACATTGCTTCATGCCCTTGTCATCACAATGCTCCATGCTCCTTGAAATCAAAATGATCCATGACCTTTGTCATAACAATGATCCAAACCCTTGTGATCACAATGTTCCATAACACTTGTCATCAAAACGTTCCGTGATGCCTGTCATCACAATGCTCCATGCCCTTTTCATCACAATGCTCCATGACCTTTGTCATCACAATTCTAAATACACTTGTCATTACAATGCTTCCTTAATCTTGTCGTCAGAATGCTCCTTGAAACCTGTCACGAAAAGGCTCCATGCCTTTTTCATCAGTATGCCCCATGCCGTTTTCATCACAATGCTCCATGCCATTGTCAACAAAATACTCCACAAGCTTGTCATCAGAATGCTCCATGACCCTTGTCATCACAATTCTCCATGGACTTGTCAGCACAATGCTCCCTGACACTTGTCATAACAATGTTGCAAGCCATTGTCATCACAATGATCCATGATATTTGGCATCAAAATGTTCCATGCCATTGTCATCGCAAAGGGCCAATACATATGTCATCCCAATGCTCCCGGACACCTGTCTTCACAATACTGCATGACCTGGTCATCACAATGCTCCATGACCTTGTCATCACAATGCACCATTCCAACTGTCATCGTAATAATCCATGAAACTTATTAGACCAATGTTCCATGCCCCTCTCATCACAATGCTCCATGCCCTGGTTATCACAATGCTCCATGACCCCGGTCATCACCATGCTCCGTGACTCCAGTCATCTCAATGCTTCATAACGTTTGTCATCATAATGGTCCATGCCCGCGTCATCACAAGGCTCTCTGACATTTTTAACCACAATGCTCCATGAACTTTTCATCACAATGCTCTTTGACACTTGTCATCACAATGCTCCATGCGCTTCTCATACAGTGCTCCACAATTTTGTCATCACAATGCTCCATAAAATTGTCATCACAATGCTCCTTGCACATCTCATCAAAATGCTCTCTCACCACTGATATCACAATGCTACATCACTATTTGTCACAATACTCCCTCTCCCCTGTCATCACAATGTTCCATGATTCCTGTCATCACAATTCTACATGCACTTATCATCACAATGTTCGATGACCCCTGACATCACAATGTTCCATAACAACTGTCATCAAAATGTTCCATGACACTTTTCATCAAATTGCTCCATGACCCTGTCATCACAATGCTCCCTGCCCTTCTCATCACAATGCACAACGCCCTTGCTATCAAAATGCTCCATGACTTTTTTCATCACAAAGATCCATGACCTTTGGCATCACAATGCTCCATGTCATTGTCATCACAATGCTCCATGAACGCTCTCATCACATTGCTCCATGCCCTTGTCTTCACAAAGCTCCATGACACATGTCATCAGAATGCTCCATGTCTTCTCATCACAATGCTCCATGCCCTTGCCATCACAATGCTCAATTACCCCAGTCATCCCAATGCTCCATGACCCCTCCCATCACGATGTTCCATGGCCTTGTCATCACAAAGCTCCATGACCCTTCTCATCACAATGCTCCAAGAACCCTGTAATCACAATGCTCTATGCCCCTTTTCGTCTCAATGATCCATGAAACCTATCATCAAAATGCAACGTGCCCATCATCATAATGCTTCATGCTATTGTCATCACAATGAAATCAAAATGCTCCATGACCTCTGTCATAACAAGGCTCCAAACCCTTGTGATCACAATATTCCCTATCACTTGTCATCACAATGCCCCATGACGCTCGTCATCACAATTATCAATGGTCTTCTCATCACAATGCTCCATGACATTTGTCATCACAATGCTCAATACACTTGTCATCAAAATGCTCCCTGACACTTGTCTGTATGCTCCTTGAATCCTGTCATGACAAGGCTCCATGCTTTTTTCATCTCAAAGTTCCATGCACTTTTCATCACAATGCTACAAGACCCATGTAATCACAGTGCTCCATGCCCTTGTCATCACAAACCAAAATGACGCATGCCATCAGAATGCTCCTTGGTCTTCTCCTCACAATGCTCCATGCCCTTGTCATCACAATGTTCCAAGACCCCTGTAATCACAATACTCCATGCCCCTTTTCATCAGTATGCTCCAAGAGACTTGTCATCACAAGGCTCCATGGTTTTGTCATTACAATGCTCCAGGAATTTTTCATCACAATGCTTCACGATCTTGTCATGAAAATTTTCAATGGCCCTTATCATCATAATGCTCCAAGCCGTAACCATCACAATGCTCCATTATATTTGTCATCACAATCCTCCATTACATTTGACATCACAGTGCTCCATGCCATTGTCATCGCAGTGGACTATGACATATGTCATCACAATGCTCCCTGACACCTGTCTTCACAATACTCCATGACCTTCTCATCACAATGCTCCATGCCCTTGTCATCACAATGCAAAATGCCCACTGTCATCACAATAATCTATGAAACTTGTCAGACCAATGCTCCATTCCCCTGTCAACACAATGCTCCATGCCCTTGTCATCACAATGTTCAATGACCCCTGTCATCACAATGCTCCGTGACTCCATTCATCTCAATGCTTCATAACGTTTGTCATCAAAATGGTCCATGCCCACGTCATCACAAGGCTCTGTGACCGTTGTAACCACAATGCTCCATGAACTTTTCATCACAATTCTCTGTGACACTTGTCATCACAATGCTCCATGTCTTTGTCAGAACAATGCTCCATGACCATTGTCATAACAATGTGCCACGTCCATTTCCTCACAACGTTTCACAACTTTGTCATTGCAATGCTCCATAAATCTTGTAATCACAATGGTCCATGCTCTTCTCTTCAAAATGCTCTCTCACAAGAGATATCACAATGTTCCATCACTAGTCATCACAATACGCCCTCACCCCTGTAATCACAATGTTCCATGACCCTGTCATCACAATGCTACATCCCTTTATCATCACAATGTACCATGACCCCTGACATCACAATGTTCCATAACCCCTGTCATCAAAATGCTCCATGACACTTTTCATCCCAAAGCTCCAAGACCCCTGACATCACAATGTTCTATAACCCCTGCCATCAAAATATTCCATTACACTTTTTATCAAATTGCTGCATGACCTGGTCATCAAAATGTTCCCTGCCCTTCTCATCACAATGCACCAAGAACTTGTCATCAAAATGCTCCATGACTTGTCATCACAAAGCTCCATGACCCTTGTCATCACAATGCTCCATGACATTGTCCTCACCATGCTCCATGAACCCTCTCATCACATTGCTCCATGCCCTTGTCATCACAAAGCTCCATGACACTTCTCATCACAATGCTCGATGCCCTTCTCATCACAATGTTCCATGCCCTTTTCATTACAGTCCTGCATGACACATGTATCACAGTGTTCCGTGCACTTGTCATCACAATGCTCCATGCCCACTCTCCTCACAATAATCCATGAAACATTTCAGACCAATATTCCATACCCTTCTCATGACAATGCTGCATTACCCCTCTCATAACAATGCACCATGACCACCGCCATCACAATGTTCCACGGCCTAGTCATCACAAGGTTCCATGACACTTGTCATCACAATGCTCAACACCCCTGAAATCACATTGCTCCATTCCCTTGTCATCACATAGCTCCATGACGCATGTCATCAGAATGTTCCATGGCCTTCTCCTCACAATGCTCCATGCCCTTGACATCACAATGCTCCAAGACCCTTGTAATCACAATACTCCTTGCCGCTTTTCATTTCAATGCTCCATAAAACCTGTCATCACAATGCACCATGCCCATCATCATAATGCTTCAGGCTATTGTCATCACAATGAAATCAATATTCTGCATAACCTCTGTCATCATAATGCTCCAAACCCTTGTGATCACAATGTTGCATAACACTTATCATCAAAACACCCCATGACGCTCATCATCACAATTATCCATGGTCTTCTTATCACAATGCTCCATGATCTTTGTCATCACAATGCTCAATACACTTGTCATCACAATGCTCCCTGACACTTGTCATCAGTATGCTCCTTGAACCCTATCATGACAAGGCTTCATGCCGTTTTCATCAAAATGATCCATGACCTTTTCTTCACAATGCTCCAAGATCCCTCTAATCACAATGCTCCATGCCCTTGTCATCACAAAACTCCATGTCGCATGTCATCAGAAGGCTCCATGGCCTTCTCATCACAATGCTCCATGCCCTAGTCATCACAGTGCTCCAAGACTCCTGTAATCACAATGCTCCATGACAATTTTCATCAGAATGCTCCATGAGACTTTTCATAACAAGTCTCCATGGACTTCTCATCACAATGCTCCAGGGCCTTGTCATCACCATGCTCCATTTCCTTGTCATCTCAATGCTCCAAGACCCCTGTCATCACAATAATCTATGAATATTTTCAGCCCAATGCTCCATGACACTTGTCATCACAATGATCCATGCCCTTGTCATCCCAATGCTCCATGACCCCTGTATTCACAATGATCCGTGACGGTTGTCATCACAGTGTTCCATGACACCTGTCATCACAATGCTCCATGCCTTTGTCAGCAAAATGCTACATGACCTTGTCATTACAATGCTCTATGCGCTTGTCATCACAATACTCCATTACCATTGTCATCACAACCCTCCATGAACTTTGGGATCACATTGCTTCATGCCCTTGCCATCACAATGCTCCATGCTCCTTGAAATCAAAATGATCCATGACCTCTATCATCACAATGCTCCAAACCCTTGTGATCACAATGTTCCATAGCCCTTGTCATCACAACGCTCCATGATGACTGTCATCACAATACTCCATGCCCTTTTCATCACAATGCTCCATGACATTTGTCATCACAATTCTCAATACACTTGTCATCACAATGCTCCCTGACACTTGTCGTCAGAATGCTCCTTGAACCCTGTCACGAAAAGGCTCCATACCTTTTTCATCACAATGCCCCATGCCGTTTTCATCACAATGCTCCATGCAGTTGTCATCAAAATACTCCAGAAGCTTGTCATCAGAATGCTCCATGACCCTTGTCATCACAATTCTCCGTGCACTTTTCAGCACAATGCTCCCTGACACTTGTCATCATAATGTTGCAAGCCATTGTCATCACAATGATCCATGACATTTGGCATCACAATGCTCCATGCCATTGTCATCACAATGGGCCATTACATATGTCATCACAATGCTCCCTGACACTTGTCTTCACAAAAATGCAACACCTGGTCATCACAATGCTCCATGCACTTGTTATCACAATGTTCCATAACCCCTATCATCACAATGCTCCGTGACTCCAGTCATCCCTATGCTTCATGACCTTTTTCATCACAATGGTCCATGCGCTCATCATCAACACTCTCTGTGACTTTTTAACCACAATGCTCCATTAACTGTTCATCACAATGCTCTTGGACCCTTGTCATCACAATGCTCTATGCCTTTCTCAGCACAATGCACCTTGACGCATGTCATCACAATGCTCCATTGCATTCTCCTCACAACGCTCTTTGCCCTTGTCATCCCAGTGCTCCATTACCCCTGTCATAAGAATGCTCCATGACCCCTGCCATCACGATGTTCCATGGCCTTTTCATCACAAAGCTCCATGACCCATCTCATCACAATGCTCCAAGAACCCTGTAATCACAATGATCTATGCCCCTTTTAATCTCAATGATCCATGAACCCTGTCATCACAATGCACCATGCCCATCATCATAATGCTTCATGCTATTGTCATCACAATGAAATCAAAATGCTCCATGACCTCTGTCATAACAATGCTCCAAACCCTTGTGATCACAATATTACATATCACTTGTCATCACAATGCCCCATGATGCTCGTCATCACAATTATCTATGGTCTTCTCATCACAATGCTCCATGAAGTTTGTCCTCACAATGCTCAATACACTTGTCATTAACATGCTCCCTGACACTTTTTGTCTGTATGCTCCTTGAATCCTGTCATGACAAGGCTCCATGCCTTTTTCATCACAATAATCCATGTCATTTTCATCACAATGCTCCAAGACACATGTAATCTCAATGCTCCATGACCTTGTCATCACAAACCTCAATGACGCAGGCCATCAGAATGCTCCTTGGTCTTCTCCTCACAATGCTTCATGCCCTTGTCATCACAATGTTCCAAGACCCATGTAATCACAATGCTCCATGCCCTTGTCATCAAAAAACTCCATGACGCATGTCATCAGAAGCCTCTATGGCCTTCTCATCACAATGCTCCATGCCCTAGTCATCACAATGCTCCAAGACCCCTGTAATCACAATGCTCCATGCCCCTTTTCATCAGAATGCTCCATGAGACCTGTCATCACAAGTCTCCATGGTCTTCTCATCACAATGCTCCAGGACCTTGTCATCACCATGCTCCATTCCCTTGTCATCACAATGCTCCATGACCCCTGTCATCACAATAATACATGAACATTTTCAGTCCAATGCTCCACGACCTACACATCACAATGCTCCATGGCCAATATCATCACAATGTTCCATGACCACTGTCATCACAACAATCCATGACACCTGACAACACAATGATCCGGGACTCTTGTCATCACAATGCTCCATTCCCTAGTCTTCACAATGCTCCATGACCCCTGTCATCACAACACTCCATGAACATTTTCAGCCCAGTGCTCCATGACCCTTGTCATCACAATGATCCATGCCTTTGTCATCCCAATGCTCCATGACCTCTGTATTCACAATGCTCCGTGACGCTTGTCATCACAGTGCTTCATGAAACATGTCATCACAATGATCCATGCCTTTGTCAGCAAAATGCTACTTGACCTTGTCATTACAATGCTCTATGTGCTTTTCATCACAATACTCCATTTCCTTTGTCATCACAATCCTCCATGAAACTTGGGATCACATAGTTTCATGCCCTTGTCATCACAATGCTCCATGCTCCTTGAAATCAAAATGATCCATGACCTCTCTCATCACAATGCTCCAAACCCTTGTGATCACAATGTTCCATAACACTTGTCATCAAAAGGTTCCGTGATGCCTGTCATCACAATACTCCATGCCCCTTTTCATCAGTATGCTCCAAGAGACTTGTCATCACAAGGCTCCATGGTTTTGTCATCACAATGCTCCAGGAATTTTTCATCACATTGCTTCACGACCTTGTCATGAAAATATTCAATGGCCCTTATCATCATAATGCTCTAAGCCGTAACCATCACAATGCTCCATTATATTTGTCATCACAATCCTCCATTACATTTGGCATCACAGTGCTCCATGCCATTGTCATCGCAGTGGACTATGACATATGTCATCACAATGCTACCTGACACCTGTCTTCACAATACTCCATGACCTTCTCATCACAATGCTCCATGTCCTTGTCATCACAATGCACCATGCCCACTGTCATCACAATAATCTATGAAACTTGTCAGACCAATGCTCCATTCCCCTGTCAACACAATGCTCCATGCCCTTGTCATCACAATGTTCAATGACCCCTGTCATCACAATGCTCCGTGACTCCAGTCATCTCAATGCTTCATAAAGTTTGTCATCAAAATGGTCCATGCACACGTCATCACAAGGCTCTGTGACCTTTGTAACCACAATGCTCCATGAACTTTTCATCACAATTCTCCGTGACCCTTGTCATGACAATGCTCCATGCGTTTTTCAGAACAATGCTCCATGACACTTGTCATCACAAGTGCCATGCGCTTTTCATCAAAATGATCCACAACCTTGTCATCGCTATGCTCCATAAACCTTGTAATCACAATGCTCCATGCACTTCTCATCCAAATGCTCTCTCACATGAGATATCACAATGTTCCATCACTAGTCATCACAATCCTCCCTCACCCATGTTATCACAGTGTTCCATGACCACTGTCATCACAGTGCTACATCCCAATATCAGCACAATGTTCCATGACCCCTCACATCACAATGATCCATAATCCCTGTCATCAAAATGCTCCATGACCCTTTTCATTCCAAAGCTTCAAGACCCCTGGCATCACAATGTTCTATAACCCCTGCCATCAAAATGTTCCATCACAGTTTTCTTCAAATTGCTGCATGAACCGGTCATCAAAATGCTCCCTGCCCTTCTCATCACAATGCACCACACCCTTGTCATCAAAATGCTCCATGGCATTTGTCATCACAAAGCTCCATGACCCTTGGCATCACAATGCTCCATGTCATTGTCATCACAATGCTCCATAAACCCTCTCAACACGTCTCCATGCCATTTCATCACAAAGCTACATGACACTTGTCATCACAATGCTCGATGCCAGTCTCATCACAATGCTCCATGCCCTTGTCATTACAATCCTCCATGACCCATGTATAACAGTGTTCCGTGCCCTTGTCATCACAATGCTCCATGCCCAGTCTCATCACAATAATCCATGAAACTTTTCAGACCAATGCTCAATGCCCTTCTCATCACAATGTTCCATTACCTCTGTCATAACAATGCTCCATGACCCGTGCCATCACAATGTTCCATGACCTTGTCATCACAACACTCCATGACCCTTGTCATCACAATGCTCCAAGACCCCTTTAATCACAATTTTCCATGCCCTTGTCTTCACAAAGCTCCATGACACATGCCATCAGAATATTCCATGGCCTTCTCATCACAATGCTCCATGCCCTTGTCATGACGATGCTGCAAGACCCCTGTAATCACAATGCTCCATGTCCATTTTCATCTCAATGCTCCATGAACCCTGTCATCACAATGCACCATGCCCATCATCATAATGCTTCAGGCTCTTGTCATCACAGTGAAATCAAATTTCTCCATGACCACTGTCATCATAATGCTCCAAACCCTTGTGATCACAATGTTCCTTAACAATTATCATCACAACACCCTATGACGCTCATCATCACAATTATCCGTGGTCCTCTCATCACAATGCTCCATGATCTTTGTCATCACAATTCTCAATACACTTGTCATCACAATGCTCCCTGACACTTGTCGTCAGTATGCTCCTTGAACCCTGTAATGACATGGCTCCATGCCTTTTCATCACAATGAACCATGCCCTTTTCATCACAATGCTCCAAGACCCCTGTAATCACAATGCTCCATGCCCTTGTCATCACAAAGCTCCATGACGCATGTTATCAGAATGCTCCGTGGCCTCCTCCTCACAATGCTCCATGCACTAGTCATCACAATGCTCCATGTCCCGTGTAATCACAATGCTCCATGCCCCTTTTCATCACAATGCTCCATGAGATTTGTCATCACAAATCTCCATGGTCTTCACATCACAATGCTCCAGGACCTTGTCATCACCATGCTCCATTCCCTTGTCATCACAATGCTCCATGACCCATCTCATCACAATACTCCATGAACATTTTCAGCCCAGTGCTCCATGAACTTCTCATCACAATGCTCAATGACAAATATCATCAAAATACTCCATGACCACAGTCATCACAACACTCCATGACACATGACAACACAATGACCCGGGACTCTTTTCATCACAATGCTCCATTCCCTAATCATCAAAATGCTCCATGACCCCTGTCATCACAGTACTCCATGAACATTTTCAGCCCTATGATCCATGACCCTTGTCATCACAATCATCCATGCCCTTGTCATCCCAATTCTCCATGACTCTTTTAATCACAATGCTCCAAGAACCCTTAATCAAAATGCTCCATGCCCCTGTCATCACAAAGCTCCATGACGCATGTCATCAGAAAGTTCCATGGACTTCTCATCAATATGTTCCATGCCTTTGTCATCACAATGCTCCCAGACCCCTGTAATCACAATGCTCCATGCCTCTTTTCATCTCAATGCTCCATGAACCCTGTCATCACAGTGCATCATGCCCATCATCATAATGCTTCTGGCTATTACAGCACAATAAAATCAAAATTCTCCATGACCTCTGTCATCACAATGCTCCATGACCCCTGTCATCACAATACTCCATGAATATTTTCAGCCCAATGCTCCATGACACTTGTCTGCACAATGATCCATGCCCTTGTCATCCCAATTCCCCATGACCCATGTATTCACAATGCTCCGTGACGCTTCTTATCACAGTGCTCCATGACACCGGTCATCACAATGCTCCAGGCCTTTGTCAGCAAAATGCTACGTGACCTTTTCATTACAATGCTCTATGCGCTTGTCATCACAATACTCCATTACCATTGTCATCACAATCCTCCATGAACCTTAGGATCACATTGCTTCATGCCCTTGACATCACAATGCTCCATGCTCCTTGAAATCAAAATGATCCATGGCCTCTGTCATTGCAATGCTCCAAAAACTTTTGACACAGTGTTCCAAAACACTTGTCATCACAACGCTCCATGATGCCTGTCATCACAATACTCCATGCCCTTTTCATCACAATGTTCCATGAACATTGTCATCACAATTCTCAATAAACGTGTCATCACAATGCTCCCTGACACTTGTCGTCAGAATGCTCCATTACCTTTGTCATCAGAATCCTCCATGACATTTGGCATCACAATGCTCCATGCCATTGTCATCACAATGGGCCATTACATATGTCATCACAATGCTCCCTGATAACTCTCTTCACAATACTGCATGACCTGGTCATCAAAATGCTCCAAGCCATTGTCATCACAATGCTCCATTACCTTTGTGATCAGAATCCTCCATGACACTTGGCATCACAATGCACCATGCCATTGTCATCACAATGGGCCCTTACAAATGTCATCACATTGCTCCCTGATACCTCTCTTCAGAATACTGAATGACCTGGTCATCACAATGCTCCATGCCCTTGTCATCACAATGCTCCATGCCCTTGTTATCTCAAAGTTCCAACACCCCTGTAATCAGAATGCTCCATGCCCCTTTTAATCAGTATGCTCCATGAGACTTGTCATCACAAGGCTCCATGGTTTTCTCATCACAATGCTCAAGAACCTTGTCATCACAATGCTTCACGGCATTGTCGTGAAAATTCTCAATGGCCTTTGTCATCATAATGCTCCAAGCCCTAGTCATTACAATGCTCCATTATATTTGTCATCACATCCTCCATTACATTTGGCATCACAATGCTCCATGCCATTGTCATCGCAATGGACCATGGCATATGTCATCACAATGCTCCCTGACACCTGTCTTCACAATACTCCATTCCCTTTTCTTCACAATGCTCCATGCCCTTGTCATCACAATGCACGATGTCCACTGTCATCACAATAATCTATGAAACTTGTCAGACCAATGCTCCATGCCCCTGTCATCACAATGCTCCATGCCCTTGTCATCACAATGCTCCATGACCCCTTTCATCACAATGTTCCGTGACTCCAGTCATCACAATGCTTCATAACGTTTGCCATCACAACGGTCCATGCCCGCATCATCACAAGGCTCTGTGACTTTTGTAACCACAGTGCTCCATGAACTTTTCATCACAATGCTCCGTGATCCTTGTCATCACAATGCTCCATGCCTGTGTCAGTACAATGCTCCAGGACCCTTGTCATCACAATGTGCTATGCTCTTTTCATCACAATGTTCCACAACCTTGTCATCGCTATGTTCCATGAACCTTGTAATCACAATGCTCCATGCACTTCTCATCCATATGCTCTCTCTCATGAGATATCTCAATGTTCCATCACTAGTCATCACAATCCTCCCTCACCCCTGTTATCACAATGTTCCATGACCCCTATCATCACAATGCTATATCCCCTTATCAGCACAATGTTCCATGACCCCTGACATCACAATGTTCCATAACCCCTGTCATCAAAGTGCTCCATGACACTTTTCATCCCAAAGCTCCATGAACCATGGCATCACAATGTTCTATAACCCCTGTCATCAAATTATTCCATTACACTTTTCATCAAATTGCTGCATGACCCTGTCATCAAAATGCTCCCTGCAATTCGCATCACAATGCACCACACACTTGTCATCAAAATGCTCCATGAACTATGTCATCACAAACTCCATGACCGTTGGCATCACAATGCTCCATGTCATTGTCATCACGATGCTCCATGAACCCTCTCATCACATTGCTCCATGCGCTTGTCATCACAAAGCTCTATGACACTTGTCATCACAATGCTCGATGCCCTTTTCATCACAATGCTCCATGCCCTTGACATTACAATCGTCCATGACCCAAGTATCACAGTGTTCCGTGCCCATCTCATCACAATGCTCCATATCCAAACTCATCACAATAATCCATGAAATATTTCAGACCAATGCTCAATGCCCTTCTCATCACAATGCTCCATTACCTCTGTCATAACAATGCTCCATGACCCGTGCCATCACAAGGTTCCACGGCCTTGTCATCACAAGGCTCCATGACCCTTGTCATCACAATGCTCCAAGACCCCTGTAATCACAAAGCTCCATGCCCTTGTCATCACAAAGCTCCATGACACATGTCATCAGAATGTTCCATGGCCTTCTCCTCACAATGCTCCATGCACTTGTCATCACAATGCTCCAAGAACCCTGTAGTCACAGTGATCCATGCAACTTTTCATCAGAAATCTCCATGAGACTTGTCATCACAATTCTCCATGGTCATCTCATCACAATGCTCCAGGACATTGTCATCACCATGCTCCATGCACTTGTCATCACAATGCTCCAAGACCCCTGTAATCACAATGCTCCATGCCCGTTTTCATCAGAATGCTCCATGAGACTTGTCATCACAAGTCTCCATGTTCTTCTCATCACAACGCTCCAGGACCTTGTTATCACCATGCTCCATTCCCTTGTCATCACAATGCTCCATGACCCCTGTCATCACAATACTCTATGAATATATTCAGCCAGATGCTCCATGACCTTCTCATCACAATGCTCCATGACCAATATCATCACAATGCTCCATGACCACTGTCATCACAACACTCCATGAAAACTGACAACACAGTGATCCGGGACTCTTGTAATCACAATGCTCCAAGTCCCCTGTAATCAGAGTGACCCATGACCCCTGTCATCACAATAATCCATGAACATTTTCAGCCCAATGCTCCATGACCCTTGTCATCAAAATGATCCATGCCCGTGTCATCCCAATGCTCCATGACCCCTGTATTCACAATGCTCCGTGATGCTTTTCATCACAGTGCTCCATGACACATGTCATCACAATGCTCCATGCCTTTGTCAGCAAAATGATACATGACGTTGTCATCACAATGCTTCACGACCTTGTCATGAAAATTTTCAATGGCCCTTGTCATCATAATGCTCCAAGCCCTAGTCATCACAATGCTCCATTATATTTGTCATCACAATCCTCCATTACATTTGGCATCACAATGCTCCATGCCATTGTCATCGCAATGGACCATGATATATGTCATCACAATGCTCCCTGACACCTGTCTTCACAATACTCCATGACCTTCTCATCACAATGATCCATGCCCTTGTCCTCACAATGCACCATGCCCACTGTCATCACAATAATCTATGAAACTTGTCAGACCAAGGCTCCATGCCCCTGTCATCACAATGCTCCATGCCCTTGTCCTCACAATGCTCCATGACCCCTTTCATCACAATGCTCCATGAACCCAGTCATCACAATGCTTCATAATGTTTGTCATCACAATGGTCCCTGCCCGCGTCATCACAAGGCTCTGTGACCGTTGTAACCACAATGCTCCATGAACTTTTCATCACAATTCTCTGTGACACTTGCCATCACAATGCTCCATGTCTTTGTCAGAACAATGCTCCATGACCATTGTCATCACGATGTGCCCCGGGCAATTCATCACAACGGTCCACAACCTTGTCATTTCAATGCTCCATAAACATTGTAATCACAATGCTCCATGCACTTCTCATTAACATGCTCTCTCACCAGTGATATCACAGTGTTCCATCACTAGTCATCACAATACACCCTCACCCCTGTAATCACAATGTTCCATGACCCTGTCATCACACTGCAACATCCGCTTATCATCACAAAGTTCCATGACCCCTGACATCACAATGTTCCATAACCCCTGTCATCAAAATGCTCCATGACCCTTTTCATCCCAAAGCTCCAAGACACCTGACATCACAATGATCTATAACCCCTGCCATAAAAATATTCCATTACACTTTTCATCAATTTGCTGCATGATACGGTCATCAAAATTCTCCCTTCCCTTCTCATCACAATGCACCATGCACTTGTCATCAAAATGCTCCATGACTTGTCATCACAAACCTCCATGACCCTTGGCATCACAATGCTCCATGTCATTGTCATCACAATGCTCCATGAACCCTCTCATTACATTGCTCCATGCCCTTGTCATCACAAAGCTCCATGACACTTGTCATCACAATGCTCGATTCCCTTCTCATCACAATGCTCCATGCCATTGTCATTAAAATCCCTCATGACCCATGTATCATAGTGTTCCGTACCCTTGTCATCACAATGCTCCATGCCCACTCTCATCACAATAATCCATGAAACATTTCAGACCAATTTTCCATGCCATTCTCATCACAATGCTCCATTACCTCTGTCATAACAATGCACCATGACTCCTGCCATCAAAATGTTCCACGGCCTAGTCATCACAAGGATCCATGACACTTGTCATCACAATGCTGAAGGCCCCCGTAATCACAATGCTCCATGCCCTTGTCATCACAAAGCTCCATGACGCATGTTATCAGAATGTTCCATGGCCTTCTCATCACAATGCTCCATGACCTTGTCATCACAATGCTCCAAGACCCCTGTAAACACAATGCTCCATGCCACTTTTCATCTCAATGCTCCATGAACCCTGTCATCAAAATGCACCATGCCCATCATCATAATGCTTCAGGCTATTGTCATCACAATGAAATCAATATTCTCCATGACCTCTGTCATCATAATGCTCCAAACCCTTGTGATCACAATGTTGCATAACACTTATATCACAACACCCCATGACACTCATCATGACATTTATTCATGGCCTTCTCATCACAATGCTCCATGATCTTTGTCATCACAATGCTCAATACACTTGTCATCACAATGATCCCTGACACTTGTCGTCAGTAGGCTCCTTGAACCCTGTCATAACAAGGCTGCATGCCTTTTTCATCACAATGATCCATGCCCTTTTCATAAAAATGCTCCAAGACCCCTGTAATCACAATGCTCCATGCCCTTGTCATCACAAAGCTCCATGACGCATGTCATCAGAATGCTATATGGCCTTCTCGTCACCATGATCCATGCCCTTGTGATCACAATGCTCCAATAACCCTATAATCACAATGGTCCATGCCCCTTTTCAACAGAATGCTCCATGAGACTTCTCAACAAAAGTCTCCATGGTCTTCTCATCACAATGCTCCAGGACTTTGTCATCGCCATGCTCCATTCCCTTCTCATCTCAATGCTCCATGACCAATATCATCACAATTCTCCATGACCACTGTCATCACAACACTCCATGACACCTGACAACACAATGATCTGGGACTCTTGTCATCACAATGCTCCATTCCCTACTCATCACAATGCTCAATGACACTTATCATCACAATGATCATTGCCCTTGTCATCCCAATGCGCCATAACCCCTGTATTCACAATGCTCCATGACGCTTGTCATCACAGTGCTCCATGACACCTGGCATCACAATGCTCCATGCCTTTGCAGCAAAATGCTACATGACCTTGTCATTACAATGCTCTATGTGATTGTCATCAAAATATTCCATTACCATTGTCATCACAATCCTCCAAGAACCTTGGGATCACATGGCTTCATTCCCTTGTCATCACAATGTTCCATGCTCCTTGAAATCAAAATGATCCATGACCTATGTCATCACAATGCTCCAAACCCTTGTGATCACAATGTACCATAACACTTGTCATCACAAAGCTCCATGATGCCTGTCATCACAATACTCCATGCCCTTTTCATCACAATGCTCCATGACCTTTGCCATCACAATTCGCAATACACTTGTCATCACAATGCTCCCTGACACTTGTCGTCAGAATGCTCCTTGAACCCTGTCACGAAAAGGCTCCATGCCTTTTTCACCACAATGTCCCATGCCTTTTAAATCACAATGCTCCATGCCATTGTCATCAAAATACTCCACAAGTTTGTCATCAGAATGCTCCATGACCCTTGTAATCACAAATGTCCATGCACTTCTCTGCACAATGCTACCTGACCCTGGTCATCACAATGCTCCAAGCCATTGTCATCACAATACTCCATTACCTTTGTCATCAGAATCCTCCATGACACTTGGCATCACAATGCTCCATGGCATTGTCATCACAATGGGCCATGACATATGTCATCACAATGCTCGATGACACCTGTCTTCACAACACTGCATGACCTGGTCATCACAATGCTCCATGCCCCTTTCATCACAATGCGCCATTCCCACTGTCATCGCAATAATTCATGAAACTTATTTGACCAATGTTCCATGCCCTTGTCATCTCAATGCTCCATGCCCTTGTTATCACAATGCTCCATGACCACTGTCATCAAAATGCTCCGTGACGCCACTCATAGCATTGCTTCATGACCTTTGTCATCAAAATGGTCCATGTCATCATCATCAACTGTCTCTGTGACCTTTTTAACCACAAATCTCCATGAATTTTCATCACAATGCTCATTGACCCTTGTCATCAAAAGGCTCTATGCCTTTCTCAGCACAATGCTCCATGACCATTGTCATCACAATGCTCCATGCACTTGTCAGCACAATGCTCCATGACACAGATCATCACAATGCACCATGCGCTTGTCATCACAGTGCTCCACAATTTGTCATCACAATGCTCCATGCACATCTCATCAAAATGCTCTCTCACCACTGATATCACAATGCGACATCACTATTTGTCACAATACTCCCTCACCCATGTCATGAAAATGTTCCATGACTCCTGTCATCACAATGCTACATGCACTTATTATCATAATGTTCAATGACCCCTGACATCACAATGGTCCATAACACCTGTCATCAAAATGTTCCATGACACATTTCATCCAATTGCTCCATGACCATGTCATCAAAATGCTCCCTGCCTTTCTCATCACAATGCACAACGCCCTTGCCATCAAAATGCTCCATGACCTTTGTCATCACAAAGATCCATGCCCCTTGGCATCACAATGATCCATGTCATTGTCATCACAATGCTCCATGTACACTCTCATCACATTGCTCCATGCCCTTGTCATCACAAAGCTCCATGACACATGTCATCAGAATGCTCCATGGCCTTCTCATCACAATATCCCATGCCCTTGCCATCACAATGCTCCATTACCACTGTCATAACAATGCACCATTACCCCTGCCATCACGATGTTCCATGGCCTTGTCTTCACAAGGCTCCATGACCCTTCTCATCACAATGCACCAAGAACCCTGTAATCACAATGCTCTATGCCCTTTTTCATCTCAATGATCCATGAACCCTGTCATCACTATGCACCATGCCCATCATCATAATGCTTCATGCTATTGTCATCACAATGAAATCAAGATGCTCCATGACCTCTGTCATAACAATGCTCCAAACCCTTGAGATCACAATATTCCATAAGACTTGTCATCACAATTTCACATGATGCTCGTCATCAAAATTATCCATGGTCTTCTCATCACAATGCTCCATGACCTTTGTCATCACAATGTTCAATACACTTGTCATCAAAATGCTCCCTGACACTTGTTGTCTGTATGCTCCTTGAACCCTGTCATGACAAGGCTCCATGCCTTTTTCATCACAGTGATCCATGCCCTTTTCTTCAAAATGCTCCAAGACCCATGTAATCACAATGCTCCATGCCCTTGTCATCACAAAGCTCAATGACGCATGCCATCAGAATGCTCCTTGGTCTTCTGCTCACAATGCTCCATGCCCTTGTCATCAAAATGTTCCAAGACCCCTGTAATGACAATGCTCCATGAGACTTGTCATCACAAGGCTCCATGGTTTTGTCATCACAATGCTCCAGGACCTTGTCATCACAATGCTTCACGACATTGTCATGAAATTTCTCAATGGCCCTTTTCATCATAATGCTCCAAGCCCTAGTCATCACAATGCTCCTTTATATTTGTCATCACAATCCTCCATTACATTTGGCATCACAATGCTCCATGCCATTGTCATCGCAATGGACCATGACATATATCATCACAATGCTCCCTGACACCTGTCTTCACAATTCTCCATGACCTTCTCATCACAATGCTCCATGCCCTTGTCATCACAATGCACCATGCCCACTGTCATCACAATAATCTACGAAACTTGTCAGACAAATGCTCCATGCCCCTGTCATCACAATGTTTCACGCCCTTTTCCTCACAATGCTCCATGCGCTTGTCAGCACAATGCTCCATGACACATGTCATCACAATGCACCATGCGCTTGTCATCACAGTGCTCCACCATCTTGTCATCACTATGCTCCATAGAACTTGTCATCACAATGCTCCATGCACTTCTCATCAAAATGCTCTCTCACCACTGATATCACAATGCTACATCACTATTTGTCACAGTACTCCCTCATCCCTGTCATCACAATGTTCCATGACTCCTGTCACCACAATGCTACATGCACTTATCATCACAATGTTCGATGACCCCTGACATCACAATGTTCCATAACACCTGTCATCAAAATTCTCCATGATCCTTTTCATCAAAATGCTCCATGACCCCTGACATCACAATGTTCCATAACTCCTGTCATCAAAATATTCCATGACACATTTCATCCAGTTGCTCCATGAGCCTGTCATCACAATGCTCCCTGGCCTTCTCATCACAATGCACAACGCCCTTGCCACCAAAATGCTCCATGACCTTTGTCATCACAAATATCCATGACCCTTGGCATCACAATGCTCCATGTCATTGTCATCACAATGCTCCATGAAGGCTCTCATCACATGGCTCCATGCCCTTGTCATCACAAAGCTCCATGACACATGTAATCAAAATGCTCCATGGCCTTCTCATCACAATGCACCATGCCCATCATCATAATGCTTCAGGCTATTTTCATCACAATGAAATCAATATTCTCCATGACCTCTGTCATCATAATGCTACAAACCCTTGTGATCACAAAGTTCCATAACACTTATCATCACAACACCCCATGACGCTCATCATCACAATTATCCATGGCCTTCTCATCACAATGTTCCATGAACTTTGTCATCACAATGCTCAAAACACTTGTCATCACAATGCTCCCTGACACTTGTCGTCAGTATGCTCCTTGAACCCTGTCATGACAAGGCTCCATACATTTTTCATCACAATAATCCATGCCCTTTTCATCACAATGCTCCAAGATCCCTGTAATCACAATGCTCCCTGCCATTGTCATCAAAGAGCTCCATGACGCATGTCATCAGAATGCTTCATGTCCTGCTCATCACAATGCTCCATGTCATTGTCATCACAATGCTCCATGAACGCTCTCATCACATTGCTCCATGCACTTATCTTCACAAAGATCCATGACACATGTCATCAGAATGCTCCATGGCCTTCTCATCACAATGTTCCATGCCCTTGCCATCACAATGCTCCATTACCACTGTCATAACAATGAACCATGACCCCTGCCATCACGATGTTCCATGGCCTTGTCTTCACAGGGCTCCATGTCCCTTCTCATCACAATGCTCCAAGAACCCTGTAATCACAATGCTCTATGCCCGTTTTCATCTCAATGATCCATGAACCCTGTCATCACTATGCACCATGCCCATCATCATAATGCTTCATGCTATTGTCATCACAATGAAATCAAGATGCTCCATGACCTCTGTCATAACAATGCTCCAAACCCTTGAGATCACAATATTCCATAAGACTTGTCATCACAATTTCACATTACGCTCGTCATCACAATTATCCATGGTCTTCTCATCACAATGCTCCATAACCATTGTCATCACAATGCTCAATACACTTGTCATCAAAATGCTCCCTGACACTTGTTGTCTGTATGCTCCTTGAACCCTGTCATGACAAGGCTCCATGCCTTTTTCATCACAGTGATCCATGCCCTTTTCTTCAAAATGCTCCAAGACCCATGTAATCACAATGCTCCATGCCCTTGTCATCACAAAGCTCAATGACGCATGCCATCAGAATGCTCCTTGGTCTTCTGCTCACAATGCTCCATGCCCTTGTCATCAAAATGTTCCAAGACCCCTGTAATCACAATGCTCCATGCCCCTTTTCATCAGTATGCTCTATGAGACTTGTCATCACAAGGCTCCATGGTTTTGTCATCACAATGCTCCAGGACATTGTCATCACAATGCTTCACGATATTGTCTTGAAAATTCTCAATGGCCATTGTCTTCATAATGCTCCAAGACCTAGTCATCACAATGCTCCATTATATTTGTCATCACAATCCTCCATTACATTTGGCATCACAATGCTCCATGCCATTGTCATCGCAATGGACCATGACATATACCATCACAATGCTCCCTGACACCTGTCTTCACAATAATCCATGACCTTCTCATCACAATGCTCCATGCCCTTGTCATCACAATGCACCATGCCCACTGTCATCACAATAATCTATGAAACTTGTCAGACCAATGCTCCATGCCACTGTCATCACAATGCTCCATGCCCTTGTCCTCACAATGCTCCATGACCCCTTTCATCACAATGCTCCATGACCCCAGTCATCACAATGATTCATAACGTTTGTAATCACAATGGTCCATGCCCGCGTCATCACAAGGCTCTGTGACCTTTGTAACCACAATGCTCCATGAACGTTTCATCACACATCTCTGTGACACTTGTCATCACAATGCTCCATGTCATTGTCAGAAAAATGCTGCATAACCATTGTCATCACAATGTGCCACGCGCATTTCATCACAACGGTCCACAACCTTGTCATTGCAATGCTCCATAAACCTTTTACTCACAATGCTCCATGCACTTTTCATCAAAATGCTCTCTCACCAGAGATATCACAGTGTTCCATCGCTAGTCATCACAAAACTCCCTCACACCTGTAATCACAATGTTCCATGACACTGTCATCACACTGCTACATCCCCTTATCATCACAATGTTCCATGACCCCTGACATCACAATGTTCCATAACCCCTGTCATCAAAATGCTCCATGACCCTTTTCATCCCAAAGCTCCAAGACCACTGACAACACAATGTTCTATAACCCCTGCCATCAAAATGTTCCATTATACTTTTCATCAAATAGCTGCATGACCCGTTCATCAAAATTCTCCCTGCCCTTCTGATCACAATGAGGCATGCCCTTTCATCAAAATGCTCCATGACTTGTCATCACAAATCTACATGACCCTTGGCATCACAATGCTCCATGTCATTGTCATCACAATGCTCCATGAACCCTCTCATAACATTGCTCAATGCCTTGTCATCACAAAGCTCCATGACACTTGTCATCACAATGCTCGATGCCCTTCTCATCACAGTGCTCCAGGCCCTTGTCATTACAATCCTGCATGACCCATGTATCATAGTGTTCCGTACCCTTGTCATCACAATGCTCCATGCCCACTCTCATCACAATAATCCATGAAATATTTCAGACCAATGTTCCATGTCCTTCTCATCAAAATGCTCCATTACCTCTGTCACAAAAATGCACCATGACCCCTGCCATCACAATGTTCCACGGCCTAGTCATCACAAGGCTCCATGACACTTGTCATCACAATGCTGAAGGCCCCTGTAATCACAATGCTCCATGCCCTTGTCATCACAAAGCTCCATGACGCATGTCATAAGAATGTTCCATGGCCTTCTCATCACAATGCTCCATGACCTTGTCATGACAATGCTCCAAGACCCCTGTAAACACAATGCTCCATGCCCCTTTTCATCTCAATGCTCCATGAACCCTGTCATCACAATGCACCATGCCCATCATCATAATGCTTCAGGCTATTGTCATCACAATGAAATGAATATTCTCCATGACCTCTGTCATCATAATGCTCCAAACACATGTGATCACAATGTTCCATAACACTTATCATCACAACACCCCATGACGCTCATCATCACAATTATCCATGGCCTTCTCATCACCATGCTCCATGATCTTTGTCATCACAATGCTCTATACACTTGTCATCACAATGCTCCCTGACACTTGTCGTCAGTATGCTCCTTGAACCCTGTCATGACAAGGCTCCATGCCTTTTTCATCACAATAAACCATGCCCTTTTCATCACAATGCTCCAAGATCACTGTAATCACAGTGATCCATGCCCTTGTCATCAAAAAGCTCCATGACGCATGTCATCAGAATGCTTCATGGACTTCTCATCACAATGCTCCATGTCATTGTCATCACATTGCTCCATGAACACTCTCATCACATTGCTCCATGCACTTATCTTCACAAAGCTCCATGACACATGTCATCAGAATGCTCCATGGCCTTCTCATCACAATGCTCCATGCCCTTTCCATCACAATGCTCCATTTCCCCTCTCATAACAATGCTCCATGACCCCTGCCATCATGATATTCCATGGCCTTGTCATCACAAGGCTCCATCACCCTTCTCATCACAATGCTCCAAGAACCCTGTAATCACAATGCTCTATGCCCCTTTTCATTTCAATGATCCATGAACCCTGTCATCACAATGCACCATGACCATCATCATAATGCTTCATGCTATTGTCATCACAATGAAATCAAAATGCTCCATGACCTCTGTCATGACAATGCTCCAAACCCTTGTGATCACAATATTCCATAACACTTGTCATCACAGTGCCCCATGAGGCTCGTCATCACAATTATCTATGGTCTTCTCATCACAATGTTCCATGACCTTTGTCATCACAATGTTCAATACACTTGTCATCAAAATTCTCCCTGACATAGTTTTCTGTATGCTCCTTGAAACCTGTCATGACAAGGCTCCATGCCTTTTTCATCACAATGATCCTTGCCCTTTTCATCACAATGCTTCAAGGCCCCTGTAATCACAATGTTCCATGCCCTTGTCATCACATAGCTCAATGACACATGTCATCAGAATGCTTCTTGGCCCTCTGCTCACAATGCTCCATGCCCTTGTCATCAGAATGTGGCAAGACCCCTGTAATCACAATGCTCCATGCCCCTTTTCATCAGTATGCTCCATGAGACTTGTCATCACAAACCTCCATGGATTTCTCATCACAATGCTTCACGACCTTGTCATGAAAATTCTCAATGGCCCTTGTCATCATAATTCTCCAAGCCCTAGTCATCACAATACTCCATTATATTTGTCCTCACAATCCTCGATTACATTTGGCATCACAATAAACCCTGCCATTGTCATCGCAATGGACCATGACATATGTAATCACAATGCTCCCTGACACCTGTCTTCACAATACTCCATGACCTTCTCTTCACAATGCTCCATACCATTGTCATCACAATGCACTATGTCCAGTGTCATCACAATAAACTATGAAAATTGTCAGACCAATTCTCCATGCCCCTGTCATAACAATGCTCCATTTCCCTGTCATCACAATGCTCCATGCCCTTGTCATCACAATGCTCCATGACTTGTCATCACAATGTTCCATGATCTTTGTCATCACAATGCTCAGTACATTTGTCATCACAATGATCCCTGACACTTATCGTCATTATGCTCCTTGAACCCTGTCATGACAAGGCTGCATGCCTTTTTCATCAGAATGTTCCATGCCCTTTTCATAACAATGCTCAAGACCCCTGTAATCACAATGCTCCATGCCCTTCTCATCACAAAGCTCCATGACGCATGTCATCAGAATGCTCCATGGCCTTCTCATCACCATGATCCATGCCCTTGTCATCACAATGCTCCAAGACCCCTGTAATCACAATGCTCCATGCCCCTTTTCAACAGAATGCTCCATGAGACTTCTCATCAGAACTCTCCATGGTCTTCTCATCACAATGCTCCATAACTTTGTTATCACCATGCTCCATTCCCTTCTCATCACAATGCTCCATGACCAATATCATCACAATTATCCATGACCACTGTCATCACAACACTCCATGACACCTGACAACACAATGATCCGGCACTCTTGTCATCACAATGCTCCATTCCCTAATCATCCCAATGCTCCATGATACTTGTCATCAAAATGATCCATGCCCTTGTCATCCCAATGCTCCATAACATCTGTATTCACAATGCTCCGTGACGCATGTCATCACAGTGCTCCATGACACCTGTCATCACAATGCTCCATTCCTTTGTCAGCAAAATGCTACATGACCTTGTCCTTACAATGCTCTATGTGCTTGTCATCACAATACACCATTACCATTTTCATCACAATCCTCCATGATCCTTGGGATCACATTGCTTCATTCCCTTGTCATCACAATGCTCCATGCTCCTTGAAATCAAAATGATCCATGACCTCTGTCATCACAGTGCTCCAAGCCCTTGTGATCACAATGTTCCATAACACTTGTCATGACAACGCTCCATGATGCTTGTCATCACAATACTCCATGCCCTTTTCATCACAATGCTCCATGACCTTTGTCATCACAATTCTCTATACACTTGTCATCACAATGCTCAGTGACACTTGTCATCACAATGCTCCTTGAACCCTGTCATGAAAAGGCTCCATGACATTTCCATCACAATGCCCCATGCCGTTTTCATCACAATGCTCAATGCCATTGTCATCAAAATACTCCACAAGCTTGTCATCAGAATGTTTCATGACACTTGTCATCACAATTCTCCATGCACTTGTCAGCACAATGCTCTCTGACCCTTGTCATCACAATGGTCCAAGCCATTGTCGTCACAATGCTCCATTACCTTTGTCATCAGAATCCTCCATGACACTTGGCATCACAATGCTCCATGCCATTTTCATCACAATGGGCCATTACATATGTCATCACAATGCTCCCTGACGCCTGTCTTCACAATACTGCATGACGTGGACATCACAATGCTCCATGCCCTTGTTATCACAATGCTCCATGACCCCTGTCATCACAATGCTCCGTTACTCCAGTCATCACAATGCTCCATGACATTTGTCATCACAATGATCCATGCCCTCATCATCAACAGTCTCTGTGACCTTTTCAACCACAATGCTCCTTGAACATTTGATCACAATGCTCTTTGACCCTTGTCATCATAATTCTCTATGCCTTTCTCAGCACAATTCTCCATGACCCTTGTCATCACAATGCTCCATGCGCTTGTCAGCACAATGCTCCATGACACATGTCATCACAAAGCATCTTGCGCTTGTCATCACAGTGCTCCACCATCTTTTCATCACAATGCTCCATAAAACTTGTCATCACAATGCTCCATGCACTTCTCATCAAAATGCTCTCTCACCACTGATATCACAATGCCACATCATTATTTGTCACAGTACGCCCTCATTCCTGTCATCACAATATTCCATGACTCCTGTCACCACAATGCTACATGCACTTATCATCACAATGTTCGATGACCCATGACATCAAAATGTTCCATAACACCTGTCATCAAAATGCTCCATGACCCTTTTCATCAAAATGCTCCAAGACCCCTGACATCACAATGTTCCATAACTCCTGTCATCACAATGTTCCATGACACATTTCATCCAATTGCTCCATGAGCCTGTCATCACAATGCTCCCTGGCCTTCTCATCACAATGCACAACGCCCTTGCCATCAAAATGATCCATGACCTTTGTCATCACAAATATCCATGACCCTTGGCATCACAATGCTCCAGGTCATTGTCATCACAATGCTCCATGAAGGCTCTCATCACATGGCTCCATGCCCTTGTCATCACAAAGCTTCATGACACATGTCATCAGAATGCTCCATGGCCTTCTCATCACAATGTTCCATGCCCTTGCCATCACAGTGCTCCATTACCACTGTCATAACATTCCTCCATGACCCCTGCCATCACGATATTCCATGGCCTTGTCATCACAACGCTCCATCACCCTTCTCTTCACAATGCTCCAAGAACCCTGTAATCACAATGCTCTATGCCCCTTTTCATTTCAATGATCCATGAACCCTCTCATCACAATGCACCATGCACATCATCATAATGCTTCATGCTATTGTCATCACAGTGAAATCAAAGTGCTCCATGACCTCTGTCATAGCAATGCTACAAACCCTTGTGAATACAATATTCCATAACACTTGTCATCACAATGCCCCATGACGCTCGTCATCACGATTATCCATGGTCTTCTCATCACAATGCTACATGACCTTTGTCATCACAATGCTCAATACACTTGTCATCAAAATGCTTCCTGACACTTGTTGTCTGTATGCTCCTTGAACACTGTCATGACAAGGCTCCATGCCTTTTTCATCACAATGATCCATGCCCTTTTCATCACAATGCTCCAAGACCCATGTAATCACAATGGTCTATGCCCTTGTCATCACAAAGCTCCATGATGCATGTCATCAGAACGCTCCATGACATTCTCATCCCATTGCTCACTGCCCTTGTCATCACAATGCTCCAAGAGCCCTGTAATCACAATGTTCCATGCCATTGTCATCACAAAGCTCCATGATGCATGTCATCAGAACGCTCCATGACATTCTCATCACAATGTTCCATGCCCTTGTCATCACAATGCTCCAAGACCCCTGTAATCACAATGCTCCATGACCCTTTTCATCAGAATGCTCCATGAGACTTGTCATCACATGGCTCCATGGTCTTCTCATCACAATGCTCCAGTACCTTGTCATCACAATGTTCCTTGACCCCTGTCATCACAATAATCCATGAACATTTTCAGCCCAATGCCCCATGACGTTCTCATCACAATGCTCCATGACCTCTGTCATAACAATGCTCCATGACCACTGTCATCACAACGCTCCATGAACCCTGACAACACAATGATCCGGGAATCTTGTCATCAAAATGCTCCATGCCGTCGTCATCCCAATGCTCCATGAACCCTGTAATCACAATGCTCCATGACGCTTGTCATCACAGTGCTCCATGAACCTTGTCATCACAATGCCTTTGACAGCAAAATGATACATAATCTTGTCATCACAATGCTCCGTGTGCTTGTCATCACAATCCTCCATGACCCTTGGGATCATACTGCTTTATGCCCTTGTTATCTCTATCTTGCCTTTCTGGTTTTTACAGATTTTCGGATGTCCTTTTTGACCAGTGGGAAGTGACAATTCTTTGTAGTGTGGATTTGCATTGCGCGCTTGCTTGATTAGCCAAAAAGGGCCTATGCCTTTTCTCCTGAATATATTCAGGAGAAAATTCATATGCTGTTTTTGGCCAAGTGCATCATTCTCGAAGTTGTGTTTCCTTTCCTGTGCTTTAAAGGCGATTCCAATTTACCTCTTGATATATGTTTTGTGCAATTCCGCCTCATTTTCAAGTCCGCTTTGTTGCCTTCCCTCAACAGATTTTTGGAAGAGAGTAGTCCTTTATAACTCTGCAGGTTTTTGATTTGCTTTGCCCCTGAGCTCCAATTTTCAAATCCCATTTTTGGGAGCTGACCGCAAATTCACAATTTTGCTTCAGGAACTATACTGGTTCCAGGGGTGGCTATACTGGTTCCCTGTGGGTGGCTGAGGCTTTGGTTAATTCTTCTTCCTGACGGGAATTTAGAGTGACATGTGTCCGTCCAAATGCCTACATCTACTCTCTGATTGGTTCTCCCTCTTCCCTTTCATCCTCTGCACAATTAGCAAACTGTCCGAACCAGGAGTTTATAGGGGATGACTCTCCTAAGTTGGGAGATTGATAGTAAAGGTGTTGGAATGCCAAACTGTAGCACAAGGAGAGGAAAAAGTAGGAGACTTTCAGAAACCTTTCGCCATCACAGGGTGTCCATTCTCTAGGTTTCCCATACATGTTATAACTGTAGTGATATTCCCTTCTACCTGGAAATTTGGGACCCATGGAATGGTGGCATGCATTACTACTTTAAAGGGTCTGCATTTTCTCTCCCAATCTCACCAGTCCTCCCAGTCCCAAGTGTCCAGCCTTATGTCTCATCCAGCTGTCTTTGCAGATAGGGTCATTCTAGGTTTCATCAGAACCCCTGAAGGAATTGTGTAAGAATTTCGCTGTTTTTTGTTTTGTTTTTGAAATTCATTTTTATAATGGGGTTGAGCTGATTTTCCCTGACGTGTTTATGCCGGTCTAGACACACTGGATTCCCTTACAGAGGCATATCAGTACATAGGTTTTAAGATTCTTACTAATCAGATATATTCCTCTGTGGGGAATAGGGGTTTTGAGTCCCGTTCACTGAGAAAGGTGTAGGTCTTGTCTATTCTGTATTTGGTTTATGGAATGGTACCTGTGCTAATATCAAACTCTGGTTTTATGCATCACCCCACCTCTCCTTTCCCCTTAAGGAGGCATAAGAGTGTTTTCTAAATGTGAGACGCTGCTCTCTTTCCTAATTCAGTTCATGTGTTGTGATGTTGACATTTCCTCTGTAAGTGATATCTTATGATAAGATTCTTTTTCTGTGTGACTAATTTCCCTTAGAATCATCATACCTAAATCCTCTCATTATGCTGCTACTGGCCTTATGACATTGATTTCACGTCTGAGTGATATTCCATTGTACAAAATTACCACAAGTTCTCTATGCATTTCTCTTTTTCCTGGGATACTTTAGGTGTACCGAAGTTGAGGTTCTTGTATGCAGAGCAGCCCTAAACTTTGGGGTGCCTGTGTCTTGTTGATATTTAGTCTTCCCAAGTTATATGTCCATGAGTTGAAGTCCCCTTTGCTCGTGGGCTTTGTATTTTAGATGTTTTAGGAAACAGCATACACTTCTTTAGAGTAGCTCTTGGATATTTATACCCCACCCATCAGCGTGACTAGTCTCCCTGTTTTCCATGGCCTCTCCTGAATTTTTGATTTGTACACATTTTTTGGATGGCCTTTCTGAGAAGTGGAAATTGAGACTTCTTTATTGTGCGGATTTGCATTTCCCTCTTGCTTGGTTGGCCAAAAACTCTGTATGTGTTTTTTTCCTGAACATATTCACGAAGAAAACGCATACATCCTTTTGCCCAACTGCATCATTTTAGAAATTGTGCTGCTTTTCATATGCTTTAAATGTGAGTACAATCTACCTTTTGAAAAATGTTTCCTGCAATTCTGCCTCTCATTCAGAACCTCTTCGTTGCCTTACCTGAATATATTTTTGGATGTTGGTTCTCATTTATATCTTTGCAGGTCTTTGAATTGTCTGCTCCTGAGCTCCATTTTGCAACTCGCATTTTTGTGAGCTGGCCGCCAAACCATTGGATTGATTCCGGCCCTATTCTGGTTCTGGGGAGGCAGGCTGAGCCTTTGGTTAATTCTTCTTCCTAAAGGGATATTAGAGTGACATGTGCCTGTCAAAACTCCTACAGCTAATCTCTCACTGGTTCCTCCTCATCCCATTTATCCTCTTCAAAAATTGCAAACTGTGTGAAACAGGAGGTTAAAGGTGCTGATTCTCCAAGTGGGGAGATTGTTAGTAATGTGGCTGGAATGGTGAACCCCAGCACCTGGAGATCAAAAATGAGGTGCATTTTAGACACCTTTCCTGAGCACACGGTGTACATTCATCTCGGTTTCCCAGGCATGTTTTTGCTGTCAGAAGATTCCCTTGAAACTGCCGATTTGGGACCCATGGAATGGGTACCAGGCAGTATTACTTTAAAAGGTCTGCATTTCCTCACCCAGCCTCTCTAACATCTCTTAGCGTGCATAGCTTCCAGCCTTATATATCATCCTGCTGTGGGTCTACATGTGTTCAATCCATGTTACATCGTAGCCCTTCAACAAAAGTTGTAAGAATTTTTGTCTGTCTCACTGTTTTTATAAATATTTTTAAATTTATTTTTATATTGGTTACAGCTGATTTTCAAAGCTCTGTTTTTTGCTGCTGTACATCCACTTGATTCATGTACTGTGTGACAACAATAAATTCTTTCTCAGATGCTTACGAGTCATATGTATTATTTTCCAGTGACTTGAGTGGACTGAGTGCAGTTCTTTGAGGTACCGTGTAGGCCTTGCCAGTTATTCAATTTGGTACTTGGAATGGTATCTTTGCTAATTTCAACCTCCTGGATAATACCTCACCATTCCCCACCTTTCCCATTTAGCAGCCTTATGTCTCTTTTCTACATATTTGACTATGTTTCTGTTTTGTAGTTTATTTCATGTGTAGCCATTTTTGATTCCACCTTTAAGTGACATCTTATGATATGTGTCTTTTTCTTTCTGACATGTGTCACTTAGAATGATCGTATGTAACTCCTCCAGAGTTGTTACAACTGGCCTTATTTCATTGATTTCGGGATGAGTAATATTCCACTCTACATAAGTACCCCATCTCTTTTATCCATTTTATCCTTCCAGGGACATTTAGGTTATATCCAAGTGGAGGCCCTTTTTAACAGAGAGGTGGTAAACGTTGGAGTGCCTGTTTTCTGTCATTTTTTGTTTTTCTCAAGATATACGCCCATGAGTGCAAGTGCCCTATGCTCTGTAGCTCAGTTTTCAGATGTTTTAGCAAACACAATACACTTCTCCAGAGTGGCCGTTGGCACATTACATTTCCACTATCAGCCTCACAGGGCTCCCTTTTCTCCTCACCCAGTCCGGCATTTCTGGTGTTTACACTTTATGTGGATGGCCCTTCTGACTAATGTGAAGTGATCCATTTTGTAGTATTGATTTCCAGTGCCCACCTGTTTGGTTGGATAAAAAGTGTGTATGGCATGTACTTGGATATATTCAGAAAAAAATGCATACGCCCTATTGGGCCAACTGCATCATTGGGGATGTTCAGCCCCTTTTCTTGTGCTTTAATGGGGAGTCCTTTCTACCTCTTCAAATCTGTTTCCTGCCACTCTCCCTTGCTTACAAGTCCTTTTCTGTGACTTACCTCAAGACATTTTTCGACAATAGATATTTTCAACTCTGCAGTTTCATGAATTTTATTGCCCCCGAGTTCCATTTCTCAAATTGTGTATTTGGAAACTGGACACAAAACAGCGGGATTTCCTCTAGCCCTATTCTGTTTCCATGGGCAATTCTAGCCTTTGATGAATTTGTCTTCCAGATAGGAAATTAGAGTGGCATTTGCCTGTCTGAACAACTAAGACTTGTCTCTAAATTTTTCTCATCCTTCCGCTTCATCCTCTGGACAAATTTCAAACTGTGTGCAACAGGATGTTGACGGTGCTGATATCCCCAAGTAAGGAGATTGTCAGGAAAGATGCTGGAGGGTTGAACCCGTGCACCAGGCAATGAGGAGATGAGGTGCCTTTTCCAAACTCTTTCCGATCAAACGGTGTACCTCCTCTAGGTGTGACAGGCATGTTTTAGCTCTAGGAAGGGTCCCGTGCATGGAAGGAGAACACCAGGGATTTTTCCAAATCAGTGCCTCCCCGAACCCCAAACTGGGGAATTTTTAAGCTACGGCTACACGTATGTCCATTAAGGGCCTTGGGAAATAGGCAGAGCCCAAATTTTAGATGATTGAAATCTTCAGGTTCAGAAGCGCTCACCATCGGCCTTGCTTAGGTTACATTTTATCTGTCATTGATAGATGATGTCAATAAAAATATCGATTCTTTTTCAGATTATTTCCCCTTATATGTTATTGCAAAATATTCAGTGTAGTTCCCTGTGCTATACAGTAGTTCCTTGTTGATGATCTTTTTTAAACATAGCAGTGTGTATGTGTTAATCCCAAACTGTTAATTTATCCCTTTTCCTACCTTTCCCCTTTTGTAATAATAAATTATAAGATTTTATACTTCTCAGGAATGGGGGAGCTGAAAGAGAGGTATCCTTTTCAATGGAAAAGCATTCAAAACAAGATTGAAGTTTCAGCCAAGAGTATTCGATGTACAACCATGGAAATAAATCACTTCATTTCTCTAATGATGACCTGACAAATAAGACAGACGTCTTCACTGAACTTGCTTATAGTAAAGTGATGGAATTATCAAATATAAGTCTTAGAAAAATCTTATTTTACCCGAGCATTATACACTGCTGTATGTTAACTACAGTTTGGCTCACACATCTGTTCATTGAAGTTACAATGTTCTCAATTTCTGTTACTGATCCTCCAGAGTGTACCCCAACAGGAGTCCCCGAGCCGAGTGTCACTGGAGCCAACAGATCAAGACTGAGTTTGGTTCAGAAGCAAAGGAAACATTATTTTGAAAACAGAATGGAGAGTTGAGAGCATGCACTCCCCCACAGGCTGTGGGCTGGGCTGCTGTGTAGGGATCCCGGCAGCGTCAGTGGGAGTTAGGGGATGGAGCTCTCGAGGGCTGGGTTGGCTACAGCTCAGGCACTATGTCGTGCAGTCTGCATGGGACCCCGCTAGCTGAGGTGTCGACCAAGACATTCTGCACTAGGAAATCGGGTCTGAAGTGCCGGGTGTGGGACCTCAGCATGCGGAACCCTAGGAGCACGTGAAATTAGACAAAGCACAAAGGAAAAACATGTTAGACTTTATTTTATTGCCCAGATTCTCTTTTTATCTCCCAGGAATTTTTAATGAAGGTTGCCAGAGAAGAACACCTCCTCTGCTTTTTGTTCCGTTCCTCATTCTTGGGGTGTTGAGGGTGCAGACCCCTCTTTTGTAACTGCTTCATGCTGTGGTGGCAGCCCTGATACCTGGGGGGTGGGGAAAAACGTCTCCCCACCAGCCTCCAGGTGAGGTTGATTGTTCCAAAGACTCCTGCCTCACTTCTCGTCCGCCTGAGCACCAGCATTGGAAGTGTTATAGATTCTAATGACCTTTAAGGGTCCAGGAAAGAGATGCGCAAAGATGCTGTGGTGGCAGGTTTCACCCCACCCCACATTTGTTTGGCGACCTTAGGCTGACGGTTTTTGCCAGCCTAGATGCTCTGACCAGTAGTCTGTGCTTTCTTTAATTAGGTCCCTGAATTAATGTACAAACAGCACCATGTGTCAGAGCCCTGCCCGCGCAACTCCCAGACAGTCCAGGGTCAGTGGTGATCCAGGACCATGACGTCCACTGAGTCAACGGCCTTTAGAAGTATCCAGCAGTCCAGCTGGTCATATTGGCCACCATCACCGCAGTGTCTGTAGGGTTTTCTATAGTGAAAGCGTGATATACGTTTCCCCCGCCAAGCTTATTAGCTCCCTTCTGGGTACAATAAGTCCTGCAAGCAGTATTCTGCTCTTTCGGGGCACAGTCTTCTTGTTTTCTGAGAGAAACTCCAGGTCAAGTGATGGTCACACAAGTCATCTTGGGGGCCTGATGCCCCCATTTGTCTCTCTGGAGGTTGGAGTTGGAAGGCCTCCTCACTCGAGGTCAGTGTGTCCACAGAGCGACCACTGCCACTTCAGGGCATGATGGGTGGTTTGGATCACCACGTGGGGTCCTTTTCCCTTAGGAGGGAGCTGGCCTTGTGGGCTGCTGATTTATACCTTTTTAGATACCCCAGTATCCTGGCCTGATGAGTCTGTGGGCAAAGCCCTTGGTGACCATAGTTTATCATATCTGAAGGGCATTCTTGTGTTGCTCCATTTCAAGTGGTCCCAGTTTTTGCACTAAGTCTCCAAGGGCGATTAACCTTTGACTGGGTATGTAAAGGTCAAAGGGTTTAGCTAAATTAGTGAGTTCCTGGGCAAGGATCTGAATTGACTGCTCTTTCCATTCTTGAAAGGCTGCTTCTGGATTCTATTCAAAAGGATCATCATCTTTTCATGTCAGTGTTTCATGTAGAGGCCCAGCTATTAGACTATAGTTAGGGATCCAGATGGAGAAAACCTTGGCCTCCCCAGGAACCCCTAAGCTGTCTTCTGGTTTTAGAAAAGGTAAGGCTGCAAATGGCTTCTTCCCTATCCTGGGATGCGTTTCTCCGAATATCTGTGAGAATGAAGCCCAGGCATGTCACCTGAGCCTGGGTTATTTGAGCCTTTTCCTTGGACACCTTCTATCCTTTCTTGGCTAGGTAGTTCAGAGGCGTCTTTAGTAGGCCTGGCGATCAGAATGTCATCTGCATATTGAAAGAGGGTTCCCTTTTACAGAGGTAGAACTTTTAGGTCTTTAGAGGACATTTCCCCAATGATGGTGTGGGGATTTTTGAACCATTGGGGCCGGACGGCCTAGCATTATTGCTTGTGTTGCATGTTGTGTCCTGCCACTCACAAGCCAAAAATTCTTGTGACTCTGAGATGAATGGAATACAGAAGAAGGCATCATTGAAGTGTAATACAGAATGCCATGGCCTGGTGGATGGTAGAATGAGCAGCAGGGTGTAGGAAATAGGAGCTACTGGATGTATATCCTCGGTGGCTTCACTGACTGTCCTGATATCCTTTACCAGGTCTCCAGCAGCCCATGGGGCTCTCGTGGTCAGGCCAATCCCAGGATATGGAGCTCACCTGGGCTGCATCCCGCACCCCACAGCCCACGGGGCTCTCGTGTTCAAGTCCCTCCCTGGGTACGGAGCTCACCTGTGCAGCTACCCAGCAGCCCATGGGACTCTCATAGTCAGGCCCTTCCCAGTATATGGAACTCCCCTGGGCAGGTACCCCAGCAGGGCTGGACACCCAGGATCTGTGCACATAGCCCAACTTGCAGAGAACCCCCAGCTAACCTGTCGCTCACAGCTGACACAGAACACCTCAGAGCAGGACTTGAACTAACAAACAGCAGCTCTGACAGGTCTGTGACCCTGGCTATCACTCTGTGCAGCCTCTCTCTGCCTGGTCTTCCAGACACTTCCACTGCAGCCAGGGCACCAGACCTCTGTCTCCACCCACCATCACTCCTCTCCCTGACTCCTGGGTTCCTCTCATTAGGATAGGGTCTTCTTGAAGTTGTTTTCCACTCATGGACCAGATAAAATGATAAGAAAACAAGCCGCAGCTGCAGCCCCTTGTCTAGCCTGACTCTCAAGGCCCACAACAGTTCCTTGGGACTGATCCGTTTAGCAAGGTTCATTTTCTGCAACTGTGAGCCCCTGAGGGGTGAGGTTTGGCTGATTTGGGCAGCCTGACACTGCCTGCCAGCCCCCACCCCACAGGTGTGCCTGGGTTGAGGTCAATATAAACACCTCTCCAGTCAGCAAGAGTACCTGTAGCTGTGACTGACTCCATATTCTCTGCCCCGTCAGCAGTTTCAGGGCTGGGGTGGTGGGAGTGAGTGAGGGGCCGTGGCTTTGTGGGTGGCCCAGTGTGATTTGGGCTCTGCTGGACTTTCTGCAGGAGTTGCCAGGCTGCCACCTGCTAAAGAAGAGGATGTGTCACCCATACCTGCCACTGGAATTTCTCCCCAGGCAGAGGTGAGGAAGTAAAAAAGCAGTGGGGGCTGTGGCAGGAGGGGTATCTCAGGCAGGGAAATGGAAAGCTTCCAGAAGAGCATCTGGGGCCAGGACCATCCTGGCTGGCCTGCAGGCACCAAGTCGGCCTGCGTGCTCTCGCTAGTGTGGCTCCACAGCCCTTCCTGTAGGCTTGCAAGTGCTTGTACATATTCAGGTGTTTTACCTGGAAAGGGTGGGAAGAGTTCAGCTGCAGCAGGACTGGGGCTCAGCTCACATTTACTCACATATGCCTCGACACAGTCCCCCAGCATTGCAATGAGGATGCTCCTTGTGGGGGGGAGCGCTGCTGACTGCATGGGAGACGATTTCCCACCTCTGACCAACTTAAGAATTTTTTACCACTGGAGCAAGTGCCCTGATACAATTTTACTCTGTATAACTGGTGAGTTCTGTTTTTTATTTTTATTTTTTTCTTTTTGGTTCAAGTTAGATTTTATTTATTCCTCTTTTTTTTTTTAATTTGGAGATATATACATGGAAATAATGCATTAATATAAAGACGTCTATGTGAAGGGAAAAACTTTTTTTCTGTTTTATTTTATTAAATGTTATTTATTTATTTTTAATTTTTTTAAATTTATTACTTTTATACAGCAGGTTCATATTGGATATATATTTTATACATATAAGTGTGCACATGTGAATCCCAGTCTCCCAATTCATCCCACCACCACCCTCACATGGCGTTCCCTCCTTGGTGTCCATATGTTTGTTCTCTACATCTGTCTCTATCTCTGCCCTGCAAACTGGTTCATCTGTACCATTTTTCTAGGTTCCACATATATGCATTAATGTACAATATTTGTTTTTCTCTTTCTGACTTACTTCACTCTGTATGACAGTCTCTAGATCCATCGAGGTCTCTACAAATGACCCAATTTCATCCCTATGTATGACTGAGTAATATTCCGTTGTATATATGTACCACGTCTTTATCCATTCGTCTGTCTGTGGGCACTTAGGTTGCTTTCATTACCTGTCTATTGTAAATAGTGCTGCAGTGAACATTGTGGTGAATGTGTCTTTTTGATTTATGGTTTTCTCTGGGTATATTCCCAGTAGTGGGATTGCTGGATTATATGGTAATTCTATTTTTGTTTTTTAAGGAACCTCCATACTGTTCTCCATAGAGACTGTATCGATTTACATTCCCAACAATAGTGGAAGAAGGTTCCTTTTCTCCACACCCTCTCCAGCATTTGTTGTTTGTAGATTTTCTGATGATGCCCATTTTAACAGGTGTGACGTGATACCTCATTGTAGTTTCGATTTCCATTTCTCTAATAATTAGTGATGTTCAGCAGATTTTCATGTGCGTAATGGCCATCTCTATGTCTTCTTGGAAGAAATGTCTATATAGATCTTCCATTTTGTATTGGGTTGTTTGTTTTATTAATATTGAGCTGCATGAGCTGTTTATATATATTGGAGATTAATCATTTGTGCATTGATTCGTTTGCAAATATTTTCTGCCATTCTGAGGGTTGTCTTTTCGTCTTGTTTGTAGTTTCCTTTGCTTTGCAAAAGCTTTTATGTTTCATTAGTCCCATCTGTTTAGTTTTCTTTTTTATTTCATTACTATAGGAGGTGGATCAAAAAAGATCTTACTGTGATTTACGTCAGAGTATCCTTCGTAAGTTTTCCTCTCAGAGTTTTATACTGTCTGGTCTTACATTAAGGTCTCTAATTCATTTTGAATATATTTTTATGTATGGTGTTGGGGAGTGTTCTAATTTCATTCTTTTACATGTAGCTGTCCATATTTCCCAGCACCAATGATTGAAGAGACTGTCTTATCTCCATTGTATAGTCTTGCCTCCTTTGTCATAGATTAGTTGACCATAAATGTGTAGGTTTATCCTTGGGCTTGTTTTTTTTTTTTCCTTTTACACGTTTATTGGAGTATAATTGCTTTACAAAGTAGTGTTCGTTTCTGCTATATAACAAAGTGAATCAGCTATACCTATACAGATATCACCAGATCCCCTCCCTCTTGCATCTCCCTCCCACACTCCATATCCCACCCCTTTATGTGGTCACAAAGCACCGAGCTGATCTCCCTGTTCTATGTGGCTGATTCTCAGTAGCTATCGGTGTTACATTTGGTAATGTATTTATATCCATGTCACTCTCTCACTTCGTCCCAGCTTACCCATCCCCCTTCCGGTGCCCTCAAGTCCTTTCTCTATGTCTGTGTCCTTAATCCTGTCCTGCCACTAGGTTCTTCAAAATCTTTTTTTTTCTTCATTAGATTCCATATATCTCTGTTAACATACAGTATTTGTTTTTCCCTTTCTGACTTACTTCACTGTGTAGGACAGATTCTAAGTCCATCCACCTCAGTATAAATAACTCAGTTTTGCTTCTTTTTATGGTTGAGTAATATTTGATTGTATATATGTGCCAGATGTTCTTTATCCATTTATCTGTCGATGGACACTTAGGTTGCTTCCATGTCCTGGCTAATGCAAATAGAGCTGCAATGAACATTTTTGTACATAACTCTTTTTGAATTATGGTTTTCGCAAGGCAAATGCCCAGTACTTGGATTTTTGTGTCGTATGGTACTTCTGTTGTTAGTTATTTAAAGGAACCTCCGTACTGTTCTCCCTAGTGCCCATATCAATTTACATTCCCAACCACAGTGCAAGTGTGTTCCATTTTCTCCAATAAATTCCTCTCCAGCATTTATTGTTTTGTAGATTTTTTTGATGACTGCCACTCTGACTGCTGTGAGGTGATACCTCAGGGTAGTTTTGATTTGCATTTCTCTAATGATTAGTGATGTTCAGCATCCTTTCATGTGTTTCTTGGTAATCTGTATATCTTCTTTGGAGAAATGTCTATTTAGGTCTTCTGCCCGTTTTTGGATTGGGTTGTTTGTTTTTGTGATATTGAGCTACATGAGGTGCTTGTAAAGTTTGGAGATTAATCCTTTGTCAATTGCTTCATTTGAAAATATTTTCTCCCATTCTGAGGGTTGTTTTTGCATCTTGTTTATGTTTTCCTGTACTTTGTAAAAGCTTTTAAGTTTCATTAGGTCCCATTTGTTGATTTCTGTTTTTATTTCCATTTCTCTAGGAGGTGGGTCCAAAAGGATCTTGCTGTGATTTATGTCATAGAGTGTTCTGCCTATGGTTTCCTCTAAGTGTTTTATAGTGTCTGGTCTTATATTTAGATCTCTAATCAATTTAGAGTTTATTTTTGTGTGTGGTGTTATGGAGTGTTCTAATTTCATTCTTTTATGTGTAGGGGTCCAGTTTTCCCAGCACCAATTACTGAAGAGACTGTCTTTTCTCCATTGTATATCCTTAGCTCCTTTGTCATAGATAAGATAGCCATAGGTATGTAGGTTTATCTCTGGGCTTTCTGTCCTGTTCCATTGATCTGTGTTTATGCCAATCTACATACACTTGATTCCATTATGGAGACATATAAATACATAGTTTTCAAGGTTATTAACAGTCAGATATATTCCTCTTCAGTGAATAGGGTGTTTTGTGTCCAGTTCATTGAGAAAGGAGTAGGTCTTGTCTATTAACTATTTGGTATATGGAATAGGATCTGTGCTAATTTCAAACTCTGCTTTTACACATCACCCCACGTCACCTTTCCCCTTAAGGAGGCATAAGTGTGTTTTCTAAATGTGTAACTATGTTCTCTTTTGAAATTCAGTTCATGTATAGCCATGTTTACATTTCCTCTATAAGTGATATATTACAATAGATTTCTTTTTCTTTGTGGCTCATTTCACTTAGCATCATCGTACCTAAAGCCACTCATTATGCTGCTATTGGCCTTATGACATTGATTTTATGTCTGAGTGACATTCCATTGTATATAAGTACCACAACATCTATATCCATTTTTTTTTCCTTTCCTGGGATATATAAAGTGTACCGAAGTCGAGGTTCTTGTAAACAGAGCAGCCCTAAAGTTTGGGCTGGCTGAGTGTTGTGGATTTTTAGTTTTCCCAAAATACACACCCATGAGTGGAAGTGTGCTATACTCTGTAGCTCTGTTTTAGAAAACAACATACAGTTCTCCTGAGAGGCTGTTGGCAATTTACTTCCTGTCCATCGGCGTAACCAGGCTCCCTTTTCTCCATGGCCTGTCCTGCATTTGTGGATTTTACACTATATGTGAATGGCCCTTTTGACTGGAGGTAAGGGACACTTCTCTGTAGTGTGGATTTGCAATGCCTGATGGCTTGCTTAGCCAAAAAGGGCATATGCATTTTTTCCCGAATATATTCAAGAAAATACACATAATCCCTTTTCAGCCAAGGGCAACATTGTCGAAATTCTGTGGCTTTTCATGTGCTTTAAAGACGACTCCAATCTACCTCTTGAAATCTGTTTCCTTCAATTCTGCCTTGCATTCAAATCCTCTTCACTGCCTTTCCTCAATATATTTCTGGATGATAGTTGTCCTTTATAATTCTGCAAGTTTGTGAATTGCTGTGCCCCTGATTTCCATTTTTCAACTCGCCTCTTTGTGAGCTGGCTGCAATACCGCAGGATGGCTTTAGGCCCTAGTCCTGTTCCTGGGCTTCAGGCTGAGCATTTGGTTAATTATTCTTCCTGATGGGAAACTAGAGTGACATGTGCCCATCCAAACACCTACAGCTAATCTCTCATTTATTTCCCCTCTTCCTGTTCATCCTCTGCACAGTTTGCAAACTGTGCATAATGGGAGGGTAAAGGCGCTGACACTCCAAGTGGGGAGATTTTGAGTAATGCAGATGGAATGGCGAAGCCGAGCATGACAAAAGGAAAAATGAGGTACCTTTTAGAAAACTTTCCCAATTACACAGTGTACCATCCACTGGGTTTCCCATGCATGTTTTAACTGTAGGAAGATTCCCTTAAACCTGGAGAGTTGGGACCACTAGAATGGGTAGCAGACAGTATTGTTCTAAGTGGTGTTCTTTTGTTCACACAACCTCAGCAATCTTGTCAGCCCCAAGTGTCCAGTCTTATGTCTCATCCAGCTGTGGGTGAAAAGGTGGTCAATCTAGCTTGCATCACAGGTCCTGAACGTAATTTTTAAGACTTTCTCTCTGTTTTTGCATTTTGCTTTTGAAATTTATTTTTATAAGTGGGTTTAACTGAATTTCAGTGCTGTGTTCATGCCGTTATACACACACATGATTCCTTTATGGAGACATGAGAATACATATGTTTTAAAATACTTAGAGTCAGACATATTCCTCTGCAATGAATAGGGGGTGTTGAGTCCAGTTCATTGTGCCGGGAGTAGGTGTTGTCTATTACATACATGGTTTATATAACGGTATCTGTGCTAATTTAAAACTGTGGTTTTATGCATCACCCCACATCGGCTTTCCCATTAAGCAGGCAGAAGATGTTTTCTAAATGTGTGACTCTGTTGTGTTTGTAATTCAGTTAATGTGTAGTCATGTGTACATTCCCGCTATGAGTGATAAATTATGATAAGATTAGTTACTCTGTAATTTTTCCTAACTCAGTTCATGTGTAGCCATGTTTACAGGACCTTCATAAGTGATATCTTATGATAAGTTTCTTTTTCTGTGTGACTTATTTCACTTAGAATCATCATACCTGAATCCACTCTTTTTGCTGCTACTGGCCTTATGACATTGATTTCATGGCTGAGCGATATTCCATCGTACATAAGTACCACAGTATCTTGAACCATTTTTATCTTTCCTGGGATACTTAAGGTGTACCCAAGTTGAGGTTCTTGTAAGCAGTGCAGCGCTAAATTTTAGGGTGGCTCTGTCTTATTGATTTTCAATTTTCCCAAGGTATATTCCCTACACTGGAACTGCCCTTGGTTGTGTAGCTCTGTTGTTTACTTGTTTTAGGGAACACAATGCACTCCTCCAGAGAGGCATTTGGCAACTTACATCCCGCCCATCAGCATAACAAGGCTCCCTGATCTCCAGGGCCTGTCTTGCCTTTCTGGTTTTTACACATTTTGTGGATGTCCCTTTTGACCGGTGGGAAGGGATACTTCTTTGTAGTGCAGATTTGCATTGCTGCTTGCTTGCTTGGCCAAAAATGGCGTATGCATTTTCTCCTGAATATACTCAGGAGAAAACGCATACGCCCTTTTTGGCCAAGTGCATCATTGTCGAATTTGTGCCCCTCTTCCTGTGCTTGAAAGGTGATTCCAACGTACCTCCTGAAATCTGTTTCCTGCTATTCTGCCTCGTTTTAAAGTCCGCCTCTCTGCCTTCCCTCAAAAGATTTTTGGACGATAGTTTTCCTCTATTACTCTGCCAGTTTGTAAATTGCTGTGCCCCTGAGCGCCATTTTTCAACTCGTTTTTGTGAGCTGACAGCAAATACAAAATTATGGTTCAAAACCTATACTGGTTCCCGGGGGGTGGCTGAGACATTGGTTAATTCTACTTCCTGCCGCGCAATTAAAGTGACATGTACCTGTCCAAATGCCTAACAGCTAATCTCTCATTGGTTCTCCCTCTTCCCTTTCATCCTCTGCCAAATTGGCAACCTGTGCGAACCAGGAGGTTTTACGGGCTATCGCTCCAAGTTGGGAGATTGATAGTAAAGCCGTTGGAAGTTCAAACTGGAGCACAACGAGAGGGACTATATGTTGAGTTTTAGAAACATTTCGTATTCAAAGTGTGTCCATTCTCTAGGTATCCCGTTAATGTTATGGCTGTAGTAATATTCCCTTACACATGGAGAGTTGGGACACATGGAATGGGTGCCACATATTATTGCTTTAAAGGGTCTGCATTTGCTCACCCAGTCTCACCAAACCTCTCAGTCTCAAGTGTCCAGCTTTATGCCACATCCAGCTCTCGTTGTACGTAGGGTCATTCCAGGTTTCATCAGAGCCCCTGAAGGAATTGTAAAGATTTTCCCTGTTTTTTTTTGTTTTGTATTTGAAATTTCTTTTTGTACTGGGTTTCAGCTGATTCTCACTGCCATGTTTATGCCAGTCTAGACACACTTGATTCCCTTACGGTGACATATCAATACATAGGTTTTAAGATTCTTACTAGTCAGATATATACCTCTGTGCAGAATATTGGGTTTTGCGTCCCTTTCACTGATGAAGGTGTAGGTCTTGTCTATTCCGTATTTTGATTTTGGAATGGTACTTGTACTAATATCAAACTCTGGTTCTATGCATCACCCCACCTCTCCTTCCTCCTTAAGGAGGCATAAGTGTGTTTTCTAAATGTGAGACGCTGTTCCCTTTCCTAACTCAGTTCATGTGTAGCCATGTTACAGAAAATTCATAAGTGTTATCTTTTGATAAGTTTCTTTTTCTGTGTGACTTATTTCACTTAGAATCATCGTACCTGAATCCATTCATTTTCCTGTTACTGGCATTATGACATTGATTTCATGGCTGAGGGATAATCCATCGTACATAAGTACCACAATTTTTTGAATCATTTTTATTTATCTTGGGATATTTAGAGAGTACTCAATTTGAGATTCTTGTAAGTAGTGCAGGCCTAAATTTTGGGGTGGCTCTATCTTATTGATTTTCAGGTTTCCCAAGGTATATTCCCTAGAATGGAAGTGCCCTTGGCTCTGTAGCTCTGTTGTTTATTTGTTTTAGGGAACACAATGCACTCCTCCAGAGAGGAAGTTGGCAACTTACATCCCGCCCATCAGCGTAACAAGGCTCCAATTTCTCCAGGGCCTCTCTAGGATTTCTGGTTTTTACACATTTTGTGGATGTCCCTTTTGACAGGTGGGAAGTGATACTATTTTGCTGTGCAGATTTGCATTGCCCGCTTGCTTGCTTGGCCAAAAAGGGCGTATGCTTTTTCTCCTGAATATATTCAGGAGAAAACGCATACGCCCTTTTTGGCCAAGTGCATCATTTTCGAAGTTGTGCCCCTTTTCCTGTGCTTTACATGTGATTCCAACGAACCACTTGAAATCTGTTTCCTGCTATTCTGCCTCGCTTTGAATGTCACCTCGTTGCCTTCCCTTAACAGATTTTTTGGACGATAGTTGTCCTTTATTACTCTGCCAGTTTATGAATTGCTGTGCCCTTGAGCTCCATTTTCTAACTCGTTTTTTGTGAGCTGACCGCAAGTCCAAAATTTTGGTTCCGGACCTATACTTGTTCACGGCGGGTGGCTGAGACTTTGGTTAATTCTTCTTCCTGCCGGGCATTTAGAGTGGCATGTGCCCGTCCAAATGCCTAACAGCTACTTTTTCATTGGTTCCCCCTTTTCCCTTTCATCCTCTTCCAAATTGGCAACCTGAGCAAACCAGGAGGTTAAAGGGGCTGTCTCTCCAAGTTGGGAGATTGATAGTTAAGCAGTTGGAAAGTCAAACCGGAGCACCAGGAGAGGGACAGTTAGTTGGGTTTTAGAAACCTTTCGTATTCACTGTGTGACCATTCTCTTGGTTTCCTGTACATGTTATAGCTGTAGTAATATTCCCTTCAACATGGAGAGTTGGGAACCATGGAATGGGTGCCACACATTATTGCTTTGAAGGGTCTGCATTTGCTAACCCAAATTCACCAATCCTCTCAGTCCCAAGTGTCCAGCCTTATGCCACATCCAGCTGTCATTGTACACAGGGTCATTCAAGATTTCATCAGAGACCCTGAAGGAATTGTAAACAATTTCCCTGTTTTGTTGTTTTGTTTTTGAAATTCCTTTTTATAGTGGGTTTGAGCTGATTCTTACTGCCGTGTTTATGCCAGTCTAGACACAATTGTTTCCCTTACGGAGATATATCAATACATAGGTTTTAAGATCCTTACTAGTCAGATATATTCCTCTGTGTGAAGTATGGGGTCTTGATAACCTTTCAGTGAGGAAGGTGTAGATCTTGTCTATTCTGTATTTGGTTTCTGGAATGGTGCCTGTACTTATATCAAACTCTGTTTTATGCAACACCCCACCTCTCCTTCCCCCTTAAGCAGGTGTAAGAGTGTTTTCTAAATGTGAGACCCTGTTCTCTTTCCTAACTCAGTTCATGTGTAGCCATGTTTACAGGATTTTCATAAGTGATATCTTATGATAAGATTCTTTTTCTGTGTGACTTATTTCACTTAGAATCATCATACCTGAATCCATTCATTTTGCTGCTACTGGTCTTTTGACATTGATTTCATGGCTGAGGGATATTCCATCATAACGTAAGTACCACAGTTTTTTGAACCATTTTTATCTTTCACGGAATATTTAAGTTCTACCCAAGTTAAGGTTCTTCTCAGCAGTGCAGCCCTAAATTTTGGGGTGGCTCTGTCTTATTGATTTTCAGTTTTCCCAAGGTATATTCCCTAGACTTGAAGTGCCCTTGGCTCTGTAGCTCGGTTGTTTACTTGTTTTAGGGAACACAATGCACTCCTCCAGAGAGGCAGTTGGCAATTTACATGCCTTCCTTCAGCATAACAAGGCTCCCTGTTCTCCAGGGCCTGTCTTGCCTTTCTGGATTTTACACATTATACCAATGTCCCTTTTGACCGGTGGGAAGTGATACTACTTTGCTGTGCAGATTTGCATTGCCCGCTTGCTTGCTTGGTCAAAAAGCGCGTATACGTTTTCTCCTGAATATATTCAGGAGAAATCACATACGCACTTTTTGGCCAAGTGCATCATTGTCGAAGTTGTGACACTCTTCCTGTGCTTTAAAGGCGATTCGAACGTACCTCTTGAAATCTGTTTCCTGCTATTCTGCCTCGCTTTCAAGTCCACCTCGTTGCCTGCCCTCAACAGATTTTTGGACGATAGTTGCCCTTTGTTACTCTGCCAGATTGTGAATTGCTGTGCCCCTGAGCTCCATATTTTAACTCGTTTTTTCTGAGCTGAACGTAAGTCCAATATTTTGGATCAGGACCTATACTGGTTCCCGGTGGGTGGCTGAAACTTTGGTCAATTCTTCTTCCTCCCGGGAAATAAGAGTGACATATGCCCGTCCAAATACCTAACAGCTACTCTCTCATTGGTTCTCCCTCTTCCCATTCATCCTCTGCAAAATTGGCAACCTGTGCGAAACAGGAGGTTAAAGGTGCTGTCTCTCCACGTTCAGAGATTGAGAGTAAAGCAGTTGGAAAGTGAAACCGGAGCGCCAGGAGAGGGAATATTCGTTGAGTTTTAGAGACCTTTCATATTCACAGTGTGTCCATTCTCTAGGTTTCCCATATATGTTATAGCTGTAGTAATATTCCCTTCAACCTGGAGAGTTGGGACCCATGGAATGGGTGGCATGCATTATTGCTTTACAGGGTCTGCATTTGCTCACCCAATCTAACCAATCCTCTCAGTCCCATGTGTCCAGCCTTATGCCACCTCCAGCTGTGGTTGTAGATCGGGTCATTCTAGGTTCATCAGAGAGCCTGAAGAAATTGTAAAGAATTTCGCTGTATTTTGTTTTGTTTTTGAAATTCCGTTTTATAGTGGGTTTTATCTGATTCTCGCTACCATTTTTATTCCAGTCTAGACACACTTGATTCCCTTACGGAGACATATCAATACATAGGTTTTAAGATTCTTACTAGTCAGATATATTCAACTTCAGGAAATATGGTGTTTTGAGTCCCTGTCACTGAGGAAGGTGTAGGTCTTGTCTATTCCATAGTTGGTTATTGGAACGGTACATGTGCTTATATCAAACTCTGGTTTTATGCATCACCCCACCTCTCCTTACCCCTTAAGCAGGCATAAGAGTGTTTTGTAAATGTGAGACTCTCTTCCCTTCCTAACTCAGTTCATGTGTAGCCATGTTTACATGATCTTCATAAGTGGTATCTTATGATAAGTTTCTTTTTCTGTGTGACATAATTCACTTAGAATCATCGTACCTGAATCCATTCATTTTGCTGCTACTGGTCTTATGACATTGATTTCATGGCTGAGGGATATTCCATCATACGTAAGTACCACAATTTTTTGAACAATTTTTACCTTTCCTGGGATACTTAAGGTGTACCCAAGTTGAGGTTCTTGTAAGCAGTGCAGCCCTAAATTTGGGGGTGGCTCTGTCATATTCATTTTCAGTTTCCCCAAGGTATATTCCCTAGACTGGGAGTGTACTTGGCTCTGTAGCTCTGTTGTTTACTTGTTTCAGGGAAGACAATGCACTCCTCCAGAGAGGCAGATGGCAATTTACTTCCCAGCCATCAGCATAACAAGGCTCCCTGTTCTCCAGGGCCTGTCTTGCCTTTCTGGTTTTTACCCATTTTGTGGATGTCCATTTTGACTGGTGAGAAGTGATACTTCTTTGTAGTGCAGACTTGCATTGCCCACTTGCTTGCTTGGCCAAAAGTGTGTATGCATTTTCCCCTGAATATATTCAGGAGAAAATGCATATGGCCTTTTTGGCCATGTGCATCATTGTCGAAGTTGTGATCCTCTGCATGTGCTTTAAAGGTGATTCCAACGTACCTCTTGAAATCTGTTTCCTGCTATTCTGCCTCGCTTTCAATTCCGCCTAGTTGCCTTCCCTCAACAGATTGTTGATAGTTGCCCTTTATTACTCTGCCAATTTGTGAATTGCTTTGCCCGTAAGTTCCATTTTTTAACTATTTTTTTGTGAGCTGAATGCAAGTCCAATATTTTGGTTCAGGACCTATACTGGTTTTCGGTGGGTGGCTGAGACTTCAGTTAATTCTTCTTCCTCCCGGGAAATAAGAGTGATATATGCCCGTCCAAATGCCTAAGAGCTACTCTCTCATTGGTTCTCCCTATTCCTTTTCATCCTTTGCCAATTGGCAACCTGTGCGAACCAGGAGGTTAAAGGTGCTGTCCCTCCAATTTGGGAGATTGACAGTAAAGCAGTTGGAAAGTCAAACTAGAGCACAAGGAGAGGGACTATTCGTTGAGTTCTAGAGACCTTTTGTATTCAAATTGTGTCCATTCTCTAGGTTTCCCGTACATGTTATAGCTGTAGTAATATTCCCTTCAACCTGGAGACATCGGACCAATGGAATGGGTGCCATGCAATATTGCTTTAAAGGGTCTGCATTTGCTCACCCAATCTCTCCAATCCTCTCAGTCCCAGGTATCCAGCCTTATGCCATATCCAGCTGTCGTTGTAGATAGGGTCATTCCAGGTTTCATCAGAGACCCTGAAGAAATTGTAAAGAATTTCCCTTTTTTTGTTTTTGAAATTCCTTTTTATAGTGGGTTTGAGCTGATTCTCGCTGCCATATTTATGCCAGTCTAGACAAACTTGATTCCCTTACGGAGACATATCAATACATAGGTTTTAAGATTCTTACTTGTCCGATATATTCCTCTGTGGGAAATATGGTGTTTTGAGTCCCTTTCACTGAGGAAGGTGTAGGTCTTGTCTATTCCATAGTTGGTTTTTGGAAAGGTACCTCTGCTTATATCAAACTCTGGTTTTATGCATCACGACACCTCTCAGTCCCCCTTAAGCAGGCATAAGAGTTTTTTGTAAATGTGAGACTCTGTTCTCTTTCCTAACTCAGTTCATGTGTAGCCATGTTTACAGGATCTTCATAAGTGATAGCTTATGATAAGTTTCTTTTTCTGTGTGACTTATTTCACTTAGAATCTTCGTACCTGAATCCAATCATTTTGCTGCTACTGGTCTTATGACATTGATTTCATGGCTGAGGTATATTCCATCGTACATAAGTACCACAGTTTTTTGAACCATATTTATCTTTCCTGGGATATTTAAAGTGTACCCAAGTTGAGGTTCTTGTAAGCAGTGCAGCCCTAAATTTGGGGGTGGCTCTGTCTTATTGATTTTCAATTTTACAAAGGTATATTCCCTAGACTGGAAGTGCCCTTGGCTCTCTAGCCCTGTTGTTTACTTGTTTTAGGGAACACAATGCACTCCTCCAGAGAGGCAGTTGGCAATTTACATCCCGCCTATCAGCATAACAAGGCTCCCTCTTCTGCAGGGCCTGTCTTGCCTTTCTGATTTTTGCCCATTTTGTGGATGTCCCTTTTGACCTGTGGGAAGTGATACTTCTTTGTAGTGCAGATTTGCATTGCCTACTTGCTTGCTTGGCCAAACGTGTGTATGCATTTTCACATGAATATATTCAGGAGAAAATGCATATGGCCTTTTTGGCCATGTGCATCATTGTCGAAGTTGTGATCCTCTGCATGTGCTTTAAAGGTCATTCCAACGTACCTCTTGAAATCTGTTTCCTGCTATTCTGCCTCGCTTTCAATTCCGCCTAGTTGCCTTCCCTCAACAGATTGTTGGAAGATAGTTGCCCTTTATTACTCTGCCAATTTGTGAATTGGTGTGCCACTGGGCTCCAATTTTTAACTCATTTTTTGTGAGCTGAATGCAAGTAGAATATTTTGGTTCAGAACCTATACTGGTTTCCGGTGGTTGGCTGAGACTTTGTTTAATTCTTCTTCCTCACGGGAAATAAGAGTGACATGAGCCCATTCAAATGCCTAACAGCTACTCTCTCATTGGTTCTCCCTCTTCGCTTTCATCCTCTGCCAAATTGGCAACCTGTGCAAACCAGGAGGTTAAAGGTGCTGTCTCTCCCAGTTGGGAGATTGATATTAAAGCAGTTGGAAAGTCAAACCGGAACACCAGGAGTAGGAATATTCGTTGAGTTTTAGAAACCTTTCGTATTCACTGTGTGTCCATTCTCTAGGTTTCCCATACATGTTATAGCAATAGTAATATTCCCTTCAACCTGGAGAGTTGGGACCCATGGAATGGGTGCCATGAATTATTGCTTTAAAAGGTCTCTATTTGCTCACGCAATCTCACCAATACTCTCAGTCCCATGTGTCCAACCTTAGGCCACATCCAGCGGTCGTTGTAAATAGGGTCATTCCAGGTTTCATCAGAGACCCTGAAGGAATTGTAAAGAATTTCCTTGTTTTTTTGTTTTGTTTTTGAAATTCCTTTTTATAGTGGGTTTGAGCTGATTCTCGCTGCCATGTTTATGCCAGTCTAGACACACTTGATTCCCTTACGGAGACATATCAATACATAGATTTTAAGATTCATACTAGACAGATATATTCCTCTGCGGGAATATTGGGTTTTGAGTCCCTTTCACTGAGGAAGTTGTAGGTCTTGTCTATTCCATAGTTGGTTTTTGGAACGGTGCCTGTGCTTATATAAAACTCTGGTTTTATGCATCACCTCAGCTCTCATTCCCCCTTAAGCAGGCATAAGAGTGTTTTCTAAATGTGAGACTCTGTTCTCTTTCCTAACTCAGTTCATGTGTAGCCATGTTTACGGGATCTTCATAAGTGATATCTTATGATAAGTTTCTTTTTCTGTGTGACTTAATTCACTTAGAATCATCGTACCTGAATCCACTCATTATGATGCTACTGGTTTTATGACATTGATTTCATGGCTGAGGGATACTCCATCATACGTAAGTACCACAATTTTTTGAACAATTTTTACCTTTCCTAGGATACTTAAGGTGTACCAAAGTTGAGGTTCTTGTAAGCAGTGCAGCCGTAAATTTTGGGGGAGCTCTGCTTATTGATTTTGAGTTTTCCCAAGGTATATTCCCTAGACTGGAAGTGCCCTTGGCTCTGTAGCTCTGTTGTTTACTTGTTTTAGGGAACACAGTGCAATCCTCCATAGAGGCAGTTGGCAATTTACATCCCGCCCATCAGCATAACAAGGCTCCCTGTTCTCCAGGGCCTGTCTTGCCTTTCTGGGTTTTACCCATATTGTGGATGTCCCTTTTTACCCGTGGGAAGTGATACTTCTTTGTAGTGCACATTTGCATTGCCCGCTTGCTTGCTTGGCGAAAAAGGACGTATGCGTTTTCTCCTGTATATATTCAAGAGAAAATGCATACTCCCTTTTTGGCCAAGTGCATCATTGTCGAAATTGTGCCCCTCTTCCTGTGCTTTACATGTTATTCCAACGTACCTCTTGAAATCTGTTTCCTGCTATTCTGCCTCGCTTTCAAGTCCATCTTGTTGCCTTCCCTCAACAGATTTTTGGACGATAGTTGCCCTTTATTATTCTGCCAGTTTCTGAATTGCTGTGCCCCTGAGCTCCATTTTTTAACTCGTTTTTTGTGAGCTGAACGCAAGTCCAGTATTTTGGTTCAGAACCTATACTGGTTTTCGGTGGGTGGCTGAGGGTTTTGTCAATTCTTCTTCCTCCCGGGAAATAAGAGTGACATGTGCCCGTCCAAATGCGTAACAGCTACTGTCTCATTGGTTCTCCCTCTTCCCTTTCATCCTTTGCCAAATTGGCAACCTGGGAGAACCAGTAGGTTAAAGGTGCTGTCTCTCCAAGTTGGGAGATTGATAGTAAAGCAGTTGGAAAGTCAAGATGGAGCACAAGAATTGGGACTATTCGTTGACTTTTAGCAACCTTTCGTATTCAGAGTGTGTCCATTCTCTAGGTTTCCCATACATGTTATAGCTATGGTAATATTCCCTTCAACCTGCAGAGTTGGTACCCATGGAATGGGTGCCATGCATTATTGCTTTAAAGGGTCTGCATTTGCTCACCCAATCTCACCACTCCTTTCAGTCCCATGTGTCCAGCCTTATGCCACATCCAGCTGTCGTTGTAGATAGGGTCGTTCCAGGTTTCATCAGAGACCCTGAAGGAATTGTAAAGAATTTCCCTGTTTTTTTGTTTTGTTTTTGAAATTCCTTTTTATAGTGGGTTTGAGCTGATTCTCTCTGCCATGTTTATGCCAGTCTAGACACACATGATTCCCTTAAGAAGTCATATCAATACATAGGTTTTAAGATTCTTACTAGTCAGATATATTCCTCTGCGGGAAATATGGGGTTTTGAGTCCCTTTCACTGAGGAAGGTGTAGGTCTTGTCTATTCCATAGTTGGTTTATGGAACGGTACCTGTGCGTATATCAAACTCTGGTTTTATGCATCCCCCCACCTCTCCTTTCTCCTTAAGCAGGCATAATAGTGTTTTCTAAATGTGAGACTCTGTTCTCTTTCCTAACTCTGTTCATGTGTAGCCATGTTTACAGGATCTTCATAAGTGATATCTTATGATATGTTTCTTTTTCTGTGTGACTTATTTCACTTAGAATCATCGTACCTGAATCCACTCATTAGGCTGCTACTGGTCATATGACATTGATTTCAAGGCTGAGAGATATTCCATCGTACGTAAGTACCACAATTTTTTGAACCATTTTTATATTTCCTGGGATATTTAAGTTGTACCCAAGTTGAGGTTCTTGTAAGCAGTGGAGCCCTAAATTTTGGGGTGGCTCTGTCTTATTGATTTTCAGTTTTCCCAAGGTATATTCCCTAGACTGGAAGTGTCCTTGGCTCTGTAGCTCTGTTGTTTACTTGTTTTAGGGAACACAATGCACTCCTCCAGAAAGGCAGTTGGCAATTTACATCCCGGCCATCAGCATAACAAGGCTCCCTCTTTCCAGGGCCTGTCTTGAATTTCTGGTTTTTACCCTTTATGTGGATGTCCCTTAGGAATGGTGGGAATTGATACTTCTTTGTAGTGCAGACTTGCATTGCCCGCTTGCTTGCTTGGCCAAAATTGGCGTATGCGTTTTCTCCGGAATATACTCAGGAGAAAACGCATACGCCCTTTTTGGCCAAGTGCATCATTGTCGAAGTTGTGCCCCTCTTCCTGTGCTTTAAAAGCAATTCCAACGTACGTCTTAAATCTGTTTCCTGCTATTCTGCCTCGCTTTCAAGTCCGCCTCGTTGCCTTCCCTCAACAGATTTTTGTTCGATAGTTGTCCTTTATTACTCTCCCAGTTTTTTAATTGCTGTGACCCTGAGCTCCATTTTCTAACTCGTTTTTTGTGAGCTGAATGCAAGACCAATATATTGGATCTGGACCTATACTTGGTTTGGTGGGTGGCTGAGACTTTGGTTAATTTTTCTTCCTCACGGGAAATAAGAGTGACATATGCCCGTCCAAATGCCTAACAGCTACAATCTCATTGGTTCTCCCTCTTCCCTTTCATCCTTTGCCCAATTGGCAACCTGGGAGAACCAGGAGGTTAAAGGTGCTGTCTCTCCAAGTTGGGAGATTGATAGTAAAGCAGTTGGAAAGTCAAACTGGCGCACAAGGAGAGGGACTATTCGTTGAGTTTTAGAAACCCTTCGTATTTACAGTGTGTGTATTCTCTAGGTTTCCCATACATGTTATAGCTGTAGTAATATTCCCTTAAACCTGGAGAGTTGGGACCCATGGAATCTGTGCCATGCATTATTGATTTAAAGGGTCTGCATTTGCTCACCCAATCTCACCAATCCTCTCTGTCCCATGTGTCCTGCCTTATGCCACATCCAGCTGTCATTGTAGATAGGGTCATTCCAGGTTTCATCAGAGACCCTGAAGGAATTGTAAAGAATTTCCCTGTTTTTTTTTTAAATTCCTTTTTAGAGTGTGTTTGAGCTGATTCTCTCTGCCAAGTTTATGCCAGTCTAGACAAACATGATACCCTTACGGAGACATATCAATACATAGGTTTTAAGATTCTTACTAGTCAGATATATTCCTCTGCGGGAAATATGGAGTTTTGAGTCCCTTTCACTGAGGAAGGTGTAGGTCTTGTCTATTCCATAGTTGGTTTTTGGAACGGTACCTGTGCTTTTACCAAACTCTGGTTTTATGCATCACCCCACCTCTCCTTCCTCCTTAAGCAGGCATAAGAGTGTTTTCTAAATGTGAGACTCTGTTCTCTTTCCTAACTCTGTTCATGTGTAGCCATGTTTACAGGATGTTCATAAGTGATATCTTATGATAAGTTTCTTTTTCTGTGTGACTTATTTCACTTAGAATCATCGTACCTGAATCCACTCATTAGGCTGCTACTGGTCGTATGACATTGATTTCATGGCTGAGGGATATTCCATCGTACATAAGTACCACAAATTTTTGAACCATTTTTTATATTTCCTGGGATATTTAAGGGGTACCCAAGTTGAGGTTCTTGTAAGCAGTGCAGCACTAAATTTTGGGGTGGCTGTGTCTTATTGATTTTCAGTTTAACCAAGGTATATTCCTTCGACTGGAAGTGTCCTTGGCTCTGTAGCTCTGTTGTTTACTTGTTTTAAGGAACACAATGCACTCCTCCAGAGAGGCAGTTTGCAATTTACATACTGCCCATCAGCATAACAAGGCTCCCTCTTTCCAGGGCCTGTCTTGAATTTCTGGTTTTTACCCTTTATGTGGATGTCCCTTAGGACCGGAGGGTAGTCATACTTCTTTGTAGTGCAGACGTGCATTGCTGCTTGCTTGCTTGGACAAAATGGGCGTAGGCGTTTTCTCCGGAATATACTCAGGAGAAAACGCCTACGCACTTTTTGGCCAAGTGCAACATAGTCGAAGTTGTGCCCCTCTTCCTGTGCTTTAAAAGTGATTCCAACCTACCTCTTAAATCTGTTTCCTGCTATTCTGCCTCGCTTTCAAGTCCGCCTCGTTGCCTTCCCTCTACAGATTTTTGGTCGATAGTTGTGCTTTGTTACTCAGCCAGTTTGTGAATTGCTGTGCCCCTGAGCTCCATTGTTTAACTCGTTTTTTGTGAGCTGAATGCAAGTTCAATATTTTGGTTCAGAAACTATACTGGTTTTCGATGGGTGGCTGAGACTTTTGTTAATTCTTCTTCTTCACGGGAAATAAGAGTGATATATGCCCATCCAAATGCCTGACAGCTACTCTCTCATTGGTTCTACCACTTCCCTTTCATCCTTTGCCAAATTGGCATCCTGTGTGAAACAGGATTTTAAAGGGTCTGTCTCTCCAAGTTGGAAGATTGATAGTAAAGCAGTTGGAAAGTGAAACTGGAGCACAAGGAAAGGGACTATTCGTTGAGTTTTAGAAACCTTTCATATCCACAGTGTGTCCATTCTCTAGGTTTCCCATACATGTTATAGCTAGAGTAATATTCCCTTCAACCTGGAGAGTTGGGACCTATGAAATGGGTGCCATGCATTATTGCTTTAAAGGGTCTGCTTTTGTTCACCCTATATCACCAATCCTCTCAGTCCCAAGTGTCCAGCCTTATGCCACATCCAGCTGTCGTTGTAGATAGGGTCATTCCAAGTTTCATCAGAGACACTGAAGGAATTGTAAAGAATTTCCCTGTTTTTTTTTTGTTTTGTTTTTGAAATTCATTTTTATAGTGGGTTTGAGCTGATTCTCGATGCCATGATTATGCCAGTCTAGAAACACTTGATTCCTGTACGGAGACATATCAATACATAGGTTTTAAGATTCTTACTAGTCAGATATATTCCTCTGTGGTAAATATGGTATTTTTAGTCCCTTTCACTGAGGAAGGTGCAGGTCTTGTCTATTCCATAGTTGATTTTGGAACGGTACCTGTGCTTATATCAAACTCTGGTTTTATTCATCACCCCACCTCTCCTTCCCCCTTAAACAGGCATAAGAGTGTTTTGTAAATGTGGGACTCTGTTCTCTTTCCTAACTCAGTTCATGTGTAACCATGTTTACAGGATCTTCATAAGTGATATCTTATGATAAGTTTCTTTTACTGTGTGACTTATTTCACTTAGAATCATCGTACCTGAATCCACTCATTTTGCAGCTACTGGTCTTACAACCTGGATTTCATGGCTGAGTGATATTCCATCGTATGTAAGTACCACAATTTTTTGAACCATTTTTATATTTCCTGGGATATTTAATGTGTACCCAAGTTGATGTAAGTGTAAGCAGTGCAGCCCTAAAGTTTGGGGTGGCTCTGTCTTATTGATTTTCAGTTTTCCCAAGGTATATTCCCTAGACGGGAAGTACCCTTGGCTCTGTAGCTCTGTTTTTTACATGGTTTAGGGAACACAATGCACTCCTCCAGAGAGGCAGTTGGCAATTTACATCCCGCCCATCAGCATAACAAGGCTCCCTGTAATCCAGGTCCTGTCTTGGCTTTCTGGTTTTTACCCATTTTGTGGGTGTCCGTTTTGACCGGTGGGAAGTGATACTACTTTGTACTGCAGGTTTGCATTGCCCGCATGCATGCTTGGCCAAAAAGGGCGGATGCGTTTTCTCCTGAGTATATTCAGGAGAAAACACATAAGCACTTTTTGGCCAAGTGCATCATAGTCGAAGTTTGTCCCTCTTCGTGTGCTTTAAAGGCGATTCCAACGTACCTCTTGAAATCCGTTTCCTGCTATTCTGCCTCGCTTTCAAGTCTGCCTAGTTGCCTTCCCTCAACAGATCATTGGACGATAGTTGCCCTTTATTACTCTGCCAGTTTGTGAATTGCTGTGCCCCTGAGCTCCATTTTTTAACTCGTTTTTTGTGAGCTGAACGCAAGACCAATATTTTGGTACTGGACCTATAGAGGTTTTTGGTGGGTCTCTGAGACTTTGGTTAATTCTTCATCCTCCCGGGAATTAAGAGTGACATGTGCCCGTCCATATGCTTAACAGCTACTCTCTCATTGGTTCTCCCTCTTCCCTTTCATCCTTTGCCAAATTGGCAACCTGGGAGAACCAGGAGGTTAAAGATGCTGTCTTTCCAAGTTGGGAGATTGATAGTAAAGCAGTTGGAAAGTCAAACCGGAGCACCAGGACGGGGAGTATTCTTTGCGTTTTAGAGACCTTTCGTATTCACATTGTGTCCATTCTCTAGGTTTCCCGTACATGTTATAGCTGTAGTAATATTCCCTTCAACCTGGAGAGTTGGGACCCATGGAATGGGTGCCATGCTTTATTGCTTTAAAGGGTCTGCATTTTCTCAACCAATCTCACCAATCCTCTCAGTCCCATGTGTCCAGCCTTATGCCACATCCAGCTGTCATTTTAGATAGGGTCATTCCAGGTTTCATCAGAGACCCTGAAGGAATTGTAAAGAATTTCCCTGTTTTTTTGTTTTCTTTTTGAAATTCCTTTTTATAGTGGGTTTGAGCTGATTCTCGCTGCCATGTTTATGCCAGTCTAGACACACTTGATTCCCTTACGGAGACATATCTATACATAGGTTTTAAGAATCTTACTAGTCAGATATATTCCTCTGCGGGAAATATGGTGTTTTGAGTCCCATTCACTGAGGAAGGTGTAGGTCTTGTCTATTCCATAGGTGGTTTTTGGAACAGTACCTCTGCTTTTATCAAACTCTGGTTTTATGCATCACCCCACCTCTCCTTCCCCCTTAAGCAGGCATAAGAGTGTTTTCTAAATGTGAGACTCTGTTCTCTTTCCTAACTCAGTTTATGTGTAGCCATGTTTACAGGATCTTAAACAAGTGATATATTATGATAAGTTTCTTTTTCTGTGTGACTTATTTCACTTAGAATCATGGTACCTGAATCCTTTCATTTTGCTGCTACTGGTCTTATGACATTGATTTCATGGCTGAGGGATATTCCATCATATGTAAGTACCACAATATTTTGAACAATTTTTACCTTTCCTGGGATACTTAAGGTGTACCCAAGTTGAGTTTCTTGTAAGCAGTGCAGCCCTAAATTTTCGGGTGTCTCGGTCTTATTGATTTTCAGTTTTCCCAAGGTATATTCCCTAGACTAGAAGTGCCCTTGGCTCTGTAGCTCTGTTGATTACTTGTTTTACAGAACACAATGCACTCCTCCAGAGAGGCAGTTGGCAATTTACATCCCGGCCATCAGCATAAAAAGGCTCCCAGTTCTCCAATGCCTGTCTTGCCTTTCTGGATTTTATCAATTTTGTGGATGTCCCTTATGACCGATGGGAAGGGATACTTCTTTGTAGTGCAGATTTGCATTGCCCACTTGCTTGCTAGGCCAAATAGGTCGTATGCGTTTTCTCCTGAACATATTCAGGAGAAAACGCATACGCCCTTTTTGGCCATGTGCATCATTGTCGAAGTTGTGCCCCTCTTCCTGTGCTTTAAATGTGATTCCAATGTACCGCTTGAAATCTGTTTCCTGCTATTCTGCCTCGCTTTCAAGTCCGCCTCGTTGCCTTCCCTCAACAGATTTATGGAAGGTAGTTGTCCTTTATTACTCTGCCTGTTTGTGAATTGCTGTGCCCCTGGGCTACATTATTTAACTCGTTTTTTCTGAGCTGAACGCAAGTTTAATATTTTGGTTCAGTACCTATACTGGTTCTCGGTGGGTGGCTGAGACTTTGGTTAATTCTTCTTCCTCCCGGGAAATAAGAGTGACATGTGCCCGTCCAAATGCCTAAGAGCTACTCTCTCATTGGTTCTCCCTCTTCCCATTCATCCTCTGCCAAATAGGCAACCTGTGCGAAATAGGAGGTTAAAGTTACTGTCTCTCCAGGGTTTTAGACTGATAGTAAAGCAGTTGGAAAATCAAACCGGAGCCCCTGGACGGGGAGTATTCGTTGAGTTTTAGAGACCTTTCATATTCACAGTGTGTCCATTCTCTAGGTTTCCCATACATGTTATAGCTGTAGTAATATTCCCTTCAACCAGGAGAGTTGGGACCCATGGAATGGGTGCCATGCATTATTGCTTTAAAGGTTCTGCATTTGCTCACCCAGTGTCACCAATTCTCTCAGTCCCATGTGTCCAGCATTATGCCACATCTAGCTATCATTGTAGATAGGGTCATTCCAGGTTTCATCAGAGACCCTGAAGGAATTGTAAATAATTTTCCTGTTTTTTTGTTTTGTTTTTGAAATTCATTTTTTTAGTGGGTTTGAGCTGATTCTCGCTGCCATGTTTATGCCAGTCTAGACACACATAATTCCCTTATGGAGACATATCAATACATAGTTTTTAAGATTCTTACGAGTCAGATATATTCCTCTGCGGGAAATATGGGGTTTTGACTCCCTTTCACTGAGGAAGGTGTAGGTTTTGTCTATTCCATAGTTGGTTTTTGGAACGGTACCTGTGCTTATATCAAACTCTGGTTTAATGCATCACCGCCCCTCTCCTTCCCCCTTAAGCAGGCATAAGAGTGTTTTCTAAATGTGAGACCTTGTTCTCTTTCCTAACTCAGTTCATGTGTATCCATGTTTACAGGACCTTCATAAGTGATATCTTATGATAAGTTTGTTTTTCTGTGTGACTTATTTCACTTAGAATCATCGTACCTGAATCCACTCATTTTGCTGCTACTGGAATTAAGACATTGATTTCATGGCTGAGGGATATTCCATCGTACGCAAGTACCACAATTTTTTGAACCATTTTTATATTTCCTGGGATATTTAAGATGTACCCAAGTTGAGGTTGTTGTAAGCAGTGAAGCCCTAAATTTGGGGGTGGCTCTGTCTTATTGATTTTCAGTTTTCCCAAGGTATATTCCCTAGACTGGAAGTGTCCTTGGCTCTGTAGCTCTGTTGTTTACTTGTTTTAGGGAACACAGTGCACTCATGCAGAGAGGCAGTTGGCAATTTACATCCAACCCATCAGCATAACAAGGCTCCCTGTTCTCCAGGGCCTGTCTTGCCTTTCTGAATTTTACCCATTTTGTGGATGTCCCTTTTGACCGGTTGGAAGTGATACTTCTTTGTAGTAAAGACTTGTATTGCCCACATGCTTGCTTGGCCCAAAAGGGCTTATGCCTTTTCTCCTGAATATACTCAGGATAAAACGCATACGCCCTTTTTGGCCAAGTGCATCATTGTCGATGTTGTGCCCCTCTTCCTGTGCTTTAAAGGCGATTCCAACAATCTCTTGAAATCTGTTTCCTGCTATTCTGCCTCAGTTTCAAGTCCGCCTCGTTGCCTTCCCTCAACACATTTTTGGATGATAGCTGGCCTTTATTACTCTGCCAGTTTGTGAATTGCTCTGCCCCATAGCTCCATTTTTTTACTCGTTTTTTGCGAGCTGAACGCAAGTCCAATATTTTGCTTCAGGACCTATACTGGTTCCCGGTGGGTGGCTGAGACATTGGTTAATTCTTCTTCCTCCCAGGAAATAAGAGTGACAGGTGCCCGTCCAAATGCCTAACAGCTACTCTCTCATTGGTTCTCCCTGTTCTCTTTCATCCTTTGCCAAATTGGCAAGCTGAGCGCACCAGGAGTTTAAAGTTGCTGTCTCTCCAAGTTGGGAGATTGATAGTAAAGCAGTTGGAAAGCCAAACTGGAGCACCAGGAGAGGCACTATTCGTTGAGTTTTAGAAAACTTTCGTATTCACAGTGTGTCCATTCTCTAGGTTTCCCATACATGTTATAGCTGTAGTAATATTCCCTTCAACCTTGAGAGTTGGGACCCATGGAATGGGTGCCATGCATTATTGCTTTAAAGGGGCTGTATTTGCTCACCCTATCTCACCAAGCCTCTCAGTCCCATGTGTCCAGCTTTATGTCACATCCAGCTGTCATTTTAGATAGGGTCATTCCAGGTTTCAAAGGAGAACCTGAAGGAACTGTAAAGCATTTCCCTGTTTTTTTGTTTTGTTCTTGAAATTCCTTTTTATAGTGGTTTTGAGCTGATTCTCGCTGCCATTATTATGCCAGTCTAGAAACACTTGATTCTCTTACGGAGACATATCAATACATAGGTTTTAAGATTCTTACTAGTCAGATATATTCCTCTGCGGGAAATATGGGGTTTTGAGTCCCTTTCACTGAGGAAGATGTAGATCTTGTCTATTCCATAGTTGGTTTTTGGAATGGTACCTGTGCTTATATCAAACTCTGGTTTTATGAATTCCCCCACCTCTCCTTCCCCCTTAAGCAGGCATACGAGTGTTTTCTAAATGTGAAACTTTGTTCTCTTTCCTAACTCAGTTCATGTGAAGCCATGTTTACAGGATCTTAATAAGTGATATCTTATGATAAGTTTCTTTTTCTGTGTGACTTATTTCACTTAGAATCATCGTACCTAAATCCACTCATTTTGCGGCTACTGGTCTTATGACATTGATTTCATGGCTGAGGGATATTCCATCGTAAGTAAGTACCACAATTTTTTTAACCATATTTATATTTCCTGGGATATTTAAGGTGTACCCAAGTTGAGGTTCTTGTGAACAGTGTAGACCTAAATTTTGGGGTGGCTCTGTCTTATTGATTTTCATTTTTCCCCAGGTATATTCCCTACACTGAAAGTGCCCTTGTCTCTGTAGCTCTGTTGTTTACTTGTATTTGGGAACACAATGCACTCCTCCAGAGAGGCAGTTGGCAAATTACATCCCGCCTATCAACATAACAAGGCTCCCTGTTCTCCAGGGCCTGTCTTGCCTTTCTGGTTTTTACCCATTTTGTGTATGTCCCTTTTGACCGGTGGGAAGTGATAGTTCTTTGTAGTGCAGACTTGCATTGCCCACTTGCTTGCTTGGCCAAAAAGGGCGTATGCGTTTTCTCCTGAATATATTCAGGAGAAAACGCATACGCCCTTTTTGGCTAAGTGCATCATTGTCGAAGTTGTGCCCCTCTTCCTGTGCTTTAAAGGTGATTCCAACGTACCTCTTTAATCTGTTTCCTGCTATTCTGCCTCGCTTTCAAGTCCGACTCGTTGCCTCCCCTCAACAAATTGTTGGACGATAGTCGCCCTTTATTACTCTGTCTTTTTGTGAATTGCTGTGCCCCTGAGCTACATTATTTAACTCGTTTATTTGTAAGCTGAACACAAGTCCAATATTTTGGTTCAGGACCTATACTGGTTTTTGGTGGGTGGCTGAGACTTTGGTTAATTCTTCTTCCTCCAGGGAAATAAGAGTGACAAATGCTGTCCAAATGCCTAACAGCTACTCTCTCATTGGTTCTCCCAATTCCCATTCATCCTCTGCCAAATTGGCAACCTGTGCGAAACAGGAGGTTAAAAGTGCTGTCTCTCTAGGTTCGGAGATTGATAGTAAAGCAGTTGGAAAGTCAAACAGGAGCACCAGGAGGTGGAGTATTCGTGGAGTTTTAGAGATCTTTCGTATTTACAGTGTGTCCATTCTCTAGGTTTCCCATACATGTTATAGCTGTAGTAATATTCCCTTCAACCTGGAGAGTTGGGACCCATGGAATGGGTGCCATGCATTATTGCTTTAAAGGGTCTGTATTTGCTCACCCAATCTCACCAATCCTCTCAGTCCCATGTGTCCAGCCTTATGCCACATCCAGCTGTCATTGTAGATAGGGTCATTCCAGGTTTCATCAGAGACCCTGAAGGAATTGTAAAGAATTTCCCTGTTTTTTTGTTTTTCAAATTCCTTTTTATAGTGGGTTTGAGCTGATTCTCACTGCCATGTTTATGCCAGTCTAGACACACTTGATTCCCTTATGGAGACATATCAATTCATAGGTTTTAAGATTCTTACTAGTCAGATATATTCCTCTGCGGGAAATATTGGGTTTTGAGTCCCTTTCACTGAGGAAGGTGTAGGTCTTGTCTATTCCATACTTGGTTTTTGGAACGGTACCTGTGCTTATATCAAACACTGGTTTTATGCATCACCCCAACTCTCCTTACCCCTGAAGCAGGCATAAGAGTGTTTTCTAAATGTGAGACTCTGTTCTCTTCCCTAACTCAGTTCATATGTAGCCATGTTTACAGGATCATCATAAGTAATATCTTATGATAAGTTTCTTTTTCTGTGTGACTTATTTCACTTAGAATCATCATGCCTGAATCTACTCATTTTGCTGCTACTATTCTTATGTCATTGATTTCATGGCTTAAGGATATTCCTTCGTATGTAAGTACCACAATTTTTTGAACCATTTTTATTTTTCCTGGGATATTTAAGGTGTACCCAAGTTGAGGTTCTTGTAAGCAGTGTAGCCCTAAATTTTGGGTTGGCTTTGTCTTATTGATTTTCAGTTTTCCCAAGGTATATTCCCTAGACTGGAAGTGCCCTTGGCTCTGTAGCTCTGTTGTTTACTTGTTTTAGGGAACACAGTGCAATCCTCCATAGAGGCAGTTGGCAATTTACATCCCGCCCATCAGCATAACAAGGCTCCCTGTTCTCCAGGGCCTGTCTTGCCTTTCTGGTTTTTACCCATTTTCTGCATGTCCCTTTTGACCGGTGGGAAGTGATACTACTTTGTAGTGCAGACTTGCATTGCCCACTTGCTTGCTTGGCGAAAAAGGGCGTAAGCGTTTTCCCCTGAATATATTCAGGCGAAAACACATACGCCCTTTTTGGCCACGTGCATCATTGTCGAAGTTGTGCCCCTCTTCCTGTGCTTTAAAGGCGATTCCAACGTACCTCTTGAAATCTGTTTCCTGCTATTCTGCCTAGCTTTCAAGTCCGCCTCATTGCCTCCCCTCAACAGATTGTTGGTCGATAGTTGCCCTTTATTACTCTGCCATTTTGTGAATTGCTCTGCCCCTGAGATACATTATTTACATCGTTTTTTTGTGAGCTGAACGCAAGTCCAATATTTTGGTTCAGGACCTATACTGGTTTTCGTTGGGTGGCTGACACTTTGGTTAATTCTTCTTCCTCCCGGGAAATAAGAGTGACATATGCCCGTCCAAATGCGTAACAGCTACTCTCTCATTGGTTCTCCCTCTTCCCATTCATCCTCTGCCAAATTGGAAACCTGTGCGAAACAGGAGGTTAAAGGTGCTGTCTCTCTAGGTTGGGAGATTGATAGTAAAGCAGTTGGAAAGTCAAACCGGAGCACCAGGAGGGGGAGTATTCTTTGCGTTTTAGAGACCTTTCGTATTCACATTGTGTCCATTCTCTAGGTTTCCCGTACATGTTATAGCTGTAGTAATATTCCCTTCAACCTGGAGAGTTGGGACCCATGGAATGGGTGCCATGCTTTATTGCTTTAAAGGGTCTGCATTTTCTCAACCAATCTCACCAATCCTCTCAGTCCCATGTGTCCAGCCTTATGCCACATCCAGCTGTCATTTTAGATAGGGTCATTCCAGGTTTCATCAGAGACCCTGAAGGAATTGTAAAGAATTTCCCTGTTTTTTTGTTTTCTTTTTGAAATTCCTTTTTATAGTGGGTTTGAGCTGATTCTCGCTGCCATGTTTATGCCAGTCTAGACACACTTGATTCCCTTACGGAGACATATCTATACATAGGTTTTAAGAATCTTACTAGTCAGATATATTCCTCTGCGGGAAATATGGTGTTTTGAGTCCCATTCACTGAGGAAGGTGTAGGTCTTGTCTATTCCATAGGTGGTTTTTGGAACAGTACCTCTGCTTTTATCAAACTCTGGTTTTATGCATCACCCCACCTCTCCTTCCCCCTTAAGCAGGCATAAGAGTGTTTTCTAAATGTGAGACTCTGTTCTCTTTCCTAACTCAGTTTATGTGTAGCCATGTTTACAGGATCTTAAACAAGTGATATATTATGATAAGTTTCTTTTTCTGTGTGACTTATTTCACTTAGAATCATGGTACCTGAATCCTTTCATTTTGCTGCTACTGGTCTTATGACATTGATTTCATGGCTGAGGGATATTCCATCATATGTAAGTACCACAATATTTTGAACAATTTTTACCTTTCCTGGGATACTTAAGGTGTACCCAAGTTGAGTTTCTTGTAAGCAGTGCAGCCCTAAATTTTCGGGTGTCTCGGTCTTATTGATTTTCAGTTTTCCCAAGGTATATTCCCTAGACTGGAAGTGCCCTTGGCTCTGTAGCTCTGTTGATTACTTGTTTTACAGAACACAATGCACTCCTCCAGAGAGGCAGTTGGCAATTTACATCCCGGCCATCAGCATAAATATTCTCCCAGTTCTCCAATGCCTGTCTTGCCTTTCTGGATTTTATCAATTTTGTGGATGTCCCTTATGACCGATGGGAAGGGATACTTCTTTGTAGTGCAGATTTGCATTGCCCACTTGCTTGCTAGGCCAAACAGGTCGTATGCGTTTTCTCCTGAACATATTCAGGAGAAAACGCATACGCCCTTTTTGGCCATGTGCATCATTGTCGAAGTTGTGCCCCTCTTCCTGTGCTTTAAATGTGATTCCAATGTACCGCTTGAAATCTGTTTCCTGCTATTCTGCCTCGCTTTCAAGTCCGCCTCGTTGCCTTCCCTCAACAGATTTTAGGAAGGTAGTTGTCCTTTATTACTCTGCCTGTTTGTGAATTGCTGTGCCCCTGGGCTACATTATTTAACTCGTTTTTTCTGAGCTGAACGCAAGTTTAATATTTTGGTTCAGTACCTATACTGGTTCTCGGTGGGTGGCTGAGACTTTGGTTAATTCTTCTTCCTCCCGGGAAATAAGAGTGACATGTGCCCGTCCAAATGCCTAAGAGCTTCTCTCTCATTGGTTCTCCCTCTTCCCATTCATCCTCTGCCAAATAGGCAACCTGTGCGAAATAGGAGGTTAAAGTTACTGTCTCTCGAGGGTTGGAGACTGATAGTAAAGCAGTTGGAAAATCAAACCGGAGCCCCTGGACGGGGAGTATTCGTTGAGTTTTAGAGACCTTTCGTATTCACAGTGTGTCCATTCTCTAGGTTTCCCATACATGTTATAGCTGTAGTAATATTCCCTTCAACCAGGAGAGTTGGGACCCATGGAATGGGTGCCATGCATTATTGCTTTAAAGGTTCTGCATTTGCTCACCCAGTGTCACCAATTCTCTCAGTCCCATGTGTCCAGCATTATGCCACATCTAGCTATCATTGTAGATAGGGTCATTCCAGGTTTCATCAGAGACCCTGAAGGAATTGTAAATAATTTTCCTGTTTTTTTGTTTTGTTTTTGAAATTCATTTTTTTAGTGGGTTTGAGCTGATTCTCGCTGCCATGTTTATGCCAGTCTAGACACACATAATTCCCTTATGGAGACATATCAATACATAGTTTTTAAGATTCTTACGAGTCAGATATATTCCTCTGCGGGAAATATGGGGTTTTGACTCCCTTTCACTGAGGAAGGTGTAGGTTTTGTCTATTCCATAGTTGGTTTTTGGAACGGTACCTGTGCTTATATCAAACTCTGGTTTAATGCATCACCGCCCCTCTCCTTCCCCCTTAAGCAGGCATAAGAGTGTTTTCTAAATGTGAGACTCTGTTCTCTTTCCTAACTCAGTTCATGTGTATCCATGTTTACAGGACCTTCATAAGTGATATCTTATGATAAGTTTGTTTTTCTGTGTGACTTATTTCACTTAGAATCATCGTACCTGAATCCACTCATTTTGCTGCTACTGGAATTAAGACATTGATTTCATGGCTGAGGGATATTCCATCGTACGCAAGTACCACAATTTTTTGAACCATTTTTATATTTCCTGGGATATTTAAGATGTACCCAAGTTGAGGTTGTTGTAAGCAGTGAAGCCCTAAATTTGGGGGTGGCTCTGTCTTATTGATTTTCAGTTTTCCCAAGGTATATTCCCTAGACTGGAAGTGTCCTTGGCTCTGTAGCTCTGTTGTTTACTTGTTTTAGGGAACACAGTGCACTCATGCAGAGAGGCAGTTGGCAATTTACATCCAACCCATCAGCATAACAAGGCTCCCTGTTCTCCAGGGCCTGTCTTGCCTTTCTGAATTTTACCCATTTTGTGGATGTCCCTTTTGACCGGTTGGAAGTGATACTTCTTTGTAGTAAAGACTTGTATTGCCCACATGCTTGCTTGGCCCAAAAGGGCTTATGCCTTTTCTCCTGAATATACTCAGGATAAAACGCATACGCCCTTTTTGGCCAAGTGCATCATTGTTGATGTTGTGCCCCTCTTCCTGTGCTTTAAAGGCGATTCCAACAATCTCTTGAAATCTGTTTCCTGCTATTCTGCCTCAGTTTCAAGTCTGCCTCGTTGCCTTCCCTCAACACATTTTTGGATGATAGCTGGCCTTTATTACTCTGCCAGTTTGTGAATTGCTCTGCCCCATAGCTCCATTTTTTTACTCGTTTTTTGTGAGCTGAACGCAAGTCCAATATTTTGCTTCAGGACCTATACTGGTTCCCGGTGGGTGGCTGAGACATTGGTTAATTCTTCTTCCTCCCAGGAAATAAGAGTGACAGGTGCCCGTCCAAATGCCTAACAGCTACTCTCTCATTGGTTCTCCCTGTTCTCTTTCATCCTTTGCCAAATTGGCAAGCTGAGCGCACCAGGAGTTTAAAGTTGCTGTCTCTCCAAGTTGGGAGATTGATAGTAAAGCAATTGGAAAGCCAAACTGGAGCACCAGGAGAGGCACTATTCGTTGAGTTTTAGAAAACTTTCGTATTCACAGTGTGTCCATTCTCTAGGTTTCCCATACATGTTATAGCTGTAGTAATATTCCCTTCAACCTTGGGAGTTGGGGCCCATGGAATGGGTGCCATGCATTATTGCTTTAAAGGGGCTGTATTTGCTCACCCTATCTCACCAAGCCTCTCAGTCCCATGTGTCCAGCTTTATGTCACATCCAGCTGTCATTTTAGATAGGGTCATTCCAGGTTTCAAAGGAGAACCTGAAGGAACTGTAAAGCATTTCCCTGTTTATTTGTTTTGTTTTTGAAATTCCTTTTTATAGTGGTTTTGAGCTGATTCTCGCTGCCATTATTATGCCAGTCTAGAAACACTTGATTCTCTTACGGAGACATATCAATACATAGGTTTTAAGATTCTTACTAGTCAGATATATTCCTCTGCGGGAAATATGGGGTTTTGAGTCCCTTTCACTGAGGAAGATGTAGATCTTGTCTATTCCATAGTTGGTTTTTGGAATGGTACCTGTGCTTATATCAAACTCTGGTTTTATGAATTCCCCCACCTCTCCTTCCCCCTTAAGCAGGCATACGAGTGTTTTCTAAATGTGAAACTTTGTTCTCTTTCCTAACTCAGTTCCTGTGTAGCCATGTTTACAGGATCTTCATAAGTGATATCTTATGATAACCTTCTTTTTCTGTGTGACTTATTTCACTTAGAATCATCGTATCTAAATCCACTCATTTTGCGGCTACTGGTCTTATGACATTGATTTCATGGCTGAGGGATATTCCATCGTAAGTAAGTACCACAATTTTTTTAACCATATTTATATTTCCTGGGATATTTAAGGTGTACCCAAGTTGAGGTTCTTGTGAACAGTGTAGACCTAAATTTTGGGGTGGCTCTGTCTTATTGATTTTCATTTTTCCCAAGGTATATTCCCTACAATGAAAGTGCCCTTGGCTCTGTAGCTCTGTTGTTTACTTGTATTTGGGAACACAATGCACTCCTCCAGAGAGGCAGTTGGCAAATTACATCCCGCCTATCAACATAACAAGGCTCCCTGTTCTCCAGGGCCTGTCTTGCCTTTCTGGTTTTTACCCATTTTGTGTATGTCCCTTTTGACCGGTGGGAAGTGATAGTTCTTTGTAGTGCAGACTTGCATTGCCCACTTGCTTGCTTGGCCAAAAAGGGCGTATGCGTTTTCTCCTGAATATATTCAGGAGAAAACGCATATGCCCTTTTTGGCTAAGTGCATCATTGTCGAAGTTGTGCCCCTCTTCCTGTGCTTTAAAGGTGATTCCAACGTACCTCTTTAATCTGTTTCCTGCTATTCTGCCTCGCTTTCAAGTCCGACTCATTGCCTCCCCTCAACAAATTGTTGGACGATAGTCGCCCTTTATTACTCTGTCGTTTTGTGAATTGCTGTGCCCCTGAGCTACATTATTTAACTCGTTTATTTGTAAGCTGAACGCAAGTCCAATATTTTGGTTCAGGACCTATACTGGTTTTTGGTGGGTGGCTGAGACTTTGGTTAATTCTTCTTCCTCCAGGGAAATAAGAGAGACATATGCCCGTCCAAATCCCTAACAGCTACTCTCTCATTGGTTCTCCCAATTCCCATTCATCCTCTGCCAAATTGGCAACCTGTGCGAAACAGGAGGTTAAAAGTGCTGTCTCTCTAGGTTCGGAGATTGATAGTAAAGCAGTTGGAAAGTCAAACAGGAGCACCAGGAGGTGGCGTATTCGTTGAGTTTTAGAGATCTTTCGTATTTACAGTGTGTCCATTCTCTAGGTTTCCCATACATGTTATAGCTGTAGTAATATTCCCTTCAACCTGGAGAGTTGGGACCCATGGAATGGGTGCCATGCATTATTGCTTTAAAGGGTCTGTATTTGCTCACCCAATCTCACCAATCCTCTCAGTCCCATGTGTCCAGCCTTATGCCACATCCAGCTGTCATTGTAGATAGGGTCATTCCAGGTTTCATCAGAGACCCTGAAGGAATTGTAAAGAATTTCCCTGTTTTTTTGTTTTTCAAATTCCTTTTTATAGTGGGTTTGAGCTGATTCTCACTGCCATGTTTATGCCAGTCTAGACACACTTGATTCCCTTATGGAGACATATCAATTCATAGGTTTTAAGATTCTTACTAGTCAGATATATTCCTCTGCGGGAAATATTGGGTTTTGAGTCCCTTTCACTGAGGAAGGTGTAGGTCTTGTCTATTCCATACTTGGTTTTTGGAACGGTACCTGTGCTTATATCAAACACTGGTTTTATGCATCACCCCAACTCTCCTTACCCCTGAAGCAGGCATAAGAGTGTTTTCTAAATGTGAGACTCTGTTCTCTTCCCTAACTCAGTTCATATGTAGCCATGTTTACAGGATCATCATAAGTAATATCTTATGATAAGTTTCTTTTTCTGTGTGACTTATTTCACTTAGAATCATCATGCCTGAATCTACTCATTTTGCTGCTACTATTCTTATGTCATTGATTTCATGGCTTAAGGATATTCCTTCGTATGTAAGTACCACAATTTTTTGAACCATTTTTATTTTTCCTGGGATATTTAAGGTGTACCCAAGTTGAGGTTCTTGTAAGCAGTGTAGCCCTAAATTTTGGATTGGCTTTGTCTTATTGATTTTCAGTTTTCCCAAGGTATATTCCCTAGACTGGAAGTGCCCTTGGCTCTGTAGCTCTGTTGTTTACTTGTTTTAGGGAACACAGTGCAATCCTCCATAGAGGCAGTTGGCAATTTACATCCCGCCCATCAGCATAACAAGGCTCCCTGTTCTCCAGGGCCTGTCTTGCCTTTCTGGTTTTTACCCATTTTGTGCATGTCCCTTTTGACCGGTGGGAAGTGATACTACTTTGTAGTGCAGACTTGCATTGCCCACTTGCTTGCTTGGCGAAAAAGGGCGTAAGCGTTTTCCCCTGAATATATTCAGGCGAAAACACATATGCCCTTTTTGGCCACGTGCATCATTGTCGAAGTTGTGCCCCTCTTCCTGTGCTTTAAAGGCGATTCCAACGTACCTCTTGAAATCTGTTTCCTGCTATTCTGCCTCGCTTTCAAGTCCGCCTCATTGCCTCCCCTCAACAGATTTTTGGACGATAGTTGCCCTTTATTACTCTGCCATTTTGTGAATTGCTCTGCCCCTGAGATACATTATTTACATCGTTTTTTTGTGAGCTGAACGCAAGTCCAATATTTTGGTTCAGGACCTATACTGGTTTTCGTTGGGTGGCTGACACTTTGGTTAATTCTTCTTCCTCCCGGGAAATAAGAGTGACATATGCCCGTCCAAATGCGTAACAGCTACTCTCTCATTGGTTCTCCCTCTTCCCATTCATCCTCTGCCAAATTGGAAACCTGTGCGAAACAGGAGGTTAAAGGTGCTGTCTCTCTAGGTTGGGAGATTGATAGTAAAGCAGTTGGAAAGTCAAACCGGAGCACCAGGAGGGGGAGTATTCTTTGCGTTTTAGAGACCTTTCGTATTCACATTGTGTCCATTCTCTAGGTTTCCCGTACATGTTATAGCTGTAGTAATATTCCCTTCAACCTGGAGAGTTGGGACCCATGGAATGGGTGCCATGCTTTATTGCTTTAAAGGGTCTGCATTTTCTCAACCAATCTCACCAATCCTCTCAGTCCCATGTGTCCAGCCTTATGCCACATCCAGCTGTCATTTTAGATAGGGTCATTCCAGGTTTCATCAGAGACCCTGAAGGAATTGTAAAGAATTTCCCTGTTTTTTTGTTTTCTTTTTGAAATTCCTTTTTATAGTGGGTTTGAGCTGATTCTCGCTGCCATGTTTATGCCAGTCTAGACACACTTGATTCCCTTACGGAGACATATCTATACATAGGTTTTAAGAATCTTACTAGTCAGATATATTCCTCTGCGGGAAATATGGTGTTTTGAGTCCCATTCACTGAGGAAGGTGTAGGTCTTGTCTATTCCATAGGTGGTTTTTGGAACAGTACCTCTGCTTTTATCAAACTCTGGTTTTATGCATCACCCCACCTCTCCTTCCCCCTTAAGCAGGCATAAGAGTGTTTTCTAAATGTGAGACTCTGTTCTCTTTCCTAACTCAGTTTATGTGTAGCCATGTTTACAGGATCTTAAACAAGTGATATATTATGATAAGTTTCTTTTTCTGTGTGACTTATTTCACTTAGAATCATGGTACCTGAATCCTTTCATTTTGCTGCTACTGGTCTTATGACATTGATTTCATGGCTGAGGGATATTCCATCATATGTAAGTACCACAATATTTTGAACAATTTTTACCTTTCCTGGGATACTTAAGGTGTACCCAAGTTGAGTTTCTTGTAAGCAGTGCAGCCCTAAATTTTCGGGTGTCTCGGTCTTATTGATTTTCAGTTTTCCCAAGGTATATTCCCTAGACTGGAAGTGCCCTTGGCTCTGTAGCTCTGTTGATTACTTGTTTTACAGAACACAATGCACTCCTCCAGAGAGGCAGTTGGCAATTTACATCCCGGCCATCAGCATAAAAAGGCTCCCAGTTCTCCAATGCCTGTCTTGCCTTTCTGGATTTTATCAATTTTGTGGATGTCCCTTATGACCGATGGGAAGGGATACTTCTTTGTAGTGCAGATTTGCATTGCCCACTTGCTTGCTAGGCCAAATAGGTCGTATGCGTTTTCTCCTGAACATATTCAGGAGAAAACGCATACGCCCTTTTTGGCCATGTGCATCATTGTCGAAGTTGTGCCCCTCTTCCTGTGCTTTAAATGTGATTCCAATGTACCGCTTGAAATCTGTTTCCTGCTATTCTGCCTCGCTTTCAAGTCCGCCTCGTTGCCTTCCCTCAACAGATTTTTGGAAGGTAGTTGTCCTTTATTACTCTGCCTGTTTGTGAATTGCTGTGCCCCTGGGCTACATTATTTAACTCGTTTTTTCTGAGCTGAACGCAAGTTTAATATTTTGGTTCAGTACCTATACTGGTTCTCGGTGGGTGGCTGAGACTTTGGTTAATTCTTCTTCCTCCCGGGAAATAAGAGTGACATGTGCCCGTCCAAATGCCTAAGAGCTTCTCTCTCATTGGTTCTCCCTCTTCCCATTCATCCTCTGCCAAATAGGCAACCTGTGCGAAATAGGAGGTTAAAGTTACTGTCTCTCGAGGGTTGGAGACTGATAGTAAAGCAGTTGGAAAATCAAACCGGAGCCCCTGGACGGGGAGTATTCGTTGAGTTTTAGAGACCTTTCGTATTCACAGTGTGTCCATTCTCTAGGTTTCCCATACATGTTATAGCTGTAGTAATATTCCCTTCAACCAGGAGAGTTGGGACCCATGGAATGGGTGCCATGCATTATTGCTTTAAAGGTTCTGCATTTGCTCACCCAGTGTCACCAATTCTCTCAGTCCCATGTGTCCAGCATTATGCCACATCTAGCTATCATTGTAGATAGGGTCATTCCAGGTTTCATCAGAGACCCTGAAGGAATTGTAAATAATTTTCCTGTTTTTTTGTTTTGTTTTTGAAATTCATTTTTTTAGTGGGTTTGAGCTGATTCTCGCTGCCATGTTTATGCCAGTCTAGACACACATAATTCCCTTATGGAGACATATCAATACATAGTTTTTAAGATTCTTACGAGTCAGATATATTCCTCTGCGGGAAATATGGGGTTTTGACTCCCTTTCACTGAGGAAGGTGTAGGTTTTGTCTATTCCATAGTTGGTTTTTGGAACGGTACCTGTGCTTATATCAAACTCTGGTTTAATGCATCACCGCCCCTCTCCTTCCCCCTTAAGCAGGCATAAGAGTGTTTTCTAAATGTGAGACTCTGTTCTCTTTCCTAACTCAGTTCATGTGTATCCATGTTTACAGGACCTTCATAAGTGATATCTTATGATAAGTTTGTTTTTCTGTGTGACTTATTTCACTTAGAATCATCGTACCTGAATCCACTCATTTTGCTGCTACTGGAATTAAGACATTGATTTCATGGCTGAGGGATATTCCATCGTACGCAAGTACCACAATTTTTTGAACCATTTTTATATTTCCTGGGATATTTAAGATGTACCCAAGTTGAGGTTGTTGTAAGCAGTGAAGCCCTAAATTTGGGGGTGGCTCTGTCTTATTGATTTTCAGTTTTCCCAAGGTATATTCCCTAGACTGGAAGTGTCCTTGGCTCTGTAGCTCTGTTGTTTACTTGTTTTAGGGAACACAGTGCACTCATGCAGAGAGGCAGTTGGCAATTTACATCCAACCCATCAGCATAACAAGGCTCCCTGTTCTCCAGGGCCTGTCTTGCCTTTCTGAATTTTACCCATTTTGTGGATGTCCCTTTTGACCGGTTGGAAGTGATACTTCTTTGTAGTAAAGACTTGTATTGCCCACATGCTTGCTTGGCCCAAAAGGGCTTATGCCTTTTCTCCTGAATATACTCAGGATAAAACGCATACGCCCTTTTTGGCCAAGTGCATCATTGTTGATGTTGTGCCCCTCTTCCTGTGCTTTAAAGGCGATTCCAACAATCTCTTGAAATCTGTTTCCTGCTATTCTGCCTCAGTTTCAAGTCTGCCTCGTTGCCTTCCCTCAACACATTTTTGGATGATAGCTGGCCTTTATTACTCTGCCAGTTTGTGAATTGCTCTGCCCCATAGCTCCATTTTTTTACTCGTTTTTTGTGAGCTGAACGCAAGTCCAATATTTTGCTTCAGGACCTATACTGGTTCCCGGTGGGTGGCTGAGACATTGGTTAATTCTTCTTCCTCCCAGGAAATAAGAGTGACAGGTGCCCGTCCAAATGCCTAACAGCTACTCTCTCATTGGTTCTCCCTGTTCTCTTTCATCCTTTGCCAAATTGGCAAGCTGAGCGCACCAGGAGTTTAAAGTTGCTGTCTCTCCAAGTTGGGAGATTGATAGTAAAGCAATTGGAAAGCCAAACTGGAGCACCAGGAGAGGCACTATTCGTTGAGTTTTAGAAAACTTTCGTATTCACAGTGTGTCCATTCTCTAGGTTTCCCATACATGTTATAGCTGTAGTAATATTCCCTTCAACCTTGGGAGTTGGGGCCCATGGAATGGGTGCCATGCATTATTGCTTTAAAGGGGCTGTATTTGCTCACCCTATCTCACCAAGCCTCTCAGTCCCATGTGTCCAGCTTTATGTCACATCCAGCTGTCATTTTAGATAGGGTCATTCCAGGTTTCAAAGGAGAACCTGAAGGAACTGTAAAGCATTTCCCTGTTTATTTGTTTTGTTTTTGAAATTCCTTTTTATAGTGGTTTTGAGCTGATTCTCGCTGCCATTATTATGCCAGTCTAGAAACACTTGATTCTCTTACGGAGACATATCAATACATAGGTTTTAAGATTCTTACTAGTCAGATATATTCCTCTGCGGGAAATATGGGGTTTTGAGTCCCTTTCACTGAGGAAGATGTAGATCTTGTCTATTCCATAGTTGGTTTTTGGAATGGTACCTGTGCTTATATCAAACTCTGGTTTTATGAATTCCCCCACCTCTCCTTCCCCCTTAAGCAGGCATACGAGTGTTTTCTAAATGTGAAACTTTGTTCTCTTTCCTAACTCAGTTCCTGTGTAGCCATGTTTACAGGATCTTCATAAGTGATATCTTATGATAACCTTCTTTTTCTGTGTGACTTATTTCACTTAGAATCATCGTATCTAAATCCACTCATTTTGCGGCTACTGGTCTTATGACATTGATTTCATGGCTGAGGGATATTCCATCGTAAGTAAGTACCACAATTTTTTTAACCATATTTATATTTCCTGGGATATTTAAGGTGTACCCAAGTTGAGGTTCTTGTGAACAGTGTAGACCTAAATTTTGGGGTGGCTCTGTCTTATTGATTTTCATTTTTCCCAAGGTATATTCCCTACAATGAAAGTGCCCTTGGCTCTGTAGCTCTGTTGTTTACTTGTATTTGGGAACACAATGCACTCCTCCAGAGAGGCAGTTGGCAAATTACATCCCGCCTATCAACATAACAAGGCTCCCTGTTCTCCAGGGCCTGTCTTGCCTTTCTGGTTTTTACCCATTTTGTGTATGTCCCTTTTGACCGGTGGGAAGTGATAGTTCTTTGTAGTGCAGACTTGCATTGCCCACTTGCTTGCTTGGCCAAAAAGGGCGTATGCGTTTTCTCCTGAATATATTCAGGAGAAAACGCATATGCCCTTTTTGGCTAAGTGCATCATTGTCGAAGTTGTGCCCCTCTTCCTGTGCTTTAAAGGTGATTCCAACGTACCTCTTTAATCTGTTTCCTGCTATTCTGCCTCGCTTTCAAGTCCGACTCGTTGCCTCCCCTCAACAAATTGTTGGACGATAGTCGCCCTTTATTACTCTGTCGTTTTGTGAATTGCTGTGCCCCTGAGCTACATTATTTAACTCGTTTATTTGTAAGCTGAACGCAAGTCCAATATTTTGGTTCAGGACCTATACTGGTTTTTGGTGGGTGGCTGAGACTTTGGTTAATTCTTCTTCCTCCAGGGAAATAAGAGAGACATATGCCCGTCCAAATCCCTAACAGCTACTCTCTCATTGGTTCTCCCAATTCCCATTCATCCTCTGCCAAATTGGCAACCTGTGCGAAACAGGAGGTTAAAAGTGCTGTCTCTCTAGGTTCGGAGATTGATAGTAAAGCAGTTGGAAAGTCAAACAGGAGCACCAGGAGGTGGCGTATTCGTTGAGTTTTAGAGATCTTTCGTATTTACAGTGTGTCCATTCTCTAGGTTTCCCATACATGTTATAGCTGTAGTAATATTCCCTTCAACCTGGAGAGTTGGGACCCATGGAATGGGTGCCATGCATTATTGCTTTAAAGGGTCTGTATTTGCTCACCCAATCTCACCAATCCTCTCAGTCCCATGTGTCCAGCCTTATGCCACATCCAGCTGTCATTGTAGATAGGGTCATTCCAGGTTTCATCAGAGACCCTGAAGGAATTGTAAAGAATTTCCCTGTTTTTTTGTTTTTCAAATTCCTTTTTATAGTGGGTTTGAGCTGATTCTCACTGCCATGTTTATGCCAGTCTAGACACACTTGATTCCCTTATGGAGACATATCAATTCATAGGTTTTAAGATTCTTACTAGTCAGATATATTCCTCTGCGGGAAATATTGGGTTTTGAGTCCCTTTCACTGAGGAAGGTGTAGGTCTTGTCTATTCCATACTTGGTTTTTGGAACGGTACCTGTGCTTATATCAAACACTGGTTTTATGCATCACCCCAACTCTCCTTACCCCTGAAGCAGGCATAAGAGTGTTTTCTAAATGTGAGACTCTGTTCTCTTCCCTAACTCAGTTCATATGTAGCCATGTTTACAGGATCATCATAAGTAATATCTTATGATAAGTTTCTTTTTCTGTGTGACTTATTTCACTTAGAATCATCATGCCTGAATCTACTCATTTTGCTGCTACTATTCTTATGTCATTGATTTCATGGCTTAAGGATATTCCTTCGTATGTAAGTACCACAATTTTTTGAACCATTTTTATTTTTCCTGGGATATTTAAGGTGTACCCAAGTTGAGGTTCTTGTAAGCAGTGTAGCCCTAAATTTTGGATTGGCTTTGTCTTATTGATTTTCAGTTTTCCCAAGGTATATTCCCTAGACTGGAAGTGCCCTTGGCTCTGTAGCTCTGTTGTTTACTTGTTTTAGGGAACACAGTGCAATCCTCCATAGAGGCAGTTGGCAATTTACATCCCGCCCATCAGCATAACAAGGCTCCCTGTTCTCCAGGGCCTGTCTTGCCTTTCTGGTTTTTACCCATTTTGTGCATGTCCCTTTTGACCGGTGGGAAGTGATACTACTTTGTAGTGCAGACTTGCATTGCCCACTTGCTTGCTTGGCGAAAAAGGGCGTAAGCGTTTTCCCCTGAATATATTCAGGCGAAAACACATACGCCCTTTTTGGCCACGTGCATCATTGTCGAAGTTGTGCCCCTCTTCCTGTGCTTTAAAGGCGATTCCAACGTACCTCTTGAAATCTGTTTCCTGCTATTCTGCCTCGCTTTCAAGTCCGCCTCATTGCCTCCCCTCAACAGATTTTTGGACGATAGTTGCCCTTTATTACTCTGCCATTTTGTGAATTGCTCTGCCCCTGAGATACATTATTTACATCGTTTTTTTGTGAGCTGAACGCAAGTCCAATATTTTGGTTCAGGACCTATACTGGTTTTCGTTGGGAGGCTGACACTTTGGTTAATTCTTCTTCCTCCCGGGAAATAAGAGTGACATATGCCCGTCCAAATGCGTAACAGCTACTCTCTCATTGGTTCTCCCTCTTCCCATTCATCCTCTGCCAAATTGGAAACCTGTGCGAAACAGGAGGTTAAAGGTGCTGTCTCTCTAGGTTGGGAGATTGATAGTAAAGCAGTTGGAAAGTCAAACCGGAGCACCAGGAGGGGGAGTATTCTTTGCGTTTTAGAGACCTTTCGTATTCACATTGTGTCCATTCTCTAGGTTTCCCGTACATGTTATAGCTGTAGTAATATTCCCTTCAACCTGGAGAGTTGGGACCCATGGAATGGGTGCCATGCTTTATTGCTTTAAAGGGTCTGCATTTTCTCAACCAATCTCACCAATCCTCTCAGTCCCATGTGTCCAGCCTTATGCCACATCCAGCTGTCATTTTAGATAGGGTCATTCCAGGTTTCATCAGAGACCCTGAAGGAATTGTAAAGAATTTCCCTGTTTTTTTGTTTTCTTTTTGAAATTCCTTTTTATAGTGGGTTTGAGCTGATTCTCGCTGCCATGTTTATGCCAGTCTAGACACACTTGATTCCCTTACGGAGACATATCTATACATAGGTTTTAAGAATCTTACTAGTCAGATATATTCCTCTGCGGGAAATATGGTGTTTTGAGTCCCATTCACTGAGGAAGGTGTAGGTCTTGTCTATTCCATAGGTGGTTTTTGGAACAGTACCTCTGCTTTTATCAAACTCTGGTTTTATGCATCACCCCACCTCTCCTTCCCCCTTAAGCAGGCATAAGAGTGTTTTCTAAATGTGAGACTCTGTTCTCTTTCCTAACTCAGTTTATGTGTAGCCATGTTTACAGGATCTTAAACAAGTGATATATTATGATAAGTTTCTTTTTCTGTGTGACTTATTTCACTTAGAATCATGGTACCTGAATCCTTTCATTTTGCTGCTACTGGTCTTATGACATTGATTTCATGGCTGAGGGATATTCCATCATATGTAAGTACCACAATATTTTGAACAATTTTTACCTTTCCTGGGATACTTAAGGTGTACCCAAGTTGAGTTTCTTGTAAGCAGTGCAGCCCTAAATTTTCGGGTGTCTCGGTCTTATTGATTTTCAGTTTTCCCAAGGTATATTCCCTAGACTGGAAGTGCCCTTGGCTCTGTAGCTCTGTTGATTACTTGTTTTACAGAACACAATGCACTCCTCCAGAGAGGCAGTTGGCAATTTACATCCCGGCCATCAGCATAAAAAGGCTCCCAGTTCTCCAATGCCTGTCTTGCCTTTCTGGATTTTATCAATTTTGTGGATGTCCCTTATGACCGATGGGAAGGGATACTTCTTTGTAGTGCAGATTTGCATTGCCCACTTGCTTGCTAGGCCAAATAGGTCGTATGCGTTTTCTCCTGAACATATTCAGGAGAAAACGCATACGCCCTTTTTGGCCATGTGCATCATTGTCGAAGTTGTGCCCCTCTTCCTGTGCTTTAAATGTGATTCCAATGTACCGCTTGAAATCTGTTTCCTGCTATTCTGCCTCGCTTTCAAGTCCGCCTCGTTGCCTTCCCTCAACAGATTTTTGGAAGGTAGTTGTCCTTTATTACTCTGCCTGTTTGTGAATTGCTGTGCCCCTGGGCTACATTATTTAACTCGTTTTTTCTGAGCTGAACGCAAGTTTAATATTTTGGTTCAGTACCTATACTGGTTCTCGGTGGGTGGCTGAGACTTTGGTTAATTCTTCTTCCTCCCGGGAAATAAGAGTGACATGTGCCCGTCCAAATGCCTAAGAGCTTCTCTCTCATTGGTTCTCCCTCTTCCCATTCATCCTCTGCCAAATAGGCAACCTGTGCGAAATAGGAGGTTAAAGTTACTGTCTCTCGAGGGTTGGAGACTGATAGTAAAGCAGTTGGAAAATCAAACCGGAGCCCCTGGACGGGGAGTATTCGTTGAGTTTTAGAGACCTTTCGTATTCACAGTGTGTCCATTCTCTAGGTTTCCCATACATGTTATAGCTGTAGTAATATTCCCTTCAACCAGGAGAGTTGGGACCCATGGAATGGGTGCCATGCATTATTGCTTTAAAGGTTCTGCATTTGCTCACCCAGTGTCACCAATTCTCTCAGTCCCATGTGTCCAGCATTATGCCACATCTAGCTATCATTGTAGATAGGGTCATTCCAGGTTTCATCAGAGACCCTGAAGGAATTGTAAATAATTTTCCTGTTTTTTTGTTTTGTTTTTGAAATTCATTTTTTTAGTGGGTTTGAGCTGATTCTCGCTGCCATGTTTATGCCAGTCTAGACACACATAATTCCCTTATGGAGACATATCAATACATAGTTTTTAAGATTCTTACGAGTCAGATATATTCCTCTGCGGGAAATATGGGGTTTTGACTCCCTTTCACTGAGGAAGGTGTAGGTTTTGTCTATTCCATAGTTGGTTTTTGGAACGGTACCTGTGCTTATATCAAACTCTGGTTTAATGCATCACCGCCCCTCTCCTTCCCCCTTAAGCAGGCATAAGAGTGTTTTCTAAATGTGAGACTCTGTTCTCTTTCCTAACTCAGTTCATGTGTATCCATGTTTACAGGACCTTCATAAGTGATATCTTATGATAAGTTTGTTTTTCTGTGTGACTTATTTCACTTAGAATCATCGTACCTGAATCCACTCATTTTGCTGCTACTGGAATTAAGACATTGATTTCATGGCTGAGGGATATTCCATCGTACGCAAGTACCACAATTTTTTGAACCATTTTTATATTTCCTGGGATATTTAAGATGTACCCAAGTTGAGGTTGTTGTAAGCAGTGAAGCCCTAAATTTGGGGGTGGCTCTGTCTTATTGATTTTCAGTTTTCCCAAGGTATATTCCCTAGACTGGAAGTGTCCTTGGCTCTGTAGCTCTGTTGTTTACTTGTTTTAGGGAACACAGTGCACTCATGCAGAGAGGCAGTTGGCAATTTACATCCAACCCATCAGCATAACAAGGCTCCCTGTTCTCCAGGGCCTGTCTTGCCTTTCTGAATTTTACCCATTTTGTGGATGTCCCTTTTGACCGGTTGGAAGTGATACTTCTTTGTAGTAAAGACTTGTATTGCCCACATGCTTGCTTGGCCCAAAAGGGCTTATGCCTTTTCTCCTGAATATACTCAGGATAAAACGCATACGCCCTTTTTGGCCAAGTGCATCATTGTCGATGTTGTGCCCCTCTTCCTGTGCTTTAAAGGCGATTCCAACAATCTCTTGAAATCTGTTTCCTGCTATTCTGCCTCAGTTTCAAGTCCGCCTCGTTGCCTTCCCTCAACACATTTTTGGATGATAGCTGGCCTTTATTACTCTGCCAGTTTGTGAATTGCTCTGCCCCATAGCTCCATTTTTTTACTCGTTTTTTGTGAGCTGAACGCAAGTCCAATATTTTGCTTCAGGACCTATACTGGTTCCCGGTGGGTGGCTGAGACATTGGTTAATTCTTCTTCCTCCCAGGAAATAAGAGTGACAGGTGCCCGTCCAAATGCCTAACAGCTACTCTCTCATTGGTTCTCCCTGTTCTCTTTCATCCTTTGCCAAATTGGCAAGCTGAGCGCACCAGGAGTTTAAAGTTGCTGTCTCTCCAAGTTGGGAGATTGATAGTAAAGCAATTGGAAAGCCAAACTGGAGCACCAGGAGAGGCACTATTCGTTGAGTTTTAGAAAACTTTCGTATTCACAGTGTGTCCATTCTCTAGGTTTCCCATACATGTTATAGCTGTAGTAATATTCCCTTCAACCTTGGGAGTTGGGGCCCATGGAATGGGTGCCATGCATTATTGCTTTAAAGGGGCTGTATTTGCTCACCCTATCTCACCAAGCCTCTCAGTCCCATGTGTCCAGCTTTATGTCACATCCAGCTGTCATTTTAGATAGGGTCATTCCAGGTTTCAAAGGAGAACCTGAAGGAACTGTAAAGCATTTCCCTGTTTATTTGTTTTGTTTTTGAAATTCCTTTTTATAGTGGTTTTGAGCTGATTCTCGCTGCCATTATTATGCCAGTCTAGAAACACTTGATTCTCTTACGGAGACATATCAATACATAGGTTTTAAGATTCT